>NC_092411.1:180062590-180774257 GCF_040894005.1 Engystomops pustulosus
TTTTGCCATGAGCTGTAGGCAGCAATCTCCTCATAGATTTGTCTCTTCAACTCCTGACATGTACTACTTGCACGTCCAGCATCCCTGTCCGGTTTCACAATGGTGAAGTGTCAATGTGTGTCTGCAGTCTATGTGTATCTGTGATAAGTCTGTGCCAGTAACATCACTGTGAGCAGTACTTTCCTGTCCTTGGAAATGTTTTCTTAGGTGTCTTTCAGAAGAGAACAGTCAATGTTCCTACACAGACAGGTTAGGAACCTTGGCACGTTTGTAAGCAACATTCACTTCAGTTGATGGTTTATATCCTATGTCTTTGATGCTTGTATGGACACTACTCTATTAATTGACTATATAAAAACAAGACTTAATAGGCTTCCTACAACTGGCGTTGGTTAATAGCTAGGCTTTGTCTGGATTCATTTATGAGGATTAATTACTTTAGCTAAATCAGTAAAGTGCAACTCTAAAGACACCACACTCCGCCTTACATGGAGATCGCAGTGTAGCTATGTTGTTACTGTATGTTATTAGTAGGTTGAAATAGCCAGCTTTGGCCAACACATTTAGTATATTGCCATAATTACTTTCCTTTATAGATATGGAGACAGAGAATCAGAACCAGTGATAAAACTCAATGCGGCACATGTATCATAGATTTTCAGCTGCCATTTTTTCAAGTTTCCTGAAGTTGGCCTACTTAATCATTACAATGTATCTTAAGTTTTTTCCATTTGTGATACATGTGATGAGTTGCCTGTTTAGTCTCACTTTTGCGACTTTTTGTGGTGTACAACTTTTTAGAGCCAATCTGGGTCTAGCATTCTCTGTTTTGGGACTTATTAGGCACAAGAATGGGACAATTTCAGAGCCCAAAAGTCGCACAAGTTTAATAAACATCTGGGCTACAAAGATAAATCTGGCACACTGCATTAAATCCTTGAGGCAGCGAACTTTGGTACGCTGCTTAATTCTGCACCTAAAAATTTGCACAAAAAAGTAAAAGAAAGGAGTGATACATGTCCCCCAATGACTCTTTACCTGGGGGTTGTTGCCATATTCCTGTATCTAAATAACATGCCAAAAATACAAAAATCTATTGGTGAACACCTTGCTCTAGTAACCACTCCCTTTATAGTCCTTTCCTTTCTGTATCCCAGTATAAGAAACTCCTCTACCGTAAGATGCCCACAAAATATCAGATTTCTAGTCATGGGGTTCTCATGTAAACAACCTTTCTCGGCTTATGAGAAATATCATTGCTAGAATACTTCTCTGTGACGAATAGTCGCTACCTAGTTAAGGCATCCAGACACAGAAAACTAGCCAACTAATACATATAGAGGTATTCTGATTCTTCCTTTAGGGATGATGTCAAGGAAATGAATCATGCTCTGTACTGAGAACATGTGCACACTTGTCAAACTAAGTTAGGTCAAAGTTTAAAGGGGTTGTCTGGTATTAGGGTGGTAGTTTAATATAAATTATAACAGTAATAAACAGCATATCTTCTCCTCTCTGGGGCACTCCAGCTCAGTGCAGCACTGCTTGTCACTGTTTTATACAGAGGTTCAGAGGTGATGGCATGTCAACAGGAGCGCACCCGCTACACCCTGAAACTGCTACTTCAATGGATATATATGTGTCTATTGACCCCACATCACTACTGAGCCAATGTTAACAGACAGACCAGTGGTGATGGGTGACGCTGCACTAAACAAGAGAGATGGGAGTAATGTTCTTTGTTACTTTTATTCCCCATTGAGTACTTATGTTAAAGAAACCACTAATTGTGTACAACCCCTTTAACAAAGGAATGTCCTAGAATTCCTTTGTTTGAGTCAGATGATAAAAAGGAGCATTACTTCAAGCCATAATGATTTAACCTGCAACTATTCACACATTGTTCTGTACCACTGTCTGGAAATTTACCTCAGTCTGATAAAGTCATCAGGATCAGAACCCACTGAGGTAAACAATTGTCTCCTCCTGTGTTAGTCCACGGAGCCTGCAGCTCCTACATGTGGGTTTACCTATCTGTTTGAGTCTTGTCCATAATGTTAAGCATTCTTGAGAGCCACTATGTCTTTTAAGGGAAGTGTTAGCAGTGCCAGATGTTATTTCTTCACACAATGCTAGAGCATGGAAGCAGACTTATTGCCATGTTACATTTACTCCTCTCAGTGACACATCAGAGCTCAGAAGCTGCGTCAAACAGGTGAGTCAGGAGCCATCGGCATGAACAAGGAACTCCCTTTGTCTTGCTGCATTATGCAGACAGTGGTGTGGCTACGGTACAATGCTGATTTACTGCAGTGCAGCATATTCTGCTGTAACTAAATATCTGGAATCTATTCTGCTCAATGGCAATTGATATCAATCACATTTATTGCCTGTTTTCTTTTCTTAGCCTGCATTAATATATTTGTGGTAATACAAAAACTCAATTTAATAAGCCAAACTGTTAATGTTTTACTAGATGAAGAAAAATTGGCAGATAGATGGAGGTAAAGACTAGTGGATAGAGGGATAGGTTAATACATAATGACAGAGGGATAGACAGAGTATATTTGAACACACAGATACAGTAAGACGTAGGAATAGAATAATGTTATTTGTTTAATTGCTTCAATGTATTTAAAGCCATTGTTGCGCTTTAGACTATTAGCCTCTCACTGTTCTGAATGTTATCCCATGTAAAGTGGTAAATCTTTTTTATGTGTCTTTTTAGGTATAAACTGCAATACACTAAAAGCTATTGAACTCTCAAGAGGGCATTAGGCCAGACAAAAGCCTTTTGTGTATCTACATCCTGTGGATCACCAGTTGCTAGAACTGGGGATAAATCTTGTGTGAATATTGACAATGTCTGAAGACACAAGTAAAGCCTAATGCAAAATCTGTGATTAGTGCTAGTAATGAAGTTCTGTCATGACATCATAGAATTAGTTAGACCAGGAAATGTTAGGGGCACGAAACACGATCTGTGTTTTTAGCCATTTCACTCCGTAGTTACATAGGCATTCAGAAGATTCTAAGATCAATCGTCCTTAGGGAGGGATGCTGTGAAATTTCGGAGCAGCTGGATGGCACATATTCTGGATCAACTTGCTGTCAACAGAAGACTTGTGAGAAAGCAGGACACACTGAGAATTCCATCAAGGCTTATGAGATGTCTTTTGAAACGACTTACATCTTGTCAATGGAGCATATAGAGAATTTGTCACTGCCTGAAAGCTATTGAGATTTCCCTTTCATTCCTCATCACTACTTGGCTTTTAGATTCCCTTTTTAAGGAGTAACTGAAACTAAGATCTTTTTTATACTCTTGTTACATAATGATATTTGAGATTGGAGCAAGATGTCATAAGCTGTGCAGTAGTAAAGTTGGATTCTCATATTTGTAGCCTAGATTCCACATGTGATAATATTGCTTATTGTCTAATTGAACACAGTAACACATTGCAATTATCTTCCTGATGTAATCCCTTTTTTATAGTTGGAATAGCACAGATTGTATTTGGTGGCTTAATGTTTTGACATGTAGTTTAAACATGTACCAAATTCTGGTACATATTGTAAGATTTTTGTTTAAAGGGTTTTTTCTGCAAATACATTCGAATAACATAAAATAACAAGTTGCACCAAAAATTGTGAGATCTTGTGTCACCATGTAACAGGTATCCCTAGTTATTATATGCTATGGATAGGCAATACATGTTTTATGTGAATTAACTAATCCCTTTTATTGATATAGAAATCTGGGCAGCTATATTCTTAGAAAGGAAGTTTAGTGTAATAAAGAGTGATTTCTGTAACTAACAGCACAAAACCTATAAGACTTCTACTGCATCAGATAAAATCATAGTCTCACGACTAGCGTCCATAGAGAAAAATATAGACTAGGCAAAAGGGAAGCCCATAGACATGCTGAGGCCTGTTGGAGATGATGCTTAAAGTCCCATAATCAGCTCCCTGTGATCTAACAAGCCACTGTGACTTCCTGAGGCCCAACAAGTTCTAGTTGTGATTGTAAAGGTAAAACATGCTTGTACATTGTTATGTAAAATAGTATAGATTTATTATAAACTGTGCAAGTTTGCTTCAGGCAGATTCTGTCCTTCCCACAGAGTTTCTCATCATTACACCGGAGTTCAACCAGGTAATATTGCGCTTTAGTTCGGAGAAATGCACACTATAATAGAGCTTTCTGTTTGAGAGAGATTAGTGGATCTTTCTCATGAATGAGAATAAATCAGGCGAGAAGTGTGCTCTATGATCATCTCAAATGTTTGTTAAGGGAGCAGAACGTAAATGATGTTATGACGTGTGGAAAAAAAATATTACTTTGTTAAACCTTTTAAGACTAGAAAATTGTATTCCGGTACCGTCTTTATACCTAGAGAAAAATACTTTCCACTCCACCTCTTCAATAGTGGTCTATTAAATTTCTTGAATGACTACCCATTATACTTTCAGGAACTGTCTTTTCACACCTTTCATTCATTGTAACAGTCGAATTCACACTATAACAATGTCTCATTGACACCCATCATTCCATGTTTAGGATTCTACCCTATTCCCAACACTAAACTCCACCCAGTTTGGAACACAGACTTGGGGATAAGGTAGCTAGTGAATTACATGCAACAGAAACTACTGTGTTAACATGGCCATATGGGGTTTTCAGGATCAGAAAAAGGGGGCACAAAAAGTGCAACAATTGCCCATTGGCAGTGGCTAGTACTGTAGCATAGTAACTTTACTTTAAATAGGGCAAGCTTCAATACCAGACGAATTGGCACTATTTATGGGGTGGGAGGAGTTGTTCTATAATTTTGGACAGGATAATGGGTCATAGCAATGGTAGGATGAACATTTTTAATTACTGATTCTGGATGAAAGTAGTTGTGGCATTCAAAGCTGTCAAATACAACATTTCTGACCTGATGTAAGAAGACACAACATTATTATAATTATGTTGTTGGCCTTCCAGACATAAACTCCTTCTTGAACCTATGGGATGGTGACAGGGCAGAGAGTTATATTTTACTCTGATTAGTGACAATCCAGATTGGCATCCTGTTATTAATGTAAATGTCATGTTGTTATCCAAAACATTCAGATCAGTAGAAGGGTAAAAGCTGAACTTTAGATTAAGCATTTGCTTTTCATGAAGTGTATTAACCTATTATAGATGCAAGAGCTCCTTATACCATTCTATAAATCACTGGGTGATCTACACATGTGGTATGAAATAGCTCATCTGAGTACGATGGATCTTCTGTGATTATTTATTACATCATATTCTATTGCTTTTGGCATAATTAGACAATTTGTTTAATTATGCCACATGTATGTATATTCCTCGGTCATGAGTCCCATATGGTCTTTCACAACATTTTGGTTGCCTCACCCCACATTTGTTCAGTGTTCTCTTTTGGAATCCATATGGGAGTAATTTGATTTCTCTACCTCTCTGCTGTCAGGAAACAGTGGATAATTGGCTACTAGTGTCCAATATACTGGGTTAGCTTTTTCATGTTCTTTCAAGCTATCTATATCAGGATTATTTCCAACATTGATTAAAGCCTTGTTTTAATAGGCATTTCTTAAACATGAAGCTTTGTGTAATTGAGGAAAGCAACCATCACAAATCTAATAAGCATGCACTTTGAACAGTAGAAAGCTATAAAACATAATAATAAAACACATGTGTAGTTTGTGTTTTTTCTGTGTATTTGAAATACACAAGAGGATTCTTATTGGCTATGTGTATATTCAAAGATGAAAATTTTAGGGGGGTTTTCTCAGAGAACCAATAAATTATACTTTTGAGGGGTATCACCTAACAGCTTCATGATCCTTTTAAAGGTAACTAGTCTGAAGGCATCAGGTTAAAAAGCAGATAATTTTAGTATATTTTGTTGTTTATTTTTTCATTTAAATGTCTACTTGTTTTGGGAGGGATAGTCCTACTTTTTGATTGGCAGTTATCTGGGTTTGTCCCCTAATACAAGGTCGATTTATTGAATATAATTAGCACAGTATTGGAAAAAATTAAAATGAATAAATGGAAGGTTTTACAGAAAATTTTCCTATAAAGCCTATAATATTTTTTCGCTCTTGTCTTAAAGGGAGCCTGTCCTGTCATTTCTATAGTAGTGATGGGTTCCAACAGAACTGTTCAATATATATTCAGGGATCTAGTCATGCAGTCATCCCACTAATTCACTACCTCTTAGTGGGAGAAGTCATGGATCCTCCCATTTTGCAGTGAAACTGTGGTACCATTGCTGGTTTTGGGTGGAAGACAACAGATGAATTCATTTCTCCTGGAATCACCTACTCTTTCTGCTTCGGGAAGCAGTTAAAAGTAGGAAAAGCAGGTGGGATGGATGGCTCCTGAACAAAATTTCACCTGCAAGCCAGGAGGAGCCAAAACTTATTAGACATGCCCAGCAGGAGTGAAGGCATAAGAGTGCAACTAAATCCCTGAGTCCCATTATAAGTTACAGCTTAGGTACATACAATGATTGAGGTTATTACTACTTATCAACTTAGCATGAATACAATTGTCATACATAATTCCATTTTAGTGAGGGTCTTGAGCTTCTTACAAATCAGGATGATTTAATCAATTAAAATGCTAGGGGTTCTCGCTATTAAATATGGAGACGTCTCCCAACTGTAAAATCTTTTAATTTTAAAGTTAAATACATATGAGTAAAATATAAACAGTATTACTATATTATCATCATCATCAGTAGTCATACATCTTAGTGATGTACAGTATATTATGGTCTCCCTACTTTGTGGATGAAAGCTCTGTGCCTTAGCTTCACATTTTAAAGGAAAATCTACCATCAAAATCCAACATGATAAACCAGGGGCACTTGCTAATAGATCCAGGCACTGTGACTGTGGTAATCTTCTTATATTTGATATCCATAGCCTCTTTCCTTGGAAAATCAACTTTTAAAACTATACTAAAATTATGCTCCGTTGGTGCTACCCAGAGCCCCTCCATGCCGCAGATTCACAGTCTGTTACAGTGTGCAAGAAACACTTCCCACCCCCACTGTGTGCTGAAACCATTGACAAAAACTAATCATATTTTATCTTTGTATTTGATATATTAAAGTACATATGAAAATGTGGAATTTCTAGAAAATCTGCCATTTATTAGTGCAGCATCATGATTCAAATGTAACACTCAGATTTTGGCAATGTTGATAGATATTTGGCAACAGGATTCAGAAAAGCAAAATGTTGATTAATGACCACGAAGCATGTAATGATGAATGAGAATTGGGATGTGAGAACACAGTGGTACCTAAGTATCGCTGCCCAGGGAAAGTATTAATCATTCACACTTTTCTTCAGCAGATATTGGTATTATGTGATTGTGTCATGGAACTTATTCACAGTATTTTAGATGTTTTAGTACAATTAAAGGTAACCTGTCATCGCTTGGATCATGGTAACTAAACCTATGTCTTGTAGTTGAAGTGCCCTGCATCATAAGCATGACTTTTTAAAGAAAAATCTTCATTTTTATTGCAAAAACATTTAAATGCACCAAAGGTATGACCACACAGAACACTGCACCATTTCTTACCTAGTGTAATCGCCAGTGCATCCTACTTACCCTAGGGCCTACTGTACAGTTTTTTCTTATTGCCATTTTGAAGGTGTCTCAAAAGTATTTCCCCCCACTTTTATGTTCATGAGGCCTTGCTCCCACTGAAATACTGAGCAAGAGAGACTGACATTTAGGATGTACAGTAGTTCTCCTTGTACATTTACAAAAAAATAACTAGAAAATTTCTCTTTCACATTATAGGCTCCCTCAACGTGCTTACTTTATATTTAACTCATCTCTTTAAACATGACATATATTTTGCTTTTTATTATTTAATGGTTATCTTGTTTTTGTCCTTTATTGTTAGTAATTTTCCTGATGCTTATTGGCTAAATTGGTGCAGAGACATAATAGCAGAATCTACAGTTTTATGGAAAGTAAAATATGGTGGGGACATACATTATAACACAGCCATATAATACACAGAAGAGCGTGTAACAAAAATAGTTACGTACACTGGCATGACATGGTGACCTCCAGCTTCTACAGGGAACTCATGTGTAATTTCTCTCAATCCAGGGATTTATAGTGAATTACAAATTAGGATAAACACATGGTACCTGTTCAGGCTGATAAGAATTTCTATAGCAGAACTGTGTCATGTGGTTCAAACTTCTCCTTGGTAGGTAAATAAGTGCTCCATTCTAAAACATATAAAGTGTGAGAATTAGCTAGTTGGGTAAGCATTTCAATTATCCAACTAAGCTTGCAGGGCTACAACTCTTCATCCTCCAACAGTAAACCTTTGCCTACAGGCGCACAAGTGGACCTGAAACTGAAGCTGGCTCAAATAGAGAAAGAAAATGGTGCACAGTCATACTTATACACACTGAATAGTCCGCCATCGTTGAGAGTGAGTGTGGCGAGAAATTAGAATCCCCCAGAAAACAAGAAAAAGATAGTTGTCTACTCATAATTTCAGGAGGAATTGACCCAAAATCATTATTTCACTGTGGTATCAACTACTGTAATTTAGAGCAGTCCAGAAGTGTGACATGCCCTCTTTAAAGCACCATTTAATGATTAGAATTGAACTTTTACATGCATCATTTACACTACTGGTGTCTTTCCCCAGCAGAGACAAAAGGCCAGCTGTTAAAAAAAATAAATTATATATATGTATATGTACACTTTTTTACAGAAGTAAAATTAGATGGTAATATAACACATGATATTGTGAACAGATTTCAACCTATAAATGCCGTAATAGAAGACGGCATCTTTGTGTCTTCTGTGAGAGATGCATTGCTAGTTTAAAATAACTGCAAGGGAGGCTCTGAGCAAGGAACTGAGACCTCATCTGGCTTACAGGTTTTTGTATATAAAGAAAGTTCCTTTAATTTGTCATCCTAGATCACGCAGTCCTTGCAAAAGAAGCACATCAAAAGAAAAGTAGCTGAGCTATCGTAATATATCATCTACGGCTCCATTTAATACAAGCAGAGAATCAATACCTCTAAATGCTTACCCTTTTATCTAGGGCAAGCATCCAGGAAGATCATTTTAATTGATTTAGTACACAGATCTTAATAAAGAAAACACACAAGAAGCCAATAGCCCATTACTTCCTTATTTACCATGAGAGCTGGTAATAGTACACACAATGCATTGTAAATCATTGCTAGTGATTAATAAAGAAGACATTTCAGTCCACATTGTGTCTGAGATTACATGTTTGCAGCATGTTGCCACTAGGATGCTGGTGTATAATTCTGTATATCTAAGCATTACTGTAAAAAATTGGTAGAAAAGGCTAGATCTTCCGATCACCAATACGCACCAGATACACATTACATTTAAGGTAAGTAATATGGAAAGCACAGATCATTGGTGGGGCCATAAAAAATAAAGAAGTCTGTCCAGTTTTCCTGTTGGTCATCTCCTGGATGTTAATGTCAGAAAAGATGTGGGAGTTAAGTCTCTGGTGATGTCACCAGCTGTGCCCTATGCATCCTGGCTTTATTCACACTGGTTTTGTGGACTTTGTTTCTTGCACAGGTATCTCCAGTACCAGACAGACCCCATTTGGTTCCATCTGGTTCTACTATGTACATCAACTATACTTTCTTATACGAGGGAACATACCGTTACATTGTGCTGGCATATATCACAGGTTATAAGGTAGGAAGCATATTGCCACTGGTGGGAAGCTAGAAGTCTATTGTCAGGAAAATGTGGATCCTATTTAGAAAGTATAGTTTTTCAGTCCTGGCATTATCTAAGACAATGGAATTGTAACAAGCTTCAGTTGTGAGGTTCTGTTTATTGTAGTACATACGTAACGAATGTAGCTGGCATTGTAAGTTAGCTTGATATCTATCTTTCACTTTATCAATTATGTCACGCAAACCAGGAGGACAGGGGATGACTTTTCAGCGCCTGGAGCATAGCATGGAAACAAGTCCTGCTTTGCTTTAAACTCTAGCACTGTAAAAGCACAGATGTAATCAAGAGAAGACAGCTGTTCAGGTTTTACCTTTTTATGCTGCAGAAATTTAGATGAAAAACTTAAATCACATAATTGTACTCGTGCGTTTCTCAAGTCTTTTGTGTTTACGTGATAGAATAGACTTTATAATATGATTATGAAGAGGATTTGCAGCTAAACGCTCATTATTGAATGTGCCATTATATTTACTCCCTTTATATCCTACAAAAAGGTGATTTGATTCTTGTTAGATCTCAGTGGCAATAGAAGTCTTACATTGAATTTGGTATTTAGAGCCCTGCCCCCTTCATTATCATAGCAAGTCAATACACATTGAAATATTGGTATTATACAATAATATGACGAATATGGTAAGGCCATATGGCCATAAGGCCAGATGTTTGGTGAAATGGTTTAACAAAATAACACATTGTTCTAGATAACTTATATCTTTGTGTATTGGAAAAGTAATATTTCAGGTCAGCCCAGACTAATAATATTTTCATAAAATATTTAAAAATCAGGGCAAAATCATAAAATGTATAAAATATAGATGAGACTTACATCCTTCATGGTGTAAAAAGAGGTATATTTGGCTATATTTCTCTAGATATTTCCTTGTGATGCAATTCTATTGCAGTATACCTGGATTTCTCTAATACATATTTAATAATTTCAGATATTCCATCTGTGATCGTAACCACAATTAGCATGGCTTAAAAGGGACTACTGTGAACATTTAATGTCCAGATGAGATGAAATGCATGTATATGGGAGATGAATTAAATTAAATGTTAATTCTCAGAGGAGAAAACCCATTTAAGGAAAGGTTTTTTGTTATAGTGTAGTAAAAGTGTGCAGTGTGTGTATGTGTGTATATATATATATATATATATATATATATATATATATATATATATATATATATATACATATACATATATACACACACACCGGTGGGGGATGTTGCATATATATGTGTGTGTGCGTGTGTATAAATATACCGTAGGAAAAAACACTTGTTGCTACTTGTTCCTTAGTGCTTGAATGTTATAGGTGTATTTTTTATGCTCATTTCATCTTTTGAAATTAGGGTGTTACTTCTAAAAATGAGAAGTGTCAATAATTCCATTGACTACACATCAGAATGTAGCAATAGCTCCTGAGGCTACATACAAATACTCCACCTACAAGTTCTAGCTCCTATATTGTTTGGCATATTTCATCTAAGAAAATATTAAGTTTATGTACCTGTCTAACAATCTATCCGACCAACTATTTAGAAAAGAGACTGAAGATCCGTCTCTTTTCCAAATGAATGTAACAGCAGGTCTTAGCTAGGCTTATTCACAATAAAGTGGATAGAACACAACCACCTAGATCTTGGACCCCACAAACCATCAAGTTACCCCCTATTCTGTGTATAATTTAAAACCCTTTAATATTTGTACCTTACCCCCAATGTATTCATGCAAGTTATAATATAGCTCATAAAAACTGACTGGAATGTTACTAAAAATCAATTTCTATTGAGCAAAATACACAATTTACTATCCATCTTTCATCTACTGTTTCTATCTGTATAATAAAGTAACCTTACATACAGTTTATTATAAGAAGAATGCTGGCTATATCAAACACTTCCCCTGAGAAAGCTCTTCCTTAGAAGAATATGAATTGGCTTGAATTAGTAAGGTTTATTACCATTGACTAAGGCGTTTTATCTTCTGTCTGTCTCCGAAATGAGGGTCAAAGGCAGATCACAGCAAGCTGTGGCTGCTTTCTTTTTCCTTCTCTATATTTAAAGGCTAATAAAAGCAGAAGAACCACACACACACATAAAACATAAAATGTTACAATGTAAAGTAAAACAGCTTTGTGAAAATATATGACAGATCGATCTCATGAGAAGTCTGTGTTCTTGATATGAAAGTAGAACATGTGGACATTCACAAAAACAATTTACTGTCCATGTAGATGATTGACTTTTGCCTGTGTAACATTTAAGTATGACTTTGTGTTTAGTTTTGCTTTGAAGAGTTAAGGCTACAACAGAATGTGTCTACATCAAGCTGCTGCTTTTCATAGCAAATTGATTTTCTTTTGATATTGCCATGCTAAGCAGCAATGTTATATTGCTGAAATCTGAGGATGAGAAGCTTTTACCTAGGAATATGACATTAGATTTTATTGTCTTTTATGAGACTCACAGCAGAACAAAGTAAGGTCAAAAAACACGAATCTTGTGCATAATCTAATGGATCAATTTTGTTCATCTGTTGTCTGTAATATACCTGACATGACCACAAGTGGCAGTATTGTCTATTGCTGCATCTATTGTGTGATTAAACTATAGGCTGTGCTCATCTTACTCTGAAAATAGCTTTGTATGTCTGATATACAGTCTGATTTCAGTTTAATATTTATATTTTTGGTTCATCTCATCATTTTTTTCTTTTTCCGCAGCTTCACCACCGAAACTAAAGGACATAGAAAGTAAAGAAGTAGACGAGGATAAAAAGTTGACACTTAAGTGTGAAGTTGTGTCAGAGCAGCCTGGTCTAAAATTTAAATGGTTCAAAGAAGATAAAGAAATTGGAGGGAAAAATAAACCAGACAGCAAACCAGCCAACATCAAGATACGAAAGAAAAAGTAAGCTTATATTTTCTGCACATATTTTCTTAGCAGTGTATTGTTGTGCCCAATACTGGCATAGAATGAGGGTTATAATGATGTGGCATGGGTCTTTTAAGTGTTAAATAATGGAAACCAGGGTAAAATTAAGTTCTTTAGAGAGAAGTTATTAGGTATATATATATATATATATATATATATATATATATATATAAATATATACCTGGCTTTGTGGTGAAATTTGAGACTTTTGGCCGCCTAAAAAAGTCCCATATCACAAATGCTAATTGAGACTTCTTTCACCAAAAGTCATAGAAAAATCACCAGAATCTTCCACACAATGCAGCACATTAGGTGACATTTGAAGTGCAAAACCCAGTGATTTCAGCAAAAATTAAAAAAAAATGCAAAAACCCAACATTGACAAGACAGTCACAAAAAAAACCATAAAAACACAGCCAAACACACTGATAACCCAAATGCTCATTGTGCTATAGGTATTGTTTATCCTCATTTTTACTCAGAAATGTGCTGGTTCACACTGCCTACCGGACCTGGTTATGACACACCTTAAAAGACCTATACCTAATAGAGATACCTAATACAGATAATTGGACCTAATGTTCGTGTTGAGGTTTGGGGTTCAGGTCTCCTGGCAAATCATAGGCATGGCTAGTTGCTAGGGGTGTCAGTTTGTCGGATCATCTGTTCACCTGTGTTGCGCAGGCTGAACCTGAAACCTGAATGCAAATATTGGGTCTGCTCATATTAAATGCTTGGCATTAACAACAGCTCTAGTTATGTAAGTTAATTTACACATCTACCATTTAGCTAGGGGTAGAAGATTAGGATGAGTTTATCCATTCAGTCAAATGTTCTGACATGGGGTTTACATTAACCTGCGCACAATTTATTCATGCTTGAACTTTCATTTTGCTAATATTTTACTCTAATCTTACACACAAGTATGCACTACATTCGTGCATGGACTCCAATGGTTTTAAGAAGCCATTTAACATACTTTACAGGCATTCAAGCTCTTGGATTACACTCTTGGGAAACAGCTGTTTTTGGCGTCCTGCAGAGATGGTAGTAATGTTTAAATACCTACATTAGGGGACTATAGTCATTTAAATACACCAGGAAGTGTCTTATATTAGGTTCCTTTCTACTTCACATCTCAGCACAATCTGATCAGTAACACAAAGTTATACAACTATCATACATATTGAAGAAATGCAAACTTGGCATTGCACAGATGACTTTTTCCCAATGTATGCAATGACTGTTGTTTCCTATTATGTTAAATATGTTAGAGATTTTTAATTAGAATATTAATTTTTGATTCCATAGAAAGTCTTCTGAGCTCCAAATTCCAAAAACAACACTAGCTGATGGTGGAGAATATAAATGCACTGTGTCAAATCAGCTGGGAAACGACAGCAGGAGAGTGAATGTCACGATACGTAAGGAAACTTATATATATATATGTTACATTAATAATGTATTATAATAATAAGTATTCATTTGGGGGGCTTGTTTGTCAATGAGTCTTGGGCCTCTAGCAGTTGTTATCATAAAGCAGAGTTTCACATTAATGATGTAACTTTAGTTGTCCCTTCTATAGGTTTTATAATACACATATGTCTCAATAAATGAGTTTGTGTAAAGAGCTTTTCACAGGGTAGGTCTCTAATACCAAGAGTTAGGAACCCCTTAATCAGTTTATATTTGCTGAACTGAGTGGTAGCTGAGTTGCACTACCCAGGTGGTGTTCTCCATTCTCTGCATTGAGTCTGGCACCACAGTGTCTGACCCCTCCAGTCAGATACTGATTACCTTTATCCTGTATAAGTGGTCAATAAAATTAACAGGGAATTTCCTTCAACAGCCCATAAAGTATTTACACTATTCCAATACTGTAGACCATCTTCATCTAAATGTATTATATAAATGAGTGGTACCCAAGTTGACTTTCATGACCTCAGCATATCATCAATGTGGATCGTATGTGTATTGGCACAATGTACACTGTACATGCTTGTAGTGAAATATTTACAGTGTTTTGCCATTTAGATTTATGTGCTGTACATGTAAAAACATTCCCCTATAATTAAATTAGACATGAGCTATGCAAGACCACCACAGTTCACATCACTGCTGGGGATCTATATATCACAATCAACACTGGATCAAAAGTTAAATTTAAACTATAACCAAATACTGAATTTGTTTCATAAAACATGGTCAACAAGGTCAACAAAACAGTAATTCACTACAGAAATGATCAAAGTTCCTTGTGACGGAATGTCCACAGGATCCCATCTGTAGAAACTACATTTATTTACGGTGTCTTTCACGTTTCTTCTTACATTCACAACATTCCTGTAAGGTCAAAGAAACTTGTTTTACATCATGAATAATAGGCATTTCATATTGTCATTAAACACTCATTTGTTACCAGTTAGGCGCATACAGCAGTTCATATTTTTGTCAAATTTGTGGTTACCCTCTCTCATTTGTATTGTGAAATATTATTTGCATTGTAAATACTAATTTGGTCCATTATACATATTTTATAGGTTTTCAAAACAGATGTAGTTATATTTTATTAGCTTAAAATGAATTATGCCAAAATTTGCATTTCTAAATAATTCATTATGTATAAAAATAAAACAAAGATAAACTTTAAACTACCAAGCCTGTAATTATCCCACATTACCTGGGAGGTCCACAGATTTACAGTTAGAGGTGTCTGGTCCAACGAGACCAGCAGGAATGCTGTAGGCCCCATATGAAATTCATGGTGATCATCTGCATTCAGTGATACATTTCAGTAAGTGTAAAATAATCATATGATCATTTATTTTAGACATCTTACCAAAAACCTTCCCAAAAAACAATTGACCAAGTGCATAGTCATCAAACTCAATTACACCAAGGGCCACATCAACCCTATCAAGGGGTTGATAGTACTCTCAACTGAAAACAACTGCTGTGTCAGTAACATTCTCCTTCCATCTAAGTAATACCCTACCTACCCTTCTTCTCTCAACCATTTATTATACTCCTTCCCCCCCATACTGTCCACCCAGCCAACCTTCCCCACCATTGACTGTAACAATCTTAATACCTAACTGACACGTAAGGACAGCATTTCAACGTTATGTACTGAGGCCGTTACATAGGCCAACAGCAGAAGCTTAAATGAAGATCTGGTCGCAGATTACAGGCTTGATTGTGGTGCCGCATCTAAAAAACGAATTCATTTTGTTACATACTGCAGACCTTATGGGCCAACATAAAATATTTGGCCCACAGGCTTTCTGTTTAACTCAGAGGAATAGCAGAATTGAGAGCACTATGGGATTAGGTAAAACTATCTAATGTCATGAATCCTTTCACAGAAATAAATTCAATAAGATATTTATCTAATTGACTGTACAAAAAAGTGGGAAGACGAAAATATTTTGTGTATAATTTCCTATTATGTGACTTTAAGATACAATAACTGGTAAAATAACAGTAAAGCTATTTTCACACAGCCCTATGTTCACCCAGCGACAGCACAGGCAAGCATACAACCTGGCCGAAAACAGCATGGTCTATCTTTTTCCCTTGCACGGTATGGTATGGTGACATGTGCAACGTACCGTGGCCGGATGTTATAGCTGTCTATGGGGACATAATGTTTGTAGCCGGATATATGTCCACACAAAAACATTGTGACATGGGCCTTATACTAATGATTCTGCTCTCATACTTCCTCAACTGTTGCAGCTGATTCTATGGACTTGTTACGGCTTTGAACTTCCCTAACAAGTATATAAATTAGCAGTGGTTACTAATAGATTCTAGTACAGTAAAGAGAAAATAGAATAATCAGTTTCCCCACACTAAAATCCCTATACACCATTTGAGTAATCATTTATGTCACGGGGACACATTTATACGCATTTATACTACATGTCTTGAAACCACTGAATTTAAAACTAGACTTCCAATAAAATATGTTGACATATTTGACATAGATGAGCCCACATTCACATCTATGATATCCTGCATGTGTTGCTTCCCCGCTCAGGTCCACCAGAGTTCACCTTCTTCTTCCTGGTGCATGTAAGTGCATTTTCTTGTAATGCAATTTGAAAGTTAAATCCCGCTCTCAGTCCGAATCAGTTGGATCGCCCACCCCAACTTCTGCTGCATAAAAGCCAGCGCAGCTGCGCCACAAACCGATGGCGTGCAACACAATCACCAGTTAAATACCTGTCACAGCTCTGAAAATCCCGAAAACGTAGGAAAATCTGACGAAAGTCTGGGCACGGACCCTTAGTATATAAGCCCATTGGGCACATGTACCTTTGTTTTGGCTTGCCTTTTTTTTCCATTTTTGTGACATTTTATAGCCATGTGCACTTTTACACCTCCATTGAAAGTTCACCATTATCTAGTTGTCTGCAGTGTGCTCTAAATTATCACCTGGGGCCAGATGTTACCATTGCAAAATTCGCAAACGTCGCAATAGCCCCAAAAATTTGCAGTCCATACCTGTTCTTGGCAGGCTTATGAAAGCTATTTGCAATTTTTTGTGACTCTTTTGTGACTTTTGGCCACAAAATACAATAAAGGCTTGAACTGAGATGTATTGAAAAGGCAAAACTCCTAAGACACCTCTGACCAGCATAAAAGCAGTACAAGAAAAGAAGGAAGGAACACAAAGCCAAAATAAAGATACATGTGCCCAATTTTGTGATTTTTTTCGTTTGTGTGTTAGTTACTTAATATTCAAGACAACCTGCAGAGCTGAATATGGGACGTTTTGAGTGCTTCTACACCAGTTTTCTGCTGTAGGAATACTGAAATAATTGCAATTTCTTGTGCATTGCAAGAAATTGTGATTATTTTGCAATTACGCCACTTCCACAGCATGTGGGCATAGAGGCGCATGGCCAATGGTGGCATGGGTTGACACGTCATGTTCTTGCCCCATGTCTGCACACTTTCGAAAAACCTGCGAACATTTGCCACTTGATGGCTACATCAAGGGGTCTTTGCCTCTTGACATATCTGTTGGGACAGGAGGGTGTGGCCTTTATCATACACGAGCGCCATATGACCTTATGGAGAATGGGTAAAAGAAAAGGAGCTCCATGGAAGAAAATCAAAATGTGGCCCACATACTTCATTGGTTATCTCTAACTAGTTTCACTTTGCTTTGAAAAAATTGGGATAGCATTCATCAGAGTCCATCTGTCTTTGGCCCTACAGAATATTTGTTTGATTATACATTTTTCCTCTGTATTAACCATAGAATTCTTAAACTATTTGATCAAACGGACCAGTGCTACAAATAGCAAAGCCAAAATCACTTCCATGTGCACTGCTATGCACCTTCCATGGTCTGTCATTTGAATAGCAGGGGCCGTTGTGTGTATATTCTAATTTTCCTCATATTTTACTTGTGTGTTGTTTGTTATATGCGTGGATTTGTATAAGAGATAGATAATGTTGGGGGCCCATCAGCATATACCTCTTTAGAGAGGTTAGTAATTTGCATCTGAAGACATAAGGCCATTTTTCAAGAGCATAAAACCTAGAACAGCTATTTTTCAGTGAAAAAGAAATGGCTTTTAGCTAATTCAATGCAACAGAAAGCCGTTTATATTAACCATTGGTGGATAAAAATGCAAAAACCAAAAGAACAAACATAACTATTTACAAAAGCAGTTTATATATAAGAAAAATGACATTGCCAGTATTAAAGGGGATGGAAATAAAATAATGATACAAATTATACAGATATATGTTACTTTAGCTTTCCTCTTGAATTGACACATCCAAGTTTGGCAGGAGATGACCAGATTTCGACATAATATAGTTTTTTAATTACTAATTTAAACTTTTTTTTCCATATTGTATTAGATTTTTTCAAGGTAAGTTAAGGGTGGATGCTTTTTGGCCCCTCTCTTTTCTGTTTGTCTTATCCATCTGAGGGACTGGTTACATAAATAATTGTCCTAATACAAAAAAGATAGAAAATCCCATGAATTAACTATGATTTTATTGCTACAGTGCCCAGATGAGTTTTTTTTTGCCTTAGAAAACATTTTATTTTACTGTATATTGCTCTTTGTATTACTGAAGCCATGGAAGTTAAACATTTGTACAAGAATAACATGTAAAACGTTCATTGTAAAGATTTGTGTGGTAGTTCATTCCATTCTGAGAACACATTTGGCAAGGAGTTTTTAGATCCCTCTAATGGCATGGTTTCCTACTGGTCCTTTAGTTGGTGCAACATGACTATTCTTGAAATGTTCTTTTTGCTCTTTCCAGAGAAACATGCAATCATAGTCGTGATGTTATAGGTTTTAAAGTAAATTACTTTTGCAAACCAGTCCCTTGTTTTCTGGTAGGTACTTAGCAATGCTAAAAAATATTTTGTTTTGGCACATTACCAAGACAGAAGGATAATATATTCTGCATAAAGCTCCTTGGAAGTGATGATGCTGAGTAACCAGAGACTGGTAAACTGCAGCATCATCCACAATGTGACCTTGACAGGACACAAGCTTTTCTGAAACCAATCAGGAAAATGAGATGATAAGGCTTCTAATGCATTGCAATCAAAAATACGGCTGCTGCTTCCAAAAAGGGCAGTCTGGAGTAGAGACTCTGGAGTAAGCAGAAAAGACTGCTGGTGCTGAATTTTGGTTAGGAACAACTCTATCATTGTTAATTCTCAATGCATTCAATTATTGTCTGCCCAATATCATTAATACATTCAAGAAATATAGTCGAAACCATAAATGAAAAGGTCAGCAAATACAAACCATTTGCCTAGTACATATACATGAGAAACTTAAAGGGGAGGGGGTCTACCCTGTTAAAGGTATTCCAGGAAAAAGCATAATTCATATACAAATGGGTCCTATAAATAAGCTAATATGGAATTAGTAGTTATTTAAAATTTTGCTCCCATTAGCAAAAAAATGCTGTGGACATACAGAGAAATGAAGAATTAAAATACTGACCCTTTAATCAGTCTGTTGATTTTCAGACACAGGACAGAAAATGACCACTGGTCACATGGCAACATCACATGTCTTGCACCTCCTTGAGCAGGTTATGTGATCACCACCATGTTTGGCTGTAGTTGGTTGGTTGCAGTGAATCCAGTATGGCCAGTCTTGTGGTGAGACCCATCTCAATGAGATAATGTGCAGTGATGGCAGTTACACACATCATTACTATGGTAACAGGGCAAGACAGTGGGGCAGATTTATCAAGCTGTCTGAAAGTCAGAATATTTCTAGTTGCCCATGGCAACCAATCACAGTTCAGCTTTCATTTTACCAGTGCTCATGAATATTTTAAAGGGGAGCTGTGATTGGTTGCCATGGGCAACTAGAAATATTCTGACTTTCAGACAGCTTGATAAATCTGCCCCAGTGTGTTATATCGTCACTGGGAGCAGAGCATAAGATGCAGGAGAAGTTAGGGAGGACTAAAGGATCATGGGACTTGTAGTTTCCAGTATCGGCCATCTTGGTAATAATGCCTACTTTAGAAAGCCCATAACATTTTGTGAATCATAACATCAAACTATTTAAGCTCCATTTTGTGACTTATGACATTGAGTTTTGTTATATTCATTTATTTATAGAATTATGGGTTTGTGTATCAGACGTTCATATTTCTGGAATATCCCGTTAAGTGATTTGGGAGAGTCTGAGGCTTACCTGGGATGCACTGTATAAACTATAGATATGTCACATCTTTATTTTTGTGTAGCCTGTTGGGGTCACAGGATCTTTATCACCATAGGTCACATATGGATGGCTAATCCAAAGGATATACACTCCTGTTTTTTATTTGACATTTTTTGTTCATAGAAATAATATTTATAACATAAGTATAACTGATTACTACTCAGACAGTTTAAGCATAAGAGATGTGATGTCATTCAATGATGAACTAGGATTCATACTCACATACAACATAAATATTGATTGCCACTTCCTTTTCTTATTGTACATCCTTAAATTTCCCCTTGCATATCCTTTGTTCTTATGGGATTTAAGCCACAGGCAATGTGGTGAGATATCTGTATCTTAGTTGATGCTTTAAGATCGGATGCCTCATAGTTATAGCAACTAATACTAAAAGGATATGTAGGTCAGCTGGGTGCTGTTCATCTTAGTGGTGCTGAATGTTTCTTGAAAGTAGCTGCTGAACAATAGAATATTCTCCTATAATAAGGTTGACTTTAATTGATGACCACTTGGGGCAGATGGAGTCACCTGCAGATTTGTGGCTACTTCACTTCCTGCCAGTTTATCCATTATACACAGACAAAAGGAAAGATGCAAGCTGATACTTGGCAATGGATGTACAGTAGCTTCTTGGTGTTACTGTAAAACATGCTATTTCTCATTGTGTGACTGAAGGAAATGAAGAACATGTCAATGGGAGCTTTATAACACAGGAATGCAATAAGCTTAGTGTGTCATTGTCTGACCATTTCCCTGTTCAGTATCTTTAGGAGCTGATTTCTTTGTTGTAAGCAATGCATTCAGTTAAGCATGGTATTCACAATACTGTGATATTCTAGATCTTAGTTTGTTAACTTTCAGGTGAACTAAGCGAATTTCATCCGATTTCAATTTTCCTTATACATCTGTCATTGTGCAAAACAGAAATTTGCCATTTTTTGCATCTAAACTCTAGCATTTTAAGCAGCCCGCTCCCGGCCACCTATAGTTTTTTTCGGAACTCTCGGACAACCCCTTTAATATAGCCTCCTAGAGTAACTAAGGCGCATCTGAGAATAGCATTGTAATACCAAAATCTTCAGTTGTAAAAAATTACTGTATAGCCCTTCTAATTTCCATTTACACTTATCCTGTTACCAGCATAACATAAAGCTTATTTTCTGTATAAAATGCAGAGACCCATCAGCTAGTAACCGCTATACAATCAGGATGAAGTTGTCTACTCTCGGACACATTTATCTGTGTTGAGTATTAATCATATAATATGAGTCAGGAGTATTGTATATAAGCTGGAATAGTGACTTGCAGGATTCTTTAAGAGAGAGCTGCATTGTGCTGGCAGATATTGCAGGTGAGAACGGCTCTTTTTGTATTAATAATTGTTACTGCCAGGTTATTTTTTGGCATAATTCTTCTCTATTCCATCTCCTAATGCACTGGCAGGATTCCTGCTGCCAATAGCTGGATCTCGCCACTGCAGTGGTAAGTAAGATCGCCTCTGCAGCTCTTTAAATTATGCATCCCACTTCCTGTAACTACATGAGCTTGCAGACTGATTAGATTTTTTTACTGAAGGCTATAGGAATGATCAGTATGTAATGTGGCAGAAACAGCATGAAATAGTCATTATTTCTGCTATTTCTTACATCTTACATTATCCTGCATTAGCTATAGTAGCATAACTATACAGTAGCTAATTATCAGCATGTTCTGCTTAATAAGCTTGCAGCAGGTATGAGATTCCATCTGATTCCTCTACTCTAGGTCTTTTGCTTAAAATTTAAGTGAAGTACATGCAATAAATTAAATGCGATCTCATCTATGTCCACTTACCATTGGCTACCATATTCTGCCTTCTTATAGTCCTTCTGCGTCATAAGCTTTCTTATAGCTGATATAGTAACTTCAGAACCTGGTTATGAGTACAGCTCTTACATGTAAAGAAAATTATTATGATATTGAGTTTATAGTAAAGGATTTCTGATAATAAAAGACCCTAATATGTTTTGTTTTATAAAGCCTCATAAAAATCAGTGTTACATGCCCGGATTGCTTCTAGGGCAGTAAATCTCTAGAATACAGCCCTATACAGTCCACAAAATGAGATGTAGAGCCTTCATACTGTATGCATACATCACTCCACATAGTGAAATCGTCACTAGTTTTGATAAATGTGGGCCAATACTTCTATGCAGGGTGTTTTTTTTATTGCTGTCAGCTGACTTCTGACTCATGGGCTAATAAGTATTTTGCATATGATCTACTGGCAGCAAAGTGAGATATGTGAATCAATCTATATCTCTTAGGCACAGTTCACACGACAAATTTTCTGTTGGGAAAATCAATATCAAATTCGCTCTTGTGTTGGAATCAATGGAAGCATGACATGTCTTGTTTCTGGGATTGTATTGTCTGCTGGAAGAAAAAAAGAATTCTCATGCTCCATAGTAAAAACCAGAAATGGAAAGCCTGACCTAATTTTTACCCAATATGTAACCAAGTCAAATACCATAATGTGAATGTACCCTCTTTGCAGAAGCTATCAGTTTTTCTCCTAACCTGAATGCTTATAACAAAGCATCCTTTACTTTATTATTGTCATTTTCTTGCATATACTTTTTAGTTTGATATTATAAAGTGTCCATATGTGAATTTCTATATCACAAAATAAAAATTCTGGTGCAAAGAGATTACCATACTCACATTAATACACAGTTCACCTCTGATCTGTGTTCAGAATAAATAAAACTAACGAGGAAGTTGATGGTAGGACATGTATCTGGGGGCACAGATTTTAACCCCCTTGACCTGGTGCAGGGTGCTTCTACTTTAAAACAGAGTTCAGTCCATTTCATAAAATAGGGGAACAGCCTAATCAGTCCTCACATTCATTGACTTACAAAACGGATCCAAAGCAGAGAGTTTTAACACCAGTGTATTTTTTCAGACTGTTACAAAACCCTCCCATAATATGTGAGAGCAATTTAATAACTTGATATATTCCTATGGTAATGTCAGATTTCATTTCCAGTGGCTTAGTAAAGAAAATGTCTACAGAACCTATAGGGTGTAAAGACACCAGTGTCTATTTTAGTGAAGTGTGAATAGGAGTGGGTGTATTAATTGGTAAATGATGCTATGTTAATGGTAGCATTCCCTTACAGTGTTTGTGCTAGATGTGAGCACAGTACAAATGGACTATTGGATGTGACATCCCAAGGAGTTATTTATGTCTGCATTATAAAGAAATTCTTTAAAATACATTGGAGCTTGTTTTTCTCCCTCATGTATTAGCAAAGGTATTTTAGATTATGGATTCTTTAAAAATCCATTCTTCCACTGTATAAGTGGCTACTCTATGGGCCATCAGAGTGCAAAAGGGCAAATGTGGTGACCTCTGTTTTTATGCTTAAACAAGGTTCCTCTATCCAGATTATTTTTTCTCAAATATCCTTGCATGAGGCTTGATTGATAGAACCCCAACTTTATGACTGTACAATTAGCAAAGTTGTTAGACAATTTGTTGTTTGTCTGTTTTGACAAACTCAGTTTTGTTGGTGGACATACAGATTGACTAAGTAAAGGATAAGAAAACTGTTCATGCAGACTAACAACATAACACATCCAAAAATGACCATCTCATTTTATACTTATACAAAATTTCAAAAGGGGCAGATATTAATTATGCTTGGACGAGCTGTACTTTGTACAGTACCATTTATTTAAATTGGCCCATGAATTTATGTTATTGCTAATCTCTTTCCTTTCCAGACATTATACTATGCTTAACATGCTCCTTTAGGGAAAGTTTGGGGATACTTTAAAAAAATTTCATAAATGTTCCAGTAATGTTGCAAAAATGCATTTCATTCTAATATAAAATGATGGTTATCAACATCTTCACATAAAATGGTGGACTAATTGATTAATTTGCTTAATAATCACCATGTTAGGGCATCAAGCCTGCCCTTGTATGGTCATTTAGAACCTGCTGCCCACTGTCTGCCTTGTACTGAGCAGTACTACTTGCTTTGCTATAACAAAACATGCATTACATTAATGCTTTTGAATTACAATATAATTCATGCATATAGATAAATATATAGAGACTTTATAGATATAAGTTGTAATCACATTATATAATACATATGTTATGTGATTTAAGTATCATTATGAATAACTGTAAAATAAAATAGTGAATAATAAATGTCTTATCCCTAAACTACAATCTGATTTTGCAGACTGATGGCCACACCTTACATTAGTCTGCAGAATTTAGGGATGTGTCGCATGCTTGCAGTCATTGGCCACATTCATTTCTTATCAGCTATTTTGTGATTTCTATCTCACTTGCTTTGCTTCCAGTTGTTAACCCCAACGTCCTCAAATTAAATTTTCTGTAAAACACGTGGCAAGTCAGTATGGAACTCATTTTATAACAATAGTCATCTGTGAGAAGTGTCTCCTACCTTATTCTTTATGCTGTAGGTTTATAGATTTGGCATTGGAGACTACATTAATGTCTTTTACCCCAAAGATCTCATGCGTTGGGTTATTGAATAATTACATGTGTATCTTATCTTCTTGTACAAAGATAATCTTGGTTTAAGGCTTGTACTATTTAATCTTACACAATACTGGTTTACTGATGGATAAACTTACAAGAACATCAGGCTGGAAGAAACAGCAGTTAGAAAAAAGCACCTCTCAGGGGAGGACTCGAATATCAGACCTACTAGGCTCTGGGTCCTGCCTCTGTAGCTACCCATTTCCATCTCCTCCCCATCGTAGCCAGGGAAGATTGCTATAATTGATTGCTGCGCCTTTCCCTATCCTAAGCATAGGAGAAGGGTGAAAAATCTGAAGGAGAGAGAGATCATAAATGCAGCCTGCTGTCTCCTTTTTGATTTGATGGCCTTCATTCCTTCTAATTGGATAAAGTAGGAAGTCACTGGTAGTACTGTGATGCTTGATGCACTGATTTTATTCAGACCAGCCCTGCAGTGGGTGGGGGAGAGCAGTCAGAAGGGAAAGGAGAATCTAAGTGATAAGGTACGTGACTAGTAGAGTGGATAAGAAAAAGCCTCCTAACCTAAAGGAGAAGGAAACAAGGATGCTGAAGCGGACTGAGCCAGAGGAAGAAGAGAAGGGAGTAACCTCACAGATTTCTCACCGTCATTCCAGCCTGTAATAATAGTGATGCTCACAGAGCAGGCACCTGCTGCTCTGTAATGATTCAGCCTCTTTCACTGGTAGCTTAAACACAACAGGATGATATTGCTGCTGTCACTGCTGTCTCTTCTACTGCTGCTGTCTCTGCTGGTCTTACTGCCTTTCTTGCCCTTGCTACTTCATGACATCTATATCCTATCAAGCAGATCCCACCATCACATGCTCCAGGTGAGAACACAACTATTCACCCTTTGCTACTGGCTAACCTAACTAACTCATTGACAACTATCTGTAAAGGAGTAGGGAGTATGCAGATCCAACTACTGAACTGGTTGTGAAGATGAGCATGAAGCGTTTCAATGTCCACCTCCCTTTGAGTGAGAAGTCTATTTTCTTTCTTTGATCTTCTTCTCGGACTACGTATTGATTTGCAATGTAACATGCAACATAGTTTCTGACTGTATGCACTCGTTGTTCTGGTAATGGACCATGTACAAGTCCCTGCTTTCCTAAAACAAACTGATTGAGATTTATGCCTTTAAGATGCCTGGGGATACTGCAGAGGGTTTTGAGAATCAGTGCTCTGAACAGAGCCCAGACCCCCCCTCTACTGAACTTCAAAATGAAGGAAGCGTGCCAGAGACTCAAGCTGAGAATGGAACTACCCAGGGGATAACAGGCCTTGCTATTACCTGCTGTGTGTGCCTGGAGGCAGACAGGCTAAGAATCTGTCTTAACTCAGAAAAGATCTGCATCCTTCCCATACTGGCATGTCTGATAAGTCTCTGCCTTTGCATTGCTGGCCTTAAGTGGGTATTTGTAGACAAAATATTTGAATATGACTCTCCGACACATCTGGATCCTGATAGAATAAACCAAGATCCTATAATCTATGCCGACTCTGCACCGAGTGCATTGGTGCCATCCTCTATATACACTCTGCCTTTTGTTATCCCTACTATCGAAACAAAGGTTACTGTGAAACCTGGGACCTCATTTTTTCCTACACAGCCGGCTTTTAAGCCATTGACCACTGATAGAAATTTACCAAAGGCCACAGCAGTGGAAAAAATATATCAGCTTTCTTCTGTAAATAATTTAGGAATCACAGAATCGAGTACAGCGTTCACATCGAAAAAAGGTAAGTATGTTACCAACATCCATGTCATTGAATAGTCTTGCTGCAAAATGCAGATGAATAACTTGCCAATAAACAGTGACTTTTATTGTCTTTGAGTCACACATGGTTGCTGTCTATTTTTACTGTTACTCATTGAAAGTAATGTTCATAGTGTAGATATAATTGCCATATGGGTTGTGTTTGCAGATAAAACGTTATCACTACATCTACCATCACAATAAACCTCAACACTAACTAGGCGTCAACACAAATTTTTTTGCCAGACTCAACAAAGGTGTGTTATAACCTGAATATAGCTTCTTAGAGAACAGTAAGGGCAATATATGTATATCATAAAGACCTTATAGACCTTTTCCTGTCTTGGTCTCTTAAATCTCCCAGGGATCGTTCATTTGTTACAGACTTGGAGTGTGATTAATATTGCAGTAAAACGATGCATTTTAATGTGCTGAGCACATGGGATAAGGGCCCATGAAGTCTGCTTGAGTTGTGCTGTTGGCTGTTCATAGACATGCTTTTTGTTTTAGATGTATTATTGGAACTTTGCCTGAGTTTGTCATATTATTATTTCCTTTTGGAAGGATGCCACATGTATTTTTCTTGGATTGACATATATTAGATCATGTTAAAATTTAACCTATTTGAAATTCAACTTGCTGAGATGTAAATTTAAGGGAAGGTATACACTGGCCGATTCTATTCTTCACAAGAGCACAGACATGTTAAAATGGGTAATGAAACTTTTACCTTAGAATATAAATTAGATTGCAATTCTATCAAGCATCTCAAATCGGTTAATGCAGTAGAACCAATGGTTAAAATTACCCACTTATCCTATTTTTAGTTGTGACTGGGCACAAAAGTAGTTCATCATTCGGCCATGTATCTCTAGTACTCACACAAACCCATATATATATATAACATACATAATTTACATATAAATATATTATGTATTGAGTATCCACTAAGCAACAGAGGAAGAATAAAACATTCTGTAAGACCGTCTGTGTTTATAGAAGTAGTGCACACAGATACACACAGCAGCCCTGTCATGTTGAATGAATCTCTACATTGTTAGCAGGTTCCTTGTAAATATATCCTTCAAGGTCATAGCCCGGTAATGTATAATTGATTTTACTTTATTGTAGAGGCTGGGGGGAGGGAAACACATAGGAAAATTGAAACTGAAGTCAAACAAGGTATATGGAGAGTAAGTAGATGTACTCGTTTTATGGCCTTACACATATTTTATCTGTAAGGCCTTACATAGGTTTTTTATGTATTGTGAGATTATATTTGACTCCACAGTGCTGCATGGGAGTGAGCAGATGAAATATAATGTTTCAGTATACTTTCATTTTTCCTGTCTGCCTAATGCTTTTGTGTGCATTATTAATAAGCTGAGTAGAATGCGGAAAAGCACTGCTGAATTCTGGGCTTCCTGCTATCTACAGTACAACGATTGTGCTAGTTTTATAAAAATATCATGCATAGCAGTAATGTCAGCATCTATAAAGATGTTATTGGAGAAGAGACTATAAGGGTAAATGGGTACATGGGTCTTCAACAGTTAATAGCCTTTGAATACTGATATTCATTGTCTTCAGGAAATGGGAGTGCCCGCCACGTGTCTTGGGACAGCTAATTTTGTTCTTTTTCTATTAAAATTATCAATATTTAATAATATAATGGAAACATTCGCTAAAGGAATCTTGCTTTCTGATCTTATTACTGAATATGAATTGGTATTTTACCATTCAATTTGCAGATATCTGATTCAAGGTTGGCACCATGTCCTGTAAGCTCATGCTGATGTATCTTTTCATATAATGTAGTTTATTTATTGCAAAGAGAGTTAATCCGATCTATTGAATGATGCTAAGAGAGGCTTTTGTTTCAGAAATCTGATTCAGAATCAATATTGATTAGTAGGGACAGCTGGCCTTTTACATAAGTAACATAATGTAGACTAGTCATAGGAGGAGTTTCAGGGTCTCCTCATGCGCTATTGCAGTGCATAGGCCACCATTTACATAGGAAAACTTTATATTAACAATTCTCTTTCTGGTGCAGATAGCCCCAAGAAAAAATATTATCTGCGTATGATATCAGGATTATTTATTCCATGGAACATTTCACAAGCCAATGTATGAATTTATTGGTTTTTAATAGTGATCACTATTTTAGACTCCTTAAACATATCTTTCTATGCTATATTACCTCTTCTACAAAGAAGGTTCTGGTTTCTCAGAAGTTGTATTAAGCCATAATATGGTTACATTTACAAGGTCTCAATGTAAAACAGCTCATTCATTTGAGTTTTGAGAGCCCTCGTTTGGGTAGAAATACTGAGAGCTCAATATCACTGAGAACTCAATTACATCACTGGTCCCATAGGTCCATGTAGATACAGCCTTGTCACCCAATGTATGACCCTGGTGGTTGCTAGGCAAGAGGCCAAACATCGTTTTGACAATAGAAGAAACGACACCAACACTAAAAACACGTTATTTATATATAAAAATTCCTCTGTAGTAAATTTAGATTTACAATATCAATAATATAATCAACAAGGTATCAATATACCATAGCTCGTAATAGTCAGTCTTCATAGGAGTAACTGTAGTACTTGCTTCAGTATTTTTTTTTTTTTGGGGGGGGGGTTCATTATGTATGTCCTGTTCAACATGTAGCTCATGAACTTGTGTTACCAAATATGACATTAGTATATATTTTAATGAAATCAACACCTCTGTGATCTCTGCATGGCCTCTGCCTCTGATTTACTAAGTGTTCTTTGTCAACAAAACCTTCCAAGGCACTGCCTCCCTTCTGTTACACGTTTCAGGCTTTAATTAGTTTTTCTCCCTTATGATTTAGTAGCTGTTTCCTTGTAGACAGCTGGTTGTCTGTTCAGAAGACAACATGATATCTGATATTTAAAGAGTTAACATTAGGTCAATTAATGTGCTAGGCGATAAGTGACAATGTCAGAAGAGTATGCTAGCCCTCTGGGATTTTTTATGTCCTTTCATATTGTTACTACTAGACATTCATAAAGATTGTATCACTTCCAAACACTTTTGCTAAATAATTTCGTTTTTGCATAAAAAAATAATCATTATTGCAATAGAATTTAAAAAAATAAATAAGAGATATTGTAAATATATATGTAAAAATGTTGGCACTAATATGATTCCAAACATTACTGGGCAACCGGTCTTCTGGTTGGTGACCCTAATTCCCTCAAATATATAATTGTGCAAGTATTACCTATTTACTTGTTCCTATATGTCTCAAACTCTTTTCACCTTCAAAGGTGATTACTCTGCCCCCTTACCCAAGCAAACAGAAATGTTATGGTCTCATGTAATGCTGTTTGAGGCATCATGGGATTGATAGAATAACTCAGAAAGTGTCTGACGAGAGCAGACAAAAGCTTGCACTGAAGGGAAATGAGAATATTTTCAGGTTTGGGGACAAGAAAAGTGTTCCTTGACAGGAAATGTAAGAAAATTGGATTGTATTGGCCAATTGGATTGGATTGGCCACTTGGATTGCCTTGGTGGTCTATGTTGGCTTTGCCCTGCACTGATGATATTCCATGATCACCTGACTGCTGCAGCACTAAGTTGAAAAAGTACCATGAGTGTTTGACTCACGTTATGTGCACCAAACACATGAGTGGTTTATATAATGGAAAGCATTAATCGCAAACTTTCTCAAACACTGTTCGTTTTGCTTTCCCCATAATTCAATTCATTTATTTTTGTAATCATCCTCTTCCATGTCACACTAGATGATGTATTTGGGTAATATGATCTATTATGCTCAGCTGTATTATTAGGCTTGTGGAATTAAATTGTCCACCTGCATGCAAACACAACTGTTTTTAACAAATTATAGCTGAATAGAACTATTTCCAAGCCAAGTCTAAATTAATTTGCTTAGTTATATGTAGCCAAGGATATAACAGAGAAACAATGGATGTGAAATCCAAATGGCTAGTAATTGTGCAACATAAGGGATGAATAAACAAGTGTTTATGGTGTTTCTGAAAAAGCTTTGGATGTATAATGCTGATAATAATAGGGTCATTAATGGTACAATAATAACTATTAATAATGTTATTCGGCTGATAAACCTTGATAAAAAATGCCCAACCATCACACTCATTTACTTTCAAAAATGTATACACATAATTTACTCATTGACTCCTCAGAGTTTGCTGTGAATTGTCATAGGCCATCTGTGGAAACCAAGTGCTGTTCTGTGAGATATTATTTCTGTTTATCTCACTATTAAATATTACAATTATATTACTGTTTTGTTGTTTGTTATTTCATTATTCTTACTAGTTATTATAAATGTTACTAGTATTTTTGCAGACAAGCTTTCCATTGCCTAACATTCTTGTAATTTGCATAGTACACTTTGTTTGTCCCCAAAGTATTGTGGTTGAGTATTATTAGATGGTGGCCCATGGGATTAGAGCGTTAAGTCAATTTAGTTTTACAGTAGAACCCTTTATCGTTATCACTTTGGATTATTCTGTGGTATATGAACCATAATATATGATGTGTAGGACAATTAATGCAAATTTAAAAAGGGCTTGCTCATAGTTATTTCTTGTATTACCCAGACATTTGATTGACTTATATTTTTATCAGTCATTTTTCCAATTTAAACAAAAAGCTAGCCTATAGGTCTGGGGCACTTAACTTTTGAATCCCCCACTTATGCAGCACTTCATCTCTATTGTTCCCCACTGGTGGTGTTTGTTCATGGGGCTACAGCATAGATAACATTCTGTCATGGGGTGCCCCAACTCTCAGTCTACACATGTTAAGGGAAGGACAAATTATGCATGTTGGTTTTGTGGGGAGAGTTGACACCTCTGTCAGTGACTTTGCCTCCTTTGGCTCTGAGTGTGTGATTAACCTTAAATGGTAGCCCATGATATATAATAATGACTATATATAGCCAACCAAATTGTGGATAAGGGTTGAGCAATGATGGTCCTTCTAGATAAATTCATTAGTCAAACATCAATGAATTAATGTTAAACTACAGGAAATACTTTGTTAAGATAGAAAGTCCTTTGGGGGATTTCCTGTTCTCAATAATCTCTCTTTCTGTGATGCCTTCTAATTGAATTGTTCCTTTTCTCTACATGTACAGCTCTAAGGCACTTTGAATTGTACAGACTGTATTGGTATTATAGTTTTAGCCAGTTAGCCAATATTTAAGTGTGCAGGAAATATCCTTGGCCTTTGGCAGCGGTTACATTTGGCAGCTGATCTTATTACTGTCTTTCTTTTCTAGTATGTTCCTTCTTAAGAAAAACTGCAAATAAAGGCAGACATTTCAAGTGCACATTAACATGTACAATCTTGTTTCAATGATTGATGTTCCTCAGTGATCAATTACCTTAGCACTGGGCTAATCGACTTAGTATTTCCAAAGCTTTTTAATATTCCTATTGCCTCTCATCTTATACTGTGTGGTATTCTATTTCATACTGTGTTGAAGATGGTTGCATATGTATTCTACAGAATTAAAAAATCCATATATTAAATTTCCCTTCCAATATTAACCAGACAGGTTCTTATTTTAATTTTATTTTAGGACTTTCAATTATAAAACTCTCAATAATGACAATTCATTTACAATATGTGTTAATATTGGGTGTTATCAGCCATCCTACCAAGAATAATATTCACACTTTCTTTATATCTGGGTATTGGGGAACAAAAGACAGATCACAAACATTTTTGCACATATATTTGGAACTTGTAGCACCTTCATGTATGACTGGGCACAGAATTGTGTCATATTAGACACCTTATATAACATGAAATTAAGGATGTCATGTCAGATGACCAACTTCATAACAGAAGAGACATTTTAAGGAACAAAGCTCTTCTAAAAGGAAGCCTCTCATTTCTGTATCAGCAAATTCCCATACTGATACAATTTGGGAAATTGGGGGCTAAAAGAGAAACTAAAATGCAAGTAATTTAGAAAGTTTTAAATCTTTTCATTCATACAATGATTGAGCTTTATTAACATAAAAATTTAGAAGTTTCCAAGGTTGGGGGATAAAGTAGGTTAGGCATCATGATCTTGCAAGGGGACTATCCACATTGCTCCACAGTAGCATTAATATAAAATTTTGTCCATATGTAGTAACACAAACCCATTGTTCAGGTTTTACCCATGTATGGAGTATTCCCATATCAGACATTTATGGCAAGGGGCTTCCTTTTCAGCTATTCTAGGTGCCCATTGTGTTCAGTCAACCTTTGACACGAGTATGATATGGTCCCACAAATTGAATGTGCACTAATTAGGTATATATATTGTTCCCCTACAAAACCACATGCATTTCTGTGGACTTTGGGGCAACATAGTTTAATTAAACTATGCTTTGAAATCTTTATCTAGATTGTTGGCTGCTGATCATTTGTGCTTTGTCCTAATTATTTAGGAATGGATCAGAATATAGATGGACCATAAGTGACAAAGGTTTATGAACCTACAGTCCACAATCAGAGTTAATTTGACTGGCAATAATAACTCATGTGATATTGTCTTGAATAGCACAGGTATTGGAGTACCATTTTTTTTCATCCAGGAAGATTATCCCCTGATACTATAGACACAGTAGCATCTGGAAAACAAAATTTAAATAAATTCTATTCTTTCCATACTGTATTAATACCATTTAAGCAGATATCAAGAAGTGTTGGTCTATGGGGATATTACGTAAACTGCTTAACAACTACATATTCCCAATGTCCATAAAGCGACTTCAGCCAGAGGTTTACGTTAAACAAGCTCACAGGCTACTGGCATGGATTAAGTTTTACTCATGAGGAAATTAATACAAGATTTTTTCCTGATTAACAAGCATGCATTTTTTAAGCCAGATTAATTCATTAATGTTCAAAACTTGGATCTTTGGTCAAATGGGACATTTTACTATCCACATTGTCATTGCTCCATGCCTTCAATCACATGTTCCCGAAGTTTAGAGATCTGACATAATTTACCTATAGATTTACATTCAATGGCATTCAATGGCAGTAAATAGATGCAGAATAGAGTTTTTTGGGTCTGAACGATTGTCTTGATACAATGAATGTACCTGGTAAATAAAAAAGGAAACAGAGCCACATTTCTTACATTTCTCCTTGGCTGTATTGCAGGAGGTCAATGAGATGCTGTCAAGTTTCTTTAATATCCAAAGATTTATAATGTCTGTGCTGACTCACCACTTAACAACAGACACAGCTTGAATACCCGATGTGCATACCAAAATAAGACTCTAAGAATGGAGACAGATTAGAGTTCAGGCCAAAAAAATTATTAGATGTATGAAAGGAGAGATGAATGTCTCCAAGTAGGGATTTTGCTTTTAAAGGGGTTGTCCAATTAATTGATATTGTTTGTGTAATGAAAAATTATACAATTTTTCAATATACTTTCTGTATCAATTCCCCTTGGTTTTCTAGATCTTTGCTTGCTGTCCTATAGAAAGCTTCTATGTTTATTCCAACAGATAGAGGAATTGTCCATGGTGCAAGAGCCGTTATTATTACGAGCTGTGTGATACTAACGACTTGTGAACCTATATGTCCATCACATCACCATGGACAGATCTATATTCAGTGGAAGTAAACACAGAAGCTTTCTATAGAAAGACAGCAAGCAGAGATCTAAAAAAAAAAAACATGAGAAATTGATCCAAAAAGTATATTGGGAATGTGTATAACTTTTCATTACACAAACAATATCAATTATTTGCTGAAAGTGGACAACCCCTTTAAAGTGGTTATATTCCATTTTCTGTGTATCAATGAGCTGTTAAACTGCTGTACTTTAGCTGAGCCTTCTAGTCACATTTATTTCATTATGGGAGATGTTTAGTGAAGTGCAGTTAGTTTATTATGGCCTTTGGCAGGTCATCCTACTCTGTTTCTGGTCATTCCAGCAAGACCACTGTTTCTCTGTGTTCTCTCCTAATCATGATTATAGCTGGTCTGGTTCCTTTAACTATTAACACATTATGTAAAATGACTGTCAGGGGTACAAATCAGAATACCTGACTATTTTTCATAACTTACGGATTTCTAACATCTTTATCTATGTCTGTCTCTTTGTTTCATGTATCTAATATGTCTATTCGTATACTACATATTATATTTATATATTTCAGACTTGATTTGTATCATCTGACTGTCACATATAAGATTAACTAGTTTTCTGCAAGATCCACAGCAGACTGTCTGCACTATATACAGTAATAAATATAGTAATACATAGTAATGGAGCTGTAGGCAAAGATGGTGAGAAATTGATAAATTTGGACATATCTGTTAGTATTTATTATGATATATATTTTGAGATATAGGAAAGATTAAAATGAGCTAAAGACAGTTACTATTCACCTATAACTACAAGAAATATAAACCACCAGAGTCCCACACTGGCAAGTTTTAGAGGATAAATATGTTTTCTGCCATGTCCTTGAATAATGAAACAAGTTAAATCTATCAATCTTTGTGCAGAATAGTGCGTGAGAATTTGTTTCAACCTCTCATAGAAAAACGTCTCCCTCTTATCTCAGTTGGTATTAAATTGACTATGATATCACTATTCTGGGCAGAATCAAGTCCCCCCTCTGTTATGATGATTATATGTATGTCGACTTGTTCCTTTTATAAGCTGTCTAGTCACAAATTCCTAGTGCATAGAAAAATTAGATAGTATCACCAGTCCTTGTGAAGCTTTGACAAACAACAATAAACCAGTTTGATATATTCTATTTTTAGTCATGTGCGAATTTAACATACAAAATACCTGATAAGATCTGTGTCTATTATATTACTTTCAATGCCTGCATTTCTGTGTCAGACTTCAACATTCCTATGTACTGATAGTGTCTTTTTATGGATGTGCTTGTACAAATTGAAGTACACTGTGTTTCCTCTTACTTTGGACAAATCTATTTCTTTATCCATCTAATAGTTTCCAGATAGGCAGACAACCATGAGATAGGTGCTTAAAAAGAATATTGAGTAATCCAAACAGGTTACTCCCTTGATGTGATCAGTGCTACATACGGGGGGACATTTATCATACGCTGGCGCATGAGCATATGATTGCCCCACTGATGCATAGTCGCAGCGGGATACATCAATAGGCGGAAGCCTCTTGATGTTTTGGGGCAGGAAGCTGCGCCACATTTTTTCTACGCCGTCAGTACCACCCCGCGACGGCCCACTCCCGGCCGCGCCCCCCTTCACGCCCCTTGTAGCCCAATAGCAGCTTTTAGTGATTCTGTAGTGAATTTGCAGGTGCACTATTACCTCAGAAAGTAACATATTTAGTACTTTATTTAACATGTAGAAACATAGACCAAAGAAAGTTGGCTTGACACATTGGCAGTAGTATATTTAGGTTAGTCAAAATCGGTATACAGATAGGTGCTCTCAAAAAATGTATTCCTGATATTTTGACAAAAATGACACCACAGTTTGTACTAACTCTTTGTATTGGTTATTGGTGTAAAACTATGGACCTATAGGTAGAATTTAAAATTGGCTTAATAGTTTCTCTTTTTGCCTGTTTTGTTTAGGTTTTTTACCATATAAATATTAATTTGAATTGCTAGAATCGTGTCACATGAGCTGAGGAAAGTAAAGGTCATTTACATTATATTAATAAGCATGCCCTCTAATGAGATATTGCGGTAACTGTTATGGCTATGTAATCTGTATAATGATGGCATAATATTAGATGTAACAAAATTCCTGATAACATAGTTATCCGCTGGCAGCCATCCTTATAACCTGCTATGTTGAGCTATTTACTAGCATGTTGGCTTGCTGCCAGTTGCCTAATGGATCATGTGTGAGTCAAATTCATTCAGCCTTTTAGCAAAGTCAATCTTGGTGATGGCACATAATTTGCTTTTATGTGGATTTCTTGGCTAGTATTGCTGTCAAACGTGATCTAGTGTAGTTGGTAGCAAGCTGACAGTAGACTCAAGGAAAAGTAAAATTACATGACTAGTTAATTAGGAGCTTCTGGGTTTAAAATCGGACCAGCTTCTGACAATCAATTGATCTGTTAGTAGTCCCAGAACAAAGTTTGCAATGCCCCTATAAAGCTTAGCTATAAGTGACTGTCAAGTCAAAAAAATGAATGGCATACACAAGATACTTATGATTCTAAATAATTTGGTTAATAGTGTAGAGAATAATGCCTCCTGTTAACACTTGATTTATGAAAATGTTTATAAATGTCCTGCATCAAATGTCACACGGTCACTGGATTCTATGGACCGCCATCAAGAAGAGTTTTGAAAATGGTGGTGGTTTTGACATTGACAGTTAATTAAAGCTGTGATGGCGGTGGAGGCGTAGAGAAGCTGCATTTATAATAATTTTTATAAACAATAAATATAGTATGGAGTATATAGTGCACTCCATTTATGTACTTAAAAAACAAATGACTAAAAACTCAACTAAGCATAAGAGTTGCATAATCTTTCAAATATGCTTCAGGTTAAAGTTTATATTACTTCCTAAAATATGTGCATGTCTTAGGAAAACATTTATTTCTTCACTTAGCATAATGCTGGAAGCCAGAATGGAAAGGCCAGGTGCAGAACTTGTTAGCAAGCAGACAGTGTGCCTCCACGTTGTGCGTCAGCAATCTTCTACTGTACATGCCTCTTAGGTATGGTTTCACCCAGTATTTCTGAAGATAGCGTAGTCCATGTTGGAAAATAGTTTTCCCCTCAGGTGTCAGATTTATGAATGATTTCTCTTTGTTGCTTAACCTCAGGTGATGTGCAAAAAACATTCCAAACTGTGCAAGCAAATTTATTAAATTGATCATTAAATTGATAGTTTTCTATTTTTCCATATCAGAGATGGAATATTTTCTATATTCATGACTATTATGTATTGGTGAAAATAAGATACTTTTGTTTATTATCTACTAAAGTACCAACTCTTGTGACTAGGCCCATCATTATTTCACATTAGAGTTGGTGCTCAGCTTCAGTTGCGCATCTGTTGTGTCTCTGCTTTTCATCCGTTTTGTCTCCGTGTCCGCAAAGAACCCTGAAGGTTTAACATTGCTTTGAAAACATCACACTTGGTTTTTCAGCCTCATAAGTGAAAAAATAACAGATGTTTCATAGTTAGTTTTTTTTGTAGACCCATAGACATCTATTGCCTTCCATGATGCACATCAGTGAAAAAATTTTTCATGTTTCTTAATTTTTTTCCATGGACAACGGATCAATCAATCCAATGTAAGCCAATATAAAAACATCCATTTAAAAAAAATCACATCCATGGATATCACTGAACCACGGATGTGAAAAACAACACCAATGTGAAAGTGCCCTTGCCATTGACAATGCAGTATACAGGTAGTTGTAAAAAGGGTTTTCCAGGCCTCTTTCACACTGCTGTATTTTCACATCAGTGATTTTTCTTGTCCATAAGCCAAAATGGGTTCAGTGAAAAGTCACTTAGGTGAAAAAAGAACGCCATTGTTATAGAGCCCTAAGAAGGACGTTCTGTCTTGTTTATGGAACACAACTGGTTTGGATGGAGTGCATCTGAATTTGCAGCTATTTTATACAAGTAAAAGAAGCTGCAATACCAAACACAAGCTATAGCCGACAGTGGTGCTATTTATGGAAAAATTGCCCTTTAAATAATTGAACAGAGGTTTTTAAATTTTTATAGTTATAGCATCAAGAAAAACAACCGCCCTGTATGGAATGATGATATCATGCCCATGGCATGTAGCTGAGATACTATCCTCTAGATGTTTAAAGTGTGATAAGCGAATGACAACTCATTAATGTCACTGGGTATCATTTGCATCATAATTTATTCTATTCACTTCTTACTTTTGTCATATACTTTAAGATTATGTTAAACTGTTTAGGTTCATTAGTTCAGACCTGACAAACATGTACTGTCTTACCTTCTGCAGAGGTTCACAGAACACTTACAGATGTGACTGGTGCAGAAATAAAGCATATTCTGTGTTCCCCGCAGCACTTCAGTCACAGGAGATAATGTAAAAAAAATACATAAAGCTATACTTTGCTTCTTCAATGTTCATAATTTTTTTCCTTGCCTGCGTATAATATTTTCTTTTTGTTATCATTAACATATATTTCTAGTTTCTTCTTAATACATTTCTCTAGATTCTGCTTGTGCCAGATGTACATTTTCTACATATGACTTGTATAAAATAAGCTCTCTCTACATTATGGAGGCTTCTGTTGTTTAGCCGCCACTTAGGCTAATTAAGTAATCGTTAAAAATGAAACTGTTCCACTTCCTTCTGGTCTGTAGGTGACATTGATGGAATGGTTCTCCTTGACCATCATGGCATAAAATTGAATCACGAAATTAGGCCAGTTGTTAATGCCTAGCTACCGATTAAGTGAACAGCTTGCTGTTTGGTGGTGATTAATTTGGGTTTAACGTTCCTTCTTATGTGAAGTTTTTCATCTAATACGATATCACCATGTTAGCGACTTAATATTTGTATATGACAAAGCTCCTGCATATTTCTCCAACCACAAATGGTCACTATATTTTTTTGAAGAAGACCAAATAAGAGATACTTCTTACTTAACTTAAAGCAAGTATGAAGAAAAAATAATGTCACAATTATACCAGATCATATTATGTTCATACATACAGAATATATATATATATATAATGCAGCAGCTCAGTCAAACAATGAAAAAACTTAAGTCAGGGTGCAAATCCAAACACTTCTCCCAGCAGAGGTTGCAAGGTAATAGACAAAACAACAGGAAGCACTCACAAATAGTGAAAAAAGTTACAAAGGAACTTTAATTTCACCTCAAAAGGCTTTTAGGTTTTAGGTTAAGAAAGGATTGTCCACAGTTGTCACTTCACCAGGTGAAATAAAAGCACCTCTTTGACTTTTTTCACTATTTGGGAGTGCTGCCTGCTTTTTTGTATATATTTATTCTATCTCACTATATGCAGAGGTATAATAAATAAGTTATTACAGTCCCAATTTCAAGAAAAATTGCAACATCTGTACACGTGCATATCAAGTAATGCAAGTGAGCATTTGTAGCACAATAGCAGAGTTTACACGCTTTGTTTACAGCAGGAAATAAATGTTTACAATCATGTGGGGATAGTGTGGTGCAGGGATTGAAAGTTATGTTTCTGGATTTCTGTAATATTTATATACAATATACATCAGTTTTTACAGTTGCCCCATTCAACTTCATAGGGCTTGCATAAGTCCATGGAAAAGTACAGTAGAAAAGAAGAAAGAACTGCACTCAGTTGTATAAAACGGATTGTGATTCACAGAAATTCCTGAAACATATCTGACAAGTGTAAAATATATGATAGGCAGTGTATTTAAAAAATATTTTCAAACAATCACTTTTACTGAAGTCAAGTACAGGTAGTCCCCTGGTTACGTACAAGATAGATTCTATAGGTTTGTATTTAAGTTGATTTTATATGCAAGTCAAAACTGGTATATCTTATAATTGTAACTCCAGAAAAAAAATTGTCCCAGTGACTATTGGATTTTCAAAATTTTATACTTTCATGGGTACAAGAATTATTTATAAAGCTTCATTATAAAGGACTCGAGGTCTCAGTGGACAGAGAGGTCTGTCTGTAACTAGGGGTTGTCTAAGTAGGGTGTCCTTAAGTCAGGGATCACCTGTAGGTTGGCCATTAGTCTTAATACTAGTTCAAGTTCTTATCTTCAGCATAACTACCATCATTATATCAATGGACTGCCTAGTCAAGCCACCCATACTGGTGACTAATATGTATTATGTTTGACAATGTGCCACTTATTTTTAGTCAAATTCTAATATTATATTCTTGTTATAACACCAACAACTAATTCTACAGATAGAATATGAGATATATTGATCATTAAAAATATGTCATGTCAGTCTAGCAATGAAGCAAAGAAAAGTGTACATGACTACAACCAAATTTGGCTCTATTTCCTTATTAATCTTTTCCAACAGGGTGAACCTTTCTCTGTGGACTTGTTACTGTGATAATGCATTTATTACTCTTCTCTTACTAGATTATGGAATTAAGCAAAGACCCTTTTAGTGAAGACATAAATAAGATTTGTAGCAAAGAAGAAAAATAAGTCATTTTAACTAAGAGCTGTGATTTCATAAGAGAAAGTAGATGGGGTCAGTCTGGTCGCACAGTGCGGTGGGCGCCAGCATTTCTGTTATTGATCTATGGGGCAGAGTTATAGATTAAGTCCATCATATCTTTAAAACTTTGAAAGCTTTAAACTTATAAATCTCTAAACTTTACTAATTCTTATAATAGAAAAGGACAAGAGTTTTTAGTCATTCACATTATACATCTAATTATACCATTTTTTTTTGTGTAAGATTACTGTATAATTAGCCCATTAGCCAAAGCTATATACTTATACTCTGTGTAGAGGCTGTGTGGGAATTGATGAGTAGGATCAACTCCTTGAAGTGTTAAAGGGGTATTCCAGTAATAAGAATAATTCATATACAAATGGGTACTCAAAATATAAGCTAATATGTAAATAGTTGTTATTTAAACTTTTGCTCCCCTTAGCAGAAAATGCTGGTGACATAGACTGTAATGGAGAATTAGAATGCAAATGGCCCTTTAATCAGTCCATAAATTTCCTCCGTGCTGAGCAGAGACAGGAAAAAAGATAGCCGCTGGTCACATGTCCACATCACATGTCCTGCACCTGTTTGGGCAGGTCATGGGATCACCATTATTATGGCTGTAGTTTGTTGGTTGCAGTGAATCCAGTATGGTCAGTGTTGTGGTGAGACACCATCTCAGTGGGGCAATGTGCAGTGATGGCAGTTACACATCATTACTATGGTAACAGAGCAGGACAGTCTGTTACATTATCACTGGGAGCAGAGCATACGAGGGAGGAGCTACTGAGAACTAAAGGATTATGGAACTTGTAGTTTCCAGTGGCAGCCATCTTGGTACTAAGGCCCCTTCCACACTTGCGTTGCAGATCACGTCAGAGTTTGATCAGGGTGCGATCAGGGTTTGGTCAGTGAAAAACGCGCATTTTGCATCAGAGTGCAATCAGTTTTCAGTCAGAGTTTGTTCAGTGTCTCAGTTTTTCATGCGCGTTTTCAATGCAATTTCAATGCGTTTTTCACACGCAGAAAATGCGCGTGAAATGGACTCAGGACTGAGCTCTATCTTTTCTATGGCAATTGATGCGTGAAAAACGCATTGCACTTGCATTGCACTTGCATATGTCTCAGAGTGCAATGCGTTTTTGATGCATCTCCAAAGACTTGTATGGTGCGTTTTTCAAGTGTGTGACTTGCAAAAGTAGAGCATGTCGAGATTTAAACGCGCGTTAAAAAAAAACGCGCGTGTGTGCGTGAAAAAAAATGCAAGTCTGAAAAGACCCATTGGTTACAATTGGTCAGAGTGCAATGCAAGTTCTGCTCGTCAAAAGCACGCGCTGAAAACGCGCGTGGAAAACGCAAGTGTGAAAGGGGCCTAACTCTGCATAGTTTAGAGAGGCCATACATTTTGTAAATCATTAAAACAAACTATTTAAGCTCCATTTTGTGACTAATGACATTGAGTTTTTGTTAGATTCATTTATTTATATCATCATGGGTTTTTGTGTCAGAGGCTCATATTCCCAGAATACCCCTTTAAATTATAATTTTCATATACATTAAAGTGAAGTGTCTTGTCATGTTGGACATTTATTTGGCAAGTTTTATCATTAATCTGCTTTGGCCTTTTACATCGGCCGATATGAGAGAGGAATAAGTGCTTCTGCCATAGTACCTCCCTCATATGTTATTGATTATTGGCAGTATAATATGTAATCTGATATATATAAATATATTGATCCACAGCATAAACACACTAGGACACACTAATGTTTCCATAAATGCTCATTTCTAAATTTGGTCCCTAGATGACTCAGTTGTGTCCATGCTTTGCGTTAATACCATCCTCTGCCTCCACAGGAATATACAAGCACATCTAGGCAGGGGATGCAAAGGACAATGTGACCCTGACCATTATCTCTGTAGTATGATTGTCTACAAGTTTCCTCACCCTTGAGAGTTTGTTCATAAAGGAAGCAACACAATATAACATTAAATGTTTGAAGGCATAGAGGTGTAAAACATCTATACACATTTCTTTTTCCCATCAGGAACCAGAGCCAACATACATACATAAGTGTACAATTTACTTTGGTTTATTTAGTGTTCATGTGTTCAGTAGACAATCTTTATTTCTATGTTTTTGCTCATTGTTAGCAAGGATTTTAGCATTGATTTGGATGCCCTCCATGTAGAGTCAAATGAACAAGTCAGCTATATCCAATTGTAATAAAATACACCTTATAAAGCCAAAGACAAGTCTATTTTTGTCTTGCCTTCACCAGCACATTGTGTTGTGAGTGACCTTGACCGCTGTTGGAATATGTTCCTTTTAGTAAATCAGAAAAAGTGTATGCATTCGAAGTCATAAATATTGAGATCACTGCATCACCAGTGAGCGCACCTTGTTCTTTTTTGTCATGTTTTTTGCTTTTTCGTTTTGTTTGTGTCGCAGTATACTACATAAATGTCCTTCTTACAGTCTCCTAAATGAATTTAGTGCCAGATATTCTCTCTCTTGTGTTCTCATTACTGCTCCTACATAAGGTATTGTACATATTATTGCACTTTAGGGATGGCATTTTAAGAAATGGGGCACATTAAATCTAACTTTTACTTTTAATGGAAAAGTAAGGCCTGTAATATATGCTTTTTTCAACCTTACTTTTTAAAAAATTGTCCATATGAGGAAAACTGGGCTAAAAGCGGATTTGTAATTTGGTCACTAGGGCCCACATTTATTAGGCTAACAGAAAGGAAGACTGATGCTGAGCTATAGCAGGAATATGAAATCTGTCTTCTAATCTGCTGTAATAAACCACACTGCCATTTTTTATCTAAGATTTGATACATCTCCCATTGTATTCCATTACATGGTAGTTACTAACCAAGTAGGAAAGCTACCCAGATGTTACTTTTCCTCATGTCTAAACAGCCATCTCTGAAGAATTTACTAACCCTAACGATAGAAACATGAGAACTAAGTGACCAAATATCTACATAGGTCATGCTATAGGGATGAAACAGACCATTATGAATATTTCAGTGAATCAATGATCTCTGAGTCATATGGTTCAATGCTAGAAAAATAACTAGTAATTTAGTTTTATGTTTGTTCAAGTGGTTGATGAGTGAATCAATGTCATACAGGAAAACAGAAGAGGAGATGGGACATAAGATAATCAACATTTCTACCATTGTGGTTCCCCATAGACATTTACACATTCCTTTTAGTTATTTACGCTCCCAGACTATGGTGGGCTTTACATTTTATTAACCTTCCTTAGAAAATCTGGATCAACCTAAATTATGTTGCTCAGAGATTAAATATTTGATTAAATAAGTTTGGATGTAAGCATAGCATACATTACCTAGTTACCAACTTGTTGAGCTCCAAATAGTTTCAAGGTTCACTTTTATCAGCTCATATAAAATTAATATAAATTAATGTGATTATATAAAAATATATTCAGGTTTTCAAGATAAAAAGAGAACCTAATGAAGCACAGACTAGGATGATGTGGAGGTGGAGAGTATGCAGATGGGTATCTCGTGGGGAAGGGTGGGGCAGGGTAGCTGGGGAGGATACTGCTCACCAACTGTGTGACCCTTCTAATCCACATATTTCCTTCAAGAGCACCCAACTAGAGACAGGCAACCTCTCTGGGGTGTGCAACATGTGATACTATACAGCAGAGGAGCAGTTTCCCTATTGCTGTTAGCCTCCATTTTGCAGCAACAGTCTCCACTCTCCCACATCCTGGACACCTGACATGTTTTCTTTTAATCCCAGAGGCTCTTTTTCCCTATAGTGAGTAAACATACCACTATAGTCCCTATCAAACATTCAATCTGGTTATCTTTGTGGTTTGGGACACTGAACAACAACATAACCCTCAGCACTAGTATGGCCGCAGGTGAACAGGCAAGCTATTTAAACTCTAACTCCTCCTATGGGGCGTGACCTCTGGCTGACACCATCATCATCACCGTCCACTCAGGGAGTGCAACCTGGGTAGGAAGTTGACTGTGCAGGCCCTATCATCTGAAGAGGAGGGGAAATTGTGACAAATCAAACATAAATAAATAAGAGCTGCCATTAGGTCAGTATGTCATCAGAAGCGATGTGATATAGTGACTAGTAGAATATCTTTTATACAGTGTAAGATTAGCCATCTGACATTGGGTGTTCCCCCATTTCAAGCTTGGAAGAAGTTGACTCTAAGATAGGGGAACTATTGCTCTCTGTTATCAGCCATTTCCTCCTGGGCACGGCTGTTTGTAGGACTGGTAATTATACAATCTATTGCTCTCTCTTTCTGTTATCAGCCATTCCATCAGGGGGAGAGACTAATTATACAGGTGAATAGTCCTGGGATTTGGACTGGGCACACTCAAAAGCAATGGAATTAGGTTAATATAATGGAACTAGAGAAAAGACATGAACAAGTTCTTTTCATTCAGACCATCTGGTAGAACTGTCTTTAACTTAAAAATCCACTGCGTTTCAAGTTGCTAAATCATGCAGTCCCAGTCTCTAACCTGTATTGATGATTTGATGCTTTTAATCCCCTGAATGGTAAGTGACTCAAGGTTATCAGCATGTTGTTCCCACACAAAGCTAGATATGGGGTTGTAATTGATGAAATGGTTGATAACAGAGAGCGAAAGATTGTAGAAAGCTTTTCGACTCATCCCCCATGCACATCCAGCACCTGATAACCGCGTATGAAATACAATAATAGCTATAATATCACAGTACTGACCTTGCAATGGCTCCCCTCTTTGTTTGGTAACACACATATCTATCTATGGATCTGTCTCAATTCCTCCAACTCATCAGACAGACAGATGGGTTGCAAGCACCAACATTCCCATTTATACTCTCTCCCACCTGTCAGTATACCTACCACTTCCAAACATCCTAGCCTTTGTTGTTTTACTTTATAGAAAGAATTTTATCTTGAAAACATTATTAAAAGTTGTAATATAAGATCCCATTAAGACTGGTTATTTTAGATGCTTGATGAACTTTACCATTGCCACCTACATGATATCTTTGTGTATGGCTTTCAATAACATCGCTGGCAAAAATTAATGGTATATCATAAACTATAAAGGAACATAGAGGTTAACATTGTTAAAATATATCGATAGTAGATGATGGTAATCATTTTTTTTAGTGTGTCCCTGTAACAACATTATTTGTAAATGTACTATCATTTATAGAAAATGTTATAGTGTGTGCTGCACAAAATCCATGTAGTAATAATATGACACCATTCCATTTTGCAGGCGTTCAGAGCTCAACATGCAAACAGTAATGAGCATCCAACATCTATGTCTATTATTCTTACCCGTTGACATTTTCTAGTTAAGGCATTAGTAGTAATTACATCACCATAATCTCTATATCTGCTTCCAATACCAGTCTTTCCTCATATGACCTCAGTATCCTGTGCTTTGCTTTCTTGAGAAAATGACCCCTAGGAGACCTTCGGCTAGCACTGAAGCACATTGCAGTGATTAAACTGGCAAAGACTATACATGTCACAAGTGAAGCCTTAAATATTAGATAAAACGGGTTGTCATTGTAGTATTATATCTACATATATAATATATATAATAATATTGAAGGGTTCTTTTAAAAGTCATAAGAAAATTGGGATATGTAAGGATTTGCATACAATAGCATTAGTCATCTACCTAATCCCTTGCCCCTCCAGTGCAGCTGGTCTGGTGGTCCCTGCTGGTCTTTCTTTACAAGCTTAGGTTGACCACACATATGAAATAGCTGTCACCTGAACACTAGTCAGATAAACATCTAACTCAATAGCCAGTTTTATTCTGTCCAGTAATATTGGTTATGAAGAGACATGGCCAAGATGTAGAATGAGAGAAATTCCAAGTGTTGAAATATGGTGAAGATAGATATTGCTGATCTTCTCCGTTAGGTATGGTCACAACATTCAGAAAGGGATCATTGAAATGATAAAAACACATGTGATTAACGTAGTACCTTTGATTCCGAATATGTACATGTAATATGTATGAGGATGGGTTCACATCTTGTTTTTTGCATCCGTTAGATGCATGCTGCAATGTATACATCTAGGAATTAACAAAAACAAATGAATTTTTCTTCATGTGTCTCATTTTTTTGATGAATGTGCCATATCCATCGTTAGCATCCCTTTTTAACATTAAAAAAGTATATCTTTTTAAAAAAGAATTTTAAGATCCATATTTGGGAATAAAAGTGGATGTGACTGATGCATACACTGTAATGCTTTATGCATGCCTCGTCCATAGACATAATTGTTTAAAAAGTATATGTTTTCGAAAAGGTCATGAAAAAATGCATAGCCTAAGGATACAGATGCATAGGACAACAAACATACACTGTTTGTGTAACCGTCGCGGCCATAGAAATTAATGGATATAGTCTAGCACTCCTTTTGATATGTTTTTTTTTATGTGAAAAATGTGTCCATTAGCAGTATGCAAAAAAAACGAAATGCGAACCCAGCCTTAAGTGGTTCTGCCAGAGAAACCACAGGGGCAACTAAAAAATTGAGCAATAAAGCCAACAACCATGTGAGAATAGGAGTATATTAAAAAAGTGTAACTGCACTGGAAAAAAAACAGGTATAATTAGGTTAGGGGTTGGAGGTAGGAGTGGGAGAGAGATTAGGTGATTTTTAAAACTTAATGGTATATTTAAAGAGTAACTGTACAGGTTTTTATGTTTGCCACAAATCAATAGCTCTTGGGATGTAAAACAACTTTGCCTATTATCTTTATTACCTATATGCAATAGTTTCCTTGCTTTAGCCCTCAGATTACCTTAGTGCTGCAATGGCTTCCTTGACAAACATCAGTCTCCGCCCACTTCACCTCTGGTGAGAAAGATTTTTGTCAAACACTTTCAGAACAGAAAATGCCATAACTTTGAAAAGAAAAGGATGAGCAGAACAATGTAGACATTGTTCTGTTTTCCAAGGGGGAATCACATGTAATAAAATCACTACAGCTTTACAATTATGCGTTAAGAAAAAAAGAAGCAAGACATGGCAACCAGAGTGGGACATTATTCTGTCTGATCCTTCCTACTACATGCACACTGTGATTTGTAAGAGTGGCAGGAAGGAGTTAAACTGTCACCTCCCTTAAGGAGTAAATTATAAAATGAAAAGTGGTAACCTGTAACATGGACCTTCCCCTATGTTTATTTCATAGGAAAAAGTGTTGACAAGTCCTCTTTAAGAACATACTGTGCATTGTAACATGAACCAGCAACTACATATGACTGACACTAAGAATTTACCGCTTTACCTTGAATGTTCCTGTTAAATCTGGATTTGGTTGGAGATAAAGACCATAGCAATTTAACCCACTCAGAACCCGCATGCTGTCAGGGGAAGACATTGACTTTGATCAGTGCCTAAGACTTTGATAGCTTATCTGGCTTTCATTACATTGGTTGTTATCACTGAAATTTATGACAGGGTTCACTAACCATATAACACTGTCAGAATTAATTCATATGGGTTGTGCTCATATTAGTGCTGTCATTCCGTGTGTAGACCTTGAGTCATGTCTATTTGTATCAGCATGTAGCGCCATCTAGAGGTAGTGGAAAAAACATTCAAAATGTTTGAACACTGTGTGATTTCAATTAATATGAGGTGAAATACATGAAAAAACAAAAGTGTGTCTTATTGGGGATAAATGGTGAAAAAAATTCCAGTAAAATTAAAATGAAAGTCAGTTTTTCATATCTATGTCAGAGAAATATTTCTAAGAGTGCATTAGTGTATCTGTATATGTCAGGATATGATGTGCTTTCCCTATTCTGCAATACATATTGTAGTGGCGCTCACTCATACCTGCCAGCTTAACCTGCCAAGGAATGCATGAGCCTTTATGATAACAATGGCTTGTCTCTCGGAGGACTGCTTGACAGCTACAATTTGCACAGGAAATCCTTCGATAAAGATTTGGCTAATCTATACTCACAGAAGTTACTGCAGATGTTAAACCTGTCCAAACAGACTTAGAATTTCACCTCTTAAGGCAATCGGTTTTAGATCAGATTATACTGGAAACCATCCTATTTACTAATATTTTAATGTATAGTTCTCCTTGTGAGGTTAACAATAAGCATGTTAATTAACTAAATATGTTTTGTAGCAATTATAAGGAAATGGGGCTGCTTCACGAAGTTACCCTTGGACAGCATATGACATTTGCCACCAAGCCAGGGTTATTTTAATGAGACAACATTTAGTAGAGTGGATTTTCCAATTTGATTTGTGGACAAGCCCCTCTTTATTATGTCTCTATGCCAATGATGTGCACATTTTGTTTTATGAGCGATGACTTGGCAACATAAAAAATTGGCTTCTAATGTCAAAGGGAACCTGTCACCAGGGACCTAATTTTCACTAAAATTAGGTTGCAGAAGCCCATCACACCTGCATTGCAAATATTCCTTTCTGCATGTTCATTACAATCTAATTCTGTGTTTATAACTTACCTTGCTCCCTGACAGAATTCTCTGTGTAGTCCTAAGGGGGATGCATTTAAAAAATAATGTGACTTGTCTGTGCTGCAGGCTGATCAGCTCTAGGCCCCCACCTTTGTGCTCCTGTGCAGCTCCTCCCTCCTGCTCCTTCACAGAGCTCACATCCTGGTGATCTGACATCAGTGGGAGAGGGAGGTGTACAGGAGCATAAAGGTGGGGGCCAAGAGCTGATCAGCCTGCAGCACAGACAAGTCACATGTTGTTTTTGAAATGCATCCAAACCAAAGCCCAACCCCTGGGACTAAACAGATGATTTAGTCAGGGTGGAAGGTAAGTTATAACACACAATTATATTGTGTTGCAAATGCTTAGAGAAAGGCATATTTGCAATGCAGGTGTGATGGGCTTATGCAACCTGTCTTTAGTGAAAATGAGGTCCATGGTGACAGGTTCCGTTTTAACATGTAGAACTCCTTCACAATGTGGCATAAAATTCTAATAACTGTTCTTCACCCTCTTAAAATTGTGACATTGCCAGCTCCTATTAGAAATCTATTCCTCAATTCATTAAATGTACTGCAGACTCTGATTACACAACATCCGGAAGCAGAAATACTGCACAGTACTTGGCACAAGATGTGCTATTGTGATACCGCATATATTTTAACACTGATACAGCTATGAGATATAACCCCTGTCCTCCAGCAGGCAGATAGCTTTGATCAGTGTTTGACTCTCTGCAGAGCCAGGATGTATATAGAGGTTTCAGGTAAGGATTTTATGTCTGAACCTAACCTTATTGTGAGCAATTTCAAATGTTATTTTTACAGGAAAACACATTTTGAAATATTTGGAATTCTATTATCTCTAAATACAATACAGACTGCTTGTTTTTTTTCTTGGACGTGCTTCCAGGAAATACATTGTCCAATATTATCTCCTTAGTGTTTGTCCTGTAGATACATTATCTGAGGCTTGTGCTATGCATGATCCCATGGGAAGCTAGATAGGATGGCTGGTTGCAGAATACACTTTAGGACTGAATATTTACATGTAACACATAGTCATAGTTGCCCTACTTAAAGTGTGATGGATGAAGAAGTGCTTGATAATAACTTCATTAATATTGTTCACAATTTGGGGATGTGAAAAAAAAGACCCTCATGAGAAATGTGAAAACAGTTAAATTATTTTTGCATTATCCTATTCTTATTTTTACCAGGATTACATTTATTCAGTTAGTGCTTTATTATTTACTCATGTATGGAGAATATCATGGTGTGTTATTTGTGGGTGTCTATAAGACTGCTGGTATGAACCTCACTCACTTATCATTCTGCATTAAAGAAACTAGAAATCTCAGCTTTAAACAGGTGATGGGTCAATTTAAGCCTTAACATGTCCATACACATTATGGAAAAATTGCCTACAGTGAAATTATCGTCACTCATTGTGTTTGAGGAATCCAAACTCAGGAAATCGGGGATTGGCCATATTAGATTTTAACCAAACCAATCCTTTGCTCCAATATGAATTAAGCTGCTGGCAGCGTAGTTTAGCAGATACTTTTTACTTTATCCCATTAAAAACACATCATTCCCTAGGTGTGTGTTTAAATTACTGTATACCCCAGAAGTGTTAAATGCATAGGGCAGTTCTGTGATGTACTTATGAGAAACTACCTGCACTATTGAAGCTGCAAATATTGGCCATTTTGTATTCGTCCATTGCAAGTATGCTTGTTTCCCTATTCATTTTGTCGTATTAGAGAGATATAAATATGATATAATTAAGCTCTATGTCTAGATACTACGGATTTATCATTTGTTTCATACATGTGATTTTGTATGTGCTGTTCAATCACTCTTGTATGGTAATTAATTGACTAATAAAAACCTTTTGAAGTTAAAAAAAAAAACATTGATCAGTAGAACATACATGTTAGTCAATAGAAGTGCTCAGCTGCACAAGGCTTTGTAGTTTTGATGTCTACAAACATATTTTGTAGGAAATAGCCTATTTTGGGTGTCATATGGAGTAGTGGTTTGAATACTTATCAGATGCTCGGATTATAATGCTTAAATGGCATTGTCAGAAGTCTGCCTTTAAGGTCAAACTTTCCAATACATAAAGAGATGTATATGTATATGGGTGTGTATAAGATATGGATCAGTCTACATTCTTTTCTGAATTTCTCCAGTAGCAAGATCAGATGAAGTGTATCTATAAGTAAATTGTCTATTACTCTGTGATTGTTTGTCAAAAAATTGTCATGGAATGATAGTGTCCTTTTCCCAAGAAAGTTAAGGGTGACTGAGGGTGTTGTATTGCATTTTGTTTTGCAATTTATCTTCTCAAGTTTAAGAACAATTTTTTTTGGAATATCGATCAGTCTATTCATCTATTAAAACATACCATCATTTTCTTATATAATTGAAGCTTTGTGTTCTTTTTTTGTTTAGCATGAGGTGAATTTCTCTATTTACACTACACTATATCTAAATGACCTGCCGTAATAGTTTCCATAGCATACAATTAAGCCCCATAGTACATTGTCATTAGCATTTTACCTTGTCGGGTCACGTATATGGGGCATGTGTGACATCCACTACATGCTTGTTCTCATGGAAAACAGATGTCGTTCATCACTGCTCACGCTCTAATATGGAACAAGAACCCTGGCTATCCCTGTTACGCAACAAGCATTAAGTTTCTGTTTCAAACTGAATGTATGGCAAAACATATTTGCTATCTGGTTCCTGATAGTCTTGGTACTGGTTAACTGTTTTATGTGACTTAGAATTCTTACTTTTTGTTTAGAATTAGAAACATAGGACTGGCGTATGATAGCTACTACAACTAATAATAATAATAATAATATTTAATGATTAACCTTTATTTATACAGCACCATCATATTACGTAGCACTTTACAAATAAAATGACTACATATGCAAATTAGATAAGTACTACAGTTGCTTTAAACAACGGTCTTCTGCAAGTACACTAGTCTTTAAACCCAAGTGACTTTGATGGTTGAGGTTAAGACACAGTTGTAACAAATGAGATGGACATTAATTGGTCAATATTTAAAGAGAAATGTGCCTAAAATACTTTTCATGAACTGACAAAATGTCTAAATCCATGGTCTCTTACTTTGGTCTTATAAAATAGGTTACTTGTTCCTCCCTGGGTGCATTTTAGTAGAATGTCTGAATCACATGCCTATTTTTAGTACATTTAGGACATAGTATATTCATATGGACTAATTATTAAAAACAAGCATTCTCATAAACGCTTTTCTCAATAATAGAACCCTATAAATGGGCCATAAAAAACCTGCCAATGTCCAGAAAGTTGTTTTTTGGGAAGATTTTCTGTTTAAAGAAAGTAAAAAGAAATGAATGTCTTTTGTAAAAGTTGTATCATCAATAATGAATACATTTTCCTTTTTCCATCATTTACAGGCCCTGCAGTGGGGCATCTATCAAAATGTTCAGAAAAGGAGAAGACATACTGTGTTAATGGGGGTGAATGTTATGTGATCAATGGAATTACAAGCAGTCCAGCAAGAAAATTCATGTGCAAGTAAGACTACTTACTATATATCTTTGTTTTCTTATTTATTCATCTGCAAGGTAATATTCAATAAATAGTATTGTGTCACTACACTCATAGGTATCAATCTCAGATCCTGATCCACCAGCATTTTTCACTACGCTACAGTTACAAGACTGTATGTTTATTACATATTTTATAAGAACATAAATAAATATTGTGAAACATTTGTTTATGTGTGGATATGTGAAAAGTATAAACCACATGTATATAACAAAAATGCAATAAAAAATTGGAATTCAACAAATATGACCTGTGGTGACTCATGCAGTGACATAATACAATCTGGTTTTGTACTTCTGCTTAATGTTGAATGGCTCTGGATATTACCTTACAAGATTTTAATTTTGTTCATTATCAACAAAAAAGTTATGGAATTTTCAATGTGCATTTTTTAATTTCATTATAGTGTCAATAGAGGGGACAGTATTAAAACTGATAAAAGGCCTAGTGGCGGAGCAAATAATCAGATTCCATATATTGGTATTAGGATGGCTCCTCTACATTTTCTGTGCTTTAGTTTCAAGTTACCTGAATTGTTTGTTTGTGCGACTTTGCAAGAATCATTTTGGAAGAAATTCTCAGAAATAAAAGAAAATATGTTTTCTTGGTTTTCATTATTACTAATATAACTATGAAATGTTCCCCAAAATGTATCTAGTTATTTCAGTCGCCTCTGCGCCTCACACATGTCATCTGCTGTAACCTATATCTGTTGTAACTAACCAATACTTAGGCCTAATTTCTAAGGCATCATGTTTAACCTTGTATGTCATAGACTACCTGATTTATATGTGGTAAGATATTTATATATGGTAGTTTTTTGGTAAGATCTATATATTGTATCAAATGGTTGTTTCATTATATCACCTCAGTGGTACATATACAGTACCACCAATAATGTCAGCATAGCTAATTTATAAGTAACAACTGAAACACCTTTCCTAGGTGTAAGACAAGTGATAATTGGTAAATTCTAACACATACATAAAAAAATATTGCAATTTAACAGTTCTTCTAAAGTTACTTAAAAGAGAACAAAAAGAAAACAACTTTTAGTTTTGTTTTTCCATGTCCACTTTATATCCATTACCTTGTGCCCACAATTCCTATTGCAAGATAATGTGAAACTCACACTCCAAATAGCCAAATGTTACAGTGGACCTTAAATCCCCTCCACTAATTCCAAAACAGTCACTCAGCCCCCACCAGTCCTGAGTGATGTGTCATTAGTTTAGGTATGCTATTTAGACTAGTAAATTCATCTACTTTTAGGTAAGCAATGTCAGGCTGTCTGCCACAGGGTCGTCAACCTGACATTATAAAGCCTAATTAGCATATTGTATGTAGAAATTAACATAAAGAATAGCATTAAAATAGTGGGGACTATTTCAACTGTGTAGGAATAAGTGGACTGGTGATGGTATTTAAAGGTGGTGGTGTATATTATGATGATCAAAGAAACCTTGGTCATTCTTTTTAGTACTGTGTTGTGTAAATCTATCTCCTCCAGTCATATATGTCATATTTACTGTCCCTTTACGTTGTCCTCATCATTTGTGCCTCAGTTATGCCTCACTTTTCATGTTGCATGTATTGTTGTTTTGAAAAGTGAAGCATTTTTTGCCATGTCCCACAGGAGAACACATTCAGATGGATACCATTCTTCTTCTTTTTCTTTTGCTCATCACATTTTTACCCTTTAGGTGCAAACCAGGATTCACGGGAGCAAGATGTACTGCGACTGACCCTGTGAGAGTCATAAGACCAGAAAGTATGTCCCAATAATCTGATTTGTTTTTTTTATCCCCCAAATGCAGCAACAAATAAAAAAATGAATCAGACATACTTGGTAGGGTCTTTTCTCAAAGACATGAGTTTCTTTTTGTGCTACACATGACTTTGCTTACATCAAGAAATCAATACATTTTTCTTAGTTCTTTACAAGAAATTAATTAATCATTCATTTATTAGACAAAATTTGTATATATCATAATTTTTGTAAATGTTCTGGATATAAGTAGATACCAAACATAAAGTCATGCTGGTACAAAAGGGAAAACATAGTTTTTGGTGGTGGACCTCTAAGAACAATCAGTTGACACTTGAAGGATCTTCTTTCTTGGCCATATATTCAACTCTTCTCTTTTCTCTGTTTTCTCCACCCTTTTTGTCTTTCCTCTCAGGTGCCCAAATGAATTTACTGGTGATCGCTGCCAAAACTACGTAATGGCCAGCTTCTACAGTACGTCCACTTCCTTTCTGTCTCTGCCTGAATAGGAGCATGCTCAATTGGTGCTGCTTTCTCGTTGCTGAATCTCTCTTCAGATCTCACCTAGTACTTGATGTATTATTCTCTACTAGGCTCAGTACTGTTTGCTCTGCCTGTAGCATGATATCAAATAATAATAATGGACTATTATTATTATTATTACTGTATTATCTTTTTGATGCACCAATGTCAATGGGCATGCATGTGTTATTATATAAGAGTTTTTAGCCTTTGTAAAGGTAAGATAAGAGAAACATGTTAAAAGATTCCTTATTTAAGAGTACTAGTTAATGTGTATGTTTTGACCACATAAAAATACAAACTTTTGTATTTATAGAAGGCCAAAACATATATTAACACCAAAGATACAAGATTCTATGTAAGGGTTACTTCGAGACCAACATAAAAGCTATTACAGTATACATTTGTCACACTCACTCACCTAGATACATGCAACCAGTTTTAGATGTGTTCATACCATAGTTTTTATGGACATCCCAACCCTCAGTATTTACGAGAAGACCCCAAAGTGTTTGTATTTGCTGGTACATGTTATTTAAAGGCTATGAGGGTAGGGGGTAGGCAGAGCTTTGATGACACAAGGATTATAACAGACAATTTCATGATTCAATACTCTTTTTAAAACTGAATGGAACTAAGAATGTTAATTATCAGACAGCATATGAGAACCTGTCATTAGGGCAAATGGGAATATCTGTTATCAGTATTGTTGACCTGGAATTTATTGATTTAGTTTTACACTTACTGTACAGATGCATGCAGCATGATTCCTTTTCAAAAGTAAATATTAAGTATTATTAATTTATAGAGCATCATTAATTCCATGGTGCAGTATAGTCAGTAAGGGATTCACATACATGTATGCAATTACAAACCATGTACTGTATAAATCATTCCATGTCTAACCAATAACTTGATACCAAACCCTAGACTAATATTTTACCCCTAAATACATACTACAGATCAAACTTTGAGTTTAAGGATGTGGCCTTTGGTTTAAAATATTTGTGCTGCCCAAACTGTACATTGACTAAACCTTAAAGGAAACCTACCACCACAAATCTACCTATAAAGGTAGATTGGGTGGTAGGTGCATCAATGGGACGTGAGGATAGCCCTTTTAAGGGCTAATCCTCACGTCCCCTCACTTTTTTGGTAACTTTTATTCCACAGATATTTAAATTTACTTATGCAGCTACCGGGGCGTGGAGTAGCCGCATATGAGATTACATGAGGCGGCTACTCCACGCCCCGGTACCCACTTTACCCCTCCTACTCACCCATCTTCGGCGCGCAGCTCCGCGTAGCTGCGCGCCCTCGTCCGGCGACCCTGCCGTCTGCGCATGTGAGTAGGAGGGGTAAAGTGGGTACCGGGGCGTGGAGTAGCCGCCTCATGTAATCTCATATGCGGCTACTCCACGCCCCGGTAGCCGCATAAGTAAATTTAAATATCTGTGGAATAAAAGTTACCAAAAAAGTGAGGGGACGTGAGGATTAGCCCTTAAAAGGGCTATCCTCACGTCCCATTGATGCACCTACCACCCAATCTACCTTTATAGGTAGATTTGTGGTGGTAGGTGCCCTTTAAAGCCTCATTTTAAAACACATTTTTAATTCTATCCATGACATTTCTCATCCATCACATAACCAGGAACGTGTATAGCAGGATATTCTATAGGTTGCAAGAAAGCCATGAAAATGATATTTTATGCCCCTCAGTTGCCACAAAAGGACCTGTGTTTCATCTAACTGTATTACATTCTGTATAACAGCTGAAATAAACTTCCCTTGACAGTCCAAGACTTGCAAAATACATCTGCCTAAACCATTGACATGTCATAAGATGTCATTGTACCTATGTCATGCTTTATAGCACATCTGAACCCCCTTTAGGAGTAGATGGAGTCAGATTAGTTGCTACTACCCTGTTGATATCAACAGTGATGTCAGTAATCCTAATATTATAGTGCTGAAGCCTGTTCATCAATGATAACCCTTCAGCTTAAAATTTTTTTTAGAAAAAAAAGATTTAAGCACTCTACTTATTTCCACCAGATTTGCAAAATCTATACAGAGTTAGAGCCCTTAATAGAGTTTTCCCACCGGGTATTTGATTAGTTACTGATCAGTGGGGGGTTTACTTCTGGGAGCACAGCGATTGAGAGAAACTCAGGGACTTGTGCGCATGAATGACTGATACTCTATTCCTTTCTATGGCACTGCCCCTTTCTCCCCATCACTGGGCTGGATCATTTATCCTGTGGACATTTTAGGCATTATAGGATAGTGAATAGGGGGTTAAGCTATATTTTCAAGTAAACTTTCCCTCAGAAACAGGCCTATACATTGTTTTTGTGTGATATTATGAACACACAGATTTGTAATAGAAAGGAAAACCCATGGAAAATGGGGCACTTTTTTTGGAAAAAGCAAACATAATTTTTTAGTACTTGACATCATACTTATCCTCAGGTTACAAATAAATGAATTATTTCCCAATTTTGAACACTTGACAAAAACAGTTTTGATTTTGAATAATACAGTACTATTTCTCAGACACTGACTGAAAATAAAACATTATTCGTATAATTAGTCAACATCATAGAGTGAGTAAGGAAATCAATACAGAAATACTTGGACTAGTTATGAGATATGTGCTTCCAGTTCACTAAACTATGTTCTATTTTTACATAAAGACTAGGATAGATTCCCTTAATGTTTTATCTCAGCACTGAGTATATACTGGTGGATAGCCAAAAATGTTTATCAGACACATCCTGTAGTGAATCTTTTCACCTTTAATTGAGCGAATATGGTCTAAAAGATTTATTTTTCAATAAATTTGCATAAATGAGTAGTACAAGTGACTACAAGAATTATTCAGATCCATCTTTTTACAGAAAAGTATCTTTCTCCACGTACTTTGGGTATTATCCCCGCTCTATCCTGCTTATTTATCTTTGTCTGAAATCTCTGCTGAATTCCATCCAATATAAGTTAAATATAAGGGTTAATCTTATGAATGCCATTTGCCTCATTAAAGTAGTTGACCACAGATATATGTGAATACGGTTCTTGGGTTCAAATGTATCCCTCAGCAGAGTTCTTAGTAAAGAGCTAAATGTGAAGTTAATGAGCCCTCAGAGTTTTACAAATGATAGTTATTAAGAATACTATAATTATCTTGTAATAAGTGTTTGGTGTCTGTGACCCTACACCCCCTATGACTGGAGCTGGTGTAGAGACATCATAGATTTGTAAGTGTACTTTAGTTTAGAAAGCCATTTCATTTCATAACCCATGTATGGAAAAGTAAGTCTAAAATCATAACACTGCAAGCATATTTGCAGTTTATTTTTGTGTGATATAGATTTTTAAATAAATAAAATAACAAAGCTAAATATGACTGTTTTGACCCTGACATTTCACCATGAAATTGTAATCCAATCTGCAGGAAGCCTGTTCTAAAGCAGAGGCTGGGCAAATTCATATAGAGGAAAGGACTGAATAGAACATGCATTTTATGTTTAATTTTATACACTTAAATATCTGTTCTTTCTTTACTAATAAAAAAGTAATGAAGGTACTAGCAGCTATCTCTGTATGTGCAGTCGTAGAGGGGAGGTTTTTTAAATCACCGATATAGCAGGTTGCCTGTGTGTACAGAGAGAACAGAGGCAAAAATAAACATTCCATCACACAACATTTTCCATGTTCACATGTATGTAATAACATTACAGTAAAGGGAAAGATGGAATATTAGAAATATATATAATAATTATATTGTTAGAAAACTAGACAACTGCAAAGATGATACACAAACATGAAGACATATATGTAGAACTGATACATACTTGGTACACACAATATCCTTACACCCAGCATAATATAACACTTATTAGGACTCTAACTCTTCAGGTAATGAACCAAACACAATGTCCCCTGTCCACCATAATAGAAGTATAGCTGTGAATAAAAATGACACATCAACTGCTTCCCTAGTGCAAGACTTAAAGAGCAATGCATGTTTTCTCAGCATGTTATCTTGTTAAGCTTCACAGTCAAATCACATTCTAGATTTCTGAAATTTATTTTGAATGGAAGCTGAATAATTACCTCTTTTGAAAATTAATATAGTAATCAAAATTTCCTGCCATAAACAGAAAATATGTATGCATGGGCATGCTACTAACCAAGCTTTGTGTGCAACTAATGTCTAATGAGCAGTGTCAATGTAGTCTGTTATTAATGGCTGTCTTTGGAAGAAATCTGGATGATTGTTATTTGAATAAACTTTTTCCTTTGAAGTGTTACTGATTGAAGTCCACAAAACCTAATAATTCAATTTTCTTTCTTTTTTTATTTGTTGTTACATTTGGAGTTAAGCTCTTACATGTACTATAAAATTACCTATTTTTTATAAATATTATATATTGTTAGTATATATGGCATGTTTTATCGTAATTTTCTAAATGCTAGATACTGAAGTGTGTGCAACTTTTTAATGCTTTAATGTTATAGTCCAGACATTGAGTTTATTAAAAATAAATCTACTTTTTATTTCATGCAGCATTTACCGATGTAGTAAAGTATAGATACAAATGCAGAATCTAAGCAACAGACATTTTACTATAATGTTACTGTACAGTATTTCAAAGCAAATGGAGTATGTAAAAATAATAACTATAATTACATCATTTAGAAAATACTTTCTTGAGATAAAGTTAATGATGATAATAATAATGATAATATTGCATAGTATGTGCAACTATATATGAAAACATTCAGATTTCTTCCTGTGTTCCATGGTGATATATTGGGTCTAATTTTAAAAGACATGGACACTTGAGTTGACCATTTACCATCACATGTCTTGTTTTGATGTGCAGACAAAGAGTAGCCATGGTATTCATGTATAATTTGTTTTTGGAGTACAGTGTATTGCTCTTTTCTGAAACTTTTTCCTTTTCTTTCTTTTTGTCAACTTTCTGCATTGGCAGAGCATCTTGGAATTGAATTTATGGGTATGGACCAATCATTCCTTTTAGCCTGCAGATATTAGAGCCTAAAAGCTTAAAACCTTCTCTTTTTCCCCCCCTTCAATTCTAACCAATTTCCTTATGCTTTGGAAGGGATCATACAGCTATAACATAATCATACTTCCTAAAGTCTTGTATTTGCATTTCATATAACAAAAGCCTTAACACCAGAATGGAAAAATTGTGGTAAAATTTGCTTGCACTTTTACTAAACTGATTTAACCATTAGATACTCCTGGTTTATTGGGATCTATAGATTATGTTTGGAACACTAAACTAATAGACTATATATACATTTTGAAAACTCCAAATATTCTTAAAATGATCAAAAAACAAAACAAAATGAGAAGTTTAATTAAACAATGTGTGAAAATGTTAAGAATATATGGAATCTGAAGACACTGTATGTGTGTTTGTGTAATATAATATTTTATAAAGCATGCAAGTATGTGAATATATTTCTAAAGGATTTATCATTCACATTTTTTTTTAATATTCCTTGATTTCTAATTATAAATATATTATTATTATTATTAGAATTGAAACTAGAAAGTCAGGACCAAATGCCACTGAAACCAATAAGGGCAACATTTAGAATCTTTAATTAGAACCATGACACTAGCAGTTTATGTATTTTCTCTTAAGGGAAACAGGAGATTGAAATTCTTCAAAACAACTATTTAGCATTGGCTCTGCTTGGTATTACAGATAATTCCCTTTTACTTGGACAGGACTAATGCCAGAAACATATATATTTTTCAAAAAGAGATTTTGGATTGCACGTTATATAAATCAAAATGGTCGTTGGTATTTCATTGTTAAGGTTGTCTAGGATTAGAGGATAAAAAAATGCTTTTTTAAAAATTAAACAAACAGCCTTTACCTGACTATATGTAATTACAGTGCAATAATTTGCCAATAAAGTCCATAAGCAGGAGTGGTGCGGTTTCTGGAAAAAAAGACAGACCACTTTTTCTCATCTTGGAATTTTAATCTTTTCTCACCAGAAAAACATTAATTATGATATGGATTAGGTGTACACCAACTGTTAGACAACCTTACATTGCTATTACTAATAGAAAAGAGAAAAAGGTTTTTTACTCTGACTGGCGTTCCCAATGGTTCTTTAGTGTACAGCCCTTCTCATATAAATTTTTTTGTTTAGATAAACCGCACTATTCCACAGATCCTCCTGATGAAACCATGCCACCGTTCAGACCAGCACCATCGGGTCTTTCCGTCTTCCTTCAAATGTTTTATTATTCAATATTACTGGAAGAAATATGTATGCAGATGGTGTAGTATGTCCAAAAATATATTCAAATTCATCATACTCACAAAATATAGATAAAAATATGCATATAAAAATCTGTAAAGGGATGCTAGCCACATATCCGCCCGACACTGGGTTCCGCAAAAACAGCTTCTTCCGGGGCATTGCTATTACTAAATTGAAGATAAATGGGTTGTCCAGCACTTGGTTGGGTTGAGCTGTAATACCAGGTAAAGCTACACACATACCAAAATCGTTGTAAAAGTTCTATAGTTCAGGAGTTCTGGAACTTCAATGAGTCCTCTTGATCCTTTACCCTGGTTATATAGCTGTGATCCTTACTTGTCACACTACATACTGATGAACTATCCTAAGATGATACCTAAAGATCATTAGAAACCATCTCCAAAACCAAAACAGTGTTATAAGCAGTTGGCGTCGTGCTCTTGAAATTGAAAATAATATCCCAGACACAGTATCCCATGCACCAATGTCATTTTGTAGAAAATAGTAGCTGTAGAAAATAAAGTGGTTGGCAACTGCATTATATTTTGTGTACATCAATGCTTCTTTGAAATATTTATTAGTGACAAAGGGTGAGAGGACCCAGGATTTCATTAGAAGTCTAAGTTCGGGTGCGGCTCAAACCCCCTGCAGATAAAACCTGTGATCGGTGCAGGACATTTATATGACAGCATTTAAATTGGTCTGGTGTATGTGCCACCTACTTGGGGAGGATCAGTGCTCCCAAATGATTTTATAAAACAGTTAACTCCTGCCAGAACCGATCCTTACGAGAGACACTTTTTTTCTACTTTAATCTTACTATCAATATTAGTTTTCATGCTTTGCTGCAGACCTCCCGGTTTTAAAGAACTCTCCATTTTCTAGAGCATTCATCTTAGAGACTTTGTTTATAGATATATTGAACAATACACGGGTATAATGTACATTATTGCTAACATGCAGTTTGTAAACTATGATATCACAAAGACTATTTTTAGGGGGAAGTGTGAATGACAGTAGAATGAATGCACCTTATAACATACCCATTGAACTGTATGATTGTTAAATGTTATGTTGGCAATATCTCAGATTTTAATTTTCATCCATAGGAAAAATGTAGTTTAAACATTTTTTTGTTGGATTTGTATAATAATATACAAATGTTATCAACAGGGCTATTCCAAAAAATAGAAATTTGCTAAAAAGTTAACTAAATTGCAAGTTTTATGCTTTGAAATATTACTTAAAATCTACATTATGTTATCCCATTCTTAGTGTAGATTACAAATATTTAATTGTTTGCCAATATAAATGGTAAAAACTTAATACATTTCTTGAATTCTTTTTATTGAAATGGTGGAAATAAACAAAATTCCTCAAGTAGTGATCAGTAAAACCACAACTACCAACTTGATCTATGCAGTTCAACTACTAATACTCTCAACAGTATGTCACTGTTATCATGTTCAACATTTCTAGCACATTCACAGTCAAATAAATGATTGTTTTCCCACTTCTGGCAGTGATGACCACATATGAGCATTCAGTAAACATTCATTTGTTTCCTGTCACTTCTGTCCCCTACAATAAGTATGCATGTTAAGATGACAATAAGTATGCTTGTTAAGATGATTTGTTGTCTATTAGTTTTATCAGTTCATCAAACATACCCGGTTGGCATCAGTTTAGTGTGTGAGCAATAATTCTAAAATGATCATCTCCCATTCTATGAATAATATTTGTTAGATACAAAATAGCAGCCTATAAGTTAACCAGGCATTATAGGTAGTTCAGGGGTTATGCTGTATGAGAAATCCCTTCCGATTCTGCTTCAACCTTTTTTTCAAGCATTTCCTCACTCTTTTTTTCCAGTATCAAGCATGCTGTGCCAGGCCTACAGTTGACTCCTCAATTTGTGTTCCTTAACCTATTCTCCTTTATAAGATCCCTCTCTGACTCTACCTGTCCTCCATAATGTTTTTCTCTAATCCTCTCTCATTTTGTTTGTTCTTCTTTTTGTAATCAAAGCAACTTCCCCTTAGTAAAAGCTGACTACTATCACTTTATTAATAATCTCTGCTGTTCATTTTTGTTTGACTATGTTCATAACTTGTTAACTGTATTTCATGATCATGACATTGGCTTGCAAATTCCTCATTCCCATGCAAAAAGTGCACTGTATCTTAAAATAATAGCTAGAACTGGTACTTGTTTGATTTTCTAACTCAGAACTACATTTGGTTTAAAGTATATTTGGGTGTAAGATAAGTAGTGCAATTATCCAGGAAAAGATTTTTTCACAATTTTACTTTTTTTTGTTTTTTTGTCCTTCATATATGAGGCATTTAGGCAGCATTAATATAATTTTAACCCCATTGAAAACATATTCTTATGCAAAAATATGTATACTGTTTAAAGCACATCTGGTAGCTTATTATGTTGACCTATGTAAGGGTAGCATACTATAGCTATAATCCATACTCTTAGAAGCCGAATTGGAGCTAAACATGTAGTGACAGTAAGAAGAGCACTCCTCTGCCCCCTTAAATGTTTAATGCTGTTTTGACTATTAGAAGTATAGACTTGTAGCTGCAATATGCTGTCCATATAGTGCACCAGATTAAGCTGGCATATTCACTTTAAAAAAGAAAAAATCCCCACATTGGCTAATTTAACCCAATAAATTTTACATAACATAATATTTTCTACTGCTTTTGCTAACTTTTTCATACATGCCCTTCAAGGTATTTTAATGCCTGCAGGCTACTTAGGAAATGTGGGCCATTGGGGATTAATTTGAATGCAACAGTTTTTTCTTTTCTTTTAGTTTCCAAATCTAATTTAAAATATGGTTCTACTTGCAAAATCTTTGCAAGATACTTATTTCAGATGGTAATATTCACTAGTAGCAAAAATAATTGTTACATTTTCTACTGGTGAAAACAGTTATATCAGGTAAGTTTGAGTTAGATACAAGTCCTTGCTGCCACTGTGGATTTAATGTAAACCAACACATTTTTCATATTTCTGTTCACTGTTAGCAAGTAAGCAACTCCGCTGACGCCTTTGGTCCAATTGTGCCCTAAATATACAGAACATCTTCTTTAAAAGAGATAATTAAAAAAATATATATATTTTTTAAATGTTTTTAAATATTAGAAATTGCTGCAATTTGCATAATTTGGATAATTCTATTTAATTTCATACTCAAAATAAAAAATCTATTTCTTACAAATAATCTAATTTTTTTACTAAAAACAGGATTAGTTATAGTAATGTATTTTATCACAATTAATTCCAGTTAGCACATTAGAGGGGATGTCTGTGAAGGGGGCTTTTAAAATAATAAACCTTTTATACCCACCTCCTTCGGCTCTTCTATTTAGCCATGGTGCCACCCGTCACTGCTGACCTCTTTTTGTATAGGGGATGGTAGTACTGTCCTGAACTGAGGCATGCAAATGCAACTTGCATCGGTAGTCAGGAGGGCTCCACCTCTTTATACAAACAGAAGCCAACAGTAATGGGAGGCGCCATGGCTGAATGGGAGTCAGTGATTTTAAAAGGTTAATGCCCCCCCTTCCCATATATTAAAAAAAATGTATTCTCGGAAACCCTTTTGTACACTGGCAAGACAAGAAAGGTTAAATTGATTATTACAAACATTTTTAGAAATGGCATTTTTTTCTAAATCAATAACACTTATGAACATTTAATCAGTTCTAACATGAAATTTTATATACATGCTTTATAGGAGAGATAAATGCTATACATTTACATCTTATGTTGCTTTATAGGCAAATTCAATTGCTTAGCAACACATACAGTGACCAGCAGCATTACAGCGCGGTAAATTACATTTCATGCTCTGAGTTACCTACATTTTTCTGCTTGTAGTTCTGGGAAATCATTAAGTTTTCATTCTATGGTAATATAGATGATGAAGTGGGTTATAATATTATGTTTCATTTTTTACTTTTTTTCTATAATTAAACTAAGTTACACTAGATACAGAAATTATTTTAAGAAATTAGGGAAAAGATGACATTTATGGATAAACCATGATAAAGAGAAGCAAAGCCTTACAATTAGGCAGAAATAACCCAGCAGAAATGTTTTTCCAGAAGAGCAAACATAGATAAAATGTTTGTTTTACAGTGAGTGGAAATTCATGTTCCAGGTCATTGAATTAAGCTGTATACCAGATAAGAGAGCAAAGAAACATTTTTTTTTCATATTGCAACACAGTGGCTCTAGCATTGTAGCTATTGCAGAGAATTTTAATGCAAAATGAAATAATCACTGCTATTTTCTAAAGAGTTACCATAAAAACTAAGCTGTAAAATTAGATTTCATATTAAGATACAGTGCACTTGAGAAAAATAAAATTTTTACTTTAAATGTCTTTAGTTCATTTGAAATTCTTTTTTACTCCTTGATGATATAAAAGATGCAAGCCAATATCAAATGTACAAATGTACATTTTTCTCTGAGGCAATCTTGTGAAGGATACATTAATTCAAATCAATTTGGTTAATCTAATGATGGTTAATATAATTATTAAGTATCAGAATAATATTTTCCCTTCTAATATTACCTCTGAAGGGGTTTAATGGAATCAATAAGCTAAGATTCCACTGGTTGTTATATAAATAGACTTTAATAATCTCATAAGTACCGTTTTTTGGGACTATAAGACCACCTTACTGTAATATGCAGATTAAGTCAATAGATTAAGAAAATGTAACTGACACCAATTAAAAATTCCCTGGTAGTCACAGATACACATCTATTCAACAGACATACAAACACAGGCTGCATACATACACAGCTCTTTTAAATTAATTCACTCATAGCCTGTAACATTCATTTACTCTCATCTTTGATACATTCACTCACTCACACACAGCACTGATTTATTGATTCTAGACACACACATCTCTTCTACATTCATTTATTCACTCACATACAGCACTGCTACATTCCTTCCTACACACACACACACATACAGCTCTTCTACATACCCAACGGCTATACTGCTTGTAAGTTTCTTTTCCCATGAAAGGGTTTAAGGACCTTACAGTGATGCAAGAAACTTGTGATTAGTAATACACTTCTTGGATCACTTTAAGGTCCTTAACCTCCTTCATTCTTATGGTTATGTCCAGGGCAGGGAGATGGAGAGAACTTGCAGAGGGTCAGCACTATTTGATCCTTCTGACTTTGGATTACAAGACATAGGCACTTTTTAGTAACATATTTTCTTGTGTCTCATAGTCTGAAAAATACAGTAATCTTTGGTTAAAACCTTGTTGGTTAACCTTATTTAAACTAATGGTATCATCTAATGTCATTTATAGCTATAGAAAATTATCCTTCACAAGTTTTATATCAGAAATTATTATAGTTTCAATGTTTCATAAATGTTAAATATTTCCTATAAAATCTTTTTCTGTAAAGTATCTCTATTTTTAGTAAATTACAATTTAATAATAAAAAATGTTACATTTAAATACTTTTAGATATTATTGCCTATTGTAATTAGCAATTTACTAATAGATTTGTGTTGTGATTTAATTGTAATACACCATAAATTTAGAATTTGAGTGCATCTTTTTGTTTTATCTGTTTTATTTTTACCTTTCTAGAAGCCGAAGAATTGTACCAGAAAAGAGTGCTCACCATTACTGGCATCTGTATTGCCCTTCTTGTAGTTGGCATCATGTGTGTTGTGGCCTACTGCAAAACCAAGTAAAGTTTTTTATTTTTTTTTTACTTTTTTATTAGTTTGTTTTAGAAATGTCATATGTTTTAATATTTTTATAAGAATACAGGGTGTTGAATGTAGCTATGATTTAAATAATAATGAGTCCTTGCTTAATTACATAATAATAGGTGATTTAAACAAATGTGTTCAGGTCACAATAATGATTATATGAATAATATGAATAAAATGTACTTCTTTTGAGGATAAAGTATATAAATAAATGCTGAATTCAATGTTAACTTAATTGAATTTATTCACAAATGCATCTAACATGAGTAATGATACAAAATTATTATAAATTAAATGGACCAAGACAACTATTTTTATTTTCAAATCTGGATCTTAATTTTCTTTGGTTTAAATACTTTGGTGGAATTTATCATACCGTAGCACATGGTGCACCAGTACATCATGTAAACACTGCACCACTTGCCATGCTTAATATATCTAGAAGTTCTGGCCTCCTGATGTATCCGTTGGCTGGCTTGTTGTGGCCAGGTTCTGCCTAGTGTAGAATTGCACTAGAATTGCGCCAGTGTCTAGTACAGATTATAGCTAGTACACAGTCATGTGGAAGGAATGCCCTCTCCTGCCGGGCACTGCCCCTTCAACCCTCAAACATGGTGTGGAGTTGATGTAAGGTAGAAAATTCATATGCCAAGAATTAAGACACTTGCAGGGCTTTCAGAAAATTTGCACACAACCTTTGATAAATCTCCCCCATTATTTTAAGATTAACTATTTATTATTAATATTATTTACAATTAAATTTAAATAATTATTAAATTATATTGTTAAAAAACAGTAAAAAAAACCATTTGATATATTCATTTCATTAAACATGTATAATGCTTAACATTTAATTTTTTTGTTAGGAAACAGAGAAAAAAGCTACATGATCGTCTAAGGCAAAGTCTCCGATCAGAACGAAACAATATGGTCAACATGGCAAATGGCCCACATCATCCAAATCCCCCACAAGAAAATGTCCAGCTGGTAAATGTAGGTTACTTTAAAGTAACTGATAACTATCTATCCATAAAATCATGTAATGCGGCTTCTTATAGTGCTTACAAAAATATGTATGTAATAATAAGTAAATAAACCTGTTGAATTCCTAAATTTACAGCTCTCAAAGTGATCTATTCATCTTTAACCATATCTTGAGAGGAATTTATTAACTAATTTAGAGCTATAGTTATAATTTCACTTCCAGTTTATTTTACTAGGTAATGCATTTGGCTCATGTAAAGTGCAGTATGGTTTTTTTGTGAATGTAAAATCTAAGGTAGAAGAACAAAAGTAGTATAGAATAAATATTGGCAAACCAGGATCTGTCCACTATCGCTTATTCAATTTGAATTGAAAGAAAAATTTGGATAGTAAAAGCTGGAATATATATAAATTCAATTTTGACACATTGTTCATGAACACTCCATGCTCAGTGAATGCCAGGAATTAATGCAATACTGTTGCATCTGTCTCCAATAGGTTATCATAGACTTTGCTGAGCAAATACTGCACTTATCTGATGAAGGGAGCAGGATAGAAACACATGGCTAACTGCACCTTTCCATCCTATGTTTTACAGGATGCTATATATACTGTGCAGACATAGGAAAAAAGGTTGCTCGCAGCTGCCAGCATTTGTCTATAAACTTGTGTTGTGTATACCCCAGTAGTTAACATAAAATGTTATGTGAGTTTAGTCCTAGCATGACTAAAACACAAATATGATGCACATATAGCAGTATTTGCTAGTTTTGATTCAAGTTAATTATGTGTAAAGATACAATGTTTCATAACTGAAATTTAGTAAGGAAGGATTGAAAAGGTGTCCATAGGTTTAACTACTGTACATTAATAAAACTGTCCCATTGTTTTTCTGGATATTATTTGTCCTCAATGGTAAAACTAAAGTTAACATGTAAAGGGTTTAATAAAAGCTACTGCTAAAAATGTTATTAATTAATTATTAATTTATTAATTATTTTATTAATTAAGATTTTATTAAGGCTTGAGTTACAATAAACAAATATTTTATTAACAATTGCAGCAATATGTCTCAAAGAATGTTATATCCAGTGAACATGTAATTGAACGTGAGACAGAAACATCATTTTCAACAAGTCACTATACTTCAACAACACATCACTCAACAACAGTAACCCAAACACCAAGTCACAGGTATGTGCATTGACTGAATAAATTCATATTGTTAAACAAAATCTAACTATTCTTTTCCAGCCAACAAATGGACAAATGAACAAATCAATAAAATGACCATATATTATTCAATTAAACCAATCCATTGATCATATATTTTACAGGTTTTGATTTTACAATGAACATTTTACAGATAGCAATCATTTATTTTTATATTCTGGTTTGGTAATATAAAATGGACCTTAGAAATTGCAAAGCTATCCTTATTAACATGTCCCCAAACAAATGTTTTGCATGGAAAAAGAAAGCATACTCTCTTTGATTTTACCAGTTTTATCTCTTAGGACAGAATAAAAAAACATCTGGTACTTAGAAGATCTTACAATTGGGTACAAACAACCCTCCATGTATTTATTCCTACAAACCATCACAGCATTTCAGTTGGGTTGAAGTCTGAATTAGGTTTCGAACTTAATTATTTATGGCTTTATCTTATGAACTGATAGCCTCACATTTGACTCTTAAATATTTTTAACAGATGAAATCTTGATTGAGTGAATGATTTCACAGGTCCTGTAGCTGCAAAACAAACCCAGAACATTGCCTCTTGATAATTTTTGGTGGTTGTGCTGTTACGCTGTGTTTATTTTTTGCAAGTATGCAGCCCCTCCTCCTTGATAGTAAGCTTCCTCCTCATAGATTGTGAGCTCTTATTGTTTCATATGACCATGATATTACTCAGTAATGTCTTATTTTGCTTGTACCCTATGATTTGTGAAGCGCTGCGGAATTAGATGGCAAATTATTATTATTAATACATTATATTAATACATCCCCTCATTGGCCTTGTCTGTCCAATGGATATTGTTCCGGAAGTATTGTGCTTTGTTTTTGATGCAACTTTGCAGTAGTGTAGGTTGTTTCATGACCCACAAACCCAGTTAAGTCATGCTACCATGTTTAACTGTAAAAGAGGATGTCTCTTGACAAGATCCAGCTAAGTTGCATATCACCAGCTGTCTTGCAAATGAGACAACCTCATGGTACACGGGAGGTATGCACAGCCATGGCATGTAATGCAATGAAGAAAAAGAGAAAAGTCCATCCAACAAGTTTTGTCTTCAAACTTGTCATGTATGAACCATCACTAAACTCATGACATGACAAAGGGCAAGCTTACTGTCTAAAACCTGTAAGCATCTATTTTATTCTTAGCTATGAGTGATTGTTAAGCCTCCTTTCTCCTGGCAATCCAACCAATAAACCAGTCTCAAAAGTTTTCCCTCACTTTGTCTGCATTTTGCTGTCATGTGTACCATATTTTTTGTCTGAGATTACCTTTACCTAATGTGAAGACCATGTCTCGACCTCTTTTTATTTATTATGTAGTGCTATGTAAAACTATATAAATCATAGATGGTATTTGTGTTGCCAGTTTATGTCACTCATTTCTGGAATGCTTGTTCATCTTTATGGGAGTTACAGTAACAACATAGAATAGCCAGGCTGTTTCTGCAACTGTGTCAGACTTGAGCTGGAGACAAAACTATGAGTTTCTCAGACAGATGTAGCTATAATGGAAATAACCTTTAAAGGAAACCTACCAATTTAAAATGGTCGGTGTAAGCTGTAAACACCGGTGCTTAGTTTCGTTAGTGTTATAAACCGCGGTATTATAAACTTTATAGCAGAAACTGCTTCGGTGCTGCGTGCGCACGATCGTGCACGCGCCTACATAGGAAATGCCGCAGGCGTTGCGTGCGCACGGTCGCGCGCAGCGCCGAAGCAGCTTCTGCTATAAAGTTTAAAAAGTGTTAAAACCGCGATACCGCTGTTTATAACACTAACGAAACTAAGCACCGGCACCAACTCACCCTGAGCTGGTGCTCGGTGTTTACAGCTTACACCGACGATTTGAAATGGTAGGTTTCCTTTAAAATGTAAACGTTGTAATATTGTGTATTTGTTATGACCATATTTTAAGGACCATTTTTATCTTTCTTATTTATAGCTGGAGCAATGGTCAATCTGAAAGTATTATTTCAGAAAGTCACTCTGTCATTGCCACATCATCAGTAGAAAATAGTAGACACACAAGTCCAACAGGACCAAGAGGACGCCTAAATGGTATTGGAGGTCCCAGAGACTGCAGTTATCTCAGGCATGCAAGAGATACTCCAGATTCATACAAAGACTCACCCCACAGTGAAAGGTATGCTGTATTTTATGTTGTGTCATAACTAGTAAACTTAAAAGAAATCAGGGACACTTACTCATAGATCCAGGCACTGTGGCTGTAGTAATAGTCTTATATTTTTTATCTCCTTCTTTGTAAAATCAATTTTTAAAATTAAATGAGTCTAAGAGGCATGGTGTTAAGGGAGCTGCCTTTCAAGCTAAAGGAGGCATTGTTTTCGATTCCCCACCTTGGAAAATATTTTGCATATTTCCCAGAATTCCCTAGTGGAGCATCAATGGATTTTAGTCTCCACATTCCTATAAGGCAGCCTTAATTGGCAAACTCTCCATAATGAGAACTTTTACTTCCTGACCCTAGCAATCAATGGCCTCTCACTCAGCCAAATCAGTTCCTTATGCTGTACTGAAGGGACCCAACCAGGTGGAAACAGTGCTGTCTACAGATGGGAATCGATATAAAATCGATGGGAATAGATATACTGGTTTAGCTTAATGTTGTTATATTTCTTTGTAGGTGTGTTAAGGAGGCTGCCTTTCAAGGTATCAAAAAGAGGCAGTGTTTTCCATTTCCCACCTTGGAAAATGTATTTGCATATTTCTCACTTGTGCACTGAGCAGGGATTGCTCACTGCACAAGTGCTGTGGAATCCGGGGGAAGGGTGAGACAGTCTAACAGTCGATAAAGCCAGATCACAGAGGGGCAAGGGTAGCACCTAAGTCTGTTTAGCATTTAAAAAAAAATATTTTAGAGGATAAGGTATTTAGACCAGCCACATTTACTTCAGTGAAGAAAAAAGCTGCAGTATTGACACAACTTATAGAAATATGTGACAGTGTTTCTAGAAGAAACCAGCCATCAATTTCTAGTGATCTACAAACATTTTAACGAATTGGCAGAATATAATGGTTTTTAGACATTTCTGTCTTGATGTACAATGTCAGATTTATTGAAGACCAAAGTATAATCCACTGAAAATAAAAACATCAGCTACTACAACATATACATAGGAATTCATCCTAAATCTTCAACACCAGGAAATGTTTAGCCTACCAAAAGCTATTCACATATTTATTACCATAGTGTGTTGGTTGCCAGTTGATTTCTAATCTCCTCTAAGCTTCTTTAATGATATGAAAGACTGCAGTACTTATTTTTTTATAAATTTATTACATAAGGCTTTTACTGTACTGAGAAACTGCCATTGTTTATCAATTCACATTGCCTTGTAGCCTAGGAAGAATTGAAGACTTCTCTTGACGGTCCTGTAGAGCATTTGTTTGACGTTTAAATTCTAAGAAGAAAACACTTTTCTGAAAACTGATTTGCTATATTCTTCTAAAATGATTCGTCTAAACATAGTATTAAAAAGAGTATTTAATACTAAAAAAAGAGTATTTTTAGTATTTTCATGATGGTACTTTATACTAAAATGAATATAAACCTACCCCAATTGTACATTCAAGTGTGTTTGTACCTTATATTACTGTTTGGCTTAAATGGGTTGTCCACTTTCAGCAAATAATTGATATGGTTTGTATAAGGAAAAGTTATACAATTTTGCAATATACTTTCTGTATTAATTCCTCACAGTTTTTCAGATATCTGCTTGCTGTCAATATATTGGAAGCTTGATTGTTTATTTACAGTGACAGCACGGCTCATTATTATCACAAAGAGTAATCAGAGCTGTGTGTTATAATGAATCTATGCACCTGTGTGACATCACATGACCACGGACAGATATCTATCCACAGAAGGTAAACATAGAAGCTTTCTATAGCAGGACAGCAAGCTGAGATCTAGAAAAATGTGCAGAATAGATACAGAAAGTATATTGGAAATTTGTTTAACTTTTTCTTATTCAAAGAATATAATTTTTTTCTGAAAGTGGACAACCCCCTTCAATCTACTTGAATGGGACAGTGAAACTGAATTCCCTTATACTGATAAGTACAATGTCATAGGATACCACTTGGTATTTTATTTGGCAGACAGTTATTTATTTCTAATAAACTCACATTTTTCAAAAATGTTCTCTATGTAGACTAAAAATAAGTTATATTATTCACAGGACATGACCTTATTTTGCAACTAATATCATTTGTAAACGAGGTTGATTTATTATCTTATTTGAAAAAAAAGATCAGTACAGTTCACTGTTGGTTTTCCATTTGTGTGGAAAAGTCTGTCTCACTTTTAGAAATTCGGAATACTTACTTGAAATATTGTATGCTTTCTATAAAAATGAATATAATTTTATTTCATATTTTAACATTTAATTCTTATTTTCCTTTTGCTCTGCATGGCATAGATATGTTTCGGCAATGACCACGCCGGCTCGCATGTCACCTGTAGATTTTCAGACTCCACTATCTCCTAAATCACCATGTTTGGAAATGTCTCCACCAGTATCAAGCTTAGCTGTATCTGTACCATCAGTTGCTGTCAGCCCTTTCATTGAAGAAGAAAGACCGTTGCTTTTGGTGTCACCACCAAGATTGCGAGATAAAAGATATGATTTATATTACCATCATCACCATTACAACCAGCAGTATAATTCTTACCATCACAATCCTGCCCATGACAGCGGCAGCCTGCCACCTAGTCCTTTAAGAATAGTGGAGGATGAAGAATATGAAACTACACAAGAATACGAGCCATCAATGGAGCCTGTAAAGAAACTAGTGAACAGCCGGAGGGCAAAAAGAACAAAACCCAATGGTCATATTTCCAACAGATTAGAATCGGACACTGACACAAGCTCCGAGAGCAGTACAACTGAGAGTGAGACAGAAGATGAAAGAATAGGTGAGGATACTCCTTTCCTGAGTATACAAAACCCCTTGGCAACCAGCTTAGAGTCAACAAGTGCATACCGGCTTGCAGACAGTAGGACTAACCCAACTAGCCGATTCTCAACGCAAGAAGAGTTACAAGCAAGGCTGTCCAGTGTAATAGCTAACCAAGACCCTATTGCTGTATAAAACAAATAAAACATAGATTCACCTGTAAAACTTTATTTTATATAAATGAAGTATTCCACCTAAATTAAACAATTTATTTTATTTTAACAGTTCTGCAGTAGAAAACAGGAAACGTTTTATAAATTAAGTATATGTACAAATGTGTTATGTGCCATATGTAGCAATTTTTTACAGTATTTCAAAATAAGAAAGACATCAATGGTGCCTTTATGTTATGTTATGTTGAAAACAGTTTTTGTATGTCCCAGTGATTGCTGTCCCACAGTATTTTTGCAAAACTGCCCTATATTTTTCCCTGTTTTATTTACTTTATACTTTCTGTTTCTTTGACGGCTTATTGTGCATTGCATTAACACTGTAGACTGAATGTATGATTTAAGAGTTAACGCAGTCCCTCATTGTTTGCTTGTGGTACTGTAAACTAACTGTCCCTACAATGCAGTACTCGTACATTTTATGTAAAAATTGTTTTGCTTTCAATATACAACCGGGTTATGTCTGCTCTTTGCTGGCCAAAGCTTTGCTTATGAGGCTCTGATCTAATAGTAGATTGAAAAGCATGCTACTATTAATCACAGCAAGATAACAGAGACTGCAAATACTACACAATGTTTAATACTTATTGGAATTGCAAATGCTACTGTGACATACACAATACTTAACTAGAAAGTTGATTACTTTTGGAACACTATAGAATCAGATAATATAATTCATTTATTGTCTCATTGATAAAGAAGTCCATAATGCCTGAGGGCTTCGCTCGTTCACCTCCCACATAAACAAAACCAAATAACAAAACCCATTGTTAATAAACACACTACTACACGTAATATATTTATCCAACATGAAGGGTGAGCAGGCAACTGAACACAAATAAAGGTGCAATTATTTTTGACCATTTTTGTTTTAATGTTTTTTTGTAATTATGAAATGTTGTGTGATATACAGGGTTCTCTTAAGACACATGGACACTATAGACTATTTATTAGCTAGCAAATCTGTTACTTAGAATAACTAATAACCTTGTGTGAGAGGATACTTTCACTTCTTTGAATTCTATTTTTTATAGGATGCGTATGAAAGGTGTACAATTTTCATTTGTAGCTAGCAAGATGAGAGTGGGTCTTCTATTTTGATAATGATTAAAATGTATTTATTTGACGCACGTTTGCATTCTTCAGGCTGAAAACATGCATGAACATTTGGTTTGGAATGTGCATGACAGTGATAAAATGAGACTCAGTGACTGTTAGTAGTTTCAGTAGCTTTGGATACATGTTGGAAATATTGCACCTTTGACATTGAGAAGGACTTTTTTTTTCTGTCCATTACGTTTTCCCAGTGATTAGTTATAGCATGAGTCTACCTTTAAACTACCTAGTTTCTTGGGACAGGTGAAATAAAAAATGGTCTTCCATACTAAACAATTAACATGATATTATGAGTACTGAAAGGGAATGAAAGAAATGTTTGTCCCTTTGTTCTGTTTTTTTTTTTAAATATACTTCTCTTTTGGAGAACGTACAAGTAAATGGATTTCATAGCTGCCATTTTCACTGTGATTAGCATAGGGAATTATGCTACTACATTAAAGTTTTTATTGCCTTTTAAATGTAAGCGATTTGAAAATTGACACGTTACGGAAAATCCTTTTGATTTCTAGATAATTGGCTACACCCTTAATATATTATGAACAAATAAGGGAACTAGCATACTGTTTTGTATCCAAAGGCGATACCAAATCACCAGAGAATAATTATTTACAAATCGGTAAAAAAGGTAAAAGAAACATAACTTTTACTCAATAATTATTAAAATCGCAACTAAATATTTATAAAAGCAGCACAAACTAAACAACTGAACACTTCATTCCAGATGCAGAGGTGGACCAACTGATCCAAGTTACAGGTAGCTTCCACATAGCTTGTAATATAGAAATAAATGGTGCAGGAGCCAAATACAGAGGAGGTTAGGCTGGGTTGAGAAAGTTGCAGTAACAAACCTAAATTCTATAATTTCCCTATTACAACCTAATGGATACGCTAGTCCCCTAAATGTTATCTCCAGTAATGCACTCCTTTACAAGGGCAGTCCCAGAACTGTCCCATATATAGGTAACCCTAGTAGGTCCCGAAATTGCATCATAAGGGTGCAATAGGGCAAGTGAATCGAGTTTGTTACTGCAACTTTTCTCCACCTCTCCTCTGTGGCTCCTGCACCTTTGTTGGTGGGTAAGAGATAACCATTTATTTCTATATTGCAAGCTGGAAACTATCTGTACGTTGGATCAATTGATCCACATATGCATCTGGGATCGAATTTTTATTTACGGTTGTTTAGTTTGTTGCTTTTTGATATTTTATAAGTATTGTGTAAAAATAATAGGGTTGAATAGCTGTTCTTTTGAGAGAAATTATGCATTTTGTATTAGTTATTCTTTTCCGCTTGTCACTTTGTTTTCCAAACACATTTTTCCTTTTGTTTTTTTTCATATATTGTGTATTTTTCTGCCATAAAAAAAATTATGTTACAGTTGCATTTGTGGGACTCTCTACAAAACTGACATGGTTTAAAATACGTTACTTGTTAAATATATGCACCCATAGTTTTCAAGGCATATCCCATTTTAGTGTATAGTAGTAATGCCTGCCTCTGCCTTTAGGCCATATTGGCTGTTAGAAAATTGTATTTTATTAACAAGCACTGCAGAGTAACAGAAACAACACAACTGGCACATATCACAAGGTCCAATATATGTTTTTTTTGTTTGTTTTGTAAATACACATTCCTAGATATTTTACTTATTCAAATACCGTTAATATACATTTGTGTCATTAGCCTTCTCCTGGTTATGTGTGTGTAAAAAGTTAAATACGTATAAATTACTTTTATTTATATTTAGGCTGCAGAACTAGGAGAGAATTTCATACTATTTTATGTTAAATGTTTAAATTGTTTTAAAGTCCTATATTATATGTTTCTTTTCCAAATGTAATGTATTCTTTTCCGTTTTAAGTAATTTATTGCTCAGAAGAATGTAATGGAATTGGTGAAAGAAAAGTTTAAAAAAATATACTGCAAGGTACTTAAAATACAAAAGAATTTATTATCCCAAGAACTAAGCAATAAGTAATTGTTGATTTATTTTTGGTTGTTATTCCTTAACTGCTAACAAACTGCTAATGCAATAAAATGCTACAACATACAACCAAGAATTTTGTGAGAGCCAGCTGACAAAACAGAGTGACATATGACCTCTGTCAACATAGATTAAGATATTCAGTCATTGGTAATAAAACAGGTTATCCCCCGCCAAAACCTTTCTGGTCATGCTGTGAATCTCTGATAATTTGTACAAACCTTGCATGTGAAAAACTATCTGAATAAATTTTCCACTTTTAGTGACTTTGAGAGCTCCCCTTGTGAATCCTTACTGGTAAAGGTGTTATGAGCTACCGACTGGCCAAAACCCACCTGTTACATAGCCCAAATGTTAGTTGGGAAGACAAATTAAATGTCAGATTAAATATATATTTAACAATGATAATAACACACTTTGCCTACAGGAAACCAATAAACTGCCTTATCATTTATGCCTCTCTCTCTCTTTATTGTTTTTGTAAAAATTTTAATGTATGCAATTGCCCAAATTTATGTGTGATTCAGCCCACAGACACTGACACCACATGATGGGATTATAATTTATTATTAGAACTATCGATTGTATGCAAACCATTTATTTGACTCATGTTAAGGGGGGAGTTTTACCAGGAAAAGACCTCTTTTCTTACATAGAGTATTAATGGTTAACTGAATGTTTGTTAGGAAGTGGATCAATCTCTAGGAGTTTTCTATACAGAATTCAACTCATTTACATTACTGATAGGATTATAATATAAAATAATTATTTGAAATGACCACAGATGATGTTATCTTATTTACATATAATTTCTGCACATGGTCATGATAAAAGTGCAAAGTATATCACTAAATACCAGTAACAAAGCAGAAGAAAAGTTCAGGTGAGTTGGCAGCCCCAAAAACAAATACAGAAAGTAAAATCATCTCCAACCAGAAAATAATAATACAGATTAGGAAAAAAGAAAAGTAACTGGTTTTAATAATGTAAAAAAAAAATTGCTGATACATTTGTCCCTTTGTTTCTTACTGGCGATGCATCATTAGTTAAAATTTTTAAGCCACTTTTTTAATGTGTTTGCTTTTGGATGCTCTGCTGTTCCTTTTTCCAGTTTAAACAATGGCTATTATAATTGTTTTATCAGTTTAGGAGTAATGCACCTTCTTAAAACTGACCACCCTAATCAAGCCAACCTGGTTCTTCAATTTACTAATTTTGGATGTGTGACACGTGATCTGACAACAAAACATCCCACAAAGAAAAAATTAAACCAACAGCAAAAAATGCCTGAATAATCGCGTATAGAAAGAATACAGGCACAAGAGAACTGGGAAACAGGATCAGGTTCAGAATACAGGGGTACAGTATTAGGCTACAAGGTCCAGAACAAGCTACAGACTCAGGTAAAGATTTGGGGTCCAGATTGATCGATTGGTAGAGATGCAGGGTTCTCTATTAGTTGAGGAACCGGGGTCCAGGATTCCAGACGAGACAGACCACAAAGATCAGGTACAGGTTCCAGTTCAGGGTACCATCTTAAACTTGATACAGGCTCAGGGTTTCATGGCTATCAAAACATAAACAGACATAAGTACTGCACAGGAGAAAGTATAACCAGCCCAGAGCTATTTATTCAGTTCTTGGATGCCACCCTGCTCAACTCACTAAGGCTACCAGCTCACGTGCCGGGAACACTTGAAAATGACTGTCATAGGATGCAAAAATTAGCAGGAATAAGACCTGCTTTGTTTTATGAGTATCAGGCAGTCAGCTCAGGCCCATGACTGTGAAATTCACAAATGAGGATGTGTGCTAATCCTAGAAAATATGGCTACAACACATCCTCGTTTCCTCATCATGTGCACGTAGACTAACATTGAGCTCCAGAAAGAACCAACCAGAATTTCTTGAGAGATACTGCAAGGCAGCTATCAATCCCAGCTCTAAGAAAGGCTGCCATGAGCATGGCTCACAAGCTCAGCAGCCTTCAATCAGAACCAATTCAGAGAGTTTTGGTAGATTTTTTTTCAATTTTAGATACCTCATACTATGCTGGTGTTTGTTTCGCTGATTTACTGATACACAAACTTCTGTATAAGTATTACAAAGGATTTACTGACAAGATACAGATTGATAGGATAATCTAAAAGTTAACATTTATTTGGCGTATTAAAAGGAACTAAATTCTTTGTGCACACAACACATAATCTTCCTTAAAATAATGACCTTCATCCCTTCTTTCTACAGCCTGAGCAATATATGAATAAGTATATTGGTTTAAGTTTTGTTCACGAACAACACACTGAATTGTCTCAAGCATCAGAACAGGTAAAAGTAGGGGGAGCAGTAGACAGTGTGCCTAGTGATTAATATCTCCTCTCAGGTCAAACACTGATTCAACACACCTCTCTGCCCCCTATTTTTCTGCCATACACGATCATTCTCTAGTATTTCGCAGCGACATTGTATAAATACACTGTGCTATATCTAGATTCCCTGTCACTAACACCCTCAATGTGTTTCTTTCTTTTGTTTAGGGGTCATCAGGAGAGTAATTGAAACATATATATGTGTATTGGGAAAATATTCAAAAGCTCCAGCGCCCTATTCTGACGCTTGAGACAATTCAGAGTGTTGTGCGTGAGCGAAACTTAAACCAATACACTTATTCATATATTCCTCAGGCTGAAGAAAGAAGGGATGAAGGTCATTATTTTAAGGAGGATTATGTGTTGTTTGCACTAAAAATTCAGTTCCTCTTAATACGCCAATTAAATGTTAAGTTTTAGATTATCCTATCAATCCGCATCTTGTCAGTGAGTCCTTTGAAATACTTATACGGAAGTTTGTGTATCAGTAAATCAGCAAATTCATTATTTAGTTCAATATTTGACGGTATTCAGCTTACACCAAATTCTATCAATGGCAGGTTTCCTGTCAAATGACAAACACTGAAAGGTGGCTAGACGATAGAAAGACAGTATTATCAGAAACAGATCTCCTAGAAACAACACAACTGACATCACTAAAGAATGCTTTTAGACAACTGACCAATGTATATAAGCATTATGTTCAATCATGGTGGGAGGTACAGGGGCTTAGGAACTACTTAGCCAAAAGACTGAGGACCCCGACCCTTATACAGAAATGGGATTGCAAGCAAATAGCTTGCTGAGACTGATAGGGCTATTACTGGAGGAAGAGAAGGTTGCCCTGGAAACACATTCTCAAAAACTCAAGGAGCATATAGAGGTAGCTAAATTGTTCTCTACAGAGAGTGAGTTTGGGAAAAAGGAAAGGAACCTTCATATTAACTTGGATAATTTTACGCACTTTATAAAAACAGGAAACATTTCCAATACATGAGAAACCTGACTGACTTCAAAGAAAACAGAGCTTACGACTCCAATACATTAGCACGTGACACGATTGATACGGAGATATCTTCAAGCGAACATGATACCTCCAATACTGATAAGTCTAGCAAGGCTGGAAAAAATGGGGCTAGAAACAAATCGAGAAGAGGCAAGAGGGGGTGCTGGCGGAAGTCAAAGAGGAAGTAGAGGTGGTAGAGGGAGAGGCAACACTGGTAACAAAACATGCAGTGATCCCCATTTTTTAGCCACAGACCCACCAATTACACAATACCTCCTAAGAGAATGGAAAGACCCAGCTTAAAATGTGACAGAACCCCAATAGCTTTCACCATGATGAGTGTCAAGCAGAAATCTGACCACAATACCTATAGCATGAGAAACGATCCTAGTGATTCTCAAAAGATTATCAATCTGTTAAAAAGAAATATATCTAATACACAGATGGAAGGCTATAAGGGTTTATCGTTTTTACCCACTGCAGGCTTTTCACATGGGTCAAAGATCTCGCCTTATTCACGAGAAAGATACAATAGGGCCAAATTTTTGTCAATACATGATAAGAAAAAATGTAAGGAATTAGGGATTGATGAATCACACCTTGTAGGACTAAGAACACTGGAAGAGCTGTGGGATCAGGGACAGAGGGAGGAGGAAATGGGACCCTTTACAGATGTGAGACCTAAGTCCAGGTCACTACCCCCGACAATAGATACGCATGCCATTGATATCTTTGTGTAACTAGCAATTACTGAGTTGCAGAGAATTCAACCAAAAAGACACTCAAAAATAAATCTGAATAAAGATCAAATTAAGGCCCTCTTGTCGTTGGAGAAAGATCAAAAAATCATTATAAAGCCATAAGACAAAGGGGGAAATATAGTAGTCCTTGACAGAGATGACTATGAACTGATCCCAAATCCTTGAAACTGATCCCAAATGCTTGAATGGTGACACCACACAAACTTTCACTATTCAGCTGAACAATCTTCTGAGAAAAGTGTTAACAGATGGCCTGATAGGCGAAGACGAACTGAAAGTCCTGATGCCTAAATACCCAACCATTGTCACCTTTTATTGCCTTGCCAAGGTAGGTAAGGGATACCCTCCCTTAAATGGTCAACCCATCGTTTCGGGAATCAACAGCCTAATACAGGGGGTGAGTGCTTATGTGGACAGGATTATGCAACCGTTTGTGACTGCGTTACTGTCATATGTCAAAGACACCATGAATGTGCTGAGGAGGTTGGATGACATTATGGTGGTTCCCGGTACCCTTTTGATGAGTTTAGATGCCAAAGCTTTGTATAGCTCTATCCCTCACGACAAAGGGATACTTGCAGTCAAACATTTCCTGTCCACAAGGGGCCCTCACTTATGGGGTCATAATCAACTTATAGTGGATTTCATAATGTTCATTTTGGAACATAACTATTTTCTGTTGGTTGGGGCACTTCTTCCACCAGCTCAGGGGAACAGCAATGGGGAGCCTGATGGCTCCCACATATGCAAACCTGTCCCTGGGTTAGTGGGAGGAGTGCCCTGTTTTTACGGATTCAATGGATAGATTGACATTAAAAATAAACCTCTTGCTTTAGATTCATTGACGACAAGCTGATCCTTTGGAGAGACACAGTCACAGTATTCAATGAAATTGTTGAGGCCTTAAATGATAACTCTATTATCTCACGTTTACATCTGAGGTCCATCAGGATAAAATTGCTTTCTTGGATCTGGAGATCATGATCCAAAATGATGGCAGACTGTATACATCTATGTACCCTAAGCCAACTGTTATCCTGGGACAGGCATCATCCGATTCTGTTTAAACGCGGTATTCCCAAGGGACAGTTTCTAAGGGTACGTAAAAACTGTTCATTAGAGAGTGTTTTTGAAAGGAAGTCTAATGACTTAGGTAAAAGACTGAGAGGATATCCCCAAACGGTTATTGGCTCAACACAGACAGAACCTCCCTTTTACTACCAAAACAAAAAGACAAAACTGAGGACAAGATACGTCTAGTTGCAACTTTTGATATTCAGGCCCCACATATAGAAGTATACTAAAAACATTTTGGCATATACTTCATTAAGACAGCGACATTATCAATAATCGAGAAAAACCTATTTCTACACATGTTCAATAATACCATGGTGGGGACCCCAAATCTCTCAGTTTCCAGGCCATTGAGAGGGTAAGGCCATCACCCAGTAAGGGTGATTGGGATAACCAGATTCTGAAAAAAAGAGGCATCATGGATTTTCTGGTTGAAATGTGTCAAACCTGACGGCCTAAATTATGCTTTATCTTATGCCCCTTCATAAACTAAGATCACTCTCTTTTTAACCAATCATACAGTCCTTCTCGCCTTATCTAGCCAGGTTGGCGATGATAGGTTAGTGTATCTAGGTGTATATTTCCTACAGTGGTATCCGGGTGTATATGTATATGGCAGAATCGATTGTCCATGTGAAGTTATATGATAACATGGACACTTGACCTAATATGGTTGATATAAAAGCTTTTAACATGTGGAGCCCTAGAATTTGGGAGAAAGCTTGATAATTTTCATTCCCTAACCCATCAGTGCCTGGGGCTTTTCCCTTCTTAGGATTTCATCTCATTTAGTTCAATGATAGTAATGGGTGAGTTTAACCCCTTAACGCTGAAGCCACTTTTCACCTTCCTGACACGGCCCATTTTTTCAAATCTGCCCTGTGTCACTATAAATGGTTATAACTTCGGAACGCTTTAACATATCCAAGTGATTTTAAAACTGTTTTCTCGTGACACTTTGTACTTCATGTTAGTTGAAAAATTTTGGTGGTATGTTTTGCATTCATTTATAAGAAAATCAGATATTTGGTGAAAATTTGGAAAAATTCTTGATTTTCTAACTTCAAAATGTTCTACTTTTTCCACACATAGTCATAACCGCAAAAAAACATAATAACTAACATTCACTGAATGTCTACTTTATGTGGACATGGTTTTTTATGCATACTGTTATTTTTGTAGGATGTTATGGGCCTTTGAACGTTAGGTGCGATTTTTCACATTTTCATAAAAAACGCAAAATCCTGCTATTGAGGGACCTGCTCTGGTTTCAAATCACTTTGAGAGGTCTAAATAAAAGTAAAACCCCATAAATTACCCCATTATAGAAACTACACCCCTCAACGTACGTGAAAAAACTTTTATGAAGTTTGTTAACCCTTTAATTGTTTTACAGGGGTTAAAACAAAATCGGATGCAATTTTGAAAGTAAAATTTTTTTGGCTAAATGAATGTGTTTTTCAAAAAATGTACAAATTCTCAGTGGATAAAATACCAAAACGCTCCACAAAATTTGATACCCAATCTCTCCCGCGTATAACAATACCCCATATGTGGTAGTAACCTGCTGTATTGGCGCACGCCAGGGCATCGAAGGGAAGCTACGCCATTCAGAGCAGATTATGCATTGTCACTTTTTATTGGCTATACAATCTTTATTTTTTTGGCAATTTGGACATATAAGGGCTTATTTTTTTGCGACATGAGATGCACTTTACAAATACTTCATTTTCGTGGGTCATTAGCTTATTGATGAGATTTTATTAACTCTTGAATGTATGGAGGAAAAGAAAATTGTAAATTTTTGTTTACTTTCTTTTCGTATTTTTTGGAGGTCGTACATCGTTCACTAAAAATGCTATATTATCTTTATTCTATAGGTCACTACGATTACGGTGATACCTCATTTATATAGTTTTTCATTTATTTTTACAATTTGACTGGATAAAAACTAATATAGAGGAAATCTCATTTGTTTTTGCATTGCCATCTTTTTGGAGACGTAGCTTTAATATTTTTTGGTTGACAGAGCTAGTTTAGGGCTTATTTTTTTACGTGTTCTTTTCAGTGGTACCATTTTGGCGCACATAACTTTTTTTGATCACTTTTTAGAACATTTTTGTGTAGAGATTTTTACGGCGTTCACCGAGCGGGTCCAATAATGTTTCTGAGTTATTGTACAGATTGTTACGGACGCGGCGATACCAAATATGTGGGTTTTTTGGCGATTTTGTGTTTTTTCACTTTATTGCATGTGTATAGGGAATATTTGTGTTTAGGGGACTTTAACTTTATTTAATGAATTCTTTTTATTACAAAATGATTTTATGTAATGTTTTTAACATTTTTTTTATTTACTTTGACAGGTTAGCTTGAACAAGTGATCCACTGATCACTTGTTCAAGCTCTTCTTCACATTACACAGTGCATGCTCAGTGCATGCTCAGTGTGTTACAGCCGGGTCCTGCCAGAAGGCACGGACCCGGCACACAGGAGAGGATCGCGCAGTCCCGGGGCTGCGATCGGAGCAGCGGATCCCCCCGGTAAGCGCTGCGGGGGGTCCGATTCTGATCAAATGCCCCTTTCACACCGCGGTCAGCGCGACCGTGGCGTGTCAAGGGTTAACACCCGCGATCGGAGAAATCTCCGATCACAGGTGTTAGAGGCAGGTGTCGGCTATAATAGTACTGCATTTTGCGGGAACGCACCTCCCGCGATGCAGTACTATTACGTCAAATGTCGGGAAGGGGTTAAGGATTCCAGTTGGCTCCTTTAGCAAGGGGAAGCTAACCAACTCAATGAGAGAGGCACCCATTATTCTTTTGCTGAAGGAGGGGAAAAGTTCTCAAGATTTGGATGCTTATACACCGATCTCCCTGCTGAATACGGACTATAAATTATTGGCAAAGATTCTAGCAAATAGATTACAGAATGTTATTTCTTCAGTGGTCCATAGAGATCTGGTTTTATGGCAGGAAGATTGGTCCATAACAACATCCTAAATACATGGTGGAATATGCAAACCCCCCGTGAAACAAGTGGCACGAGGATGATGGTCCTATTGGACGCAGTCAAAGCTTTTGACCACGTCGAATGGGACTACATATGTGCGGTCCCGACTTTGGGCCCCGAGTACATTAAGTGGGTAAAGCTCCTATACAATGGTGCGGTGGCAAGAGTAAGCATAAATGGCAGAGCTTCAGCAGCTTTCTGTTTATATAGAGGGACAAGGCAGGGCTGCCCCGCTTTTGTTCACGGTGGCGCTTGAGCCACTAGCATGCTGTTTGAGGGAGTGCAAATTGATTAGAGGATTTGGGAGAGGCTCAAGCGAGAACAGACTGCAGCTCTACGCTGATGATAAGCTCTAGTTTCTTGACCACTCTGGTACAATGATACAAACTATTATTGATCTGATAAGTGATCATCATAGATTTTCTGGCATAAAAATAAATTTGAATAAATCCTCGTACCTCCTCCAGGATCCACAGGACGATGAAATACAAAATTTGGGTCAATTGAAAAGGGTATCAGAGCGAAAATATCTTGGTATAATCATCAGTAGAAACCTGACTGATTATACGCAATGTAAAACCCATGCTTCAAAAAATAAAACAGAAGGTGAGATCATGGAAAAAAATGAATCTCCCTCTTGCAGCTAGATCACTTCTATGCAAGATGGTGATACTGCCACAAGCCCTTTACATTACCCAGAATAGCCCTCTAGTTATATCAAAAAAAGGGATTTACACTAATTGGTAAATTAATTAGGAATTTGATATGGGGGGGGGGGGGGTAAGAAAGCATGAATAAGCCTAAAAAAACTATATGCACCAATAGGGAAAGGAGGCTTGCCCCCCCCCCCCCCCCACTTTAGGAAGTACTTTCTTCTAGCAGCACAAATACAAAATATAATGGATTGTGATATGGGGAAACTAAGGTATACACTACAGGGGCCATTTGAATATTTGGAGGAATGTAATGTATGGAGTGTGTTAGAATCTAAGGTTATGGTGAAAAAAGAATTTAAAAATTGTCATATATTTGCTTTAATGCAATGTGTGTGGGAAAAAGTTAAATTAGAAATAGGATGGGAAAGCTATTTGCACGAAACTCCACTATGGGGTGATGGGGATTGGACACTGACACCAATAGAAGGGTATCATTTTTGGTACAGTAAAGGGGTGGTATTTGTACACCAACTAATAGCAGGGAATAGAATAAAGCCACAAAAGGAAATGAGATGTCAATTTGGGATCCAGCGGATTGATTGGTTGTTTCATGTCCAGCTTGGGCATGCCTTCGGCACATCATTGATGAGTAGTAACTTTAGAGAAGTACAGCATCCCTTACTTAACCTTCTGAGATCACAAGTGAGCCAGAAGGGCGGTCTGTCAAACATCTACAAGCTATTAGATAATGAAGTGAAAGACTGTTCTGCCCCAAATTGTTATAAAAAGTGGAAAAAAGATATACAGGATTTAACTAGGGAAGAATGGGAGGATTCTTTGGGGATGATCAGAAAAGTCACAAAAAACCCTTTGTATATAGTTTCCCAGCTATTCCTGGTACACAGAGTGCATTACACCCCGAAAATAATGAACAGCTTTGGACGACATAGACAGGAAAAATGCCCCAGATGCGATCTAGTGGATGCAGACTTGATACATATGATGAAGTATTAGAATGTATAAGGGCATTTTACAGTTGTACTATTCCATTTGAAATTAAGTATTGCATTCTGGGTACCAGGATCGGTATAAAAGAATCTAAAAAGTTCATCTGTGCAGCTATGAAGGGCTTGTTGATGGCACGTATACTAATCCTGTATAATTGGAAGAATAATAATCCACCGAATAATCCACTTGGAAAAATAGAATGAACTATATGTTAGAAATAGAAGCCAGTACAAATGTTGAGTTATGAGAGGTAGTGGTGGTATAATTTAATTCAAAGAATGTGATATATGAAAACAAGGTTAAACATATGCACGACCAAAAATGGAACCAAAGATGTATAGGGAGCGATGCCTCTTGCCGCTGGGAGGGGGGGTTGGTATTGCTTCTTTGTTTCCCCTTTTTTCCTTCTTCTCTTCCCATCAAAAGGGAATAGAAGCAATAGTGTATTTAATCTATGTAGAAGGAAAATGAGTAGGGTTTAAAAGGTAACAATCACAAACAGCATGAAGAGATTGCAGGAATGCAATGGTGAATTATGTCCCTTGTCAAATTTAGAATATCAATGCAAGCATGAATTCTGTAAATATGTGTTCTCTTCTCCTCTATGTGGGTATAGGTTACTGTTACATGGTGTGTTTTGTATTTTTTATACTCAATAAAATTTAATTTAAAAAAAAAAAAAGGATTCAAGTGGGCTATCAGATATAGTCAGGAGAACTATTTCAAAATGGAGATGGACTTTTAACTCTTTGTGGCTTGGGAAGGGAATGAGGTTTTAATTCTTTGTGGCTTGGATTTTGTCGCGATCAATTTGCTAGGTTTATTTTACGAGTTGATCCAATAAAGGATCAAAAAGTGATCCTGGAAACTACAGACCTGTGAGTCTAACTTCGGTTGTGGGGAAAATATTTGAGGGGTTTGTTAGAGAGGCTATCCTTGAGTATCTCATTGTACATAACCTTATAAAACAGTATCGGCGTGGGTTTATGTGAGATCGGTCCTGTCAAAGCCAGACAAATCTGGCTTCTACGAGGAAGTGAGTTTCACACTGAATCTGGGGGACACTGTGGATGTTGTATACCTGGACTTTTCAAAGGGATTTGACACAGTACCACATAAAAGGTTGGTACACAAAATGAGACTGCTGGGACTAGGGGAAAATCTGTGTATTTGGGTAAGTAATTGGCTTAGTGATAGAAAACAGAGGGTCTTCATTAATGGCACATTCTCAGATTTGGTGGACGTTACCAGTGGAGTAGTTTTATTAATGACCTTGTAGTAGGTTTACACAGACAAGTTTCATTATTTGCAGATGATACTAAGTTGTGTAAAGTAGTTAATACTGAGATTGATAGTTTTACAGAAGGATTCGTGGAAGCTTGAGGAGTGGGCAGAGAAATGGTTGATGAGGTTTAATGTAGATAAAATTAAAGTTATGCACTTGGCCATGGAAACAAACAGCATAATTATGTTCTAAACAGTCAATTACTTGGTAAAACTGGAGCTAAAACGGACTTGGGGGTATTTTTGGATGGTAAACTTAATTTTAGTAACCAGAGCCAGGCAGCTGCTGTTAAAGCAAATAAAATTATGGGATGTGTTAAAGAGAGGAATAGATAAAATGATAAAAACATAGTTTTGCCCTTATACAAATCACTGGTCAGGCCACACATGGAATATTGTGTACAGTTTTGGGCACCAGTGTATATAAGGGACATAGTAGAACTGGAATGTGCGCAGAGAAGAGCAACCAAGATTATTAAGGGAATGGGGGTCTACAATACAATGACAGACTACAAAATTTGGGATTATTCAGTTTAGACAAAAGACGGCTGAGGGGCGACTTTATTACAATGTACAAATAACTGAACGGGCAGTACAAGGACCTCTCCATAGATCTTTTTATACCTAGGCCTGTGATCAGGACAAGGGGCATCCTCTATGCCTAGAGGAGAGGCGGTTCTACCATCAACATAGACAAAGGTTCTTTACTGTAAGAGCAGTGAGACTATCGAACTCTCTGCCGCAGGAGGTTGTTATGGCGGACTCTGTGTACATGTTCAAGAGAGGCCTGGATGCCTTTCTGGAGTGAAAAAATATTTATTTAATTCTTGAAGGTTGGACTTGCGCCTTTTTCCAGCCTTGTATACTATGATACTAGAGAATAATTCGACCATGGCCCTTTCCAATCTAGCCTTCATGGAAGGAAGATGGAAAATATGTGTGGAGTTCCTCCGACTTCTTCTGGGAATAGTTTAGTTGACAGGTTTATTGTTAAATATATGGGGAATGCTCAGACGAGGTTGCCACTCCTATCTCAGAGGACGTCACCCAGTAGAGGGTTTCCGTGTCAACTAGAAAAAGGTCAATCCATGAAAAAGTTAGAAAAGAAAGTATAAGGTTCTTTGGAAATTGTGTTACAACACCTAAACAATCAAATAGACCACTATGAATAAGCCATTGTCCCAACAATGGCGGAGACAGCCTGCCCTGGATCATGGAATTTGGATGGTACACATTCACTAATGTAAAAGTCACTTAATCAATGGTACAAACCAGGACAAGGTATCTTTCCCCGTTATCAAACAGAGACCTTTGGACACAAAAATGTAGATCTCACACAGCTATAAAGACCCCTACAACCTTGGTATCTGCATTGGATTTCAAGGACATGGGATATTTGCGTTTAGAGAATTTTGGACAATTATTCTTAGCAAAATGTGACTCCTGGAGACATACTATATTGGTTTTTAATTAATGGCTTCTCTCCAGACCGAGGTCCTTTTAAGTGCAGAATTGAGCCCCTTAGTATTTAGGGACGAGTTCTTAAGGAATGCCAGTAATCCCCTATATGACAAGAAACTGAACATTATTATGGCCCATAAAATAAGGCATAACCTGGAAACAAGAAAAAAATAAAAAAAACTTGGCAGCAACGGAGGGGATACGCTGATCATGCTGCCATTGCCAAACTTTTGCTAGTGGCTTCTGGACTTTCTGCTGGTGATGGTGGATGGATGACTTGTGATATCTCTACTTCTCCATGACCCCTCTTGGCAAGCAGCGGGGGGCCCTCCTCTGGACAACTAAGAACATAGGTAGTCCTATCTCTTTGGATTAACAGCTAGGGGGAAACTCCACTTGTAAGGAATTTTTTGCTCTATCAAAACGGCTGTGATAGGCCAGAATTTCTTCCTCGCCTGCAAGGTAGCTTGTGAAAGATCTACAAATAAACAAGTGTCTTTGAATGGTTCCGGAACGTCAGAAGCTTTTCCTGACTCAAACATCAAAGCTTCTTTAATATGGAAGTAGTGTAATCATGCGATTATATCTCATGGTAAGTTTTCTGGGATATTCTTAGGCCTTGGAAGCCTATGGGCCCTGTCAATTACATGCTCCGACGTAGGCATATTGGGCAAGACTGACAATATCAAGTGGGTCAGATATCTTCTCAGCTCTACTGGAGGAAAGGATTCAGGGATTCTTCAAAATTTCATGTTATTCCATCTTCCCCTATCCTCTATGTCGACCATCTTTATTTTCATGGCCTCCACCTGCTCCTCTAAATTATAATGAGTGTCTATAAGCTCATTGTGAGATTTTGTTAGCTCCAAAATCCCATTTTCCATGTGGTTAACTTGACCTCCCAGGTTGTCTATAGAGACAGTAATGGCTGATGTTAGCTGGGATAAATCTTTTTGCAGGGAGCTCTTGAGTGCCAGTATCATGTTTTTTTTTATAAAGGACTCAGATGAAGGCTGTTCAGTCAATGGTAAGTCCTCTTTTAGAGTCCCCTTATCCCTAATGATGTCATATGCTGGTTGCAGCATTTCTTCAGCTTAATCAGAGAGCCTCTGTGGTTGCTTATTAGGGCTTTGCCCTGGTGTACAAGAAGCTGTGGCTCTTACATGCGCCACCTTGCCATTATTCCCGACCCTCAATATTTTATGGTACGGTGAACGACGAAAATAAATAAAAGCTAAAGATCCAACACAAATTGATGATTTTCTTGTTAATAAAATCTCAACAATGAGCAATAGACAGCCCAAAATGATGTATCTGTAAAGTACATCTTTTCCTGCAAAAATTAGCCCTCACACATCTGCATTACAAAACAAATTATAGCCCATAAAATGTAACAATACAAATCTGCTATGCATGTTGCTCCTCTACTGCAATGCCTTGCCATGTGCCCATACAGCAGTTTACCACCACATATGATGCATTGGCAACCTTGGTAAAAATTGATCAAAATTTGCAATGACTTTCAACAGTTAATCCAAGGTGAATGTGTAATTTTGGCCCAAAATTAATGAATTCTCCAAAAAAAAAAATAGCAATTTCTAAATTGCACCTTTCATGTTAACAAATTTCCTAAAAAAATGTTCCACAAGACTCATAACATCCTATAAAAATGAGCAGACACATAAAAGACCATGCCAACAAAAAGCAGACAATCTGAAAATGTTTGTTATTAATCCCTGACCGATATGTGACATAGAAGTATGTCACACGTCTGTTGTAGGTGTATGGCGAGGGCCCAAGGGCTGAGCCATAGCCACACAATGTGAACGATCGAGGGTGATAACCTTAGCACTGATCATTGCTACAGTACCTGTTGAACTCCTCCCAAAAAGGAGATGCAGAAGAATACTTTATTAAATAACTTTTGATATGTACCAGATCATAAATGATACTGTCCCAGAGAATGGAAAACAAGAGTAATTCATACTGGGTTATAGCTGAAATTCATATGCGATAATTAATACACATTAGCATAGAAGCCATACAGGTAAAGTATATATTTGGTGAGATCTAGTTTTAAAAAGCTGTAGCTATAAGCCTAAGAATAGCATTACTGCATGGCATATTACAAACAAAACACTCACCCATAATAAGTGATCACCGGTGCCCGGGATGACAGCAGCCCCAACGACGTTTGTTTCGGCTTTTTACAGCCTTTGTCTGGGGGTGAAGTCATTAGGGCATCGAGCCACCATGTGTTATGACACTAATGACACCTGACGTTTCTTACGGACATGTGCCATAGTGCGGCCACTCTTTGGTCGGATTGTCTGACGATTTCCAATCCGCACCCCATTTAGCAGAGGATTTTGGCACACATGATCACATTTTGGCTCATCAGCGCCGGCTTTCGTGTGACACAAATCGGGGGGGAACCTGTCGGACGATCCGACTGATTCAGAATAGGCGCGGGATTTAACTTTGAAATTGTGTCGCAAGCCAAGCACTTACATGTAAAACAATACACCTTCTCACTTTACTAACTTTGCTCTGTAGCCATGCTCCATCCATCTTGTTCCAGGTCATCTTATAGGGCTCATCAAGGAAGTTATTTTTTGACCCTTGATTTTTATTGTAATGATTTAATTTTTTCATTTTTCATAATCATAGATTTTGAGCCACATGATGATTCTAGCAGCTATTGTATTTATTATTATCCTATATTATTTACAAGACTGTTAAAAGAAGAGCTTTTGATCGTGAATGGTGAAGATTAAAAAAGTCCTTTTAGGATGTATGAAAATATGGTCACCATTTTGTATTAATATTTCATATATATCCTTACAATATATTTTTAATACATTTTATTACTGTATAACAACACTGCAATGCATTATATGAATTATTCAGCATTGTTGATGTAGCACTATCATGTATTTTATGCTGCACTGCTCATCACTTTTCACTCACTTCCTTCACTTGCATTTCACTTAATTTCCTCACCTTTTTGCTTTGCTAATATATATAAAGTATGTTTAGAAAAGTATTAACTTTCCTAAAAATGCACTTTAGCACTTTATTCATGTTTATATATCAATGAATTATAAGTATGTTTAAAACTGTGACACTATTTAGTATATGGTGGCAATGCATTGTTCTTATATAAACGGTTTGGCTTTTGAATATACGTACCTTTTGATAGGTTCTTCATGGCATGTAACACTCTCTCTCTCTATGGTACTTCATTATTATGCCCGTTCAACCTCTTGGCACTTTATGAAATTGGGGGTTTGTATGAATGCTTATAATGATAATGATGCTGTTCAGTTGATTGGAGACAATGGGGCAGGCTTATGAAGCTGTCTGAAAGTCAGAATATTTCTAGTTGCCCATGGCAACCAATCACAGCTCCCCTTTAAAATATTCATTAGCACTGGTAAAATGAAAGCTGAGCTATGATTGGTTGACATGGGCAACTAGAAATATTCTGACTTTCAGACAGCTTCATAAGTCTGCCCCTGCATATGGCACATTTCAGGAAGTCCCAGCTTGGACAGGCGTCATTACTCCCATAACACATGTGTCATATAATAGAAACCCTGACAATTTTACAATCATGTGATCAATGTTTTGTGTTGGAATTGGCTGATGGAAAGGTTTTATGGTGGCTCGATGCACTAATGACTTCACCCTCAGATGAAGGCTGTAAAAGAAACATGCGTTGTTGGGGCTGCCATTATCCCAGGCGCTGGTGATCACATATTATGGGTAAGTGTTTTTGTATGCAATTCTCAGGCTTATAGCTATAGCTTGTTACAGCTAGATCTCACTGTATACACTCACCGGCCACTTTATTAGGTACACCATGCTAGTAACGGGTTGGACCCCCTTTTGCCTTCAGAACTGCCTCAATTCTTCGTGGCATAGATTCAACAAGGGGCTGGAAGCATTCCTCAGAGATTTTGGTCCATCTTGACATGATGGCATCACACAGTTGCCGCAGATTTGTCGGCTGCACATCCATGATGCGAATTAAGATCTGGTGACTGTGGAGGCCATTTGAGTGCAGTGAACTCATTGTCATGTTCAAGAAACAAGTCTGAGATGATTCCAGCTTTATGACATGGCGCATTATCCTGCTGAAAGTAGCCATCAGATGTTGGGTACATTTTGGTCATAAAGGGATGGACATGGTCAGCAACAATACTCAGGTAGGCTGCGGCGTTGCAACGATGCTCAATTGGTACCAAGGGGCCCAAAGATTGCCAAGAAAATATTCCCCACACCATGACACCACCACCACCAGCCTGAACCGTTGATACAAGGCAGGATGGATCCATGCTTTCATGTTGTTGACGCCAAATTCTGACCCTACCATCCAAATGTCGTAGCAGAAATCGAGACTCATCAGACCAGGCAATGTTTTTTTTTCAATCTTCTACTGTCCAATTTTGATGAGCTTGTGCAAATTGTAGCCTCAGTTTCCTGTTCTTAGCTGAAAGGAGTGGCACCCGGTGTGGTCTTCTGCTGCTGTAGCCCATCGGCCTCAAAGTTCGACGTACTGTGCGTTCAGAGATGCTCTTCTGCCTACCTTGGTTGTAACGGGTGGCGATTTGAGTCACTGGTTCAAGCTGATAGAAAGGCAACAGTCTGCCCATTCTCCTCTGACCTCTGGCATCAACAAGGCATTTCTGCCCACAGAACTGCCGCTCACTGGATGTTTTTTCTTTTTCGGACCATTCTCTGTAAACCCTAGAGATGGTTGTGTGTGAAAATCCCAGTAGATCAGCAGTTTCTGAAATACTCAGACCAGCCCTTCTGGCACCAACAACAATGCCACGTTCAAAGGCACTCAAATCACCTTTCTTCCCCATACTGATGCTCGGTTTGAACTGCAGGAGATTGTCTTGACCATGTCTACATGCCTAAATGCACTGAGTTGCCGCCATGTGATTGGCTGATTAGAAATTAAGTGTTAACGAGCAGTTGGACAGGTGTACCTAATAAAGTGGCCGGTAAGTGTATATACTTCATCTGTATTGCTTCTATGCTAATTGCTTTTGAACACCCAACATCGATCATGGTTTTAAGAAGTGGGACTTTGCTGCATCATGCAGCAAACACACTTTGTGTGACCTTTGAGCTCTCTTCATACACCTGCTACCACAACAGGACAGTACTGGTACATCCTGCTGTAGTAAGGGGTTAACAAACACATAGAAATTAATTTAAAGCAAATAGGGCACTGTGCAGAAAAATGACAATTCCATTATATATTTATTTTTTTACTTTTTATTATCAATATGCAAAGTGTACATCAATATAAAATGTAACAATAATTATCAACAATTCTTACTTTCATTAATAAATATATAACAATTTACAGTTTCCATTTTTATTATCTATATATTCCCTCCCCACCCTTGGTGATTGACGACCACTTATATCTATTCCTTTAGGTATCTGAAGCAAATAGAAAATATCTAGTACTCCCAAAAATCATCCAGGTATCTAGTTCTTTATTGCACCATTCCCTACTTTTAGTTCATGTGAGCTCTTGCAAACCACTTTTTTCTTAATTTCTCCACTTCGGTTCCTTTACCTATTTTTTCTAGCTGTTCTGCGTAAAGTAAAACATCCATTCTCTCTTCCCATTCTTGCACGCTTGGAGTATTATTTTTCTTCCAGTGGAATAGGATTAATTTTCTTGCCAATAACATGCCCTTCATCACATAAAGCACACTACCAGTGGACCCCATCACTCCAATTTTAGAACCCAAGATACACACCACCTCTTCGACTGGAATTGTGCAACTAAATAATGATGCTAATCTTTCCAAAACTTGATTCCAATATAGATGGAGTTTAGGGCATCGCCACAACATATGTATTAGATCTGCATCCACTAAATTACATCTTGGTCATTTTTCATCTCTTGTGTTCCTAAATCTATTCACTCTTTTTGGGGTGTAGTAAGCTTTGTGGAAGATGCATACTTGAGAGATAATGTGAGACAAATTTCTTGTGTTTTTTTTAATTCATTTTGAGTGCATCTACCCATGCTTCCATGGAATTATATTGCACGCTAAAGGTTCAAGAGCTAATGCAAATAAGAGTGGAGAGAGAGGACACCCTTGTCTCGTGCCCCTATATAGTTGCAGAGCCGCAGATGCCCTCCCGTTAACACTAACTCTCGCCGATACCCCTTTGTAAAGGACTTTGACCCAATCAATAAACTGGGAACCAAATCCCATCTTCTCCAGGGTGGCCCAGACGTAGTTCCACTCGACTCGGTCAAATGCCTTGACCGCGTCCAGTGAAACCACCATCAGTCCACCCCCGGGCTCACTTGGGGTTTGTAAACTCCACCAGAGCCGCAGAATGTTGTCTCGGACCGATCTCCCCGGCATGAACCCCGATTGATCGTTGTGCACAATCGATTTAATTACTCTCATCAGTTTTGTTGCCAAGATCTTAGCTAAGAGCTTATAGTCGGAGTTCAGCAGGGAGATCAGCCTATACGCATCTAACTCTAGTAGATTTTTTTCCCTCTTTGGGGATTAGTATAATAATTGCCTCTCTCATGGACTCCGGTAACTGACCCTTCACAAATGAGTAGTTATAAACCCTTAGTAATATAGGTAGTAAAATATCGGCATAGTTTGTTATTACTTCTAAGGGGATTCCATCTCTACCTACCGCTTTCCCTTTTGGAGAGTCTCTAAGGGCAGATACTCTGCTAGGGATAATGGCTGATCTAATAGATCCCTTTCTTCTGATGACAACTGGGGAATTTCTATTAATTAGAACCTCTTTTATCTCTTCTACTGTTGCTGAGCTCCCTGAGGTGTATAAATCTGCAAAAAACTGTTTAAATTGTTCCCTTATCTCTTCTTGTGTTGTTACAATATTGCCTTCTTTCCCTTTAATTGCTCTTATGGTATTATTTTCTTGCTGCCTTTTTAATAACTTGGCTAATTGCTTCATTGATGAGTACTGTCCCAAGATACTTTTCTGACCGCGAAGTTTATCATCCCTAGCCACCTTCTCTATACAGTGCATTCTTACACAGTTCTGTGCCTCTATCCATAGTCCCTTGTTCACCGCTGTGGGGTTATCAACAAATTCCTTTTCCAGGACCATAACTTTAGCCTTGAGGTCTTCCAGTGCCTGGGTCTTATTTTTTTGGAAGTAAGATATCTGCCTTTTGATGAGCCCTGAAGTATGCCTTCAGTGTATCCCATACCGTGTCAATATTCTGTGGATTCATATTTATATTCAAGAAACTCTGGATCTCAGCATGGATATCTACACTCTCTTTCACCAGATCGAACCAGAAAGGTTTGATTTTATAGAAAACCAGACTAGTTGATGGGGGTTTCTTAATTAAAGCCCATAATGGAATATGGTCGGACATGCCCCTAGCACCCTTTCCTATTCCTGCTATCATATCACCACCCATTTTATTGGTCAGAATAAAATCTATTCTGGAGAGGGCATCGTGAGACTTTGAGTAGCAGGTATACACCCTTTTATTTGGGTTTCTTTCTCTCCATATATCCCTGAAGCCCAATTCAAGCATTAATCTACCAAATATTGTACTGTACTGCCTGTACTGATGGGTTACCGAGAGCCCTGTTCTTCCTCTATCTAGCACCTTACTAAATACTTGATTGAAATCACCCATACAAAGGATGGGGGCCTCCTCATATTTCTCGGTTTGCTCAGCAATATTGGTCAATACCTCCAAGGGGGCAGTAGGCGGGAGATATATGCCTATTAATACCATCCTCACCCCATTTACCCTAGCGTGCAGTATTATGTATCTGCCATGGGGATCTATTATGGCATCTAGTTCCTGAAAATCCACATTTTTCCTTATTAGGATACTCACACCACTGGCATAGGAAGAAAATGTAGCATTATAATAATACCCTAGCCAGGGTTTACATAGCATCCCACATGATTCTTTTATCAAGTGGGTTTCCTGTAGGCAGATAACATCAGGTCGATAAGACCAGCAGATGTCAAATATAGCTTTACGCTTCAATTTATCATTTAATCCCCTCACATTCCAGGATAGAAACTTGGTCATTTGACTATTTGTTGACTATTTGTTGCAGTAAAAAATACAAATAATAACTCCTTGTCGTCAACCACCATCCCCTCCCCCCACCCTTAACCCTGATCCTCTTGTCCAGGGACTATACAACCCTGAACAAAGTACAAAGAGCAAAGTACATACTGGAGTAATTGTGCTCCAGCCGGAGCCTTTCTAGTAAATGAGCTTTCTTTTCAAGAGGAGATACGTTTTGCACTTTAAAGATACATCTAAACAACCTCTCTCCAACCACTCATTTGCCTCTCCAGAGTTTTCAAAAAAGAGAGCTTTCCCTTCGTGAATCAGTTTCAATTTTGCGGGATATAATAAGGAATAATTAACACCCTTTTCTCTTAACCGTTTTTTAATACCAGTGTAGCTCATCCTTTTTTTTTTGGACTTCCTGAGGGTAGTCCGGAAATAGCATGATTGGGGCGTTATTATACTGTAGTTGACATATGGTTCGTGCATTTCTAAGGATGTTGTCTCTATCTTTTGGGGAGAGGAGGCGCACCAGGATGTTCCTAGGTCGCTCCCCTATGGGGGGGCTCTAGCAGGAACACGATGTGCACGGTCGACCAGAAAGACCCTGGTGCAAACCTCCTCTGAGAAGGTGGCCTCCAACCAATCTGTAACAAATTTAGTGACGTCTTTCCCTTCCGATCCCTCCGGGATCCCAACTATTCGCAGATTATTTCTACGCGAGCGGTTTTCTAGATCCAAGATCTTTTCCCTAAGTCCCTTCTCATTACTTTCCAACATTTTAACTTTAGAAATAAGCACCTCCACCTTGTCCTCAACATTTCCCACCCTTGCTTCGGCTTCTTCTGTGCGTTTTCTAAGATTCTGCATCTCTTCCTTTATAGAACCTACATCTGTTTTCAAAAACCCAATCTCTTTTAAGACATTACCAACCGCATTAAGACATTGGGATAGCTGGGAAGATATATCTTTAAGGGAGATCTCCGAGTCCCTTGATTCCCCAGTATCTACATTATCTCCAGAGTTTGTGTATTCCATAGCGTCCAGCTCCTCTTGTGGAGCGGTTGGACCCTTGTTCTTTTCACCACTTTTTTTAACCTTGTTCTGTGCAGACACAGGCAACTGAAGAAAGCTATCCATTTTACCATCTTTCCTTTTCTCTCCAGGGGAGCGCCCACCCCTCAGAGAGTCTGGATTTGGGGTTATTATTTTTGGTCTGTCTCTTACTTCTGACGTCTGAGGAAGAGGGCGTGTCCCTCGAAACGTCACAACAGGTGGACGATACCTTGCTGTCCAACAGTTAGAGTTATGGCTCAGCCCTGGGGTCTTTGAACAAGTGAGTAGTGTGAAGACACCTCCGAATGCCAAGAGAGGTGGACCTCCTGACATTTCTACATGTTAGCACACTCACATTACCATCTACCTTTGCTAGCCGCAAACAAAAACGTATTGCATGCCATAAAAATGTATTGAAGATAAAAGATGAATTGAAATATATGTAAATACATGTATATATGATAACGAAGTAAAGTTTGAAAAAGTATATTACAGTCTCAAATGGTCATTATATAGGACACTGTTCACTGATGCGATTTATTGGAGGATATGAAGATCTTGCCTAGTCCTTGACCAATGATAAAATTGATACCTCTGTTGAATTATCAATATCTCTACATGGTCTGTCTCTTACTTGCCATCTTATTATTTATCGTCAACCAATTAAGGATCTTATTCAATGCGTATGATATAAGATGTACACAAAAAAAGGAAAATATTCAGTTACAGGTATAGCCACGATGTCAAAAGGACAGTCAACAATTAATAACTGACATTGAACAATTACCTATAACAACAAGAAAAAATTATGATCCTATTAGAAAACATGCGATTTAGCAGGTGTACTGACTTAATGTTTCCCACAGCACTATATTTAGTTGTTTTAATACTGAAGGTCCCAAAAGTCCACTTAGCAGTAGGTAGCGCAGTTAATGGCACAGTTAGTAGCACGATAGGTAGAATGAATATATAACACACATATAACACACTTCGCAGCCAAGCAAGTAGCAGTATAAAGCGCAGAGAGGGTTCTTTTGTGGAGTTAGTAGTTAGCTACTATTAGTTTCTGGGTAAGGGGAGAAATGTCGAGTTTCCTGAGAGGGTTCACAATATGGTTAGTCAATTAGCTGAGAGCTAAGTGTAGGCTGTATCCATATAGAAATAAACGCTAAAGCAGCATCACACGTGGAGACTGTTTCCCTGTAGCGGTAAACACTGGAACAGTATTTCGCATGCAGGCGATCTCCATATAACCATCCGGGGTGAAGATATTATCCTCAGCTGGGAAGACCACATCGGCGAGGTTCACTCACAGGCGGGTCGTCCCAGTCGCAGAAGATCCAAGGTCCTTCTTACACCGGCATTCTTAGGGGATACACCATCAATTACAGCCCCAGAGACATGTTGCCATCGCTCGAGTCCGCGCTGCTCTACACGGAGGGCACATCAGAGATGCAGCGCCGCGTGCTCCACCAATCCACCGCTATTTGTTCACCTCCGATCAGCCCTCACACCATGATAGCGGGGAGGAGAGCGACAGACTCTGGCGCCGGCATGATCACTCCAGTACCGCGCGCATCCCGTTGTGAGCTCACGTGCTTACGTGGCACGCTGACCGCTTCATGCTCCTCCCTCGACAATTCCATTATAAAGTGCGTATCTATTACTTAAAAGTTGGTTACTCACAGGTTGGTTTATCACTAAACTCTTGATTAGTCTTACTAAGAAAAGGTTTGTTTTGGTTCTGCACATACAAATTATATATTTAGATTAGCTTATTGGCCATGAATCTACATCATTTCTTTCTCAATCCCAGGTTCTTTGAGATTTTGTATTTCACTTCACTCCCCTTATTTGATCATTTTGAATACCCAGAACACATTGCAGGGAACCATGTCGAAAACTGTTCTTCCAATGTCCTGTAAAGGAATAGCTTAGTTGCTTAGTTGGTCTTCTGCTTCACAGTTGGTTTACAAATGAATCCCAGTAACCTCTTAATGATTTTAATGTGTGATACTATAGTTTACTTATTCAGCTCACAAAATACTAAAAGCCGTGCAAAACTCATCGATTTAGGTTAATTTGTTACTTATTGTGGAAGTAATATGGTAGAAGTAATTTAGGAAAAATGTGGCTACAGGCACTTTCTTAATTGATAATGAAAAAAAATGTGAGCTATAAACCATCATTCTTATAGATAAAAAAGCTTAAACTGCTTACACTGCCAGATCTAAGATATTTTCAAGGAAAGGGCAAGGCAATGGATCTGCTTTCCTGGATGATTTACAGTAAAATCTAGATTAAGCCCTACAGTTCTTGCCAGATGAAATAATTAAGCAGACTTAGTTGGATACTGTCAATTTTTCTTTTAAAAAGCCTATAAACATTACAGGCAAACTGTGTATATAAAGGTAAAGAGAAGAAAGTCTTAATGAATTAATAAAAAAAAGAAAAGGTCAATGTGTTTTACATTTACTACTATAAGACATTTATGTCAATAATGTCTTCTGAAAAATACAAACACAGGACACTGTAATTTGTACTTTCATAATAAACATTTTTTTCACTATTTTGTCACATGTGCCCAGTGTGGCTCATAATCTATATTAGAAACACATGCCAATTAAGTGATGGTAGGTGTATAGTGTACAGCTCACACTTTAAACCCATTTAGATCAAAAGGGATTTTTGTCCATATAGATTTTTTTTTACTGCTAAAATGGTTGGTAGAGGGGCAACACACACTCTAAACTGCAGAAGGGCAAATTGTCAGCAACTAAGGGGAAGGCCATAATGGCGTGAACTTGGACAATATTCTTAAAAACAAAAGGACCCAATAAATGGTATATTTTAAAAAATATTCTACAAAGATCCTGTGAAAAACACTTCCCATATGGGAAAAGCATAAGAGAAACAAGAAAAAAAAATCAATATGGTTAACAAGTATGATAAAGCGAGCAATAAATGAGAAAGCTAAGGTGTTTAAGTTACTAAAATACCTGAGGTAGCTGAGATGAGGTGATACAGGAATATAGAGAGAAAAATACATTCTGTAAAAATAATAAATAAAGGCAGGAAAAATAGAGACTGAAATATTGCCAAGGAAAGTAAAACTAATACCAAATAATTTTTTCAAGTAAATTAATAACAACAAAAATAATGGGCCCTCTTAGGAATAACCTGGGATTATGGTAGAGGGAGATGAGGCCAACATATTGAATGTCCCCTTCTCAACTATCTTTATCCAGGAAAATCCCATGGTGGTGGGCAGGATTAGGGATAATGTAAATTCTCTATTAAATGGCAGCAGTTTAACCCAGCAAGAGGTGCAGCATCACCGCTAAACCACTAAAATAGACAAATCACTGGGCCCAAATGTTATACATCCCTGGGGACTGCATAAATTGTACTGTGTTAGGTAAACCATTATTTTTAATATTTAAAGATTCATTAAGGACAGGTTCTGTCCAGGACTGGTGCATAGCAAATATTTGAGGGGTTTGTTAGAGATGCTATCCTGGAGTATCTCACTGTACATAACCTTATAACCCAGCGTCAGCATGGGTTTATGAAGGATCGGTCCTACCAGACTGATCAGATTGGCTTCTATGAAGAAGTAAGTTCTAGACTGGATCTTGTGGATATTGTGTATCTGGCCTTTTTGAAGCCGTTTATACAGTGCCGCATAAAATGAAACTGCTAGGACTAGGGAAAAACCTGTGTATTTGCTAAGCAACTGGCTTAGTGATAAAGAACAGAGGGTTGTCATTAATGGCACATCCTCAGATTGGGTTGCTGTTACCAGTGGAGTGTCATAGGGGTCAGTATTGGGGTCCCTTTTTAAATATTTTTATTAATGACTTCATAGAGGGTATATACAGTACAGTTTCAATATTTGCAGATCATACTAAGCTTTGCAATGTAATTAATACTGAGGTCAATAGTACAAGATTTCAAAAGAATTTGTGGGAGCTGGAGGATTGGGCAGATGAAATGGCTGATGAGGTGTAATGTAGGTAAATGTAAGTTTTTGCAATTAGGCAGTGGAAACAAAAAGTACAATTATGTTCTAAACAGTCAATTACTTGGTAAAACTGTAGCTGAAAAGGACTTGAGGGTATCAGTGGATGGTAAACTTAATTTTAGTGACCAGAGACAGGCAGCTGCTGCTAAAGCAAGTAAAATTATGGGATATCAAGAGAGGAATAGAGTCTCATGATAAGGATTTGTCCTTATTCATATTACTGGGCAGATCACACATTGAATATTATGTACAGTTTTGGCCACCAGTGCATAAAAAGGAGAACTGGAGAACTGGAACGTGTGCAGAGAAGAGCAACCAAGATTATTAGGGGAATAGGGGACTAGAATACTATGAATGATAACTAAATTTGAGATTCTTCTGTTTAGAAAAAAGATGCTGAGGGGAGACCCCATTGCAATGAACAAATACCTGAACTTGCAGTACAAGGATCTTGGGGGACATTTATTAGATGCAGGTACTCATGCAAGAGCATCCTGATGTAGTTGGCATCCTGATGAATGTTACCCTAATAACATAATAGACTAACTCACACTCAACAATTTTAAAAGTAAGAGAATCATCCAGCAACTCTTCAACCCCCCCCCCATAGGTTGAAGAGTAATACGAAATTACAGTTTCTATTTTGCTTAGTTGCTTAGCTTTATAGACACAGCCCGGATTATTCTGTCAATAGTTCGGTACCTAAACTTTTCTCCCACCTAAACTCCACCCCCTCCAAAACCTATCCTAGGTCAACTCATATACTTACAATCATCTTAAGAAACAACCTAACTATGAGCTCAAAATAAACGGAAAATGACTTCCTCATTGAAAATAGCATCATCCAACACTAAAGGCTTAAATCTACCAAAGAAAATTAATCACAAACTCTCTACACAATGCATAGGCAAAAGGTGCACATACTATGCATACAAGAAACCCACTTCAAATCAAACCATAACATTAAGAACAGATATTGCCCAAAAGCTTCTAAAGGATATCATCCTCTTTTGTAGATAACTGGCCTTCAAGGTCCTCTACCATCAGCCCTCTATACTTGATACTGTCCCTTTGGAGGAATGACAAACCCTACAAGATCTTTTGGACCTCTTACAAGAGAATGAAGACTCCAGCCCATCAGGTAGGAAGGTCTGTCCGCTGAGAAACCCTTCTCAACACACACCCAATTTGGGCCCTATACAAGCAATTGACACACGGAGTGGTGAAAACCTCATTAGGGGGGAAAGAACAGCAATCAGAAACTTAAAATCCAATACAAGCTTCCTTATTAAGGAGGCCGATAAGGGAGGGAATATAGTTTTGTGGTCAACGGAGGCATATCTACAGGCAGCACAGAGGCAACTAAAGAACTAGACCTACTACTTTGTTTTGCCATATGACCCCACCACAGTCTTTGCCAAAAATATTTCTACCCTACTCAATACAGCAAGGAATCATGGCATCATTACCAAAAATGAGCATGCTTTTTTACTGGGGTGGTATCGCTTCATTGATGATGTTGTATTTTGTGGGAGGGGCCATTGGACCTCAATAGAACAAGCACAGCCACAAACAGTCTGTTACACTATGACAGCTTCCACCATCAACATCAAAAAGTTGGAATCCCATTGGGACAATTTATCCGACATAATTGTACATTACAGACAGACTTTGGAAGAAATGCACTGGACCTGACCTTTTGCTGGGCACAGGACACATCAAGATCCAATATCCTGAACCCTAAACTACCAAGGCCCAATTCCCAGCTGGGGGTTTGCACTAGATATAACAACCAGTGGAAGGCTGTCGGGGATATTCTGACTAAGAATTGGAACATCTTAAACTCTGAACCCCGCTTGGAGTCTTTTTTGGGAAGCCCAGGAAACCCAAACTCATAGCCAGGCGGGCTTACAATTTAAAGGACCAGATAACAAGGAGCCACTTTGTTTGTCCAACTGTACCATTAAGAAGAGGCTCAAAGATTAAGGGCTCATATCCCTGTGGGGATGTATATTACATTTTTTTAAATGTTTTTAAATGTATGTCTTTGTTTTTTGGTCCTTACCTTAATAAGATTAGCATGTAAGTATGCGAATCACCACTTTTTTGCCATTTTCAAATTAAAACATTTTTTATAAAAAGTGTGCAAAACATTGTTCAGTTGTTAAAATGGTATTTGTATACTGACATCTTACCCTGCTATGCGTAGAATAGTATGAAAACGTGTGTTAAATTATTGCAATGGAAGGTATTTTTCTAATGCAACGATTTTTAATTATTTTAAAGGTATTAAGACATAACCAAACTATCTAAATTTGGTTGTGTCACGATTGTACTAACCCAGAGAATAAAGCAGAGGTGTCATCTCGACCACCCATTAACCCCTTAACGGCTTGGCCATTTTGCACCTTCCTGACATAGCCACTTTAAGTGGTCATAACTTTGGAAAGCTTTTACATCCAGTTGATTTTGAGACAGTTTTTTCATTGTACTTCATGTTGGTTGAGAAATTTAAGTAATATGTTTAGTATTTATGAAATAAACTGAAATTTGGTGAAAATTTAGAAAAAAAACAATGTATTTTAAATTCAAATTTTTCAACTTTTTGGAAATTTTGTCACATCACCAACATAACTTGATAACTAACATTTTCCATATTTCTGCGTTAACTTGGCCTAATTTTTCCCATTTTACGGGCACAGGGGGGCACTTGAAAGGAAAAGAGCCTTGTTTCGTTTTTGAAGGACAAATACAGCTGAAATAGTTTTCGTATGCATTTAGAGAGCCCTAGTGGTACCAAACCATAGGAAAGCCCCAAGAAGAGACACCATTTTGGAAAGTTCATCCCTTGGGGGATTGTAGGGTGTAATTTTTGTATTTGCCCCAACATGTGTTTGATTCAATTAGGCCCCAAAAAGTTGAACATTTTCTCAAAACAATCACTTTTACCCCAAATTTTTTAAGCCACAAATGTTAAAAGATGAAACAACCCCCAGAAATGTGTAAAAATATGTAAACGTAGAATTGCCTCACATGTGCATATAAAATGTTGGCCTTTTAGAAGCCAAATTTGACAGACATCCTTTACATGTGCCAGGATACATTTGGTGAGCCCTAGTGGTACAAGACAGAGGAGAAACCCAACAAGTGACACCATTTAGGAAAGTGCACCCCTTGGAGAATTTAGCGAGGTGTAATATATGTATTTATGTATAGTACATAGTATATATGTAAAGGTTTTTGATTTATTTATGATGTAAATTTCCCCTAATTTATAGCTAGAATGGATAAAAAATGCAATACTCCCATAATTTGTGTAAAACTAGACGTGTAGACGTACCCCGCATGTGTATATAAAATGTTGTATGGAATTTGACAGAAATCTTTTACATGCATTTGGACAACCCTAGTGGTATGAAATAGAGAAGAACCTGAAAAGTGACCCTAATATTTGAACACATACCCCTTAGAGAATTTAGCAATGTGTAATATGTGTATTTGCCCCTACAGGTGAATGTTCCAATTAGGCCCTAAAAATTAAAAAGGTGAAAATTTTCCTATAAAGGTCACTTTTACCCCTAATTTTTGTAAACCACAGAGTATAAAAGATGAAATAACCCCCCCCCCCCCCAAAATGTGTAAAACTATATCTCCCGAGTGTAGAAGTACCCCACGTGTGCATATAAAATGTTGTATGGGCTTACAGTAGAAATTGGAATTATTTCTGGAAACTTCAGTGCCCATTATGTGGTTCCCATTATGTGACGCCCGTTATGTGGTGCCCCAGCAGAATGATAAGCCTGAACAATAAAAGACAAATAGCAAACATGGCCTCACACTCCTTTTGCCACCACCACCTCATAATATATATATATATATATATATATATATATATATATATATATATATATATATATATATACACACACACACACGGCCAAAGGCTTATTTACTATTCCCATTATTGACCGAGGAAAGAGAATATGTTCTTTCAGCTTGGCCAGTCATTGTTGCTAGGCCAGACTGCTGACAATCTGGCTCCCATTTTTCTTTGGTTGGTTTACCAAGGTTTTACTAATCAAATACTAAATGTATTAATTGGGTATTGGAGGGCCATGGACTATTAACTATTGGGGGCCCCTGGACTATCACTACTGGGATACTCTGGTATTGCAACAGATTGGCCTTTTGGAGTACCCTGAGTACCCTGAATAAGCCTGCTTGACATATTTTGATTGACCCAAATATATACTATGCAACTTTTAATTGCAGTGCAGGCAGATGAGTCATACTGAAGTCAAAGAGGAAGAGGGTCATTTAAAATTTTGATTTTAAAACAACCAAGATTGCATGTCAAAGTAGTAAAAAAAGAAGGTAACTCCTTTCAATAAAACTTTGATTTGAACCCAAAACATGAAGCAGTGTATTCAATGTAACACAAGGCATACAACATCCCTATATTCTGTATTTCCACAAACAATCAGATACTGACAGTTTATATATTGTATTTTGCACTCAGTGAAGGTAAGGTGAATGCCAGTATACTGTATTTCCAAGAATAATCCAATACTGGTAGCTTATGCACTGTGATCTAGATACTGGAAGATTATGCACTTTTCTTTGCTATAGGTAAGGGTAAGTTGAACCCTTGCATACTGTATTTTCACAAAATTAAAATATTGACAAATTATGCACTGTATTTTGAAATAACTGAGGGGACATCGAGTCCGAGTATACAGAATTTCCATGCATAATTAGATATTGGCAAATTATGCACTGTATTTTGTGAGGGTAATGTGAACCCCAATATACTGTATTTCCATTAACAATCAGATAATGAGAGATTAAGCACTATATTTCGCAAAAACTGAGGGTACCTTGAACCCCAACATGCTGTATTTCCAAGAACAATTAGAAACAACCAGGATAAGCTCTGTATTTTGCACAAAGTGAGGGTAAAATGAACTGTAATATTTCATTTTTCTAGGAACAATCAAATACTCACAGATCTGTATTTTTCAATAACTGAATGGAAGCTAAACCCTAATATGTTGTATCCTTGGAGGGCAGCTTTTGTTTCCGAGATTACAGCATACTGATATTTCTATAAAGAAACTATCAACTCTCTATGACTTGGACCTGTTTCACTGCGTGATCAAGAAGTTTTAAAAATAGCATTACCATAGCTAAAAAAACAATTCTTATTTTTAAATACAATTTGCGGAAATGTAGTACCAGGACAAAAGTTTATACCTGCAGTCATATAGAAAACTGCCACTACTATATAACTAGTCAGTGATGAAGAGTTCATTTAACCCAGCTGAAGTATAAATTCTGAAAGTGTGGAGATGAAACAGATGTAAACATATGTGCAGTGAAAAAAATATATTCATTAAGTAGAGATATTAATTCATTTTTTGTTTACTTGCCTGAGGTAGTGTATATTTTAGCTCCAGCATCGGGTACAATAGTGCCTCTACTGTAATTACCTACTAAGTAAATGGACATGCACCATCTGTGAAACAGATGTCATTGTGCTAAATGGGTGTTCTCACAAGACAATTCTCCTCACTTTTAGGGTTGTGCTCACATTGCTTTTTTCTGTAAAGAGACAGGTGGAAAAACTTGCTGATTTTGAGTTTGTTGACAACAGATTCATATGTTTTGGTATGTACTTATGTCACTTGCATTCATCTGTTAGCAACAGCATCTGGTTTGAAAGCTATAAATAGTACGTAATATCATGAAAAGTAAAGACTATTGGGTAATTAATTTATTCATGCCAAAGTTTTTGACACCTTCAATTCAGTTCTTTGCTGTTTTTGTTTACTCACTCAAGAGGTAAAGCTGCAATACCCTGCATAGCCACTTCTAAGGTAGGTAGCTGATATGCAGGTGTAGTACTCAAGTGTAAACAACAGCTTCAGCACTTGAGCACCATGACCCCTTCCGACAGCTGACCTAAAGTGGTGCTAAGGATGAGTCCCTACTAATCTAATATTATCGGAGCATCCTAAGATTATCCTGTAACTTGTATGTCAGAGATCACAAATTACAGTATCCACACTCATCTTTAAACCTTCTAAAATTGGTTGGTCCACATGAAATATTTATCATGTGTACAAGCAATAAATAATTTTATGGGCCTTTTAAGTTGCTTAAAAACTAAAGTTGAACAAAGCTATTCAGATATATTAGTTAAAAGATACTGTAGACTTTGGAATAGCTCGAATTGGAATATTAAGATACGAGAGGTTTCTACATACGACCTAGTGTAGTAGTTGGGTTAAGAAGTCTATAAGAACAACCATATTTAAAGGCTACTTAGGTTTACTTCCTACTGTTTGATGGGGCACTGAATCATATTATCTGAAGAAATCCAGGTAGATGTGGTTATTTACCACATTACAAAGCAGGACACAAGACTCTTGTTCTTATGTTTGAAGAGTGTGCCATCAATTGGATGCCCAGCAATAAGACACATATTGCCTTTGGAGACATGAGGAGTTGTTCTCCTGAAGAAGCATTGTTTATGGAGTGAATACAAAACAATAAGATATCCATTTTATGCATCCATAATATAGACAAAAAATAATGCCCTAATGTGCCCTTTGCATCACATTCTGTATGACAATTTAAAGAAGGAAGAATTGACACACACATTCAAATAGTAGGGAACTTTAGTTAGATCACACAATGTGGTCGAAACTAAGGAGTCAAAAGCACATATGGTGGCAAATGGAGGCACAATTTTGTGGATAAATGCTACCATGTGGTCTTACCATTTCAAGTTATTGTTACGGGCTATACTAATAATTCTACTGTAATTAATTATGTCCCTGTCTGTCTGTGACAAGGATAAATTTTTATCCATTGGAAGTAATCAATGAAAGCTTCTATAAAATGACAGCTAGAATAAATCTTGAAAACTGTAATACAGAACGTGTATTGGAAACTTCAAAACTTTTTATTTTAGTGTAAGTAACCTTTCTCAGACACAGTGTTATTGTCTATAGGTTCTTTAAGAACCGTTTCTTGACCTTTAACTGCTATTTACATTTTTATGTGAGAACAGTAAAATGTGGTTGGAATCCTTCCATTAATCAAGATTCAGATCTACACTGTGATTACTGCAGCAGCATCAAGAGGGAGAAGGATAAATATTTTTAGAGTTTTGGCCTATGAATAGAAGTTCTTGCTAAATAAGTATGTTGACTTATTGGAGAAAATGAATTTAAGCAAGATGTTACATGTTACAATTCATAAATCAGTGTAAATTATACACATATCTGTTTGTGATGGCATGAAAGCTAGATGTGAAGAATCATTAAAATATGTCTTGTGATGTATAGACACCTATGTGAGATGTATCATTTAGAAATTCTGTAAAATAAATGGATGATGGGCATTACCTGATGTGGCCACAATGCAGGGGACAGAACCTCCTACTTCTATCCTGTACATAGTATAATTCCAGTTCTGGAAGCAACCAATCTGATTGCTTGGTTATTTGGCGCTTTTTAGGTGAGCGGTGGACAGAGCCCATATCTATCAGTTGATTGACTCTGTGGACATCGTGGAAAATCCTTTCATTGGTGTCACTTCTTTACAACTAAACAACTTGTCATTAGGATAGCCCTAGAGTCACCAGTGATAGCCACCAATTGCGGACACAAGAAATAGGTCCGAACCTACAAAGGATCCCATTTGTGCATACGTATCACCCATCCTTCAACATAGTACTCATATCCAGAAACAATGGCACATACTGTCCAAAACCTATCCTAACATCAGGGAATTCCAGGTCACCAATCTCCTGCTTAAGACGCCCGAAGAACCTGAGAGACAAACTTATTAAAGCAGCTGTGGGCTCCAACACATTTTTGAGGACACAAAGCGGTGGCACCTTTCCGTGCCTTCAGTGTCCTCAATGCTCCAACATTATCAAAGGGGACAAATTATACCATCCACGTACTGGAAAAGAATTCAAGATTACAGATTATTTTACATGCTTCTCCAATTTTGGGATTTATTCCATCAAATTTCCATGCGCATTATTATACAAAGGCGAAAATACACAAACAAGTTAAAGGATTGGAAAACAATCTGAACAGGGAATCTAATGCTTCCCTAGCTTTTTCATTTCAATGCAGCAAAACACAGCGGGGGTCATTTACTTACCCGGTCCTGTCCCGATCCAGTGGTGCATTCTCCAACGAGGATTTGGGTCTTCCGGCGATTCACTAAGGTTGTGGGCCCGATGTCCACCAGGTGTCGCTGCTGCGCCGAGGTCTGTCGGAGTTCACCAACCTATTCCTGGTGCATGTGAGTGATTGATTTTGCGACACAAATCGTTCTTTAAATTCCACGGTTTTTCCAAATCTGTCGGGTTTTCCCACGACCATGCCCCCCGATTTCTGAAGCATGAAAGCCGGCGCAATTGCGGCAAAATTTGATCGCGTGCGCCAAAATCCCGGCGGACTTCGGCGTAAACCGGAAAAGTCGGGAAACTCGACGAAAGTGCAGCCATAGAGCCTTTAGTAAATGAGCCCCAATATCTCACACTTAAAATTTCAGGTACTGAAAGACATACCTCGCCCTAGGAGGGGTGGTAATAGTGTCCAAAAACTCAAGGAAAGGGAAGCATTTTGGATTATACTCTACAGATTATAGAACCAATGATTTGAACTGTTTCTTGTAATGTACATAACTGATATTACCGGTACTGATTCTCTCTATTTTCCTTTACAGAACCGCTGAGGATCACGGCTCTGGCAGCCGCTAGTTCAATGTTTGGTATTCTTTTAATCCTACTCTTGTACCCTACTTCCTTGTTTCATTACTTGTTCTCCTTTTTTCTTCCTGCCTATTCATTACTACACTCATATCATATACAAGTCCTATTCCCACATATCTATAAGTTAGTTTGTATACAATGTTGCTTATCCCACATTATGCATTTCTTTCATACTTTTTCTTTATTACATCCTTATTATTATTACACCCATACTTTATTTCTCTTATCATATATCATACAATCTTTACATACTTTTATTTTATTTCATTACATTCTTAAACCCATGCTTCATCCTTCATATTCTCCACTTGCCAATTCACTACTACATCTCTGTCCCAACCAGCCTAGCTATTCATTAACACTGGATGGTTTGGGCAGGCATACTGCACTTCTACACAATCATTCATTAGTACGCGCACGTGCATTAGACTCAATTACACAAATGTGCTCTTCCTATCTGTTCACATCCGATGACTCCTCTCTCACCAGCGCCTACATGGTAAGTCCTCTCCTGGTCCCACAGATCTCTGTTTGATATTATTTATTAGGATTAATAGTCACCAGCTGGATAATATTGGTAATATTTTCCCACTGTTAACATGTGACTGTCACTACCTTGTATGTACCCTTTATTGGCATAGTAGTTTTATGCACATTACCCCTACTAGACATTGTTATTTAATTTCCTTTAATTACTAGAGTGTTATTTAATTTCCTTATCCTCGTGTAAGGCGGCTTACTAGTACTTACACATTATTTTTCAATAGTATATACAGATATTGATCTGTGGTCTCTCTGTTTTGTCACTAGACGTACTTCTGTATATATTGTACATATGTATATTATGTTTAATGTCGACGTCATTAAGTCTATTTCTTCTTATTATACCTATTTTCTATATTGTAGTGTTTAATAAAGGCTAATTGTAGGCAAAAACGTTTGCACGCTTGCAGCAATGAAGAATTTCCACATTTGCATCAAAGCCATTTGGGTGCCAGGATTTATTGTATGACATATTTGGGAGTTGGATTCCAATCCTGTGCACCTTCAATACTATACCGGAGTGCAATTAAAATAATTTTGACTATCTCAAAATCCAATATCTCAGCCCAGGATACAGCACTGGGAGTAGGGGCGGGTGGGCGTGGCCAGCCTCCATGGCCGGCCAGGACCAATCTCAGCGGAGCTGAGGAAAACTGCTGCAGCCTTTATTCTTTACCCAGCACCGGTAAAAGAACATTCAAGTCTATTACAGAGAACCTACATATAGAGACCTATATGATGGGCAACTTTTAACCAATTAAATAACTTCATAATCCACATTTTGTAAATCCCATTACTGTCTGCATGACTCCATGATAACCACTCCCATAGCAGTAGGTTGATTATATTGTGAGCCCCATGGTGACAGGGACCGATTTGGAAAGCTCTATGTAGCTGTGAGTAATCTGTGTGCTCTATATAAATAAAGGAATCATTATTATTATTGAAGGGGCCCTGCTAACAGATATGCCAGCAAGACAAAGGCCACAGAGAGGTACTGCTGGGACTACCTATGTACTGGGGGGCATGTGATGGGGCTACCTATATACTGGGGGGCATGTGCTGAGACTACCTATATACTGGGGGACATGTGCTGGGACTACCTATATAGTGGGGGGCGTGTGCTGGCACTACCTATATACTGGGGGCGTGTGCTGGGACTACCTATATACTGGGGGGGGGGCGTGTGCTGGGACTACCTGTCTACTAGGGGGGCATGTGCAGGAACTACCTTTCTACTGGGGGGCATGTTCTGGGCTATATACAATATATACATTGTTAATGCATTTTGTGATTTATGTTATATGAACACGCCCTTAATGAATTAGGGGGGTCAGTAAATGAGAATGGACTTATGATGCACTTATATGCGATGTGACTTAATTGTATAAGGTGGGAAACTAAAGTGGGGGTGGGGCAAAAATCTAGTCATTTAGGGACCCCAAAATTCCTAGTGGGAGCCCTGAGTACAAATATATTAGTGTTTTGTCTCTGGTGAAAATAAAGAAATAATTGTTTAACAGACCTGTCATACAGATATGTCACATGTGATAATTCTAACACTTTAAAAAAAGTTATTAATTTTAAACTGGTAATTGAAATATGAAATATGTCTCAGATTTTTGTGAAGCGTTTGTTCTGAAATTTACTTCAAATGCAATTTTGAAGGGATAGTTATATAATAATTAAATTATTTTCAGTCTTTTTTTTTAGAACCCATAGACGTCCATTGCCTTCCGTGATCCACATCATTGATAAAAAAATAATGGACAGGTTTAAAAATGTTTCCACAGACAACGGATCAGTGAAAAAATAAGCCAATGTGAAAACACCCATAGATAACAACGCCAATGTGAAAGAGCTCCAAGGCAGGAATGGGCAATTATGTGCAGTAATGGAGTAATGTTCTGCTACTGTAAATTTTTAGTCATGCAATCTCACATGAGAGCATAAAGATTGCTAAAGCTTCTTAAATAAGTAACAAGAGTTTTCCTATGCATAATAGAACTGATACTCAATATTTCCGAAGGCCAATGCCAAGTAGTTCCCAGATGTTGGGTTGATGATTAAAAGGCAAGATTGTTATCTCACAGATTGTTTTACTCATCGTTATTTTTACTTGAAAGTCATAAGACCTCAATGAATAACTTACTGTATATCCCATTAGACATATGAAAAGATCTATAAAGACTTTTCAATTTTTTTACATTTTCAAGAACACAATTTTGTAATAAAATGCTGTTTCTTTTTAATGCGACACAGTCATGGTGTGAATAATGGACTAATTCAGCATGATGTGTACCAGAAAAGATGAATCAGTCGGGAATAGAACTGATGAATATGTATGCCTTATTGCTGTCTTCAGATTGTTTTTTCTGAAGAAGGGAAAAGAAGCTTGTTTCTTGACATTGCCTTTTCAACATTTTTTTTGATGACATATTAAAAATGTTGCATTGCAGGAAAAACAGGAAGAAATATTTTTTTGTTTGAGTAATCATTAAAAAAACATTGATTTGTTTATAGCAATATCCATTGACTTTTTAATTGTATGTTTTAAACTACTGGCATTAACCCCTTCACGTCACAGCCTTTTTTTTAGTTAAATTTGCTTCCCACCTTCAAAATTCTAGAACTTTTACATTTTTCAATTTACAGAGCTGTGTGCTTATTTTCTGCATAACAACTTGTACTTCTCAGTGACGTTATTTATTATTCAATGCCTTGTACTGGAAAGCCGGAAAGAAATTCCAAATGTGGCGAAAGTGGTGAAAATAACGCATCTGCGTCGCTTTCTTGTGGGTTCAGTTGTTACGACTTTCACTGTGCGTTCCAAATGACACATCTACTTTATTCTTTGGTTCAGTGATCATGGTAATACCAAATTTATATAGGTTATGTTGTGTTTTAATACATTTTAAAAAAAATTAAAACAATGTGTACCAAAAAATCTTTTTCGTTTCGCCATCTTCTGATGCTAATAACTTTTTCATACTTATTGCTACCATTTTGAAGACTGTGCAACCTTTTGATTTGTCTCTTTATTACATTTTTATGTGAGGTATAAAATTGGCACTTCGGACATGTTTGCCCTATTTTCCTTTATGAGGTTCACCACCGGGAATAACCATTTTTGAATTATGATATATTGGGCATTTTGGGACGCGCCGATACCTAATATGTTTGTGATTTTTACAGTTTTTACAGTTCGAGGGAAAGTGGGAGATTTGAAATTTTCTTTTGACCTTTTTACTATTTTTCTTTTACTATTTTTTAGACCTTCAAAGTACGTTAACCCTAGACATACTATTGCACTGGAATATTGTATTGTAGTATACAAAGACCCGAGGCTGTCATGGCAACCAATCACTGCTCCTTGATGATGTCACAGGGAGCAACAATTGAAAACAAGATGGTGGTACCTACATGGCTATTAATTGGTTAACACCAATCGGAGGTGCTAGCGGTGGGTGTTTGCTGCAATATGCAGAAAACCCCACATCTGTATGAACCCTCTTCAAATATCAATAACAGCTCCACAACCTACAATGTGGAGCATGAAGAGGTTAATGTATCCTTTTTTAGTAAAATGAATTTACTTCTTGTTACAGTTTTTCATGGAATGCAATTCAAACCATTATTGAAGAATACTAAATCTGAGATGGTAAAATTCTATCCATAAATAAATGGACAGTAATATCTTGGGCAAGTAACCAAGTCATATTGGCCATGCTATGTATATGTGGTATTGAAATATAAACCTTCACAACCTTATTATTGTAAAACTTGCTGATGGCATTGGCTACAGAATAATTTATAAGCTACTGTAGGTTTTAGTGAGCAGCGTTGGGAAGAAGAATTAAAAACATTTTCTCTCTGCAGCATTTCAGACAGAGGAGTGAAAATAATTATTAGAAGAGTTTTCAAAGAGCCCAATGCCTTACATGGAGAGCTACTGAAAGACCGGAAAACGATCTGCATAACCTTATTGTATGCTTACAATGCCATACTCCATTGCTTAACAAAATGCATTAAGACAACATTAAGACAAGCTAGTAAAATACTCATCTGCTCTGATAACACCAAATTGAACTCTTTGGATACTCCATGCTTGGAGGCCAAAAGCAATGTAACCCCCCCCCCCCAAAACACCATACTAATAACGAGGTTTGGATGTAGGAACATTATGGTGAGAAGTACATGTAATTTGTTTTTCAATACAGGAGACATCTTGAAGCGGTTATCACCATATTAAAAAAAAAGTTCATTACGCAAGTTCAATTCTTTTCCCCCTGTGTCATATACAAATTGTTTATGAACATGTACTATGTTCCCTCAACAAAATAAGACTGTGAGCCCTCATGGCCCTGGTCCTCCTTCCACTTGTGCCAGTTCAGTATAATGTACTTTGTAGCTTTTTTGATGTTGCATACCATGGAATTAATAGTGCTCTATAGACATATAATTAAAAATAATTATAATAACTTGAGCCCATCATTTGTCTTTATAAGCCTTTCACATCATTCTGGTGGAATTTGGATGTCATTTCTGTACAGCATTAAATTCATTGAGGTTTGTGGGTATTCTTGGATACCCAGCTCTCTTAAAGGAAATCTAACATTACCAAAAACTTAAAAAAAAAACCTACAGATGCTCACCTGTCCTCCTCTTTATCTTTATCTCGGTGCTTGTCTTCTCTAATCTTGGGGACAAGATGGGGACAACATGTCCAGCAATCCTCTCCCTCTGGGCTGCTAATTATAAGTCTTTTTTCTTGGTGTCAAGATTAGAGAAGACAAGCACTGGGATCAAGATAAAGAGGAGGACAGGTGAGTATCTGTAGGTTTTTTATTTTTTTTTGGTGATGGTAGATTTCCTTTAAGGTCTCTCTGCAGCATTTCAAATTTTCAAAAAACATCAAAGTTAATTTATGAACAAACGTGATACAACATAGTGTGCATCTATAACAAGGAAAAAATGGTTTATCACAGATTGGGAAGTCAAAAGACATAAGACAAGGCCCACATAGTATATAGCAGTGATGGTGAACCTTTTGGGGACTGAGTGCCAAAACTACTAGCAAAAGCCATATATTTTTCACAAAGTGCCAAATGCCAATTTAAAGTAACTCACAGGTTTCAAATGTATTCGAGTCCCGAGGATACCAATACAGTAGAAAGAAGGAGTAATTCGGATTATTATTGTAGTTTCACTCTCAGGTCCCTCAACAGAATGAATCACTGGTACGGAGAAGGGTCTACAATGATAATCCATCTCTGTCAGCACCTCCTTGCTCCTCCTGCACTTCCAGTCACTTTAAAATAGCACTGAACGTGGCACGTACTGAGCTGCCTCTGAGTGCAGGAGAAGGTATTGAGTCTTAAATGGTGACCTGGGTGATGGCCCAGGTGCCCACAGAGAGGGCTCTGAGTGCCACCTGTGGCACCAGTGCCATAGGTTCGCCACCACTGGTATATAGTATTGTATCTCCAACACAAAAATAATGCAGAAAGCATGGTCTAAAAAGAGAAATATATCTAAAATGCTTAGTATTAAGAAGGAAACAGGAAAAAAGGAGAAAGAAAATTCTTAACCATTTAATATGCACCTGAAAAACCCACTCCCTGTAACACCCACTCCAAGATGAAGATATACTATCTTCATTGTGACCCATACCTCTAACCTTGCTTTATGTGTTATTTGTTTGTGAGCCTTGTTTTGTGTCTGTACTGTGGCTTAGGGAGGGACCACCTTTGTGTTTGTCTCATATCACCTTAGGATATATGAGGCAAGTAGTCAGGTGACTGTCTTGGGTTGGTTCAATTTAGGACTCGCTGTCCTGTCTGTCCTCACTGTGCCCCTAGCCACCATTACACAGATTTTAACTTATATGTCTATAAGGGGAGTAGAGGACGAGTAGGTGAGGCTCAGACAAATGCTGTTGTAAGTATTTAGCATATTTTTAGCAGTTTTATATCAATATTCTGTGTATTTTTTTCAGTATGCTCCTCAATAAACACTGTTCTAAGCAGTAGACTGAACAGTTTACAAGGCAGGAACTCATAACATAACATGAGAGGCATTTTCCGCTCTAAACATTACAAACGGAATAAATGAATTAATATATACTGTAGATATAATAAATACATTTGAAATAAAATCTACTCTTTAACCTATATCTCTTAACCCTTCATATTTTTAAAATAAATGTAAAAAAATTATTCAAAAAGTCATTGTGTATGTGATAAAATGGAGTAATCTAGACACAAGGTACATGGTTTCCACAATCAATGGCTATTGTTATACGGCAGGTCATAATAATTTTATTAAAATATTTTAAAGCTTTGAACTTTTCTTTGAACATACATTGTCTTTCTCAATGTACTGTACTTAATGTGATTACCACATGGGGCGAATTTCCATGTGGAACAAATCTATGCTGGAGATGGCCAGATATTAGGGTGGGTCAACTATGGTAATACACATATGTTTAAACTGAAGTTTGATGAAATGTGTACTCAGTGAAGGAGTTAGTCTCAGGTGAGGTGGTTGTTGTTAATGTATAACATGAATTGCTTAATTGTAAAGGTAAACATGATCAAAAATAAAGGCCTATATAACTGCTTATTGAGTAGATGATGTACAGTAATAGGACACTTATTTCCAAGAACTTGAAACCCAGACATTTTCAGACATTTTAGAGATACAAATGATCTGTGGCAAATACACAGGTCATTGACAATGGACAATCATTTTAGTACTACTTTGATGATTTTTGTGGTTGTCCCACGTCATAAATCCTCCTTTTAACATGTTTTCTTTAAATTCAATAAATAGTATTTTACAATTAATTGGATCTTCTAATTATTAAACCAAGTATTGGTACATTAGGCAGTGTAGACAGGTGTCAAATCATGCTGGAAAAGGAAAATTTCCACCTTCACGAAAAGCTTCTTAGCAGAGTGAATCATGAAGTTCTCTAAAATGTCCTGGTTGACAGCTGCGCTGACTTTGGTCTTGATAAAACACAGCAGACCTACACCAGCAGATGACATGTCTCCCCAAACCATCACTGATTGTGGAAACTTCACAATAGACCTCAAGCAGCTTGAATTGTGCCTCTTCACTCTTCCTCCAGACTCTTCCTCTATTGATCAGGAGTGTCTTGACAGGTGTATCCCATGTCCTGGATACGTCTGTGTGCGGTGGCTCCCTGAAGCACTGTCTTTAGCAGCAGTCCACTTTTTCTGAATCGCTCCCAAATCTTAGAATTACCTTTTCTTCACAATCCTATCAAGACTGCAGTTACGCTGGCTTGTGTACCTTTTTCTATCACACTTTTTCCTTCCACTCAACTTTCCATAAAAGGGGTTTTCATACAAAAGAAAATTCTCACATCTCAATCCCCTAGTGATTTTACACAATAAAGATCATTTTAACCCCTTACTTTACAATGTTACTCAGTGGTATTGCTGTTTTAGCTCCTATCACTCACGAGGCTGCTCAGTGCAAAATCCCAGGGTGTGGGCGGGGCCTCTCCAAGCAGACACATTATTATCCATCTAGTTCTGTGGGGTGACAATGTGGTTACATTATCAGGGTACAGGTGTATATACACTTTCATCTGGCTTCTGACAATGTACTAACACACTGACACATAAAAAGAGATGAGACAGATCGGAGATGCACGAGATGCATATTACACAGAGGCATGACAGAGAGGCTGAAAGACTTTTACACTGTTACACTCTGAGCTCTGCTACATCTGTGTTCTCACAGATATGTGCCTGCTTCCCCCTTCCCCTGGCTCACTTATCTCCTTGTACTTTGTAGTTTCTAGCTCCTCTCTCTTTACAATGTCCTTGCAGGAAGTGAACCAGTGAGTGCCTGATTCACTGTGCAGGGCTGCAGACTCAGAGCAGAAACACACAGAAATTTCAGCAAGCACGGCTGTCACACACAAATACAAGATGGCGTTAAAGTCAGAAGTTACAGTCGTGTCTTGGGGCAACTGAAATTGCGTACATCAGGACTGATAGAGACAGGTTGGACTTATATCTGTGAAATGCTGTATTTGAGAAGAAACTTGAAGCAAGAAACTTGTCTCAGTGGGAATACCCCTTTAATACACTTTGATACAGCACTGTGTGAACATTCAGCTTCTTTAGCAATAACCTTTTGTGGCTTACTATTCTTGTGTAGTGTGTCAATGACTTCCTTCTGGACATCTGTCAATTCAGCAGTCTTTCCCATGATTGTGTCGCCTTAAGAAGCCTTTGGAGGTAATTTGGATTATTATTCTAATTTTACGGGATAATAACTTTTAGGTTTTCCTTGGCTGTAAGCCATAATAATGAACACTAACATAAATAAACACCTGAAAAAGTTCACTTTAATTAATCTATATAATATACGAATTTCATGTTTTAAATTGAATTACTAAAAATAATAACTTTTGATGATATTATAATTTATTGAGAATATACTGTATATAGCATGGCAATTTTATCACTTTTTGTTCTATTTTGTAATGCTACTTATATTTTATGGTACATTACTTTTGAGCAATCATTTTGGTTGAACAATGACAAAGATAAATGGCTGCTCTGCAGTTTTTTCAGTATTTTAAACCTTTGAACCAATCTATTACTTTTACATAACAGTCATTAAAAGAAACATACATATTGATACATTCTAAGAGTCATGCTTTTTTAGTAATTGTACCCATATGGAAGCTTACTTTTAGTAGGATAAGATGCTGTTTTGAGTAGGACCATTTTGGGTGCATTTTTTGCTTATTTTTATTAATTTCTTTGAGAGATGTTATAGGTAGCTATATTAATTAAGTCATCATATTCGTGTATTCATATTTTAACCACTTTTTCTAAATAAAACAATTAATTGTTTAATTTAAGCTGCTATCCTTGGGGATTTTTGAAACTTTATTAAATGGTCACTGATTTTTTTAGGGGATGTCACAATGTGATATCATCTGATTGCTTATAAAATGCAAAGCTTTATGATCTGTTAGACTCAACAGTCATTTCAATGCACCACTGCGGATTGTAAAAGAAAAGAAAAGGAGCAAAATCATGACATACATGCAATGCTAGGCTCCTGCAGAGATTGTGCTGTACATCCAAGTGCACAAAATAACACACCATCTGGAAGTACAGTAATGTCCAGGTGCAAAAAGAAGCAAAAGATATTGTCATGTCATTTCTTTAGTGCTCTGTCCATTGTAATGACAAATAACCATTTACTGCTATGTATTCTATGTATTTGATAACCTCATAGCTTACTTCACAAGCCCTAGCCAGGATCAAGCATTTTACACTCTCAAACAGTCTCAGGATTTTGTTGATGCCAACTGGCATCTGAAAGGTCAGGTACTGTAAAAAGATAAGGTTGAATATACAGAACACTGGTTAGGGGTAGCCCCAATGGTATGCTGGGTCTGCCTAGCACTGTTGAGTCTTCACCATGTGTAGTTCTCTCCGGAAAGGAATGGTATTTCTTGATAGGAAATAAGTCCAGAGAGTCAGGGTTGTTTTACATACCTAGAAGGGTGTAGTTTCAATAATGGGGTCATTTATGGGGTTTTCTATTATTTAAAGTAGAACATTTTGAATATCGATGAACATCCATCCATCAACTAACATGAAGTACAAAGTGTCACGATAAAAACAAAGATATAACTACTTATAGTGATACATGTCTGATTTGAAAAAATGGGCTGTGTCAGGAAGGTGGAAGGTGAAAATTGGCTAAAGTGGCTAAGGCGGCAAGTGGTTAACCATTTCTACAGGCTTATACAGACACAGTGCTATTAAACAGAATGTATATTGTAAAACAGAATAGATTAATTTGAAATAAGGTAAGAAATGCTGAATTTGTAATGGGGAAATATTCAAAGTTCACAAATGTCCAAATGTAATGCTTCTGTTCCATAGCATTACGCATACAGTGGGTATATGGTATGTCAGTGATGAGCCCCCTAAAATAGCTGCAGTCATCAAAAGCTGGCCGCAGCACAACAGGGACTTTACAACATCCTCTGCCTCTCTCAGCACATCCCTTCCCCCACCTTGTGCTCACACAGAAAAGGTTCTAGACTTCATGTAACTGGGTTACTTATGATTTCTACCACCTATTACATGTTTCTTGATCCTCCATGTGATGGAAGCTGTCAGGTTGTCACCATATACATGTTGTATGTGCACTGTGCAGTGTTCAATGGATTTACTTGTGAAAAAACTAAATGGATTTAATGCTACTTACTTTGAGAGAAAATATAAGGCATCATGGGATCTGTGGGAAAGCTAGCTGGCCTCAGCTTGAGGGCATAGACTGACAGATATTAGTCTCCACCCACTTTTTGATTTTTGTCAAAACTTTCAGAACAGAAAATGGAAAGAAAAAGTCTAGCGGCACAAAGTAGGCATCATTCTGTTTGTTCTTAAAGGGGGAATCACATAAAATAATTTGGTAAAATTATTATAACAATACAGTTATGCTTTACATAAATGTTATGTTAAGGAAAAAACTACAAAAATGGGGTGAGTGCCTTTGAAGTTACTTAACCTTAAGCCACTTTGTAACCAGTGGCTTATCGTCTCTCTTTTCCCGCGCTAGGCAACAAGCCAGCAGCTCAGGGAATGTTATTCTCGTACATGTGCAAGATTTTCACGTTCCTTGTGCTGCCGGCTTGATGCTCAGCACGAGATTTGAAAAGAGAGCCAGTGACGACACCTCCTCTCAGAACGCTTTTGTGCCCTGCAGCTTGCGCAAGATTTTCACGTTCCCTGCACTGTCGGCTTTTTGCCAAGCACAAGTTTTAAAAAGAGAGCCTTATAAAGGGGTGTTCCAACCACGGAATTTGTTGTGATGTCAGGACCTCAATAAAATGTATTTTTACCACCATCTTTGTATAGTTTCTTTCACCTTTGTCAATGTCAATCAAATAGACCAAAACAATCCTAACCAAATTGTTCAAAGACAGAGTAATCTTAGTTTATGCAAACTTTTGACTTTCCTGAAAGTAGTCATTATTCTGACATTTGGCAAATATAAATAATTTTGGTAATCCTAATTGATCTAAAACGGGAAAGATTTATTCTGATTTCATGGCAGATAGTGAGAAAACCATGAATATGTGTCCTTTTACATATGTAATGTTCTCTTGGTTTCATCTGTATACTATATGAAGTTTTGTAATGCAGTAGTGTAGGTAGATCCCTTAATGGGCTTCCATTATGTCACACATTTTCATCTATATTTTTAAAACAACTAAGTAAGCATGGACAGAGCTCAGATATCAGCTTGTTGTTTAATTGATATTGTGGAAAACATAATGAATAAACCATGGAAAATCCTGGTACTGAAAGACAGATTGTGTAATGTAACAACTGACTGTGTAATGCTTTTGGAAAGAGAGATCACTACGACAGCTGGATCCCTTCTGCCAATGTTAGATTACATCACTGATACTCTGTTTGCCCAGGGAAAGAGTCACACAGAGGTTTCATTCTGTGGTTTATGCTCTAAATTTTACTAATGACACCAGATCATTTTAAGCAAGTTTTACCCAGGCCTTTGTGACCTTTTACTAGCCATGACTAATTTCGTGCTGGAGATTATTTATATTAACTGAAATTTGGAAACTCCCCCATCCTATGCTATAAATGAAAACGTGGTAAGTTATGTGACTGTCCCACCACCAGATTTCAGCTTGTTTTAATTATTGTAAAAGGTACTATAAAAATACAGCTGAATCACACATGACCTATTCCTTCAGAGCCTAGTCAGCTCTGTCACATGTCTATGATTTGATACTTATGAAAATATGTATGAGATGTGATGCATATTACCAAAATAAGAATCCAATCTATAACAATAATGTAATCTAAGGCAAAAACATTTCTGCTCAATAAAAGCAAAAAGAGTCAGACTATTTAATGCAAGATGAGAAGGAAACTGCCATTATATATATGATATACTGTAATTGAATCCTATTAGGAAACCTTTATTACTGAAGCATGACGGAACTGTAGGACCTTTGCTCGAAAACAAGAAACAACAACAAACAACTACTGGCTTTTTCCACATGACAGACATGAGTTAAACAGAGGAGGGACAGATATTTGTTTAAAATCCAAGCTATAGATCCAAAATACTCCCCATCGATACAATTACCTCCATAAGTCATGGAGCGGTAAAAAATAAATATGAAGAGGGCACACTAGGTCTGACTGGTGTTTAATAGCCCAAAAGCCTGCACCCATGCCGCCCCACTGCTTGCCCGGCACTTTTCCCTTCATATCCAACTGGTATACGGGGAGGAGAAGTCGTAATACCTGCCCAACTTGTACTCCTGTTTTATTAGGCACATGGTTTTCTAGAAAATAAACAAATGCAAAAGCTTTTACAACTGTTGTGGACATCCTATCACAGGATTCTAGAAAAGTCATTTAAATATAGCTTGAAGCTCTCTTGGCATGAAAAAAGCAAGCGCAATAATAATAACCATAATAAGAGGCAAACACATGAGGAAAGTGATTAGTCGTCTTTCCTGCTATTAGAGAGTAAATGAAGCTGAACAAATAAGAAATAAAGCAAGCAAAGACACAGAGCAGAAAATGAATTGGGGATGTCAAAATGTTTTGCCAAAAGATAACTGGAAATGCACGTACATACATCAGCACATATTCTAAGACATTTAGCAACACAGCCTTCATATGCAAATGACGGTGGCCTGATTACAACCTATGGCAAGGTTAAAAAAAGAGGTATGGACTGCGTGTAACACAATTATCTATTGTCGCTGGGATAAATTCATAAATCAAACTCAAGGTTTCTCTCCATGATAAGCTTGCACTACAATGAAGATTATGGTTAATTTTTCTATGGCCAGAACAACTAAAACAAGACAATATACAGGCGGTCCCCTACTTAAGGGGGAGCTTCACCAGAGGTCAGAGGGGTCTGTCTGTAACTATTGGTTGTCTGTAAGTCGGGTGTGACTTACAGACAACCAATAGTTACAGACAGACCCCTCTGACCTCTGGTGAAGCTCTCTGGGTGTTACTATAGTCCCATACTGCAATGATCAGCTGTAAGGTGTCTGTAATGAAGATTTATTGATAATCCTTGGTCCAATTACAGCAAAAAATGTTTAAACTCCAATATCCACTGGGGCCAAAAATTTACAATTATAAAATCTACAATATTATTAAATCTACAATTATAAAGTATACAGTTTCGACTTACATACAAATTCAACTTAAGAACAAACCTTCGGACCCTATCTTGTACGTAATCCGGGGACTGCCTGTACTGTCAATCTTTCGTAAGATAGAGATTATACTTTTATATATATTTAGTTACATTTAAAATCAGGAGAATAGCACATCCTCTCTAAAAAGGTAACTACAGCTTTGCCAACTTTTCTTATTGCCTATTGAATTTGTAAAGATTCACCCTACGAATTGGGATGCATTAAAATGCATGTAATTGGAATTAAGATTGAGAGTAGCAGCCAGTTTCTATTGACACAATGCCCTAGTTTAACTGGTCAGAAAGTGTGACAAGCTCTACAAAAGTAGAAGATTTGGTGATTTTTGGCTGGTCTGGAGCATCTAAGCATTTGTTACCACAAGGCCAAGGAGGTGAACCATCAGCAATCATCAGAGATAATTGCACATTAATCCACAAGTGGGAAACAATAATGACTGTAAAATCTTTCCAGTAGTAAAATTGTCAGCACATCTATGCCAAGGTCCGACTGTGCAATGCTCAGAGAACCATTTAAATGCCATTTGAATTAAACTACCCAAAATTAATACTTAATTCAAAACTTTGATTACAAGTATTGCCCTTATTCTTAACCCCTTCCCGACATTTGACGTAATAGTACTGCATGGCGGGAGGTGCGTTCCCGCAAAATGCAGTATTATTACGTCATGCTTCTGGCCCCGGCTCCTGAACGGAGCCGGGGCCAGAAGCTGCGGGTGTCGGCTATATATTATAGCCGACACCTGCCCCTAACACCCGCGATCGGAGATTTCTCCGATCGCGGGTGTTAACCCCTAACACGCCGCGGTCGCGCTGACCGCGGCGTGTTAGAGGCATTTAAAGTTTGACAAGAGGGAATCGGACCCCCCCGCGGCGCTTACCGGGGGGGTCCGCTGCTCCGATCGCAGCCCCGGGACTGCCGGTGCCCGGGGCTGCGAGATCTTCATCCCGGTGCCGGGTCCCTGCCTCCTGGCAGGACCCGGCTGTAAGACACTGGGCATGCGCAGCATGCTCAGTGTCTTACATTACACAGTGCAATACATCTGTATTGCACTGTGTAACCTGTAAAAATGCTTGAACAAGTGATCAGAAGATCACTTGTTCAAGCTTAGATGGCAGTAACTGTAAAAAAAGTAAAAATAAATAAATAAAGGTTTTTTTAAATAAAAATAAATAATAAAAGAAAGTGAAAGTCCCCCCAAACACCACATTTCCCTGTACACAAGTAATAAAGTATAAAAAACACTAAATCACAAAAAAAACCCACTTATTTGGTATCGCCGCGTCCGTAACAATCTGTACAATAAATCCTAATCATAATTGGACCCCCTCGGTGAACGTGGTAAAAAAAACACCCCAAAAACATGCCAAAAATTTAAACTTTTTATCAAATTGCTTTACAAAAAATGTTCTAAAAAGTTATCCGAAAAAGTTACAAGCACCAAAATGATACCAATGAAAAGAACAACTTGTCACGCAAAAAATAAGCTTACAACCAGCTCCGTCAACCAAAAAATACTATAGTTATGCTGCTATAAAAATGGAAATACTAAAACAAATGCAATTTTTTCTATTCTAGTTTTCCTTCAATAAAATTGGACAAATATGAAATAAACTATATAAATGAGGTATCACCGTAATCGTAGTGATCCGTAGAATAAAGATAATATATTATTGTTATGCTACAGTGAACACCCCCCAAAAAAATGCTAAAAATCCAAAACAAGAATTGATGATTTTATTTTCCTCCACACGTAAAAAGTTAATAAAATTGCTTCAATAAGCTAAAAACCCACTAAAATTAAGTTTTTTTTACAGTGCATCTCATCTCGCAAAAAATAAGCCATTATGTGTCTAAATAGCTTAAAAAATAAATAAAGATTGTATAGCCTATTCCCAACGCGCATTGTTATAGAACGGTGCGGCGGGTAGTGACTTGCCAACACGGTTCAGACACAGTGATCGGGGTAAGACGGCGGCTGTTCCTGACGGCCATTCATCCTGCCCCATGGACCAGAAGGGTTACGTCCCCCCCACATGATCGCTGCTACTGGCTCATCAATTCAGACCAGCCAATAGCAGCGAATTTACTTATGACGTCAGTAATACCGGTCACCATGTCTGTAGACACGGTGATCGGGGCAGGGTGGCGGCTGTTCCTGACAGCCACCAATTTTGCCTTGCGGTCCAGAGGGGTTTTGTTGCCCCCCTCTGTCCATGTTTGCCGCTATTGGCTGGTCGATTTGGTCCAGCCAAAAGCAGCAATATTCGTCACAATGGGCATCGCTAGGGTGAATAAGAGCAACACTTGGCGAAAATTTCCCTACGAAAAAACAAGATTTGGTACAAAAGCGCTGGTCGTGCACATTGTACAGATTATGCTGTACAACTCTTACGTGCTGTTCCAATGTGCAGGTCCTGCCGTATCATTTCTCCATTTTCAAGAGGAAGATATTAGGAAACTAATATTGGGACAAGAAGGACGGAGCCCCAGTACCTCTGGTTTAGATGTTCCTGTGTTTTGCCAGGACAGCATTTTCCCGGTGAATTCTGCTGCTTCTAATGGTAGGACTCAATAAAGAGTCTGTTCCAAAAGAGAAGTTAGGATGGACACTATATACTAAGGATGGACACTATATACTAAGGATGGACACTATATACTACTAAGAGACATGCGACAACTCCAGAGTGACAAAAGTTTAGTTGGTCCCTTGGTATATTCCACCTCCTTATACGCAACACATTCACAATTCACGCCCAACCTGTTGTGAATTAATTTCGGTAAAATGAATAATTGTAACAACTGTTAGGTTACGATGCTCCCTATAACCCTCCATTATTTCATATGGGGCGCCACATAACGGGCACTGAACGTTCCAGAAATAATTGCAATTTCCATCTTGGACTCCATCGCACATCATATTTGGAAACCACCTATATGTTCAAAATGCTCATTTCACCACATGTATTACACTATACCACATATTACACCTTGCTATATTCCCCAAGGGGTGTACATTCAACAATTAGGGTCACTTTTCGGGTTTTCCTCTGTTTTGTACCACTACGGCTCTCCAAATGTATCCTGACACATGTGAAGGATTTCTGTCAAATTTGGCCTCTAAAAGACAAACATCCCTCTTTTCCTCTACTGTGCGCCCATAAAGTATTTTATATGCACATGTGGGGTACTTCTACACTCGGGAGAAATAGTTTCACTCCTTTTTTGGGGTTATTTAATATATTATCCCTTGTGGCTTACAAAAATTAGGGGTAAAGTGACATTTATAGGAAAATTTTCACCTTTTTAATGTTTAGGGCCTAATTGGATCATTCACCTGTAGGGGCAAATACATATATTACACATTGCAAAATTCTCTAAGGGGTGTGCGTTCAAAAATTAGGGTCACTTTTCGGATTTTTATCTGTTTTATACCACTAGGGTTCTCCAAATGCATGTCAAACATTTCTGTCAAATTTGGCTTCTAAAAGGCAAACATTCCCCTTTCCTTTTACTGTGCGCCCATACAACATTTTATATACACATGTGGGGTACTTCTACACTTGAGAGAAATAGCTTTACACATTTTGGGGGGTTATTACATTTTTTTTATCCCTTGTGGCTATAAAAAATTAGGGGTAAACTGACCTTTATAGGAAAATTTTTAACTTTTTCCTATTTAAGTCCTAATTAAATCAAACACCTTTATGGACAAATACACATATTACACCTTGCTAAATTCTCTAAGGGGTGTGCTTTCCAAAATGGTGACACTTGTTGGGGTTCCCCTCTGTTTTGGTACCACTACGGCTCTCTAAATGCATCCTGACATATGTAAAGGATGTCTGTCAAATTTGGCTTCTAAAAGTCCAACGCCCCTCTTTCCCTTCTGAGCTTCACTGCGTACCCATACAACATTTTATTTGCATGTGTGGGGCAATTTTATACTCGGGAGAAATGCTAGTACACATTTTTTTGGGGTTGTTTCATCTTTAATGCCTTATGGGATACAAAAATTAGCCGTAAAAGTGACTTTTTTGGGAAAATGTTCATCTTTTTCCTTTTAGGGACCTATTTGAAGCAAACACCTGTAGGGGAAAATACACATATTACACCTTGCTAAATTATCCAAAGGGTGCACTTTCCAAAATGGTGACACTTGTTGGGGTTCCCCTCTGTTTTGGTACCACTAGGGCTCTCCAAATGCATCCTGACACATGTAAAGGATGATTGTCAAATCTGGCTTCTAAAAGGCCAAAGCCCCTATTTCCCTTCTGAGCCCTACTTTACACCCATACAACACTTTATATGCAAAAGTGGTGCAGTTCTATGCTTAGGAGAAATAGTTCTACACATTTATGGGGGGTGTTTCATCTTTTATCCCTTGTGGCTTACAAAAATTTGGGGTAAAAGTGACTTTTTTGAGAAAATTTTCACCTTTTTTCCTTTTTGGGGCCTAATTGAATCAAACACCTGTTGGGGCAAATACACAAATTACACCTTGCTAAACTCTCCAAGGGGTGTACTTTCCAGAATGGTGTCTCTTGTTGGGGCTTTCCTCTGTTTTGGTACCATTATGGCTCTCCAAATGCATCCTGACACATGAAAACTTTTTCAGCCATATTTGGCCTCCAAAAACGAAACAACGCTCTTTCCATTCCAAGTGCCCCCCTGTGCCCGTACAGAAGGGTACAGTGACAAAATGGGTATTGGCATACTCAGGAGGAATTGCCCTCAACATTGTAAAATGCATTTTCCTTTTTAACCCATTGTGAAGGTGCAAATTTTAGTGTTCAATGAATCTATAGTAAGATAAAATTACATTTCTGTAATTTCACTTTCATTTATCTTTCATCCTCATGAAACGCTCATAGGGTTAACAAAATTCCCAAAGGTTGTTTTGAATATTTTGAGGGGTGTAGTTTCTAAAATGGTGTCATTTGTGGGGGTTTCTTGTCAAGTGGGCCTTATAAAGTCACTTCTAACTAAATTGACCCTCCAAAAGTAGGTTTTGATGATTTTCGTGAAAATCAGAAAAATTGCACCTAAAGTTATAAGCCTCCTAACATCCTAAAAAAAGGAAAAGATGTTTGAAAAATGATGCCAAGTTAAAGCAGACATATGGAAAATGTTAGTTATCAAGTTATTTTAGTGATATGACCAACTTTCCAAAAAGTAGAAAATTTTGAATTTGGAAAACATAGTTTTTTTCAAAATTTTTGCCAAATTTCCATTTATTTCATAAATAAATACTAAACATATTGATTAAATTTCTCAACCAGCATGAAGTACAATGTGTCACAAAAAAACAATTTCAAAATCAACTGGATATGTTAAAGTGTTCCAAAGTTATAACCATTTATAGTGACACAGGGCAGATTTGAAAAAATGGGCCGTGTCAGGAAGGTGAAAAGTGGCTTCAGCGTTAAGGGGTTAAAGAGGACCTGTCATCCTTAAAAAGGGCTAAAGTAAGCAACCCCTAGTTCTACAACAGTCCCAGCAGTGTTACACAACTAGCTTTATCGGAAACCTCCGCTAACGCTAGCTGACACTGCTGCGATGTACCCTAGAAACGCCGGACCGCTCTTAAAGCCATCATGGTGAAGATCATTGCTCCGTGTGACGTCATCAGGGGGGTAGTAATCGATCACCGTGACAGCCTTGAGGCAGTCTGGGTTTGCAATTGCACATTGTAATGTATGAGGAGAAAAATCCCCATATACTGCCATACAGTAGTATCGCTGTATATGGTAGGATCATTAACACAACTTAGGGTTAAAGTATCCTAGGGGATCTGAAAAATAGAAAAAAATGTATTAAAAAATATTAAAATTTCCCCCTTTCCCTAGAAGTCAGATAAATATAAATAAGCAAAACAGCAATACGGGGAAAATAATCAATATTGGGGAAGATTAACACATCTAAATGAATCAATGAACAAAAACGAAAGAAGAAAGAAGAAAGCAGATGTGTATATGCGGCAAATACTTTATTAATCACCAACAGGGCAGAAATAAAAACATTTAAAAACCCTAAAGAAGAGGGTGTGCAGTCACAAAAACTCCCCAAGACGTGTTAATATGGTAATAACATAGAAGTTAAGCAGATGAGGTAGGCGAATAAATAAATAAATATACAGTAACAGTATAGTACAAGTAATAAATAATGAAAAGCCACAAACTCATACAAATGATAAGAATACATTACCGATAATAAAAACCCAGGGGAGGATAGGAGACCCCACGCGTATCGCCCGTCTAGCGGGCTTCGTCAGGGGATAGTGGTGTAGTGGTCAGTGTGCCCTTAAATAGCCCCAAAAGAAGTCCTGATGCGACTCAGCCGTGGAATCGGCACGCCAGCAAAGCGCGACGTCACTTCCGGTTTAGACCGGAAGTACGTCAGTATGCACGTGGTTTATGCGGTCCATAGAATAGGCGGGGTATGCGTGTCAACTACAGCACACCCCGTCCAATGCGGACCAGTACACAGAAGGAGGGCGGGTCAAGAATCCATGGCAACGTAAGTAGCACTACAAATAGATCGAAACAGTGTTTAAAAACGACGCAAATATAGGAATAGGTACATCAATGGATAACAGCGTATGGAGCAAGAGACAGAGTAGTTAGTGGCCAGAATGTTAGTGGCCAGGTAGGACTTGAGGCGGTTACCTATTTTCTTGACAAAGAATGGTCAGCAGACAGGAGACACGATTCTTTTCTCCTGGACCTGTTACATTTGGTGCTACACCAAAATTATTTTGTCTTTGATAGGGTCTTCTATAAACAAACCTCCGGGACAGCGATGGGAGCCAAATGCGCACCATCCTATGCGAATTTATTCCTAGGATGGTGGGAAGAGAATGTGGTGTATCGCTCTTTGGATTTTGTAAACTTTGTGGCAGGGTGGTTTCGCTATATTGATGATATTCTTGTTATCTGGACAGGCACCGTTGAGGATTGCCACACCTTCATCGATCGATTAAACTGTAACCCCTGGCACATCAAGTTGACATCACATTTCTCCAATAGTGAAGTGGATTTTCTGGATATTAATATCAAGTACTCACCTCCTGGCCTCAACACCTCGTTGTTCCGTAAGAAGACGGCTACGAATAACCTCCTACATTTTTCAAGTTTCCACCCCCCTCATCTGAGAAATGGAATTCCAACGGGTCAATTCTTGCGGGTAAGACGCAACTGTACTAACGAATCCGACTTCAAACGATCTGCTCGCGATCTTACCACTCGTTTCATTGACAGGGGTTACCCACGAAAGACCATCTCTAGGGCCTATATCCGTGCGAGGGACAGAGAACGCTCCGAGTTACTACAGGCAAAAATCAAAATGACAGATGCAAAACCTAGACTAATTACTACGTATAACAACCAATGGTCAGACATACACAGGATTTTGGACAGAAATTGGAATATTCTCAAGAGTGATGACAGACTCTTGCCGTTCCTCACAGACAAACCACAGATAACAGCTAGACGAGCAAAAAATTTGAAGGATGAACTTACCAGAAGCCACTTCCAGCGTCCGACTACCTCTCTTGGACGGGGAACACGAGTGCGGGGCTCTTTCCCTTGCAGGGATTGTTCGATCTGCCCACATGTAGTACGTACCACCGAATTTACGGATCCTATTAATTTAGGTAAGTACAAGATTCATGATTTCATACATTGCAAGACCAAGGGTGTTATTTATGTATTGTCTTGTTCCTGTCCTAAGCTGTATGTTGGACAAACGACACAGGAATTACGAAGAAGATGTCAGCAACACATCTCGACGATCAATATGGCTGCAGTGGATCAACAAAGAGGCAAAACTCTCACCTCGGTGGCTTCGCATTTTCTGCATTTCCACGGGGGCCGCGCCCGGGATCTACGGATTACCGGTTTGGAAAAAATCATCCAAAACATCAGGGGAGGAAACATCACTAATCAACTTTTACGCAGTGAATCCAAATGGATATATACCCTGAATACCATCGCTCCCTTTGGTCTAAATGAGGAACTGCTTTTTACCGGCCATTATAAAAAGTAAATAAATATTAATGATTTATTCCTCATTGTCTCATGAGTATGTCTGGCCTATCCCACATCAATCCGGCTACATATGCACTTCTCCTTTCCCCCCCTTTTTTTCTATTCCCCCTCCTTTTCAGTGTCCTTACATATCTCTCTTAGTTTTTTCTACACTCCTATTCATATCACATATCGGACACACTTTTGTTTATCACATCACTCCCCAGCTCTTCACTATTCCTTTGGTATTTTTCACTCTGGACCCCTTACTGGTTTTTCATTGGGCCCCCTACTTGTTCTCACTCTCTGTCACCCTTTATTTGTATGACACTCACTTCTCTTTGGTTTCAAGCGGTTTTGCTCTTTGTTTGAGTTTTCTAATTTTGTTTTTATTAAGTTATAGATACTTCTGACATCCACTTGCGGGGATGATTCTTCTTCTAATCTCCTTGGGGGAACGAGAATTTCGAATAGCAGATAAGAACATGACTCCATCCGTGATTGACACGCTTACGCCTGGTTACTCTTTTTGATCTACTACTTCTGGACCATCCCTTTTTGCTCGATTTCTATCATTGACGGTCCCCTGCACAATTGCAGATTTCCATCTGTTTCCTGTTTTCCATATCTCGATGTACATATTTTACCTTTTATAGACATATGTTTACGTCCTTTGGCCCTGTTCTGCCTTTCCACTCGTACCGTGTATTCTGGAGTCTCTGTATATACCTTTTGTGATCGTTATCTCTACTAAGTATTTATCCATTGTATCTTGTCCTAGACCTCTTTTTTATTGGTCATTGTGCCCTTGGAGCCCTGGTGCGACTCAGTCCACCCTGCCGCCTGCATGCACATGTACTACTACTTTTTTACATACTAGTTCAGTTTTTTACATTTGCATGTATTGCAACTCCTTTTTTTGGCCACCTCGTGGTCTATAGATTTCACCAATTTATTTCCTTTCTGATATTTCCTCTCAATGCGAGGATAATTTACGACGTTTATGATATGCGTTTCTTATCTAATACTCTCTTAAATGCATTTTTTTTTTTTTTTTATATTCTCAATATTTTTAATTTTTAAGGTCTCCATTTGCGCCGTCGCTTGTGTCGCCATTATGTATACTACTTAGCATTTGCACTTATGTCATATTCTTACTGCACTTTATTTAGTCTTCCTTACCCAGGTATATAAATTATCAATATATTGGTTTTTGCAATATTTTGCACACTATTTATAGCACTAGATATTAGCACTTTATCACTAGTATTGTGTCGTTTTGCTGCATATCAATAATTGTCTTCCTTTTCTTTGCTCTTTTTGAGCCTCTTCATTCATTAACTTTTTTCATCATAACTTAAAGATATGGATGTCATCGTGGCGATATATCTTTATGTGTGCTTTGTTTTATATCGGGTTGATTTAAGCTCATGCATTGATCAATTGCAAAACATTCTGGCCACTAACTACTCTGTCTCTTGCTCCATATGCTGTTATCCATTGATGTACCTATTCCTATATTTGCGCCGTTTTTAAACACTGTTTCGATCTATTTGTAGTGCTACTTACGTTGCCATGGATTCTTGACCCGCCCTCCTTCTGTGTACTGGTCCGCATTGGACGGGGTGTGCTGTAGTTGACACGCATACCCCGCCTATTCTATGGACCGCATAAACCACGTGCATACTGACGTACTTCCGGTCTAAACCGGAAGTGACGTCACACTTTGCTGGCGTGCCGATTCCACGGCTGAGTCGCATCAGGACTTCTTTTGGGGCTATTTAAGGGCACACTGACCACTACACCACTATCCCCTGATGAAGCCCGCTAGACGGGCGATACGCGTGGGGTCTCCTATCCTCCCCTGGGTTTTTATTATCGGTAATGTATTCTTATCATTTGTATGAGTTTGTGGCTTTTCATTATTTATTACTTGTACTATACTGTTACTGTATATTTATTTATTTATTCGCCTACCTCATCTGCTTACCTACTATGTTATTACCATATTAACACGTCTTGGGGAGTTTTTGTGACTGCACACCCTCTTCTTTAGGGTTTTTAAATGTTTTTATTTCTGCCCTGTTGGTGATTAATAAAGTATTTGCCGCATATATACATCTGCTTTCTTCTTTCGTTTTTGTTCATAAATATAAATAAACAATAAAATTCATAAACACATTAGGTATCGATGTGTCTGAAAATGACCGATCTATCAAAATATGATAATGGTTTTTCACGGCCTTTAACCCCGTAACGGAATATAGAGACGGAATTCAAAAAAGGCTCTTTTTTGCCATCTTAAAAAATATAAAAAATTCAATAAAAAAGTGATCAAAAGGCCATACAGTCCTACAGCCACAGTTCCTTACACCAATGATCGCCTGAAAAACTTCCTCTGTTGTGAAGCAGACTGGGTTATTAGATGTAATCATACCGGCAACTTAAGTTTAAATGATCGTAATCATCTCTGCCAGCATACACACACACAGCGCCGCATTGTAGTGTGTGCATGCAGGAAGAGAGCATAGACGCGCCTCTGCCCACACTGCCGGGAACCCGAAGCGGAGCACAGACGACGAGCTGCGGGAGAAGAGGATGCCGGGGGTAAGTACTAAGTTTATTATTTTACCAGGGGCAGTGCTGGATATTTAATTTATAGGAGGCAGTGCTGGACATTTTATTTAAAGGGGCAGTGCTGGACATTTTCTGAAAACAATGCCTTTGAGAGGCATCCCTGGAAATCACTGAACCACAGACGCAAAAAATAATGCCAATATGAAAGAGCCCTTAGTGCATGATATTTTCTTTGACAGGAGCAACTTTACAACCACTGATTGATAATGATTTATGATTTTTCTGGAGCTGAAAACTATATAGACCTTCAATATCTTTCTGGATGATGCAGTAAATGCAAATATTTCTGTCTGTATTGCTGTATAACTCTCTGTAAGCAGTATGAATAACCCTGCACTATAGCAGCCTAATACAGATCTTCAAAGTGCCCTAATAAGGGCAATTATTTCAGATAATTAAACACTTAAGTGCCCTGCCAAGCTGACGGACTGCATGATGAGCAGCAACCTCTCGCTAACGGTCTCTTGTGTGTAATGGTGTTTGGACATGTGCCCCTGATCTTATACTGCAGAGTTACATGTTTAGCCCAGCCACTTACAGGCATGCCTACAAAGGACCTGTCTATGGTTGCTAATGAGCTGCAAACTGCAGTAGCGCATGTTCGAGCTCCAGGTCTGTGGGTGCCAATTCCGTGACAACTTCCAATCAAAAGTTATGGGATTTTTGTCAGTCTAGGAACTCTATTCATTAGGAGGCTGCCAGACCTCTATGCGGTGTTCCTCGGCCAAGATGCCCCTCTCTGATAGTAAGGGTATTTTGTTTCTGTATCCCATAACTATTTGTACAGTATGTATATTGATTTGTAACTTATTTCTTTAATCTGACAAGTTTATGTTTTGACTGTATTGTACCTTATGTATATTTAAGTGTTAACATTAATAATCCTCTGCTTGTAGTCTTAAAGAATCTAAGTTTCCAAAGGGATTACATTACCAGGTTATTTTACACAGCCTATGTAGTGATTGCATGTTATGTGTAAATCATTAGTGTGCATTGACTGTGTGGTTGAGGTGCCTACGGCCTTCTTAGTATAAGTAATTCATGGGTGGTGCAGTGAGTTGGTCTGGGTGCTTAGTGCTTGGGCGTAAATTTAGCGTAAGAACGCCATTTTGTGTACGTGGGCAGAGCTTAATTAGTTCATCACAGAAGGTATAACTCATTTGTCTTGTAACAAAATGCTGACAATATACAAATAACAATGGTTGTATTAAAATAACAGAGCTTACCATTCCTATTATTCTAGGCTGATATTTTAATGCAAATACACTCAGCGTATTGTAGTGGACAAAAACTTACTTAATGCTTGTCATGTGTCCTTATAAAACTATATGTAAACTTAGAAAGACCAGCGCTTCAGGAGATTGTCATCTTGGATTTCTTTCTTTATTCAAGTCCAATTAAAACATATAGCACGGCAAGGTGCATAGGAATACATGGCATCCTCAGGGAAAAAAAAACCTACGCATTTCGCTCATACAAGCTTAATCATGGTTTGCTTACACATTGACTCAAAGCTCATGTTAAACGCCACGCTTACTAACGGTGTGTGACATCATAAACACATGACAAAGATCAAGCGACCATTACGACCTCACCTATGGAGAAAGTACGGCATGGATTTATGTCTTAAAAGCATATAGAAACTAAAACAATAACCTGGAAACTAGGGAAGGGAAAACAGGTATGTCATAACTTGTTAATGCATTGTGGATATACAGTATATGCAGTTTGTGGCTATGCATAAAAGGCTACGTCCTCGATTCTCAAAAACATAAACCATTGTTAAAGGATGATACCGGATTAATTGCAATTACGCTCTAGAGGATATTAAATTGTATAAAGAATACTAACTATGCCTACTAAATAATAAAGTTAGCATATTCCAGAGTGTGTCACAAATATTGCCGCGCTGATCTGGAACACCGTTCCCATTAGAGGCAAACTCATACAGTAATTTAACTCAAATGACCCGTTCAGATTAGAGACAAACTTCTACAACAACCTGACTAGATGACACCATTCACATTGAAGATAAACTCCTGCAACAAACTGACTTGGTGACACCATTCGCATTAGATACAAACTCCTGCAACTAACTGATTCAATAGTAGCACAGGATACGATCCTGTCTTAAATTCAACCCAAATGGTTGGGTAGACTTCAAGACAGACATCCAAAATGTGTCTCTGTTCATTAATTATTTTCTATGATCCCCTCCTCTAATGGGCTTTTTTACTTTTCAATTTCCTTTCCACTCACATCACCTTGGTGGAATTCTGTGAAATGTTTTGAGACTGCAGATATTTTAGTTAGGCTAGCATTTCTTAGGTCTGAAAGATAGTATTGCAATTGATATACATGTTTATATCATAGGTTTTATTTGTCACGCAAGAGGAAAAATTGTTGGTTGTGGAAAGATATCCACAAACTAAGAATCGTGAATGGCCACATTAGTGATTGCCTGGATGATGTAGCCAGGTGTATTCAGTGTGGTAGTCTTGTTTTTAGATCCCCATTCTGTTACAGTATTGGTAGGAATTTTTATCGTAGGGATTATTCTTGACTTTCCCATTCTATTTGTCAGCTAGAAGTGTGTCTCCCTGAATTTTTTCTATTCTCTTTTTGGCCGAAGATAAAACTTTAGGTTTATAGTGTCTCCTTTTGAGTCTATGTTCCCAATCTGTAAGGTGTTTACTAAAGACTGTGTCTGTTGAACTATTCCTGCGGAGATGGATTAACTCTCCAAAAGGGATGTTATCCACAACATGTCTAGGGTGACTTGACGTAGATAATAATATAGTATTGCCCGCCACTGATTTGCGGAACAGGAACACTACAATAGAACTATTTTGTCCCACCAGGGTAACATCTAAATCAAGGGTCCCCAAACTATGGCCTGCGGGCCACATGTGGCCCATGGACTGTTTGTATTCGACCCCCGGTTCTTGAAGTGCCACTGCTGTGCCACCGCTGGGCCACCACGGCCTTCGGCAGTTGGGCTGCGGCCTTTGGCTGACGGGTAGGGGCGTCTGTCTGTCCAGACAGGAAGCTCCTGCCTGTCACTGTATAGGGCTCGATGCAGCCGGAAATGGCCCACGAGCACTATTATTGCAGGTGGAGCGATGTGGCCAGTAGACAACCCCGGGACACATCGCTCTTTGCATTTGGATGTGCAGCCGCGTGATGACTCACCCCTTCCTGTCTGGCACCAGCCAAAAGAAAGAAGACGCTTGAGCCACTGCCAGAGGTGAGTACAGGTTTGTTTTGTATTTTTTTTTAAACAACAGTAAAAAGATTGTGTCGGCATTAATTATGGGGGCATTATAGAAAATAATGGTGGGGGAAAGCATAGGAAATAATTAATTATGAGGGGAAGCATAGGAAATAATTTATTATGAGGGGCAGCATAGGAAATAATTAATGGTGGAGGGACAGCATAGGAAATATTTAATTATGAGGGGCAGCATAGGACATAATTAATTATCAGGGGCGGAATAGAAAATAATGGTGGGGGGCAGCATAGGAAATAATTAATGGTGGGGGAAAGCATAGGAAATAATTAATGGTGGGGGACAGCATTGGAAATAATTAATTATGAGGGGCAGCATAGGAAATAATTAATGGTGGAGGGGCAGCATAGGAAATAATTAATGGTGGAGGGGTAGCATAGGAAACAATTAATGGTGGGGGGCATAGGAAATAATTAATTATGAGGTGCAGTCTTTAATTATGAGGTGTAGTCTAATTAATGGGGGGGCAGCATATTCAATTAATGGAGAGGGGTCCCAGTGACCCAATAAATTAATTAATTGGGCCAATATATAAAATAGTTAACCAGGGGGTGCAGTATATTAAATAATTCATTGAAGGGGGCCCAGTGTATTGCGATGCGGTCACATGTGCCGCTATTTATTTTTAAATTTTAGTCCGGCCCTCAAATGGTCTGAGAGGGACAGTGAACAGCCCCCTATGTAAAAAGTTTGGGGACCCTGATCTAAATAGTCTTTGCTATCTCCTCCAAAATGGTGAGTTAACCTTAGGTTCATACAATTCGTGTTTAAGTAGATCACAAAATTATGAAACTCTGCAGCTGATCTGCTCCATATCCATAGCAGGTCGTCTATAAAGCGGCCAAACCACTCTATAGATGACTTGTACGGATTATTGTCCGCAAAGACATGCTGTCTTTCCCATTGTATCATGTAAATATTTGCAAGGGAAGGGAAAGATTTTGCTCTCATTGGAACCCTACTCCACTTGCAAATAGTATTATGTGTCAAACATTAAGAAATTGTTCTTTAGAAGAAACTCTGTTGTCATTAGTATGTACTCTTCGGGGAGTAGATGTGTAAAGGGAAGTGTCTGTTCATGTACATAGGTATTTGTCTGTATCTGTGTATGTATATATGCGTACATTCCTTTTCCCTGGGAAAGCGCCTACCTGCTTTCAACTCCCCAGGGCCAGTTATTCGGAGACATTTCATATCTCTATATCTGGATGGCAATCCAGGTTCTTTTGTTACTAAGGTCGTTCAACTCCCCAGGGCCAGTTAGGCCCCTACCACACTTGCGTTGCAGATCATGTCAGAGTTTAATAAAGGTGCGATCAGGGTTTGGTCAGTGAAAAACTGACATTTTTCATCAGAGTGCAATCAGTTTTCAGTCAGAGCTTGCTCAGTGCCTCAGTTTTTCATGCGCGTTTTCAATGCATTTCCAATGCAATTTCAAGCGCGGATAATGCACGTGAAAAGGACTCAGGACAGAGCTCTATCTTTTCTATGGCAATTGATGCGTGAAAAACGCATTGCACTTGCATGTGTCTCAGAGTGCAATGTGTTTTTGATGCATCTCCATATACTTGTATGGTGCGTTTTTCACGCGCGTGACTTGCAAAAGTAGAGCATGCTGAGATTTAAACGCGCGTTAAAAAAAACCTGCGTGAAAAAAAATGTAAGTCTGAAAAAGCCCATTTATTACAATGGGTCAGAGTGCAATGCAAGTTTTGCACATCAAAAGCACGCGCCGAACAAGTGTGAAAGGGGCCTTATTCGGAGACAATTCATATCTATATGTCTGGATGGGAATCCAGGTTCTTTTGTTATTCCCACCTGAGGGGGTGCTGAATATGTGACCAAATTGATAAACAAGATAGGAAGGGTAAACATCTGTTGTTCACCATCTTGGGAAAAGATACAAAGGAGAGACTTATAAAGGGATGGTAGTTGAGGATAAGTAGAGAAGCAATCTCCCCTGGATATCAGCTAGGAAGAGAGGAGGAATCTGCCCTCTATAATAGCTAGGAGGATCACCACACTGAAGGCTCCATACCACCTTCCCGGAGTTGGCTGAGTACCTGTATCCCTACCCATCTCTCTGGTCCCCTATTCTCCTGTTAACCTCCATTCTCTGTAATAGTAGGGATAGTTACAGTACGTGTAAGGATTACATTGTTGTAGGGTTTTGTGGGTACTGTGTTTTAACATTGTATACTTACAATAAATATTTTTAGTATTAATCCTGAGTGTGGTAAATAGTGTACAACGCAGAGCCACGGAAGGCAGTGATATTAATCGTTATACAGCATAATAATTGATAGAACTACCTAGCCCTTTTGCAAGGTGCTAAATTCATTTAAATGTAAGTGAATGTTTAGTGTCTCTAAGAAAACTTGGTGTAAATGTGAGTGGTTGCAAATAGTGGTCCAGCCAGTCTCCCAGTTGCTTCCCAAGGCTCCCAATCCCTGCGACAATCGGTCAACAGGAAGGGGTAAAAATGCCTTTATGCACCTTGGGGAGAAAGTGGAAGACTGGCATAATGGGAAATTTAACAAACAAGAACTCTCTATCGTCCAGTATGATTAATGCTATACCCTCATCTATATATTTTTTGCTTAACCCTTTTGGCAGCTAGTGGTGGGATACCCACTAAGCTTGCGATAAGTGGTGCGTTCGTTTAGCAAATCCTCATTTAATTTCTTATAAAGGGTAGCATTCCTCAAAACAATGGAACCCCCTTTGTCCGCATTCCTTATTATTAAATCAGTATTAACTCTCAAGTCTTGTATGGACTGTTTTTCTTGTTTAGTTATACTACATTTTTTTATGAACCAGGTCACATTTAGTTTTGCGGTCTGAGCTCTTTCACTACACAGTCCTGCAATTTATCCATATATTCGCACATGGATAGTTTGAGGTGTGCAGATTTGAAAATGAATTGATCATGTAGGGGGTTTTGATGTTAAATATGTAAAGATTAATTCAAAACAGTATTTATCCCCAAAATAGTAAATTCTGAAAAAACGGAAAATCTATATTTCATTTGTAAGCTGCTTGACATCAAAATAAATTATCCAAACATTTCAAAAATTATTAAAATGTAAAGTAGACGTATGGGAAATGTTATTCAGCAACTCATTTGTACATAAATATGTACATCAGGTTTTTGGTGAGCATTTACATTATTATCTTCCATTGTACATAATGTTTCTTCTTTAATGGGTATTATTTTACTTATCACAATGTGAAAGTTTATTTAAATATTTTTGCGGGCGGCATGGGTTGTATATGCTTGGTGCGTGTGATATAGGTAATTGATATTGATGTCAATCGGTGTAAAGCTACGCCAAATATGCGGCAATTAAATAAGCAGATATTAATAAAGTTTCTTGAAATCGTTTACCTAAAAATATAATATCAAACAATATTAATGGATTTCCCCAACCCAACACGTGTAGTGTGTAATTTACACTTGCGTTATCTTAAACGGTTAACATTTTTAATATTTACCTTCTACCCAGTGATACCATTTAAATGTCTCAATGCATTCATCCAAAATGAAATTATTTGAGTGTCATAGATTTGTTTGGCTTAAAAATATTTCATGTATGCAGGGCACTGTGTAATGATAATAACTATTACTATTGTTTGTTGTTTTATTAAATTAGATTTAGTTTGATTTTCTGTCTGTTGCTTAAGAAAATGTATTTCAGACAAAATAAAAACATAAAATAACTGCCAGAAAAGGGTTGTTTCATCTAAAAACTCTACATGTTGTTCCAATAGAAAGAATCAGACTGCAATGTTCCAGAATGCATTTATTAAAGTCGCAAGGTTAAGCCTTAAAGTGTATCTCATTGAAATATACCATGAGCCCGTGTCTGTAATTATTTGGGAATCACAGTGATTAAGCAGCACATGGATTTTGCTACACAAAGAGTGCATTGGCTGTAACTGGCCATTTCTATCAGACAGTCTACAAAACAAAATGAATAGTGTCATGCTATGTGTAAGCAGAAACTATTGGTATCAATATTCATAATTATTAACACAACATTGTTGGATTTATGGACATTTATAAATATTTTTATATATATATTTAAATCTTTTTAGTGTAAAAATGTACATTAATATACAGTACATTTCAGAAATATGATACAATTACAAAGAAATTATCTTGTTAAAAAATGGCCCCCAAGTCTCATTTATACTATATTTTCTGATTTACTCCTTTCCCCCTTCTTCCCTCTTTCTAAACCATTCTCCCCTCCAAAACAAAAAGGAAAAAACTGCTCAAAAAAAGGATACATGAAATATTCTTATTGAATCCATTTTCTGTAGAAAGTTGAATGTGCTGACAACAAAGTCATAAAAAAATTATCAATTGAAATTAAATTTATTAACCAATGGAGGCCTGGATTTGGAGTCACCCACAAAATTAAGGTGGGAAAAAACACTACAGGCCAATCTAACTTTGATGTGGCTTAGTATTGTGTGTGGCCTCCCTACAACACCTCGGCAACCCACACAAGTAGCTCTGGCAGTGCACCTCATCCAGGATGGCACATCAATACGAGTTGGCAAGATGGTTTGCTGGGTCTGTCAGCACAGTGTCCAGAGGTTGGGGGCGCCATCAGGTGACAGACTAGTACACCAGGAGACATGGAGGAGGCTGTAGGAGGGCAACATCCCAGCATCATGACTGCTAACTCCACCTTTATGCAAGGAGGAACAGGAGGAGCACTGCCAAAACCCTGCAAAATGACTCCCAGCAGGACCCAAATGTAAACCGACTTAATGAGGGTGGGATAAGGGCCCAATGTCCACTAATGAGGGCTGTGCTCACAGCCCAACACTGTGCAGAACACTTGGCATTTGCCAGAAAACACCAGGATTGGCAAATTTGCCACTGGTGCCCTGTGCTTTTCACAGATGAAAGCAGGCTCACACTGACCACATGTAAGTCTGGAGACACACCGTGGAGAGTGATCTGCTACCTTTAACATCCTTCAGCATGTCCCGTTTGGCAGTGGGTCAGTAATGCTGTGGGGTGGCATTTCTTTGGAGGGCTGCATAGCCCTCTATGTGCTCGAGATGAGATCCTCAGACTCCATGTGAGACCATATGCTGGTGCGGTTGGTCCTGGGTTCCTCCTAATGTAGGATAATGCTAGACCTTATGTGACTGGAGTGTGTCAACAGTACATGCAAGATGAAGGCATTGAAGCTATGGACTGGCCTGCTCGTTCCTAAATCCGATTGAGCACATCTGGGACATCAAGCCTCGCTCCATCCACAAATGTCATGTTGCACCACAGACTGTCCAGGAGTTGGTGGATACTTTAGTCCAGGTCTAGGAGGAGATCCATCAGGAGACCATCCGCAACCTCATCAGTAGCATGCCGGGGTGTTGGAGGTCATACAGGCATGTGGAGGCCACACGCAATACTGAGCCTCATTTTGTCTTGTTTTACTGATAATTGTTCAAACTTGTACTGAAAAAAGTATTCAATGAGAATAATTCATTCAGATTTAGGATGTGGTATTTCAGTGTTCCTTTTTTTTAGCAGTGTATATTTATCATAGAATTCGATAGATTCCATATATTTGGCTGAAAATAAATATATACCTTTAATTGTATGTCAAGTGTGTGGATTTTACTGGTGTTTTGTTGGTTTGTATTGCTTTAGCATTGTTCTATCTTATTAAAAAGTTAAAGATTATAAAATCATCATACAAAGTGATTGAGAGAAAACAACACAGGCAGCTTGCCCTAGATAGCTTGACAACTAAGCTAACCTGACAAGGCACATTTATGTTAAGATGTCATTCTAATATTCAGGAGAAGATTCTATACTTAAGGGGAACCTGTCATAAGGATGTAGCCACCAACCTACTATACAGGAGAGTGACATATTCACTATTGGTTTTACTATTCTGAAAATTAACATTGAATGCTGTCAAATGACCTACGAGTGAAGAGTTGCACTAAGATGCACCTTTCTGGTAATATATAATCTTTTCATTTTTTTATGTACAGAGCTGTGTGAGGGCCTATTTTCTGCGTAATAAAATTTTACTTCTCAGTGACATTATTTTATTATTCCATTCCATATACTGGAAAGCTGGGAAAAAATTCCAAACATGGTGAAATTGGTGAAAACGCATTTGCGTCACATTTGTGTGGGCTGTTTTTATGACTTTCTCCTTTATTCTTTGGTCTGCTATAATCATACCAAATTTATATATTTTCAATTTTGTTTTAATACATTTTAAAAAATTAAAACAATGTGTAAGAAAAATAAAAATGTAATTTCACTGTCTTCTGACATTGGAGCTGTGCGAGGAATAAATTTTTTCGAGATGAGATGTCGTTTTCATTGCTAACATTTTGAGGCCTGTGCAACCTTTTGATCACTTTTTATTTTTTTTTTTTTAATGTGTAAAATGATGTAAAAGTGGCGTTTCGGACATTTGAGTGCTGTTTTCTGTGATGTGGTTCACCACCTGGAATAACCATTTTGATAGAACAAGCATTTTGGGACACGGCGATACCTAACATACTTGTGATTTTTACTGTTTATTTAGTTTTATATCAGTTCTCGGAACAAGGGGGTGATTTTAATTTTTAGTTTTTCTTTTTTTACAATTTTAAAATCCTTTAGGGTACTTTAACCCTAGATGGTCTGATTGTTCCTACCATATGTCGCAATACTACTGTGTTGCAGTATATGGCTTTTTTACACAGATTTCATTACAATGTGTCACTGGCTCATTTGAACAAATCTGAAGGAGCCATACATCCTCTGGTCTATCCTGAGGCTTTCATGGCATCTGATTGCAGCTCCCTGATGATGTCATGGGGAGCGATGATCTCAACAAAGATGGCGGCGCCTATGGGTATTCTCTTGGTAAGCCACTTTATATTCAATCATGGTTCTGACTTTAGACTTGCAGACTCTTCTTGTTCCACTTGGGGGGCATCAAGGTCATCAAGTAGGCAGAGACATCCTTAATATTAGAAGTTCAGCTTTACTACCTACCTTCTCCCCACTTCCTGAGCTGCAATTAATTACCTAATTTCATGTTTTATTGGTAATAATAATAATTCCTTTATTTATAAAGTGCCAACAGATTCTTCAGCTCTGCACAGAGCTTGCCAGATGGATATCATGTTCCATGTTCAATGGATGTCCAGCACCCCTACCAGTTCAGCGAGAGTCCAGTGTTTGGTCAGTGCACACTACGGGAACACACAATGCTACTTTGGTACTGGTGTAAGCATCAGGGAAGGAGCCTAGATGACATGCATCCAACTTTATGTGGTTGGGTTGTCAATTTAGATCTGGCCCTGTGTGTTTTCCATGTGTGCACTGTGTAGAAATGTGACTAAATAAAATAGCCCATGACATTATAAGGGAATCTATCAGTAAATAACATACATGTCCCTCGTTATACAATAAACAATACTACAGGTAGTTTAGATTCAAACTTTAATATAAATATTAACACCATCTGGATAATTATTTTTCAAAAGATTGAGTATTTTGAGATATGGGGATGCAATTGTTTATAGCTTTTTTGGTTTTAATACTTACAAGTGATCAAATAACCATGAAGTCCTAGGGCTATATTAAGATGGATATGATTGGGGCATTTTTAGCAAACTTTAGCGCAGTGGCTAAAGGCCATAACTTATTTTTTTGCGTGCTATCTTAAAAGGTTTTGCTATTTTATGACACATAGGGCTAGTTAAAACTTAACAATAGTTTAAGGACTTTTTAAATTTTTTTGTTTTATTTGGGGTTAAATTTACAAAAATGAAAAAAAACATTTTTGTAATATATAGTATCTTTAGTAAAATATTGTAAATAAATTCCCCATTTTGTGTTGGTCATTTTAAAATATATGAAATGTATAGTCTTTGGCAAAGGGGCGACTATACACTATCTCCCCATATACAGTAGGTATCTGCTGTATAACATAGCTGACACCTGTATGTAACTGCTGCGGTCAGTGCTGGCACCAATCTCAGCAGTTAACCTGCTAAGTGCTGTGGTTGAACCCCAGTGTGGCACCCAACAGACCTAGGCAGGCGATTAGAGATCAGCAGTAAAATTACTATGTAATGCAATACAGTAGTCTGGATGTATTAAGATATGTAATATTTACGTCATGTTAAATGGACATGTGTGTGAGTCTACATATTGTAATTCATCAGTGTATTGCACTTACTCTGGGGTACATATTGAGAAATGAACATGAAATAACATTAATGATGTAATAACTACTCTCCAACACCTTATCACTTTGTTTCCTTGTTAAAGACAATACCAGTACAGTCATTCTTTAAGAATGCTGCTTCTGCTGACCATTCTTTGCATTTCTTTGAATGGAATTTTCTGTGTTCTGAAGATAAAGCATGGAAACAACAAGTTCTAGCAGTGAGGACATTTCCTTTGATAAGTTGGTCTTTGTTTTAGTAGAATATATTACAAATTATTGAAGGTTATAGGTCAATGATTTTCATTTTGTTCACCACAAAAGTCAAAAACATTTCAAATGGTAAATGATATGTGATTGTATAGAAGCAATGTTGTACCCTAGTTACCTAAAATGAAGAAATAATCAGAATAACATAAACGGAAGATAAACAGTGGCTGCTGCTTACTGATAGTGTCATACACCCAGATGATAGGGTACCAGAGAGTGAGAGCAATTATATATTTAGGGATAATTCCAACTAAAACTAAATTGACTGCAGTACTTAATGTAAAATTAGCTCTGAAAACATTACTCATTTTACGGCCAAAATTAAGATGACCGCATCTGTAATTGTACAGTGATATTAAAGCAAAAGAAATTTTAGGTGTGTATAGCCTATAGCCTATAGCCTATACTGTATGTGATATGTCTAGTTTTCTGAAATCAATCTCTTCTTCAAATAATATTTTATTAGATATTATTTGAACACAAAATTAAAAATGTATTATCTAAAAACATAAGACTGCTACCCTCACCTTTCCTATTTCATGACATAATAGGGAATATAATATGTTCTTTACCCACTGGACCATAGAGAGAAATTATTATTGACTCTCATACAACAATAACTCTGTTCATCCCTTTCACATGTGTTAAAAGCACTGCCTAAAGTTAGAAAGCTAAGTTGTGCTTATCCCTTCCATTTATGTTGCAAATCTTTCTTCCAATATGGCTTTCAGCTTAGATTTATTTCTATAGCATTAAACTGTAGTTCATTTTTTCTGCCCATATAATCCAACTGGAATCCTCATGGCAGACATTTTATTGATCTTCTCTAGATATAAGCAAATCTACTTTCATGCACCAAATTGAATCAAAATCTTTTCAAAATGGTGTGCACTCAATACAGTCATTCATGCCATAGCTTTTGAGAGGAAATGGGGGTAAACAAGGGAACATTTAAAATTACCATCTGCATGATAAAGTAGGGACAGTTACTTGTGCCTGGAGCACACATTGTGACTGTGTTAATCTTAATAATAATAAATAATAATTCTTTATTTATATAGCGCACACAGATTACGCAGCGCTGCACAAGCATGTCAAATTAATCTTCTTATATGGCCTCCTTCCTTCTAAAATCAACCTTTAAAATTCTGCTAATTATCCAGAAGGGCTATGGGTGTTACAAGAGCCCCTTCTTTCTGCAGTTTTACAGGCTGTTACACTGAAGGCCCATTAGTATGCAAGGGGAGAATTTGGCTTGATCTGTTCCTGCCAAAAGTAGAACAGAAAATGTAGGATTCAAAAAAAAAAGAAAGTTTGTATATTTCCTAATTACATAGACATAACTCAGAGTTATAAGCCCCCGCTAACAGGACAGGGTCCGGTGGGACCGCCTTGCCTCCTTTGCATATTTTGTGACTGTATCTCCCAGGAACCATACAAGATCACATAATCCTGATTTTAGGTTTAACACACTCAACTTTGACATGAAGCGATAAAGAATGGGGTACCTAGTTGATTGGAGACAGTTGCACCATTGTAGCAGTTTTCTGTGGAGTGTTATCAGAACTATTAACAATACTTTTCCAAAATGTACCTCACTGAGAGACGGGACAGGCCACCTTAGCACATGAGCATCTCCCTATCAATGACATCACATGCAGGGGGTGGGAGAAAAATCTCTACTGCATAAATTATCAGGCTATGCAAAAGATAAAAGTCAATCTTTGATATTAATTAAACTGGCCGTCCACATTTCCTAACCCTCACACCCAGATCAGTCTTCTAGCTTAGTAGTAGTTATAGCATTTGTATTTCTTTGTAATCATTTGTCTACTTTTATCTGATAACTGTATTTTCTATCTGCAGTGTAAATCCATGTATTAAATCTCTAAAACGTATTAAGTCTTTATCTGCAGCCTTAAAACAACAAGGCAGCAACAAGTTTCTGAAGGGAAAATGCTACTAGTATTATTGTTAAAGGAAAAGCAACACTTTGTTTAAAAAAACATCCCAATCCCGGCGTTGTTCTACTTTAATCTTGACATGTCAGGATCACTTAGAAAAAAGACTTCTAATTAACAGCCAAGAGTGCATGGACAATATGTCCTGGGCTCCAGACTGCTATGCACGCCTTTTGTACCTCCCTCTCCCATGCTGGGAGGCGTGTATTCACATCTCTCATGTGACGTACAGCATGGGAGAGGGAGGTGGTGAGGACGTGCATAATTAGCAGCCCAACATTTTGTCCCCGTGCTCCTAGCTGCTAATTATAAATCTTTTTTTAGGTGATACCAGCATGTCAAAATTACAGAAAAACACCACCGGGATTGAGATGAAGAGGAGTGCAGGTGAGTATCTGTAGTTTGCTTTTTGTTAAACAAAGTGGCTGCTTTCCTTTAAATTATTTTATAGCTAATGGGGTTCTGTTTCTTGGATTTCTAAATTGTTAAGGCACTTATTTGCCTTCCTCTTATAAGTTAATAAGTAAAGTATAGGAAGTAAGTCCTTATAAAATATATTGTGAATTAGTGCATAAGTTCATATTTTGTTACCTGTTTTGATAATTAACTGGATTTTTTTATGAATACATCAGAGTATAGCTAATTAACACTTTAAAGGCTTGTTTCACAATAGTAACCTACAGTAAGTTCGCGTCATGATGTCCTATTGCATCAGTATTTTTCAGCATGAAAAATCCTCTCTTAAAAGGATATGTCAGTGAAAATAAAAAAAGAAATTGTTAAAATAATGATTGCCCTTTAATAAAAAATCCTTTTATATGGTTAGAAAAAGTCAATCGCATCAAGTTTTATAAATGGTAATAGATATTGCCATCACTAACATTCATAATACTTATTGTCTCCTTCAGATACTTCAATATGTCTGTGACATCTTTCTTGGCGTCATCCTCTGTCTGCTGTATGCAGTGGAGAAGGCACGGGTTGTATCTCTGTGCCTTTCTGGAACAACTATAGTGTGAACATCGGTTTACCAAGCTATGCTGTTTGAATTGATTTAGCACCACACCAGACTTCTTCATGTAGCTTAGCACTAGTTTATTGTTAGTTTTGGCCTGATCGTCATTGAGATCACATGAGAGTTTACCCTTCTTACTTAGCTCCATACCTTGTTTGTGACTCTGATAATTGTTTTGCTAGTATTTTGACAATTCCCTTGTGTTCAAACTATTCAACTTTCTTGTGATTTTGTACTGCATTTGCCTGCTTTGTTGTGACCTCTCTCTGGCAACTATTCTTATCTATTTGAACTGTTTTGTCTTTGTCTCTATGTTTTACACTTTGGTGCAGGGAGGGATCATTGCCTAGTTATGGTGGGCCATCTAGGGTAGATCAAGTAAGTAGGTAGGGCTTCTCTGGTTCTGTTCCTAGTCTTCTCACTACAATGTCAAGTTTCTATTAAAAACAGAAACCATGATGCAAGCATGAAAATTGCTTGAGAAACCTTCATAAAATAACAACATTTGGATACTGTATTATTAGAAACCCTCAATGCAGGGTATCTACCACACATTATTCAACTCTCATGGAAAAACATCATTGTGCAGTATGTCTTGACTACATAATGCAGTTTTCATTTGCAGAGTGAGTAAATTCAGAGTTGATTGACACCCTTTAATATTACAACTGTTTGATCATACTGTTATAAGATCTTAGAGAACTGTACATGTGATATTGAGAGACAATGGTTACATACTCCCTGACAATTGCCAGATATATTATATTTATATCTTTAGTGCATGAAATCCAACTCAAAGCCAAATTTTATCTAAAGAAGAATACTGTTAGTCCTAGGTAATCCTTTTTGACAAATTACTGCATGTTGCCATTTACTTCTACCCACTGGGCTTCCCCGGTTTATTTTTTATATGGAATCCATGACATGAAATTTATTGTCCTGTCTCTTGATTTTTAAATCAGGGACACTGTGGTATTCTAATGGAAGGTTTATGGAGACCATCACCAGTTGTCATGTTGATTTCTGCTTAACAATATAAGTAAACATATTGCTGTGTGTATATACACTCACCGGCCACTTTATTAGGTACACCATGCTAGTAACAGGTTGGACCCCCTTTTACCTTCATAACTGCCTCAATTCTTCGTGGCATAGATTCAACAAGGTGCTTGAAGCATTCCTCAGAGATTTTGGTCCATATTGACATGATGGCATCACACAGTTGCCACAGATTTGTCGGCTGCACATCCATGATGCGAATCTCCCGTTCCACCACATCCCAAAGATGCTCTATTGGATTGAGATCTGGTGACTGTGGAGGCCATTTGAGTACAGTGAACTCATTGTCATGTTCAAGAAACCAGTCTGAGATGATTCCAGCTTTATGACATGGCGCATTATCCTGCTGAAAGTAGCCATCAGATGTTGGGTACATTGTGGTCATAATGGGATAGACATGGTCAGCAACAATACTCAGGTAGGCTGTGGCATTGCAACGAAGCTCAATTGGTACCAAGTGGCCCAAAGAGTGCCAAGAAAATATTCCCCACACCATGATACCACCACCACCAGCCTGAACCGTTGATACAAGGCAGAATGGACCCATGCTTTCATGTTGTTGACGCCAAATTCTGACCCTACCATCCGAATGTCGCAGCAGAAATCGAGACTCATCAGACCAGGCAACGTTTTTCCAATCTTCTACTGTCCAATTTCGATGAGCTTGTGCAAATTGTAGCCTCAGTTTCCTGTTCTTAGCTGAAAGGAGTGGCACCCCGTGTGGTCTTCTGCTGCTGTAGCCCATCTGCCTCAAAGTTCGACGTACTGTGCGTTTAGAGATGCTCTTCTGCCTACCTTGGTTGTAACGGGTGGCGATTTGAGTCACTGTTGCCTTTCTATCAGCTCAAACCAGTCTGCCCATTCTCCTCTGACCTCTGGCATCAACAAGGCATTTTCGCCCACAGAACTGCCGCTCACTGGATGTTTTTTCTTTTTCGGACCATTCTCTGTAAACCCTAGAGATAGTTGTGCGTGAAAATTCCAGTAGATCTGCAGTTTCTGAAATACTCAGACCAGCCCTTCTGGCACCAACAACCATGCCACGTTCAAAGCCACTCAAATCACCTTTCTTCCCCATACTGATGCTCGGTTTGAACTGCAGGAGATTGTCTTGACCATGAGTTGCCGCATGGGATTGGCTGATTACAAATTAAGTGTTAACGAGCAGTTGGACAGGTGTACCTAATAAAGTGGCCGGTGAGTGTATACTCTAATATGATTTTTTTGCAATATTTTCCAGAAAATGTGGGCACTTATGGTAGCAATAAAAGAACATATTTGTACACCATGTCTCTGCTTAAATCTCTTTGGTTTCTTTCTTCTTTATAAATCTTACAAATGTTAAAACCAGTAGCCTATCCAAATTGCATATTGACAGTCATGTTAAAACATCCGAACAAAGACTAAATAAGAATTAAATAATTAAAATAAATCTATCATTTCTTTAAAACTCTAGTTATTATTAATTATATTCATCTTGATAAATATTTGAAGTCATAATAATATTTGTACATTTTATGTATACCATATTAAATGCAGAAACTATAAAAACCTGATCTATAAAATCCTAAATACCTTCCGAGATGCTATATTAATATCATGCTGTAGGAAGATGCAAAACGATGGTGTAATACATTAATAATGTATAAACAGTAATAAAATAATATACATAATTAATGAGGAATACTTTAGGAATACAATGACCTTCCCAACATATCTGTAATGTAGCTGATATTTGTCACCGAGGTGTCAATATTTGTAAAAAGAAAGATATAAAATAAGAATATATTAGTCTTTGTACTCAATACTTACAAGACATTGTCATGGCCTAACGTTGAATATCAACACATTAATGAAACATGTCAGCTGTTAAAGACATGCTGTGTAACATCTAAGGGGTATTCTGAATTTTATTTTATTGAGGGATGAGAAAATATACAAGAGTTAATACTCTTATATATTTCTCCTCACATTGCACATTACCTATGTTGGTGCTGTAGAGACCTGTCTGCACGGTATGCTAGTGCAACCTATGGCTGTGTAATGCATCTATTAGGAAAAAGAACAAGTACAGCTTCTGAGAGGCAACCATATATATTAAAAACCAACTTATTTTATTAGTTTTATTAAAAAAAAAATAACAATGTTCAACATGACATGTACACAGATTTTTTGGAATGAATCCTTAGCCATAGCCTTGGCTTCTGAAATGTGTAGCATTTGCGTTACTACCTGGGTACATTCTAGGCATTCTTAGGAAATTCTCTGCCAAGGGTTAAGGAAATGTGTCATCAAGAAAGATTCTTTTTTTTTTCTTACTGTAAATTATTTATTTTAAGATGTTTAGGTTATTATGTACTGAGCATGTGCATTGTTATAAAAATACTCCCTTGAGGGGGGAGAGGAATTATCTACTGCAGTGAATCTAAAGAAATTTGTCTACTGTAACATAATTTAAAGCGTCAAGCTCTTGCTCTCTCATGGGTGACAGGCTTATGTTTCCTAAGAAGGGGTTATCTTTTGTGCATGATGCTTTACCTTGGGCTGCATTTTGTTGTTGATGGTTTCAGAAGTGGGGCTTTATTTTAATGAACAGAACTAAGGGGTTTAAAGCGGGTGAGCCAAGTTGTGGTACTGATGTTAGGAAAATATCAAATACAGCAAACACCAAAATAACAAATGGAACAAATGGCAAATGGAAAAGTCTTACCATGGCTATCAATCCAATGGATGTAAGATAGGTCCCTGAATCCAATGGAGTTGTCATAGATAGCAGTGGGCATGCAAGTCCGTAGTATTGAATATCTATATATACCTCCTCAGAACAAAAAAAATGCCAAAAAAAAATCAACCAAAAAAGTACAACAGTATTCCATGGGAACTTATCCTAGAGCCTAGGAGAAAAGACTCCCAAGCTTACAAGTGCAGTACAACTTGCCCTGGCAGCAGTATTGACTCTAAGTGAATGGATGGCCTTATGCATTTAATCTAAGAATAAAGGACTCCTCAGAGGTCTACCTAGGCATAGTGAATTAACCTTAGGGAGTAACTCCCTGTTGATTTTGGCAAATATGTGGCAAATATGAGGCAAATAAAGGGAAACACTCATGGGGAGCACCAGAGTGTTGGCTTCACTCACAACTCCTCCTCCAAGATATGTAGACTATGGATCTGGCTTGAGGACTCATTGTGCGGGTTGGGGCAAGTTGTGGGGGAGGCATTTATACCTAAATTCATCATTGACTATGAATTCTTTATCAGGATGCTTAAGGGGAGTAGGCTGGAACTACATTTTGGAGTTGTTCAGAAAGGAGTTGTAGTGCTGCACAAAACATAGTGGAGTAGCGCTGTGGTTTAAAGGGTTAATATCCTATTAAAAGGGGAAAGCCTCGGCCAACCAGACTAACCTGAAGCTTAATTGTGGTGCAGTTAATTGGGGAGGCATGGATAGTGGTGGTACTGTACTGAAGCTTAGTTGTAGTGCAGTTAATTGGGGAGGCATGGATAGTGGTGGTACTGTACTGAAGCTTAGCTGTAGTGCAGTTAATTGGGGAAGCATGGATAGTGGTGCTACTGTACTGAAGCTTAGTTGTAGTGCAGTTAATTGGGGAGGCATGGATAGTGATGGTACTGTACTTAAGCTTAGTTGTAGTGCAGTTAATTGGGGAGCATGGATAGTAAGCACATGCTCCTGGGGATTGTATAAAGCAAGCACTGGGGGAGGGAATAGAGCAAACACAAAATCAGTACCCTGAATGCACAGTTTCTTGAGGCAACATTATACATCCTTTTCTAGATTTCTTGAATACTTGAAAGTACACAAGTTTCCTGAGATTTGTGCATGTCCCATCCATTGCAGTAACTCCTTTGAGCACTGTATAGAGTGATATGCTGTTCAAAATTCATAGTGGAAATTTTGCTGGCAAACCAGTAAAGATGTAACAATTCATCACAGTCATACTGACATGCTCACAAAAAAGTTCCCATTCCACAATTACATTCCCTCTCTCTTTATTTGTTGTCTTTATCCTAAATAACATAGTGCAGCTCAATGCCCTACCTCACTATCTAACTTCAAAAGATACAATAATTATATCCTTTAAAATTCTATCCACATGATAGAGCTGTTGACTGACCACTATCCCTTCTGGAAGCCTTATACAGCACACAAAAAGCTAAGCAAAAAGTGGATTTACAATGAATTCAGAACAATGAGAATTATTGACAATAATGTCCATACTGATCAATATACTAGAACCACAAAATGTCATACAAAGTAAAATGAGGGCACAGAGGGAACATGTATGAGATAAAGTGAGAGTGCTCTCTTACACTCTTACTGTCTATCCTCTCATCTAGCCAAATCAGTTTTCATTCACTCTGCTGATGAGATACAAACACTGAAACAGTGCTGTGTACAGTTGGGAGTCTGTTCCTTTTGTAATAGATATACTGGTTTGGCTATTACCCTGCATCATGTCATTAGGGTTTCTGAAAATGTCATGCTTGATGTCTCCTTACAATGTAGCTAAGAGGCAAAGTTACCTCGAAACCCTATATCCATATTTTTTCCAAAGTCTGCAAACCCCTGCATACGTTGCCTTGAATGGCAAATACTCCTAAAGGAGTTTTCTTACTTCCTTGCGCTCTCATACTCCGGCACACACTCTTAAACTCCATCTCGCAGTTTCAAACGCCTTCTAGGTAGATTGACAAATTTTGTTTAGACCCGGGGTTTTTTTGGTTAAGTTTACTTATGTTTACCTTAAATCCATGTGTTAAAGGGGTTTGTCCAGGATACGGTTTTCTTTGGATATGGAGCAGGGGGGGTATAAAAATAACAAACTTAGCAGACTCACCTCATTTTGATGCAATACCAAGCCATGTGCAAAGTTATTTCTTTATTTACAAGATTGTATAAAAAGAGAGGGACATTGGTTGTGCGATTGAATCAAACCCTTGCCGTGGCCATAGCACCCGCTAATGAATAAAGCTGTGCTAATTAACCCCTTAGCGCTCCGCGCCGTAGCTGTACTGCGCAGCTTCCGACGATTAGCACTCAGCGCAGTACAGCTACGGCGCGAGCGCATAGGATTTTAGAATTGTCACCACGTCTCGCGACGTGGTGACATCTGGACGAGACTTGGGTGACAGAGGCAGGAGGAGTTCCTGTCTCTGTCACCCGACCAATCAAATCGGTCCCGCCCGCCGATCGCCGTGATTGGCCAGTCAAACCTGACTGGCCAATTACAGCGATTTTGGGCTAAAAAACGTGGTTTTAGCCCCTTCCTCTTCCTCCAGCGGCACCATTTTGGTTTGGTATCGCTGGAGAGAGGAGAGAGCATTACTGTGTGCACCAAAATACACTTTTACACTATAAATAGTGTTCTGATCCTTATCTGATCCCTATTGTTCCCTACAAATTCCCATCCCTATCTGTTTTTTCCTGTGTCCTGTGTGTTCCCTGTGTGATCGCCTTGTGTGATCCCACGTGTCTTCCGTTTTTCCCTGTCTGTCCCTTCTGAACCCAAACGCACTTTTCAGTGCGCTGTGTTAGCGTTGTTCTGCACTGGACGCACTTTTCAGTGCGCCGTGTGAATAGCGCTGCACAGAATCTTTAGCAGTCTTAGCGGTAGTTAGTTTGTCTTAGGGCAAGCTAGGTGCATTTGTAGCGCCTTTTTGCGCGGTGCACATAGGTTTTTTTTCGGTGCCTGGTAATATTTTTTTCCAGAGAGCCGTAGGTGTACCCATACGTAGCTACTTTTTGTGTGTGCCATCTGTGCGGCTGGTCCGTGTGGTTTGGTGTGCATTATCTTTTTTTTTGTGTGCTATCTGTGCGGCTTGTCCGTGTAGTTTAGTGCGCATTATATTTTTGTGTGCTATCTGTGCGGCTTGTCCGTGTAGTTTAGTGCGCATTATTTTTGGTGTGCCATCTGTGCGGCTGGTCCGTGTGGTTTGGTGTGCATTATCTTTTTTTTTTTGTGTGCTATCTGTGCGGCTTGTCCGTGTAGTTTAGTGCGCATTATTTTTTTGTGTGCTATCTGTGCGGCTTGTCCGTGTAGTTTAGTGCGCATTATTTTTGGTGTGCCATCTGTGCGGCTGGTCCGTGTGGTTTGGTGTGCATTATCTTTTTTTTTTGTGTGCTATCTGTGCGGCTTGTTCGTGCAGTTTAGTGCGCATTATTTTTGGTGTGTGCCATCTGTGCGGCTTGTCCGTGTAGTTTGGTGCGCATTATCTTTTTTTTTTTTGTGTGCTATCTGTGCGGCTTGTCCGTGTAGTTTAGTGCACATTATTTTTTGTGTGTGCCATCTGTGCGGCTTGTCCGTGTAGTTTGGTGTGCATTATATTTTTTTTTTGTGTGCCTGCTAGACGGTTTATCCGTGTAGTTTGGTGCACATTATCTAATTTTTCTAGTTCTCTATTTTTTTGTGTGCAATGTCTCAGAAGACGTACACCGTGTTGGAGGCATATAACATGCTTGCCTCTGACACCGAGTCAGCTAGTGGGGATGATGGTCCCTTTTACCTATCATCATCCTCCTGCTCATCTTCCAGTGACCTGGAAGGACCCCCAAGAAGGCGCCGTAGGGTTCCAGGGACTTCTGCAGGAGAAGTGCCTGGGACTTCTGCAGGAGAAGTGCCTGGGACTTCTGCAGGAGAAGTGCCTGGGACTTCTGCAGGAGAAGTGCCTGGGACTTCTGCAGGAGAAGTGCCTGGGACTTCTGCAGGAGAAGTTTCTGGGACTTCTGCAGGAGAAGCGTCTGGGGCTTCCACTGACCCCACATGGGTAGCCCCAGATAATTATACCCCTCAGGTCCCTGACTTTTTGGGCCATCCTGGAATTAACTTTGACACGACAGGGCTCAGAGCTGTGGACTTTTTTAATTTTTTTTTTGATGAGGCGCTGCTGAATATTATTATATTTCAGACAAATCTCTACGCTGCACAACATATTGCCCAAAACCCCACGTCCTTTTATGCACAACCCTACAGGTGGACCCCTGTCACTGCAGCAGAGATGCACAAGTATTGGGGCATAATACTCCTTATGGGGATAGTAAAGAAGCCTTCAATCAGGGACTACTGGAGCACAGACATACTGTACCACACCCCCATGTTCCGCATGGCAATGAGCAGGATGCGCTTTGAAGCCATCCATAAGTTTTTGCACTACACTGACAACACACAGTGCCCACCCAGAGGTGACCCCAGTCATGATCGGTTATTTAAGGTCAGGCCCATATTAGATCATTTTAGTGCCAAGTTTGCCCAGGCATATACCCCCGCCAAACATGTGAGCATAGACGAGTCCCTAGTACAATTCAAAGGGAGACTTCACTTCCGCCAGTACCTGCCCAATAAGAGGGCAAGGTATGGTGTGAAGATGTATAAGCTGTGCGAAAGTTCATAAGGGTACACATACAAGTTCAGGATATATGAAGGGAAGGACTCCACTATAGTGCCCCCAGAATGCCCCCCCTTCCTGGGTGTTACAGGGAAGATAGTGGGGAATTTAGTGCACCCACTGCTGGACCAGGGCTACCACCTCTACTTGGACAATTTCTACACCAGCACCACCCTGTTCAAGTGCCTCACTTCCAGAAATACTGCGGCATGCGGCACTGTACGCAGAAATCAGAGAGGTCTCCCTAAGTCGCTGCTTGGGCAAAAACTTAAAAGGCACGAAAGCAGGGCACTATGCAGCGACTCTGTATTGTGTGTTAAGTACAAGAACAAGAGAGAAGTCCTTGTATTAACCACAATACATGAGCACACCACCACCCCTGTACCAGTACGAGGTGCCAGTACAGAAACCCCCAAGCCAGACTGTATTTTAGATTATAACAAATACATGGGAGGGGTGGACTTGTCTGACCAGGTGCTTCAGCCGTACAATGCCATGCAGAAGTCGAGGGTGTGGTACAAGAAGCTGGCCGTGCACATGATGCAGATGGCATTGTATAATGCTTATGTGCTGCATCGATATGCCGGCCAGAGGGGAACTTTCCTGGAATTTCAAGAGGTGGTAATAAAGTACTTTCTTTTTGGAGACCAGGAAGGGGGGAGTGCTAGCACATCTGGAAGTGAGGCCCCATCACGTATTGTACCAGGGCAGCACTTTCCAGGAGTAGTTCCCCAAACAGCCAGCAAGGGAAGGACACAGAAGAGGTGCAGGGTGTGCTCCAAAAATGGCATTCGGAAGGACACCATTCATCACTGTGAGACATGCCCAGAAAAACCAGGGTTATGTATGAAAGATTGCTTCCGAATTTATCATACATCCCTGGATTTTTAGAGTACCCTGTTGTTACCCTGACGCACAGCTTATACATCATGCCGCATGCCGCACCTTCCCTTCTAAGCCCTGCCATGTGCCCAGCCTGTAGATTACTGTCCCGTATGCTTTACCTGGGAAAACATGCATCATGATTTTTAGGGTGTTTGTCTCCCATAGCAGCTGCTGGGCACAAAATGACATAATGGATATTTTTTACTATGCACTATCCATTATGCACTTTTTCAGGGGTCCACCTGTGGGGTTAAAATGCTAACTATACCCCTAGATTAATTCATGGAGGGGTGTAGTTTCCAAAATTGGGTCAGTTCTTAGGGGTTTCTACTGTACTGGCCCCTATTGGCATCTACAAATCTTTCATGATGCCAAAAAGAAAAAAAAATGTACAATGTCTGTGCTCCAACAAGTTATTCCCTTTTGAGCCCTGTCGTGTCTCCATCCTACAGATTATTGCCTCCTATGGGGTATTGCCCTAACCGGGGTAACCCGCAGAATGATTTTTGATGTGTTTTTCCCCAGTGGCATGAGTTGGGCAAAATACTTTTGTCACTTCAATGGCATATTTGATAAATTGCAATACAATTGTTTCTCTGCACTACTCACTTTGTTTTAAATTTTAGCCAGCACCTTAGGGGTTAAAATGCTCATACAAGCCTACATACATTCTTTGAGGGGTGCCCTTTCCAAAATGGGTTCACTACTTGGGGGTTTCTATTGTACTGGTACCTCGGGGGTACCCCCCATTACCAATCTAGTGAAAACGAAGCTTGAAAACCTAAATTGTGCTTCTTTCTTCCTGACCCCTGCCATGTGCCCAGCCTGTAAATTATTGGCACACGTGTGGTAATGCTGTATTTGGGACAACCCGCAGAATGATTTTTGGGGTGTTTGTCTAAAGTGGCATGGGTTGGGCAAAGTACACGAGGCACTAAAATGACATTTTTGAGATAAAAACACAATTTTTACTCTGCACCCTTTACTTTGCATTCAATTTTGGCCAGCGTGTTGGGGGTTAAAATGCTCATACAAGCCTACATACATTCTTTGAGGGGTGCCCTTTCCAAAATGGGTTCACTACTTGGGGGTTTCTATTGTACTGGTACCTCGGGGGTACCCCCCATTACCAATCTAGTGAAAACGAAGCTTGAAAACCTAAATTGTGCTTCTTTCTTCCTGACCCCTGCCGTGTGCCCAGCCTGTAAATTATTGGCACATGTGTGGTATTGCTGTATTTGGGACAACCCGCAGAATGATTTTTGGGGTGTTTGTCTAAAGTGGCATGGGTTGGGCACAGTACACGAGGCACTAAAATGACATTTTTGAGATAAAAACACAATTTTTACTCTGCACCCTTTACTTTGCATTCAATTTTGGCCAGCGTGTTGGGGGTTAAAATGCTCATACAAGCCTACATACATTCTTTGAGGGGTGCCCTTTCCAAAATGGGTTCACTACTTGGGGGTTTCTATTGTACTGGTACCTCGGGGGTACCCCCCATTACCAATCTAGTGAAAACGAAGCTTGAAAACCTAAATTGTGCTTCTTTCTTCCTGACCCCTGCCGTGTGCCCAGCCTGTAAATTATTGGCACATGTGTGGTATTGCCGTACTCGGGACAACCCGCAGAATGATTTTTGGGGTGTTTGTCTAAAGTGGCATGGGTTGGGCACAGTATATGAGGCACTAAAATGACATTTTTGAGATAAAAACGCAGTTTTTACTCTGCACCATTTACTCTGCATTCAATTTTGACCAGCGTGTCGGGGGTTAAAATGCTCACCACAACCACCGATAAATTCTTTGAGGGGTCTAGTTTCCGTAATGGTGTCATTTATTGGGGGTTTCTATTGCACTGGCACCTCACGGGCCCTGCCAACATGACATCACACTCCAAATCCAAACGTGTGAAAACAGAGCTGGAAAATCAAAATTTCACTCCTTCCGTTCTCATCCCTTCTGTGCGCCCAGTCTGTAAATTATTGGCACACGTGTGGTAATGCTGTACTTGGGACAACCCGCAGAATGATTTTTGGAGTGTTTGTCTAAAGTAGCATGGGTTGGGCACAGTATATGAGGCACTAAAATGACATTTTTGAGATAAAAACGCAATTTTTACTCTGCACCATTTACTTTGCATTCAATTTTGACCAGCGTGTTGGGGGTTAAAATGCTCACCACAACCACCGATAAATTCTTTGAGGGGTCTAGTTTCCGAAATGGTGACATTTTGGGGGGTTTTCTATTGTACTTTTACTTCAGGGGCTCTTCAATTACACTGTGGCACCACAAAATATTTGCAGCCAAATTGGCCTTCCAAATTCCCAGTATCGCTAACTCTGTTCTGGACATCGCTGTGCGGGGAAACAGCAGCTGACATCCACATGTCTGGTATTAGCGTACTCGGAAGAAGCAGGGCAAGAAATTAGGAATATATATTTACCTCAAATTCCTTCTGAATGTATCCATTTTAGGGCTAAATTGGAAAGATTGAAATCAAAAATTGAAATTTCAAAATTTCCACTCCATTTTCATATGCTTCCGGAAAAATAACTAAAGGGTTAACAGACTTCTTAAATGCTGATTTGAATAGGTTGAGATGTTAGGTTCATAAAATGGTGTTACTTGTGGGGGTATATAGTACAGAAGCCTTTATAGGGCACTTCCAAACTGAATTGATCACCAAAAAGTTCGCATTTTTCAAATTTCAAGAAAATCTGAGAAGTTGCTACTAAAACTTCAAACCTTCTCACATCCATAAAAAAAATGTAAACTTAAAACAAATAATGGATATAAAAAGAAGACCAATGGCAAAAGGTTTCTATCAAAAAAAATTTGTGGTATCACTTTTTGTCTAAAAAGTATAACATTTGAAACTTTGAAAATAGTCATTTTTTTCAAATTTTTCCAAAATTTTTGAATTTTTACCCCCCAAAAAAGGAACGGATCACCAAAATGACACTACTAACATAAACTACAATGTCTCACGAGAAAACAATCTCAAAATCACGGAGAAATCTTAAGGCGTTGAAAAGTTATTACCACAGGAAGAGACACTGGTCAAATTTCAAAAAAAAGTTGCGAGCCTTAGGCCGGCGCCACACAGGGCGCTTTGTCTGCGATCGGACCGAGGCCCACCCCAGTGGGCGCGACTTTGTCTGCGTTTGCGTTTGCAAGCGCAGACAAAGCGCCCTGTGTGGCGCCGGCCTTAACCTGCAAACAGGCTGCGTCCTTAAGGGGTTAATGAAAGTGAATGCAGCAGCATCATTGTCAAACCAAACTCACATTTAGTATGGAACAAGATGTAAATTGGGCAGCATTTGGTCAGCAAATAAAACAGATTTAATTCAGAAGTTTTTGTACTGCAGGTAGCCACAAGCATATAGTAAACATTAATAATTTAGAAGTATACAAATACTTATTAGATAAGTAATGGCAGATAATTGTTATGATTTGTATAATTAAGTACACAGGTAATACAGCATAAAGATTTACTGTTTAGAGTCCAGAAGAGCATAATTTCATACCAAGTACCCTTTGTAGATATAATACCTCATTTTCTAAACTAACTGGAGATCACAGAATAAAACCTCTTCCCAAATTCAGCTCTAGCAACTGAGGCAATACACAGACACGTACGAAAACACCAACAAACACACCTATCATCAAGTCTAAACTTGTAGAAAAAAACATGTGCTTCGTGCCTAGCTCGCTCCCTCAGAGACTGCTGTCATACATTGCAAACATGATTTGGGACTGGCAGTGTTACAGCACCTCAGTGCTGCATGTAGGATAAGGCAGGTAGATGGATAGATAAGTTGTAAGCTATAGGAACATGGTAAAAACAATTTGAATCCCTTCAGCACGACTACGTAAGGATTCATATCTCGTATGTTACATTTTGTAGCATCTCTGCTTTTGAAGTGGACTTTGCCCCAGAGTTAAATTCATCAAAGAGGAAAGTTATTCATCAGGTTAAAGTTATTTCATGAGAGCTTGGTAAAAAAAAAAAAAAAAAAAATGGACAGCGTTTTTGGGGGGCGAATAGCTCCCTTCATCAGGCCCCAAAACACGCTGTCCGTTTTTTTCCAAGCCCTCATGAAATAAATTTTACCTGAAAAAGAGCAGTGCGTGTTATCAATCCTGGTTTTTCCCCTCTCTGATGAATGTACCTCACTTCCTGCACACTTCGACCAGGAGACCAGGTTATGCTGGAGCTCACTGAATTACCAGTACCCCCCTCTCTTTAGTATCCTTTGGGACCCTTTCCATAAAGCCTGTCTTTGAGTGCTATTAACATTTGTATCCTTTTCACTGTGTGTTTCTTCATATTGTATTAGACGTTTTGCCCCATGGAGGAATTTCCTTTAGACACATTATTCTCCCAATCTTGAACACAAGGGCATTTTCAGTTTAAAGAAAATCTTCTTCCAAGAATCCTAAGCAAACTTACCTTTTAGCGTTTTCCTGCTTAACATGAATCTTATCTTGAATAAGCTTGAATATAAATAATTGTAGTAAAAATACAGTCACATTAGCCCCTGCTTGTGTAATTATTCACACCTCTTCAGGCCTTCCTTCTTTCTCTGCCTGAGAGTCAGTGACATAAGCCGGCTCTCAGGAATTCCCACACATGCGCACTCTGTACTTGCATTGCACAGCCGGCTGCAAAGTATTGGGCAGCTGGAAGCTTGACAGTGCAGCTACGCATTGAAGGTTCAGACTGTGCATGTGCGGGACTATAAGAGATCCTGGGTAGGAACAGAGTAGGAGGAAATGAACACCTGAAGAGGTGATTTCAAGCTTATTCAAGATAAGATTATTTTTCAGCTTTCACATGCCAACAAGTAAGTATGCTTAGATAAAAATGTGTCTTAGGTGATGGTAGATTTCCTGTAACAAACTTTAACATATGCATGGGTCCCAATGCATATGTATCGCACTTTCAGTTATGTCCACTCATAGGAGACATATCCATGTATAGACATATCCCTCTCACATTTGGTTGTGCCAATAACAACTTTACTGACGGTATATACAGCTACAGAAACATAGGAGAAATCACTCTTTATTACATACAGTGATTGCAGGTGACGTGTCCTCCATCTTCTCAATTGGGGCCGGCATCACCATGTCTCCTCATCAGCCACATGTCCTACCTGTGGAGTTCACCACACAGACATCTTATGTTCCTTATTATTCCTACATCTTGGTTCCCTGGTAGTGTTATCCTGCTGCTAGCCCTAAAACTCTCCCCAAAATACTGTAAGACTGCATTCATATGTTTGGCTTGAATTTGAACAATACAAGACACCAGGTGCTCGTTATTGATCACTTGTGTTTCTCTGGAAACACTTATGCGAACAAACAAAGGCCCATCCTACTGTGCCCTAAGGAATGTCCCCCACACAGCCCTCCAATAATGCCCTCCGCACAGCCCCCCAGTAATGTCCCCCACACAGCCCTCCAGTAATGTCCCCCACACAGCCCTCCAGTAATATCCCCCACACATCCCCCCCAGTAATGTCCTCCACACAGCCCCCCATTGATGTCACCCATAAAACCCCCCAGTAACGTGCCCACACAGTTGCCCCCTTGTTGTTCTCCTTCCATAAGCTCCCATCATAATCGTCCCTCACCTCACTTGTCCAGCTCTGTGCAGGTCATGTGAAACATGAAATCATCTCAGGTCCTGTAGCCTCCGGGGGGTAATATTTCCTACAGGGGAAAGCAGTGTGCCTAATACACACTTTCTCATTACGATATATTTCCTGAGTGGGAAGGAATGCCTGGACAGCAGGACAAATATCCTGAAGACCTGGGGAGAACCGTGGCTAGGGGAACAGGCCCTTAATTTTTTGCCCTAGTGGCGCCCTTGCAACAAACCAACCACAAACATTAGTCGTCTGTCAACCTTTTTCTTGGGGTGTGTACTAAACAAAAGTCCTAAAACAATGAAATTTACTGTAGAGGTTACATGGTACAGAATATTAGGCATTTCAACTACACCTACTGTAGGTAAATATGCACACATATAGTGATATGTACTTTTCATGCTGATTACTAAGGAATGTCAAATTGCTTAGCCATGAATTTTAAAACTTCATTTAATAATGTAGCTCAAATGCAGAAAAGTAAAATCACTAAAATAACTTTAATAAATATTAAATAATGAAGTTTTCTGCAGTAGCAAATCAATATGAAATGGTCAGCAAAGGAATTTCAATGCTAAATGATTCGGATGGGTTTGGCTTCCTTATGTTTCCCCAAATGAATTTTATAATTTCATTTATTATATTGATTTGAAAATCTTTTCCTGTCTGCTCGGAATAAAAAGATCCAGTGCATAGTATGCATATATTAATCACATTATGCCCGGCATACTCATAGTCAGTGCATGTAGTAGCTTTCATTAGTATGGTAATATTTCTATGGATGATAAGACTTCCAGCCATGAAAACTGATAAAATATATGTATTGGTTTAATTGATTCATCAAAATATGATCTCTTACTTAACAGGGGCTACTCCTGCAGACTTAAAATATTGTATATATGTATATATGGCTGTTTATGCATGTCCAATAATAATATATACAAATAATATTGTTACATACTATTGAAGTTAGGAGTTCATAAACTGTTACATGTCATGTTAATGCTACATCTGTTTGTTATTGAGAATGATAATCTGTTCATTCAGTGTCGGCTCCAGGTTTCAGTAGGCCTCTGTTCCTCCCCTGGTGGTTGGGTGGTATTTTTTCCATTGCAACTCTTACTTACTGATACAGAGCTATATTTGTTTCTAGGAGATTATGGCTGATAAATACTAGCGCATGGAATGTAAGAGGCATGGAGATGCCAATAAAAGTTTTGCCATTTTTCAGTTGATTAACAAGTACCAACCAGCCATTGTGTGCCTCTCTTATATGTATTGTGTTTCAGCAGATCCTGGGTTGTTCATCAATTTCATTCTACATATTCAACACATGCCACAGGGGTCAGGATACTAGTTCGTAAAACTGTGCCTCTCCACTGCTTTCAGCAAGTCATTGACCTGGATGGCCGATTTGTGTGCCTTTTTTTCCTCAATAAGTGGCTTACACATTTTATTGGTTGCCACCTATATACCGCCGCTCTACATGGGAGATGCCCTTAAACATATATTGCAACTGGTTCCTCCACAAATTCACTTCTTATAGTAGGAGACTTCAATAACTATCTGAATCCCCCCAGTGATAAAGTTTATCAGGGTAATATAGCTGATGCTCCCACCTCACCAGCCAGAGTTCTTAGGGAAGTGGCAATACTGAAACCCCTCTGCCAATGTATATTCATGTGATTCTGCTTCACATCATAGTCTCCCCAGGATAGATTTGGCAGCGTGATTTGAAACCATTCTACTCCCGGTGTCCGAAGTGAAATATCTAGCTCGCAGCATATATGACTATTCCCCACTTTGTGATAGAGGGAGGGGTAGAGAGCGGTTGTTGTTGCAGCTAAATCTATTCTGGTTGAATTTTGTGGGTAATACATTAGAGAATGATTTACAACTGTTTCTTGATCATAATGTGGGCTCAGACCCCTTATCTGCTATATGGGATTCTATAAAATAACAGGGTAGAGGCCTGTTGTTTGCCACAGAGCTTACTGTTAAGTTGGAAAATAGGGTTTATCTCATGGTGAGATTACACATCTGATGGCTTTAGGACCAACTGGGAGGTGGCTCAGGACTATTATGATCAATTGTATAGTTCTACACTTTAAGAGTCACAGGATAGCATTTGTAAATATTTTATTAATATCTTCCCCATTTACTTGATTTATGAGATTGTAGAGTACATGAAGGAGGGAAGGCTACCCCCACCTATGTAAGAAGCCATTATACTGTAGTAGTGCTACTATTCAATGTTCCACAGGCTAAATTTAGCACCAATTCATTTTCCAGTCAGCTGGAAAGGGTCTGCCCAGCTGTCCCATGCCACCTTTAAACTTCTCACACCACCAAAGGGAAGCTGTCACAACTAGCCCATTTTTTCGCCATGCACATGTTCTCAAAACCCATAACATGACAATTGCATAGTTGCTTTTGACCTGTTTGTGTGTACTATAAGTTCACTATAATTATCTAGTGTATTTTACTTGGATCCCTGCAAAGGTAGGAACCAGGGAGGGACACCAGTTTCCTAGCTGCCACCTATCCATGAGGGCTGGAGCGTGCATGCCAGGAAAAAGATCCAGGAGCAGATGTGTGTGTGTTGGTTTTGAATTTCTTACCCCTGGGACTCAGCGTGGGAGTTTGGCAGGGAGCCAGTTGGAATACACTAACATTTCAAATTTTTCACAAACTCACAAACATTTCAAAAGCAACTATGCAATTGTCATGTTATTGGTTTTTGGTGACAGTTTTCCTTTAAAACTTCCATCAACTGCCTAATAGTAATATTGACAGCTACAGTATATATTGCTTGCACTTGAGAAGTCAATGTGATATTTAATAATGTTATGTTGAAACAATTGTTATCTTTGCTGCATAATCACAGGCTGCAATTGGTTGGCAGCTAATCAAGAACCTATGTATTCAAAGGATCCGGATTTTTTTTCTTGCTTTACACTTCTTTCGGAGGGTCATTGTCATTGTCAGCCCTCTGACTACTGATTCAAGACTGAGGTACCCCCAAATTCTACTCCACAATGCAATCATCGCTACTACCAAACAATCCACTGCCTTGTGTTCCTGCAGGAAGAACTGTTACCAACTTTGCTGGGGTATGGACTGTGTCTGTCATTAAAGAAACAGTAAGTTTTGCAAACATTACCTTTGTCCCATGTGATCCCTGGTCTTTCTCTTAAATCAAGGGCTTCCCCTTCACCATATGCCTAGGGATTGGTTACCACACACACACCAGAAATGCCCCATGGGGATATGGGCGCCATGGGCACTGCTATCTTGACGCGGATCGTCGCTCCCCGTGACATCATCGGGGATCTGCAATCAATCTCCATGACAGCCTCGGGTCTTCTGAAGACCTGAGGCTGTCTCGTTTTAACCCCTTCTTTACAATGTGTTATCAGCACATTGTAATGAATGAGGAGGAAAATCCCCATTTACTGCCATACTGCAGTATGGCAGTTTATGATCGGATCGATCAAACAACCTAGGGTTAAAGTACCCTAGGTAGTCTGAAAAATAGTGAAAGTAAAAATAAAAAAAGTTTTAAAAAAATTATAAAAAAAAACCTAAAAATTCAAATCACACCCCTTTCCCTAGAACTGATATAAATATTAATAAACAGTAAAAATCATAAACACATTAGGTATTGCTGCGTCCGAAAATGCCCGATCTATAAATATATAATAATAAAAGAATGCTGTAGTTACACTGATGCAGAATAATATCATGTTTAATCCCTGAGCTGTGGGGTTTTGGTTAAATATACAATTATAAAATTACAATAGTGAAGCTCTGTTGCTTCTGTGCTTGTGCTCAACGCTTCTCCTGTCACCTTAAGTATGCACTGCTCCAGAGAATGATGTAATCACATTGTTGTGTCTGACTGACAGAAGTAATCAATTGCTGCCCCATCCCCCAGCTGCTGTGATCCAGCTGATCCAGCTTAGGTTGATTAGTCCTGTCTATACAGTTCAGGAAGCTCTGTGTAATGTGTTTAATAATCCAATCCAGCTTTCCCAAGGCCATGAATGTTATAATTGTTTTCCAGCAAAACCACTCAGCTCAGGGATTAAACAAATTAGCAAATTTAGACATTGGGACATATTTATCAGGGCCTGAAATAATCCCAAATGCTAGCTTACTTCTAGCACTTGCGATTATCAATCTGCCACCTTCATGTCACTGGGGCATCCCCTGTCCCCGCGCTGGCAACTTTTCACATGCTTGGCGAAGAATAAATGCTGCGCAGTACCCTGCCCGATACATCAAGAGGCTGAAGCCTGAAGCCTCTTGATGTATCGCGCTGAGAAAATGCAGTGGCGGGGCTATCTTCATAAACACATCCATCTATCATGGACCCTTCTGTAACCCAGCTACCATGACTTGGCTCCCATGCCCTCCCTTTCACAGATACTGCATCTTATGTCCCCTTACAGAGTCATCTTTATTGTATTGTTCTGCTGTATATAACACAACCATTTGTATTTAGCAAAAATAGGAGTTTCTAGAAAAACTTCAGCAGTTATTCTATATTCTTTGTGTAGAAAATACTGCAGTGAGAAAACATTGATCATATTAAGTAGCTGTTTAAGAATATTCTTAAGTTATTTGTAAAAGGCATTCATCATAAAACAAGAAATAATTAATACAAGGTGCAAATTTCTTTCTTTCAGTAGTACTTTATTCTCTGTTGCTTTACAGCACATTGCAGTTATGGTCACATATTGACCATTTTATTGTCAGATGGCTCCCTCTGTTGACATAAAAGCGGCACTTTTGTCTAATTATTATACATTCCATTCATACCTTTGTTGCTAAAAATACCTGGATGCTCAAGGCTTGGCCGATTACAAAGGTTAGGAACACATTTGTAGGCCGTGTGCCTAGGAAACTGTAACATGACACAATGTAGCACTCTGACCTAACTACCAGAAACTTACAAGTAAATGTTTAATTTACACCTCACCAAGATTGTCAGGTAACTAAGTGAATAAAACTGACTCCCGTAGACATAGCAATTTGAGCATAATATAAGGGTTATATTAATGTATTAATATGCATATCTGTCTGAGGTAAGTTGTAAGAAGAGACGCTATGGGTAATTAATTTTAAAAAGAAGAGAGGGAAGGTCATTCTTATTGAGATAAACTAAAAATGATGGTATGACTTTTTCTCACTGATGAAAAAACAGAAGGTTTATAGGTGTCATACAAATATATGAAAACTATTTATAGAGCTACTGTCGAGTTTTGTAAATTCCTCCACAAGCAGTGCTGCCCTGTGAAATGTTGCCGGGACATTCACCACTGATAAGTTGTCAGTTTAATATATTTCCAGGAGGAATAAAAGGAGAATTGCATGCTGTAGGGTTAAACAGTAGATGCTACAGAATGAATGGTGAATAAAGTCAGTAAAGATAAATGGTCTACTTTAACTGTCACATCATAATGCTCCAAAGTGCTAAAGTGGCGTTCATATGACAGCGAGTGTGCAATGAGGCACTTCCATGCCAGGCAGATGGGTCACAATTCCTGGTGGTGGGGCATGGACTGGTGACTAGAGGTATCCACCTCCATGCGAAGCACTCACCACTTCCTTTAAAGATATTCTTCTTTATTCATTCATCTTTAAAAAAAATTTGGAGATCAATACAGGAGGGAGGAGGCAAGATGACATTAGGCCTAGCACTCGCTCGCGACGTCGTAATAAAATATAAAGACATTTAGACATTTGAAAAACAATGAAAACATGAAGCCGACATATGGGAATAGTAATTAATTTGGGTGATAAAACTATCTGTCAGAAAGGAGATAAATTACCATTTCGAAAAAATTTTGCCAAATTTTCATTTTTTTCATCAAAGTTATAAGCAAATAAAGTGATGCATGTCAGATTACAAAAAAAGGGGCTGAGCCTTAGGGTAAACTGGCTGCATATTAGGCACTAAAGAAGTAAGAAAAGGGTGACAGGTCTTAGTCCTGTGACTATGCCCCATATGGCAGTACCTGTAGTACAACTACTGTGCTCTATTCACTCAACCCACAATATTAGTTTTAAATGTTATTGGTTGTGCAAAGTTAAAGAGTTGTTTCTGAATACGCCTGGAGCAGTACTAGATTCAATGCACTTTGTCCTTCCACATTTCATATTTTTCATATGCATTCTTTCCTTATCCTTTAACTGAGACCAAGCCTAGCTGCAGTTATTAGCTGGAAAAGTCAATAAATGTCCATGCTAATGCACATGTTGCAATGGTGACATCATGTGGCAGTTACAAAATCCAAAATTTACATGGTTCTATTGTTTTTATGGATCAATTTTTTAGTTTCCACAAAATCTTTATTCAATTAAAGACCAGAAAGTGCCTTAGAGTCGGACAGGCGAAACATAAGCCCCTTGCAGGGGGAACATTATAAATCTGTGTTATTGGACACATAGACAATTACAGCATCATATTAAGCAGTAAAACAAAATAATCCACGGGGGGGGGGGGGGGGTATACAATAATTTGTTGTAATATTGGTATTGCACTTGCAATTATGGAGGTCAGTTTTAGCCATTTTACTTCTTACTTCCATTAAGAGGATAATGTTAGAGCTCTCTCAAGAGTGAGGGATCCCTGCAGGGCAATCCATGGTTCCAATATTCCCTCAAATAGTGCATAGGTGTCTGTCCTGGTCGTCTCTATCCTCTCAAACAACATTGGTTAATCCTGCTCTTTGACGACTGTAAAAGGACAGATCTGGTGATTTTGCTGCTCTATGTATTCTATTCAATTGTGCTATGAATTGAGTCATGCAATGTGCCTTGTTTTTAACCTTCCCAGGCTTGTCTCCCAAAAGGAGTACTGCTGGGGTTACTGGGGTTGTGTTGCCAAATAAATACCGGGAAAGGGATTTAACATTGTTCAGATATGGGCCATGTCGCCTAGGGCATTACAACCCCGAAAGCAGCAAATGGGGATACATGTTGGCAAGGCAGGAAGTTACAAAGTCTTATGCAACAACCCGAGCGAGGTCTCTGTCATTAAGACTTGCTACCTTTTGCTAGGGTGGTGCTGGCTGTGGAGGAAAAATGTGAGTTAAGTTTATTTTCTATTTGTGATTGGGAACTGTGGTTACAAAGTAGGACTTTGTTGAGCCGCCAATGGTACAAGGAGGAGATCTGGGCCCCAAAGTTAAAAACCGTGAGAACAGAGTTATGGTCTGACCAGGAGGAGGGTATATGCCTAAAGTATAGCATGGAGGATAAAGAAGTAGTATCAGTGAAACTGTAATCAAATCTGGAGTAAGTGTGGTGGACTGGGGAAAAATAGGTGTAGCCATGCATATTTTCATAAGACTACCGCCATGTATTGCCTAGACTATGAGTTTTAAGCAGTTGCAGGACTATGCGCCTATGCAGATGCGTTATGACACACCTACTCACAATTGAGTTGTCCATAGCCAGGCTATCTGTAAAATTTAGGTCTCTGCACCAAATTATGGAGCAATAAATAAATTGGTGGAGTCTATGGAAGATTTCATTGTAGGGAACTGAAATGTAGGGGGTGCATAAGACTTTATAACACAAATATGTCTCGATTTTAGCGTCCCTGAGAGTATCAGGAAATGACCTTCAGGGTCAGAGTATGAGTATGGGATGATAGGTAAACCCTCCTTTTTTGGGAATTTAAGTAATAAGGGCTCTAGGTGGTAGAGAAATGTGTCTCTTGGAGACAAATCACAACAGGGTGGTGCTTAAAGTAAACAAACATGACTCTACATCGCTTAGAGGGGGATCTAAGTCACTTTACATTGTGGGACAATATTCTACACATTGCATAGAAGAGACAAAAAGCCCAGAAACACTCACAGATATTGAGATAAATATGGTACCAATATTGTTATAATCAATAAACCACCCTGTGTGCAAATCAAACTTGGGAGGGGGAAGGAGGTTGGGGAGAGGAGGAAACAATCGGGAAAACATTGACACATGGACTAGTAGTACGGAAAAACTGGTACCAAGAAGAAAACACATTTAGTTGTCCTCTCTCTAAGGATACCACGAGTGTCGACATGTCTTCATGGTCAAATATATTCCAATAAAAATACAGTAAATCCAAACATTTGCATATTATTTGCATAGGAAACTATACCCACGTAATGGGAAGGAATAAACGGGAAAAAATATAGCATTGAACAAATTTGCCTAAAGTTCTGAACAACTCAATGTACGGATCAATCTAGCTGGTCGTTCCTATCCCAGTCAAAGTGAACGTCAGCTTCAGGTTTTGTTCGAAGAATGTTCATTGTGGCGCAGGGTTGTGCTTTGCGACCCTCATCCAGGAAACAGGCCACAAATTGTGACCCATTATGGGTAAATGATGGGGAAAAAGGAATCCCCAGCGATATCGGACCTGTGCTGATGGGAGTGCAGAGGTAATAGGGCACAGGTCTCTACGTTATGTTAGGGTAGTAGAGCACATGTCTGCAAAAAGTTTCACCAATTCCGGGAGGCCGGGAAAAGAATCGCTATCTCTATCGGCATTGAGAATCAGGTCCCCTGAATCCTCATGTTGGGGTTTGGGAACCACATCTCTGGGTGATCCGTGTGGTCTGAGAGCATAGAGCATAGAGCATGCTGGGATCTCCTAGTGGTAGGATGGCCGCGAAAATATTGGTAGCTGTTTCTTCGAGATTAGTGACAGTTTTGGGGAGTCCTCTAATTCTAATATTCCCCCTCCTAAATATATTTTCCAGGTTTTCTCACTTAGCTCCAGCTTTTAGACCTTTAGTAGGTTGCGGTCTTTTAATCTGCCCAAAACATTCCCCGGGGCTCAGGGACAGTACCAGGGCAGTGCTGGGGCCCATAGATTGTGAGTGGGCCGGATAGGAAAATCGGAATGGCTTGATAGTGTGACCGACTCCTTCGGTGGCTAGGACCGAAAGAACTGTGAAAATCAACCTAGATGCAACCTTATCTCACACAAGAAAATGGCACGTTTGTTAAAAAAAAAATTACTAACCCATCTAACACATTTTTCGATGCATGTTTTTATAGCAGATGTTAAGCACCAGTTGATTTTATTGAAATTGTCAAAATCCATTGTTTTTATGGTGAGCAAAGCCCATAGTAACTTTGTAAGTTATTGATTCTAGTTTCATCTTTTCTATTTCAAAGTCTTACAGGGCATCTGAAAATAGAAGCTTCACATTGTTTTACTTCCAGAAGCATAAGTTGATGGATAGACAGCAATTTAGAATGCCAACAGCGGACATTTCCAGGCCACATGATACAGAATTTGTCTAGTGGTCAGTCTGTCATGTTTCATATAGAAACACAACATTCCAATAAATATAATTGCACTAAAATTGCGTAAGCCTCAGGAGTATAGTATTTTGTGCTGAAATGGGAATTTCAATGTAATCATCTTGTTTCGTTATTTTGAAACACCAAAGACAAATGATTCTTGATATAAACTTTGAATTTTAAGTGTTTCCCTCTGGCCAGAGGCCCCACTGTAAGATCTACAAGCTCTGCTATCAGGTACTGTATAACACTTGTCTATAATAATGTGGCAATGGGCTTTTGGTGCCTTTACTACCATTACATATCCTATAGATTTGCCTCTGCCAATCCTTCTATAATAATAATAATAATAATAATAATAATGTGTATGCAGTGTTTTAACTCTTGGATTTTCTAACCTTAAACCTTAATACATATTAAAAAGTGGCTCTTCATAATAGCATTAAAGCAATACAAATCAGTGCCTTTACACAATACACAATATTCAACACAGATAACTATATATCAACTTTCAAGTAACAGGTATCTTTATGAATTAGCATTGATTCTTATATTGTATGCATTAAATTTGTATCTTATATGCAATGTGAAGTATCTTCTATGCAATAATCTTGGTTTGTGTTTTTTTACGCAGTATGTTTTGTATCAGCTTTTTATCTATGTACTAAAAACCTCACTAGGAAATATGCAAATATGTTTGACAGGATGGGAAAAACACTGCATCTTAGCTACTAAATGGCTTTATGTCTCTACACATCTGTAAGGTGGCCTTTATTGGCAAAGACTCCGTTAGGAGAATCACACATTCTTGACCTAGACAAAAGCCTCTCACTCAGTTAAACCAGTTCCCTACACTGTATTGAATAAATGCAAACACATTGAAACAGTGTTGTGTACAGTTGGGAGTCTTTTCCTTATGAAATAGATGCGTCACTGTCACCAGACCTGAACCCAAGAGGTGGGTTGAGCTGGACCGCAGAGTGAAGTAAAAAGGGCCTACAAGTGCTAAGCATCTCTGGAAAATTCTTCAAGACTGTTGAAAGACCACTTCAAGCAACTACCTCTTAAAGCTCATCAAGAGAATGCCAGAGTGTGCAAAGCAGTAAGCAAAGCAAATGGTGGCTACTTTGAAGAACCTAGAATATAAGACATGTTTCATTTGTTTCACATTTTTTGTTCAGTTTATAATTTCACATGTGGTAATTGATAGTTTTGATGCTTTCAGTGTGAATCTAGAATTTTTATAGTCATGAAAATACAGAAAACTCTTTTAAAGAGAACCCGTCATGCAAAATAACCCCCCAAAACTAAATATATTTTCATAAACTGCCATTAGAGAGCATTGCCTCTATCCCTTCATTGTCCCTCTACATGCCTGTAAACCTAAGCAATGAGGTCCTAAAGCTGTATGCAAATGACCTGTGAAATGTCCAATGAAGCATTAGCATATTCAAGCTGTCCACCTTATTCATGAGTGGGAGGCACAGCCACACCCCCAGTGCATGACTGACAGCCTGTATAATGATGTGAGGCTGTATAATGATGTGCTTCCTGGTGCTGGTGGCCACGCCCCCTGCAGCCTGTGTGTGTGTGTGTGTGTGTGTGTGTGTGTTTAGGAGAGATACAACAGCTCCAGGCTGCCATGTTACAGCAGAACATGTCAGATTCATGTGTAGCTGATGTCTGTATCTCTCACCTGTATATTAGGAGGATGCAACATGTCAGCAGATGCAGCACACACACTAGCAATACTTTACTATACATTACACACAGACATGAGCAGGGGGAGGAGAGGGGAGGGGTAACAGGGGTGACATCACTGCTTCTGACCATGTGACCAGCCTCATTTACATGATATAAAATAGATGATTTTACAATGAATAATGTATGAAATAACTAGATAAAGGCTGGGATGGATCCTTGTGAGCTGCTCCAACAGGTAGTAGCGACAGGACAAGAGACACAGACCTGATGACAGGTGTATCCAAACTTTTGGTCTGTATTATATACATCATACAGTTTTTATTTCATAATCAATGAACTTTGCAAATGTGAGAATATGTTTGGGCTTTTGGTAAACAAATGCTGTCAAATTTAGTGACCAGAGCCAGGCAGCTGCTGCTAAAGCAAATAAAATTCTGGAATGTATGAAGAGAGGAATAAATTCTCATGATAAGGACATAGTTTTGCCCTTATACAAATTATTGGTCAGACCACAATTGGAATATTGTGTACAGTTTTGGGCACCAGTGTATAAAAAGGACATAGTAGAACTGGAACAGGTGCAGAGGAGAGCAACCAGGATTATTAGGGCAATGGGGGTATTAGAATACAATGACATTACAAATTTTAGGATTATTCAGAAAAAAGACAGCTGAGGGGAGATGTACAATGTACAAATACCTGAACGGACAGTACAAGGATCTCTCCAAAGATCTTGTTATACCTAGGCCTGTGAGCAGGACTAAGAGGCATCCTCTACGCCTAGAGGAGAGGCGATATTACCATCAGAATAGACAAAGGTTCTTTACTGTAAGAGCAATGAGACCCTGGAACTCTCTGCCGCAGGAGGTTGTTATGGCGGACTCTATGTACATGTTCAAGAGAGGCCTGGATGCCTTTCTGGAGAGCAAAAATATCACTGGTTATGGGGAAAAACATATGTGCAATTCTTGAGGGTTGGACTTGATGGACTTGCATCTTTTTTCAGCCTTATATATTATGATTAGAGATGAGCGCACACACTCGTTCGAGCATTAGCGTACTCGTAACGGCTCGTTGCTCTGATGAATACTTCACCAGCTCAAGGAAATGGCATCTCCCGCCGTTTTGATTTTTGGCGGCCAGAAACAGTGCCAATCAAGCCAGGAGACTCTGCAATCCACCCAGCATGACGTGGTACCCTTACACGTCGATAGAAGTGGTTGGTGTGTTAGGGTGTTATATTAGCTTACTGTTAGGCAGGAGTGAGTCTACAAGAACCAAACAGCCCTTGTTAGGGCTAGAATAGCGTTATATATTTTTTTTTTGTTTGCTTGTGGCTGGGCTTGCTGGCACTAGTAGTGCAGCTAGTACCATATTGTGAGGAATTTGCAGGGAGACTTGGGAACGTTCTATTTAGCTCTTAGTAACACACATATCCATCTCAAACAACTAAGTGGGACAATTTATTAGGGGTTTGATTTGAATTAGGCACAGTCTGCCGATTTTTATATTTTTTTTTTCAAAACTTAAAGTGACAGGCACACCACAAAATCCAGTTGTGTGCTGTCAGTGTAGGTTAGAAACTAGGCATTCAAGAACCCAACCGGCTTTCTTAGGGCTACAATAGCGTTATATATATATATATATATATATATATTGTTGATTTGCTTGTGGCTGGACTTGCTGGCACTAGTAGTGCAGCTAGTACCATATTGTGACGAATTTGCAGGGAGACTTGAGAACTTTCTATTTAGCTCTTAGTGACACACATATCCATCTCAAACACCTAAGTGGGACAATTTATTAGGGGTTTGATTGAATTAGGCACAGCCTGCTTTTTCTTTTCTTTTTTTTCAAAACTAAAAGTCATCAGGCACAGCACAAAATCCTGTTGTGTGCTGTCAGTTTAGGTTAGAAACTAGCCATAGCAATAGGATAACATCATTTTGTTAAAAAAACAAACACACAAAAAAAACACCAAAAAAAATTTACAGTTTACACTTTAATTTTGAAAATGTTGAACCCGAGGGCTAGGGGTAGAGGACGAGGGCGTCCAACTACTACAGGGGTCAGATGCCGTGTTCCTGGGCGTGGTGAGACACCACCTGCTGATGAGGGAGCAGGGGAATGCCGCAGAGCTACACTCCCTAGGTTCATGTCTCAAGTTACTGGGACTTGTGGTAGAGCACTGTTGAGGCCAGAACAGTGCGAACAGGTGATGTCGCGGATTGCGGACAATGCTTCTAGCCATTTGTCCACCAGTCAGTCTTCCACGCATTCCACCCATGTCACCGAAATCAGCACTCCTCCACCTCAGCCTCCTTCCCTCCAGTCTGCCCCCTGCCAGGAAAATTTGGCATTTGAACCGGCATACTCTGAGGAACTGTTTTCTGGACCCTTCCCAAACCACTTGTTTGGTTGCTGCTGAGCTCTTTTCCGATGCCCAGGTTTTCCACCGGTCGCAGTCTGTGGGTGATGATGACATTGTTGACGTAGTGGAAGAAGTGTGTAAAGAGGTGTCGGATGATGAGGAGACACGGTTGTCAGACAGTGGTGAAGTTGTTGTCAGGGCAGGAAGTCCGAGGGGGGAGCAGACTGAGGGATCGGAGGATGATGAGGTGACAGACCCAAGCTGGGTTGATAGGCCGGGTGAACACAGTGCTTCTGAGACGGAGGCGAGTCCTTGACGAGAACAGGTTGGAAGAGGCAGTGCTAGGGCCAGACAAAGAGGCAGGGCCAGAGCTGGTGCATCAGTGCCAAATGTTTCACGTAGTGAAGCTCCCGTGGCGAGGGCTAGATTTTCGGAAGTCTGGAGGTTCTTTAAAGAAACACCGGATGACCGACAGACTGTGGTGTGCAACCTGTGCCACACCAGGATCAGCAGGGGTTCCACCACTACCAGCTTAACCACCACCAGTATACGCAGGCATATGAATGCTAAACACCCCACTCAATGGAACCAAGGCCGTTCACCTCCGGCCGGGCACACCACTGCTCCTTCCCGTGTCATCTGCTGCCTCTGCTAGTCAGCCCCCTGCCGAGGACCCCGGCCCAAATACCTCCCGTGCGAAAACCACACCTTCGCCTCCACAGCATCCACCAATGTCTCCATGCGCAGCATTTAGCTCTCCATACTCCAGACGCTGGAGCGCAAGAGGAAGTACAGTGCAACCCACCCACACGCCCAAGCCCTCAACATCCACATCTCCAAATTACTTAGCCTGGAGATGCTGCCCTATAGGCTGGTAGAGACCAAGGCCTTTCACAACCTCATGGTGGCGGCCGCCCCTCGGTATTCGGTCCCCAGCCGCCACTACTTTTCCCGATGTGCCGTCCCAGCCCTGCACCAGCACGTGTCAGACAACATCATCCTTGCCCTGCTCAACGCCGTTTCTGACAAGGTCCACCTGTCCACGGACACGTGGACGAGTGCTGGTGGGCAGGGCCACTATATTTCGCTGACGGCACATTGGGTTAACTTGGTGGAGGCTGGGACTGAGTCTGACCCTGGGGCTGGTCATATACTGCCGACCAGATCTCTCAGGCCTACTATGCCTCCTCCTCCTCCCACCCTTCCTCCACCTGCTCCTCCGAATTACCATCCGTGGGCATGGCGCCATCAGTCGGTAGCTCTAGGCACAGCAGCAGTGCCGTCGCTAAGCGACAGCAGGTGGTGCTCAAACTGCTGAGCCTAGGCGATAAAAGTCACACCGCCCAAGAGCTATTACAGGGCATCACGGCGCAGACTGATCTGTGGCTGGCACCGCTGAACCTGAAGCCAGGCAGGGTTGTGTGTGACAACGGCCGTAACCTGGTGGCGGCTCTGCAACTCGGCAGACTGACACATGTGCCATGCCTGGCCCATGTGTTAAATCTCATAGTTCAGTGGTTCCTCAAGACATACCCCAATCTGTCTTATTTGTTCACGAAGGTGCGCCACATCTGTGCGCATTTCAGGAAGTCCAGCACAGATGCTGCCACTCTCAGGGCAGCGCAGCGCCGCCTCCAACTGCCCGCTCACCGACTGTTGTGCGACGTGCCCACGAGGTGGAATTCAACATTAACCATGTTATCCAGAGTTTACCAGCAGTGCAGAGCGATTGTAGACTGCCAGATGTCAACTTCCACCAGAACTGGTCAGGTCAGTCAGCTTCCTCAAGTCTACAATGAGGAGTGAAGAGGAAAGAACAAAAAAACAAAAAAACACAACCGAAGAGGACGGCGCCTCGTGTGATAACGTTTTGAATGGTTTGTTTCCAGGTAAGAGATAGAGGGTGCTCACCTGGTAGCCACTTGGCTTAGTTGCATATATAGAAGTAGGGATCTCGGTTATCCTTATCGGTGGAACCTTCTTCAGGTTACTTCAGCAGCTACCCAAGCGCTCCGAAAACCGGTATCCGTTGGAACCGTTAGCACAAGAGTATTGGTAGAGGAAAAATGGCGCTACAGATGGGTGCGCTTGTAACCCAGAAGATTCTTACCAAAAACACAAATTGGTGTAGAAGCAAGGTAAGTATTTATTATAAATCGTTAAAATTTGGTTTCAAACATAGGTACATTGGTTACGCGTTTCGGGATGGTGACCCTTCATCAGACCAGTACTACAAAACATGATAACAAAGACAAAATAGATGTATAACAAATAAAAAAATAGATATATAAAAATAGATAAATGCAAATTGGTTCACATGCAATGTGTATAGATAAATATATATACATGCGCAGAGGAGGCGAACATGTGAGGTAGAGATGAACATGTCTACCTCACATGTTCGCCTCCTCTGCGCATGTATATATATTTATCTATACACATTGCATGTGAACCAATTTGCATTTATCTATTTTTATATATCTATTTTTTTATTTGTTATACATCTATTTTGTCTTTGTTATCATGTTTTGTAGTACTGGTCTGATGAAGGGTCACCATCCCGAAACGCGTAACCAATGTACCTATGTTTGAAACCAAATTTTAACGATTTATAATAAATACTTACCTTGCTTCTACACCAATTCGTGTTTTTGGTAAGAATCTTCTGGGTTACAAGCGCACCCATCTGTAGCGCCATTTTTCCTCTACCAATACAATGAGGAGTGGACGTGGATGTCTGATATCTGTCAGGTGCTGAGTAACTTCGAGGAGTCAACACAGATGGTCAGTGGCGATGCCGCCATCATCAGCCTCACCATCCCGCTGCTTGGCCTGTTGAAATACTCTCTGGTCAGCATGAAGTCAGAAGCTTTGCGCTCGTCACAAGAGATGGGGGAAGAAGATTCCCTTGTTGATAGCCAAAGTACCCTCAGATCTGTTTCTCAGCGCATATCGGAGGAGGATGAGGAGGATGAGGAGGAAGAGGAGGAGAATGTTGGCGAGACAGAAGAGGGGAGCATTGCTCAGTCCTTCACTGTCCAGCGTATATGGGCAGAAGAAGAGGAGTTGGAGGAGGAGGAAATGGACAGTCAGGCCAGTGAGGGGAGTGAATTTTTGCGAGTTGGGACTCTGGCGCATATGGCAGATTTCATGCTAGGCTGCCTATCCCGTGACCCTCGCGTTCAAAGAATTTATTCCAGCACCGATTACTGGGTATTCACTCTCCTGGACCCACGGTACAAACAAAATCTTTCCACTCTCATCTCTGGAGAGGAAAGGAGTGTGAGAATGCATGAATACCAGCAGGCCCTGGTGCACAAGCTGAAACAGTATTTCCCTTCTGACAGCGCTAGCGGCAGAGGGCGTACTTCTGCCGGACAAGTAGCAAGGGAGAGTAGGCAAGCAGGCAGCTTGTCCAGCACTGGCAGGGGTACGCTTTACAAGGCCTTTGCCAGTTTTATGTCACCCCAGCAAGACACTGTCACCTGTCCCCAGTCTCGGCAGAGTAGGGCTGATCTTTACAGAAAGATGGTGAGGGAGTACGTAGCTGATCATACCATCTTCCTAAATGATCACACAGCTCCCTACAACTACTGGGTTTCAAAGCTGGACATGTGGCACGAACTGGCGCTGTACGCCTTGGAGGTTCTTGCCTGCCCTGCCGCTAGCGTGTTGTCTGAGCGGGTTTTCAGTGCAGCTGGTGGCATCATCACCGATAAGCGTACACGCCTGTCGACTGACAGCGCTGACAGGCTGATGCTTATCAAGATGAATAAAGCCTGGATTTCTCAGGATTTCCATTCTCCACCAGGTGAAAGAAGCTCAAACTGAATAATGTATGCACTCCTCCTCCTCATTTTCCTCCTTCTCCTCCTCTTTGTACACTAAAGCAGAGGAAACTGGCTATTTTTTGCCAGGGCCAACTGGTTTTAGCTATAGTAATCTATGTATTTAATTTTTCTGGAGGACCACCTACCTGCTCCTTTGGTTTGAAAACTTTTTGGGACTGCCACATACAGGCACTATCCAAATTTAATAGTCTCCATAGCAGCCTCCACACATCGTCTTTATAGCTGCCTCCACACATTGTCTCCATCCACACGTTTTCTCCATTGCTACCTCCACTCTCCATAGCTGCCTCCCAAAGTTGTCCATATAGCTGCCTCCATACATCGTCCCCTTAGCAAACGAGCTGGGTCAGGCAGAATTTTGGGTTGTTTTCATGGCTTCCACATCAAACTTTGTTGCCACCCTGCTGTGTTATCCACAAAATATACTGGCAAACTTTTATCATTTACCGATATTATTTCAGCGCTTCTTGCGCATATGTTTACATTCCCCTCACCCGCCAAAACCAAAACTTATAAGAACAGTACTACACTTGATCTTATACAAAAGGTTCTTAGAAGTGCTGTTTGTAGCCCCCGCCTGCTTTGAAAATTATATTTTTTTCAAAGTAAACGCTTCTGGCCCCCAGGCCCATTTTGGGTGGGGAGGAGCCGAGAGGCAGGAGCTTGGACAGGAGAAAGCTCGCCTGGCAGCGGACCGCCAGCTCCATCCCAAGATCCAACTAACATAGTTTTAACTGCAGCACCTTTAATCTACTACTACCTTACTGCCTCCATACATCGTCCCCTTAGCAAACGAGCTGTGTCAGGCAGAATTTTCGGGTGTTTCACCAGATACATAATGGAACTCGGCCCATCTGTCGCCGCCATGATGGAGACCTGAAGTTGCAATCATAGCAGCGCAATATGGATGCCCCATACTGTCGCTCTTAATCATGGAACCATTTCTGAAAAAACAATTAAAAATAGAACCGCTATGCTATTCCATTATTCCTAGATGAAATATTCAAACGACCCCGCCTGCTTTGAAAATTATAACTTTTTCAAAGTAAACGCTTCTGGCCCCCAGGCCCATTTTGGGTGGGGAGGAGCCAAGAGACAGGGGCTTGGACAGGCGAAAGCTCATCTGGCAGCGGACCGCCAGCTCCATCCCAAGATTAGGCAGCCTCAGAGGCATCCATTCATACTGCCCCTGCTGTTTCCTGTCCATTTCGCCTCCATGATCCTCCACTAATGTCTCCATGCACAACTTTTAACTGTCTATACCCCAGACGCTGGAGCGCGAGAGGAAATACAGCACATCATCCCCTTATCAAACGAGCTGTGTCAGGCAGAATTTTCAGGTGTTTCACCAGATACATAATGGAACTCAGCGCATCTGTCGCCGCCATGCTGGAGACCTGAAGTTTCAATCATAGCAGCGCAATATGGATGCCCCATACTGTCACTCTTAATCATGGTAGTCGTCTCCATGGCTGCTTCCACATGTCGTCCCCTTATCAAACGAGCTGTGTCAGGCTTATTTTTCGGGTGTTTCACCAGATACGTTATGGAACTTGGTCACTATGTCGCCACCATGCTGTGTTATCGACTAAATATACCGTCAACCTTTTGTTCACATAGGAAATCATTTCAGCGCTTCTTGCTCACCTTCTTTGGTTCCTCTCTGCCACCTTAACCAGGCAAAATACTGATACATACAGTGCTACACGTTATGCTCGCCAAAATAATTTTTTTTAATTGGTTTGAAGCCTGAGTCCATTTGGGGTATGTCGCCATGCCACTCTCTAGCCTGCTGCTGCCTCTGCACGCCATCTTCTATAGTGTCAGGGTCAATTATTGGATGTTTTAGATGCTATCTAGCCTCATTCGGTCACTCTGTCATGGCCATGCTGTTGCCCATAATTTTGGCATAATGGTGCGATTAAGCAGCCTCAGAGGCATCCATGCATGCTGCCCCTGCTGTTTCCTGTCCATTTCCGTGGTGTTTCCATCATTTTCTGAGGTTTCCAGGTGTTTGGCCAAACTTCCCTGTGCAGACCCTTGGTCCACTTGAAAAATGCTCGAGTCTCCCATTGACTTCAATGGGGTTCGTTATTCGAGACGAGTACTCGAGCATCGGGAAAAGTTTGTCTCGAATAACGAGCACCCGAGCATTTTAGTGCTCACTCATCTCTAATTATGATACTATTATACTATGAATTTAACTGTATTCTGAAATACATTTATAGATGTAAAAAAATTATAGCAGATATTTCCATTGTACATTGTTCCATTTTTTAGTAAATGAATTATCAAATCTGTGAGCACAGTATTTTATAAATCATTTGGGATGTTAATTAGAAAAACTGAAATACCACATGGTTATAAGTATTCATACGCTTTGCTGTGGCACTAATATTTAACTCACATAGTGTCCATTTCCTTCTGATCCTCCTTGAGGTGGCTCTACTTCTTCATTGGAATCCAGTTGTTTTTAATTAAACTGACTGGACTTGATAAGGAAAGGCACACACCTTTGCATATAAGACCTCACAGTGCATGCCAGATCACATAAAAATCATGAGGTCTAAAGAACTGCCGAAGGGGCTCATAGGACAGATCTGGCCAAGGTTACAAAAAGAATTTCTTCAGTACTCAAGGTCCCCAAAATCATAGTGGCCTCCATAATCCTTAAATGGAAGAAGTTTAGGGCAACCGTTACTCTTCCTCAACCTGGTTATTCAGACAAAATAAGCAATTGTGGGAGAAGGGTCTTGGTAAGAGAGGTAAAGAAGAACCACAAAATCATAGTGGCTGAGTTCCAGGAATGCTGTAGAGAGATGGGAGAAAGTTTCGCTGCAGCCCTCCACCAGCCAGGCCTCTCCCCAGTGCTATGCATATGAAAGCCTGCATACAGTTTGCAAAAAACACATGAAGGACTATAAGAAATAAGATGAATATTGAACTTTTTGGTGTTAATTCTAAGCGGCAAGTTTGGAGAAAACCAGGCACTGCTAATCACTTGCCAAATACAATCAGCAGCATTGGTTGCAATTGAAAGAAAGATGATTCTGGCCAAGTACAGAGATAGCCTGGATAAAAACCTCTTCCAGAGTGCTCTGGACCTCAGACAGGTCTGAAGACCATGACAATGACCCTAAGCACGTACCTAAAATAACATAGCAGTGGCTTCAGAACAACTCTAACCATTCTTGAATGGCACAGCCAGAGACTTGACCTAAACCCAATTGAACTCTCTGGAGAGTCTTGAAAAGGACTGCCGCCAACATTCACCATCCCACCTGAGGGAACTGGAGGGGATCTACAGGAAGAGGAATGGCAGAGGATCCCCGAATCCAGGTGTGAAAAACTTGATGCATCATTCCCAAGAAGGGCTGTACTAGGTAAAAAGGTGCTTCTACTCAATACTGAGATAAGGGTCTGAACACTAATGAGCATCTGATATTTCAGTTTTTTTGTTTAACAAATGAGCAAAAATATCTATATTCCTGTTTTCTTCTGTCATGATGGAGGGCAGAGTATACATTAATTAGCAAAAAAAAATTACTTTTTTGATTTTACCAATTTTCTGTAAATGAATATTCTAATTGTAACTACTATACACAAAGTTACACAATCAAAATATTTCCTTTTCCAACAGATAGCAAAAGAGTGTTAGATGATGATTGTAGTGCCCAGTTCTCTTTAATCAAGGCTATTGGGGACCTATTTCACTTCTATATCCATAAAAATGTATTGCTTTTTTTGTACAGGGATTTTACAAGAGAATATTCCCAAGTGTATATTATTCTATTTATTAATTAGGTTCTTTTTTGTTCCTAAAACAATGTAACATAAATAAATATTCCTGTCGATCTTAAGACCTACTGTATCCACATTCGGGGTTCGGGTTTGAAAACAAAACTTGAACATATTACCAGATTGGCAGCTGCACGACTCGAACATATTTCTGGAATGGGGGACCTGGCAAATTGATGCCCCTAGAAACTAACCATGGCTATGATTGGCCAGGGGGGGCGTGAATGTGAACATCAAGTCTGTGCATCTTTTATCCTAGGAAGTAAAATAAGCAATGCACCTTATTAAGTTATCTAGTTCATACATATAAAGTGGTGTATCCTGAAAACATTTCTTTGTTCATAGATACCTATAAAGTAAGATAAGACGAAAAGAAGACCAAATAATATAATAAGAACTACTTTTGAAGCTTGGGCCCTCACAGAAGTTGATCCATTTGCTCTGACACTACTATTAAGTTTCAAAAGCAATGTTGTCATCCACATTAAAAGATAACCTTATTATGAAATTTAGCTGATAAACTAATCCAATCAGAAGAATATGTTATTGTGTGTCTACGATTGTGAAGATATTAATATGTAACAGCTAGAGTCAGCTCTGGCTTCATATTACATCAGATAATATCTGAATGTTATAAATCAGCAATTGCAGCAATTACAAGTCTCTATGTTTGTGTCAGTGATAGAAAACCTTTAGCAATTTTTCAATATTTCCTTAAAAAACATCTACCATCAGATTGACTGATGGTAGACCCTATTACTGACCTGCTGATTTCAATCTCCTCCTTTTCCTATCCTGTAGAAAAATGCAATAAAAAAAACAAATTAGCCAGTGGTGCTCAGCCTTACCTCACTGGAGTGCCTCTTGGCTCCACATACTTTCAATTTATTTTAATTTGCCAACTGTGCTAATTCTGGTAGGTTGAGATTGTACCAGAGGCTGGATCTATGGGGTATATAACATTGGGTGTAAACAGTTGGGTACTGTATTTTTCGGCCTATAAGGCGCACCGGACTATAAGGCGCACCTCTAATAAATGCCTGCTAAGACATCTAGGTTCATATATAAGGCACACTGGAGTATAAGGCGCAGGATCAAATGCAATACCTAAAAATGACCAGCAGGTGGCAGACCTGTGCACAGTTCGAGCCAGCTACACTTCCCAGGAAACTTCAGCATGTCAGAGAGCTCCGATCTCAGAGGTATGGCTGCTGGGGGTAACTGCAGGGTGATGCAGCAGGGGTTAAGCTGTCTCCCTCTGCCCCTTCTCCTTCCCTCCTCAGCCAGGGTGTTATTCCTGTGGGGTTCCCTGTGGCTCCTTCTCTTTCCCCTGTTACAGGGCTGGCAGGTATGGGGGATTGTTTACTGATGATGATGATTGCCTCATGGTCGGCACTATCGCAGCTCCGGCCTCTCCGTGCTAGGGGAGGGCAGGATGGGCACAATGTTAGTTGTTAGTTGTATGCTGCCATTTTAATGTATGTTTTAATTGATGACTTAATAAAGAAATAACGTTTAGGCCTTTATTCCCCTCTTTTTTGGTGGCACAGTATTATAACAGTGTTTAGCATGGAGTACCAACAGGGATATACAGTATATATCTGCTTCCCTGTAATAATGTATAGGTGTATAGTTAGGGATGTGATAGATTACCTTTTATTGCTTCATTATTCGATACCAACATAATTATTATAGAATTATCTGCTAACCCACTCTGGAATAGCTGGAGTATCATGGAGTATCATGGTAAAACTAGCCCCTAAACAAAAATGACTTACTGTATGTAATAATGTAATGCATATAGAAAGATAAAAATATGACAGCTTACTGTACTGCATTTACTACACTAATATTTAATACTCAAAAGATGAGATTTAGCACCTCTAGAGAAATCAGTCTTCTTTGTCAATTGACAATGAATACTAAGCACTTATCATGAAGGAAACAACTCGGCTAATATGCTGTTACACTTTGCCAGACTGCCATCTGGAGATGATCTGGACCTGCTTTGATTACTAGACAAGTTCTTGTGTACTATGATCTTTTCATTAGAGACACATCGCCAGCTAAACTTGTTTATTATGGGTTTTTTTTCAATCATAGGAGTTTACATTATGCCCCAGCTAAAACATCTATAACAATAGTTGACTCTATTTCAAGCAAAATGCATATAAATATACAAATGTATTATTGTTACAGTTCTGTAATGCTCGGGATGCTAGCCACAAAAGTATATAAACTATGCCAGAAAGTTTTCTGATTTAATATAAATATTTATCATTGACTATAATATGAATGTGATATATAACATAAGGAAATATTAGATATGAGCTTATGTGAAATAAAGTTTGATGTCTCATCTCAATGTGTCAGTGTCCATAGATGACAAATATCATACAATATATAATCATAACATTTTGCATAGTGGTATATGGTAATATTCCCAATGATATGCACTGTTTTAGAAGCTAACAACTAATAATTTATGTTAGTTCGTAGTGATGAGCAGACCAATTAAGATTTGAGTTGGGCCATGGCTCACTGCTTTAATGAGAAGGATAGGATATCATTCACGGTAATCCACCAAATGTTAGAGCACATGAGAATCATGAGATCTAAGGAACTGCCCAAGAAGCTTAGAAACAGAATTATGGCAAAGCACAGATTACACGGTTACAAAAGAATTCTGCAGCACTCAAGATTCCTAAAAGCACAGTGGTCTCCATAATTCTTAAATGGAAGAAGTTTGGTACAACCAAAATTCTTCTTCAACCTGGCTGTTCAGCCAAACTAAAAAGAGCCTTGGGAGAAGAACCTTGGTAAGAGAGGTAAAGAAGAACTCCAAGATCACTGTGGTGGAGCTCAAGAGATGCATTAGTGAGATTGAAGAAAGTTACTGCAGCCTTCCACCAGTAAGGGCTTTATGGCAGTGTGTGCCGACAGAAACCTCTCCTCAGTGTAAGACATATGAAAGACTGCATACAGTTTGCAAAAAAAACACATGAAGGACTTCTAGACTATAAGGAATAAGAATATCTAGTCTGATTAGAATCAATACTGAGCAAAGAGTCTGAATACTTATTACTAATTGATATAAGTTTTGTTCGTTTAATAAATTAACAAAAATATCTACATTTCAGTTTTTTTTCTGTTACAGTGTTTTTAACCCCTTAGGGCTTTCAGACCCTTTAAGGGCTGAGCCCTCTTCATACAGAGATGGACTTTGGTGCATGGGCACCGCCATGTTTCTTCTGATCACTGCTCCCCCGAACGTCATCAGGGGTGGCGATCGGTTGCCATGATAGCTTTGGGTCTCAAAACGACCCAAGGCTGCATGGTTTCTGCAGATTCGTTACAATGAGCCACTGGCTCATTGTAATGAATCATATGCAAAAACGCCATATACTGCAATACAGTAGCATTGCAGTATATGGTAGGAACAATCGGACCGTCTAGGGTTAATGTACCCTAGAGGGTCTAAGAAATAGTGAAAAAAAGGGGAAAAAAGGGGAAAAAAAGGGGAAAAAAAGGGGAAAAAAAGTTTTAAAAATGTAAAAAAATTAATAATATAATAAAAATTCAAATCACCCCCCTTTCCCTATAACTGATACAAAACATAATTAAGAGTAAAAATCACAAACACATTATATATCGTCCAAAAATGCCTAATCTATCAAAATATAAAAATGGTTATTGACGGCAGTGACCTCCAAAACTGGAAATGGCGCCCAAATGTCCGAAGCGATATTTTTACACCTTTTTACATGACATAAAAAATGTAATAAAAAGTGATCAAAATGTCGCACAGTCCTCAAAATGGTAGCAATTAAAACGTCGGCTCATTTTTCAAAAAATGACACATCACACAGCTCCATACACCAAAGTATGAAAAAGTTATTAGCGTCAGAAGATGGCAATTTTTTTTTTCAATTTTTCATACAAATTCATTTAATTTTTGAAAATGTATTAAAACTAGAGATGAGCGAGCACTAAAATGCTCGGGTGCTCTTTATTCGAGACAAACTTTTCCAGATGCTCGAGTGCTCGTCTCGAATAACAAGCCCCATTGAAGTCAATGGGAGACTCAAGCATTTTTTTTGCTGAAACAGAACAGCAAAAGAACAGTGCTTAATTAAATATTCCAGATGTTTCCTGATGTTTTGCTCGTTAGAACACATTGAAATAACACTATTCTTCACTTTCCAGGTGTGGGCGCGTGTCTCCCGCTAAGTTAGGAGATTTTCGGAACATCTGGAATGTGAAGAATATTGTTCTTTCAATGTGTTCTGCACTTAAATGGTGCTGTATTCACTGTTTTTAATGTTTTAATTCTATTCTTCACTTTGCAGATGTGCGCGCGCATCTCTGAACCTATCGGAAGCTTTATTCTTTGGTTCGGTGCGATCGCGGTGATACCAAATTTATATAGGTTTTATTGTGTTTTAATTAGAGATGAGCGAGCACTAAAATGCTCGGGTACTCGTTATTCGAGACGAACTTTTCCCGATGCTCGAGTGCTCGTTTCGAGTAACGAGCCCCATTGAAGTCAATGGGAGACTCGAGCATTTTTCAAGGGGACCAAGGCTCTGCACAGGGAAGCTTGGCCAAACACCTGGGAACCTCAGAAAAGGATGGAAACACCACGGAAATGGACAGGAAACAGCAGGGGCAGCATGCATGGATGCCTCTGAGGCTGCTTAAATGCACCATTATGCCAAAATTATGGGCAACAGCATGGCCATGACAGAGTGACAGAATGAAGCTAGATAGCATCTAAAACATCCAATAATTGACCCTGACACTATAGGGGACGGCATGCAGAGGCAGCAGCGGAAGGCTAGAGAGTGGCATGGCGACATACCCTAAATGGACTCAGGCTTCAAACCAATGGGTAGCAGAGAGGAACCAAAGGAGGTGAGCAAGAAGCGCTCAAATAATATTGGTACATGATAAAAGTTTGCCAGTATATTTTGTGGATTACACAGCAGGGTGGCGACAAAGTTAACATGGAAGCCATGAAAACAATCCAAAATTCTGCCTGACACAGCTCGTTTGATAAGGGGACGATGTAAGGAGGCAGTGAACTAGTAGTAGATTAAAGGTGCTGCAGTTAAAACTATGTTAGTTGGTTCTTGGCATGGAGCTGGCGCTCCGCTGCCAGGCGAGCTTTCGCCAATCCAAGCCCCTGTCTCTAGGCTACTCCCCAAACAGCACTTCTAAGAACCTTTCGGATAAGATCAAGTGTAGTAGCGTTCTTATAAGTTTGGGATATGGCGGGTGAGGGGAATGTAAACATCTGCGCAAGAAGCGCTGAAATAATATCCGTAAATGAAAAAAGTTTTCCAGTATATTTTGTGGCTTACACAGCAGGGTGGCGACAAAGTTAACAAGTTTGATGTGGAATGCCCTGCAATAGCTCTTGGGCGGTGTGCCTTTTATCACCTAGGCTCAGCAGTTTGAGCACCGCCTGCTGTCGCTTAGCAACGGCACTGCTGCTGTGCCTAGAGCTACCGACTGATGGCGCCATGCCCACGGATGGTAATTCGGAGGAGGTGGAGGAGGGGTGGGAGGGGTGGGAGGATTTGGAGGTATAGTAGGCCTTTGAGACCTGGACCGAGGTAGGCCCCGCAATCCTCTGCGTCGGCAGTATATGACCAGCCCCAGGGTCAGACTCGGTCCCAGCCTGCACCAAGTTAAGTGTAGTAGCGTTCTTATAAGTTTGGGATATGGCGGGTGAGGGGAATGTAAACAGATGCGCAAGAAGCGCATGATGCGCATGGAGCTGGCGCTCCGCTGCTAGGCGAGCTTTCGCCAATCCAAGCCCCTGTCTCTAGGCTACTCCCCAAACAGCACTTCTAAGAACCTTTTGTATAAGATCAAGTGTAGTAGCGTTCTTATAAGTTTAGGATATGGCGGGTGAGGGGAATGTAAACAGATGCGCAAGAAGCGCTGAAATAATATCCGTAAATGGTAAAAGTTTGCCAGTGTATTTTGTGGATAACACAGCAGGGTGGCGACAAAGTTAACAACTTTGATGTGGAATCCATGAAAACAACCCAAATTTCGGCCTGACAAACCTAGTTTGATAAAGGGACGATGTATGGAGGCAGCTATATGGACGACTTTTGGAGGTAGCAATGGAGACAACGTGTGGAGGCTGCTATGGAGACAATTCAATTTGGATAGTGCCTGTATGTGGCAGTCCAAAAAATTTTTCAAACCAGAGGAGCAGGTAGGTGGCCCTCCAGAAAAATGGAATAGATTGAGTGCCTGTATGTGGCAGTCCAAAAAATTTTTCAAACCAGAGGAGCAGGTAGGTGGCCCTCCAGAAAAATGGAATAGATTGAGTGCCTGTATGTGGCAGTCCAAAAAATTTTTCAAACCAGAGGAGCAGGTAGGTGGCCCTCCAGAAAAATGGAATAGATTGAGTGCCTGTATGTGGCAGTCCAAAAAAGTTTTTAAACCAGAGGAGCAGGTAGGTGGCCCTCCAGAAAAATGGAATAGATTGAGTGCCTGTATGTGGCAGTCCCAAAAAATTGTTTAAAACAGAGGACCGGAAAGGTGGCCCTCCAGAAAAATTGAATAGATTGAGTGCCTGTATGTGGCACTCCCAAAAATTGTTTAAAACAGAGGACCGTGTCGGTGGCCCTCCAGAAAAATTAAATGCATAAAGTACTATACCTAGAGCCAGTGGGCCCTGTCAAAAAACAGCCAGTTTCCTCTGCTTTACTGTAGAAAGAGGAGGAGAAGGAGGAAAATGAGGAGGAGGAGGAGTGGATAAATTATTCAGGTTGAGCTTCCTTCACCTGCTGGAGATTTGAAATTAGGAGAAATCCATGCTTTATTCATCTTGATAAGCGTCAGCCTGTCAGCGCTGTCAGTCGACAGGCGTGTACGCTTATCGGTGATGATGCCACCAGCTGCACTGAAAACCCGCTCTGACAAGACGCTAGCGGCAGGGCAGGCAAGAACCTCCAAGGCGTAGAGCGCCAGTTCGTGCCACATGTCCAGCTTTGAAACCCAGTAGTTGTAGGGAGCTGTGTGATCATTTAGGACGATGGTATGGTCAGCTACGTACTCCCTCACCATCTTTCTGTAAAGATCAGCCCTACTCTGCCGAGACTGGGGACAGGTGACAGTGTCTTGCTGGGGTGACATAAAGCTGGCAAAAGCCTTGTAAAGCGTACCCTTGCCAGTGCTGGACAAGCTGCCTGCTCGCCTACTCTCCCTCGCTACTTGTCCCGCAGAACTACGCACTCTGCCGCTAGCGCTGTCAGAAGGGAAATACTGTTTCAGCTTGTGCACCAGGGCCTGCTGGTATTCATGCATTCTCACACTCCTTTCCTCTCCAGGGATGAGAGTGGAAAGATTTTGCTTGTACCGTGGGTCCAGGAGAGTGAACACCCAGTAATCGGTGCTGGAATAAATTCTTTGAACGCGAGGGTCACGGGATAGGCAGCCTAGCATGAAATCTGCCATATGCGCCAGAGTACCAACGCGTAAGAATTCACTCCCCTCACTGGCCTGACTGTCCATTTCCTCCTCCTCCAACTCCTCCAACTCCTCTTCTTCTGCCCATACACGCTCAACAGTGTAGGACTCAACAATGGTCCCCTCTTGTGTCTCGCCAACATTCTCCTCCTCTTCCTCCTCATCCTCCTCCACCTCCACCTCCTCCGATATGCGCTGAGAAACAGACCTAAGGGTGCTTTGGCTATCAACAAGGGAATCTTCTTCCCCTGTCTCTTGTGAGGAGCGCAAAGCTTCCGACTTCATGCTGACCAGAGAGTTTTTCAACAGGCCAAGCAGCGGGATGGTGAGGCTGATGATGGCGGCATCGCCACTGACCATCTGTGTTGACTCCTCAAAGTTACTCAGCACCTGACAGATATCAGACATCCACGTCCACTCCTCATTGTAGACTTGAGGAAGCTGACTGACCTGACTACCAGTTCTGGTGGAAGTTGACATCTGGCAGTCTACAATCGCTCGGCGCTGCTGTTAAACTCTGGATAACATGGTCAGTGTTGAATTCCACCTCGTGGGCACGTCGCACAACAGTCGGTGAGCGGGCAGTTGGAGGCGGCGCTGCGCTGCCCTGAGAGTGGCAGCATCTGTGCTGGACTTCCTGAAATGCGCACAGATGCGGCGCACCTTCGTGAGCAAATCAGACAGATTGGGGTATGTCTTGAGGAAACGCTGAACTATCAGATTTAACACATGGGCCAGGCATGGCACATGTGTCAGTCTGCCGAGTTGCAGAGCCGCCACCAGGTTACGGCCGTTGTCACACACAACCATGCCTGGCTTCAGGTTCAGCGGTGCCAGCCACAGATCAGTCTGCGCCGTGATGCCCTGTAATAGTTCTTGGGCGGTGTGCCTTTTATCGCCTAGGCTCAGCAGTTTGAGCACCGCCTGCTGTCGCTTAGCGACGGCACTGCTGCTGTGCCTAGAGCTACCGACTGATGGCGCCATGCCCACGGATGGTCGTTCGGAGGAGGAGGTGGAGGAGGGGTGGGAGGAGGAGGAGGCATAGTAGGCCTCAAACACCTGGACCGAGGTAGGCCCCGCAATCCTCGGCGTCGGCAGTATATGACCAGCCGCAGGGTCACACTCGGTCCCAGCCTCCACCAAGTTAACCCAATGTGCCGTCAGAGATATATAGTGGCCCTGCCCGGCAGCACTCGTCCACGTGTCCGTGGTCAGGTGGACCTTGTCAGAAACGGCGTTGGTCAGGGCACGGATTATGTTGTCTGACACGTGCTGGTGCAGGGCTGGGACGGCACATCGGGAAAAGTAGTGGCGGCTGGGGACCGAATACCGAGGCGCGGCCGCCGCCATGAGGCTGCGAAAGGCCTCGGTCTCTACTAGCCTATAGGGCAGCATCTCCAGGCTTAGCAATCTGGAGATGTGCACATTAAGGGCTTGGGCGTGCGGGTGGGTTGCACTATATTTGCGTTTCCGCTCCAGCGTCTGGGGTATGGAGAGCTGAACGCTGGTGGATGCTGTGGAGGATCGTGGAGGTGACGATGGGGTTTTTGTGGCAGGGTCCTGGGCAGGGGGCTGACTATCAGCTGACACAGGGGAAGGAGCAGTGGTGTGCACGGCCGGAGGTGAACGCGCTTGTTGCCACTGAGTGGGGTGTTTAGCATTCATATGCCTGCGCATACTGGTGGTAGTTAAGCTAGTAGTGGTGGAACCCCTGCTGATCCTGGTTTGGCAAATGTGGCACACCACAGTCCGTCGGTCATCCGGTGTTTCCTTAAAGAACCTCCAGACTTCTGAAAATCTAGCCCTCGCCGCAGGAGCCCTCGCCACGGGAGCTTCACTAGTTGACACATTTGGCGCTGATGCACCAGCTCTGGCCCTGCCTCTCCGTCTGGCCCCACCACTGCCTCTTCCAACCTGTTCTGGTCGAGGACTCTCCTCCGTCTCAGAAGCACTGTGTTCACCCGGCCTCTCAACCCAGCTTGGGTCTGTCACCTCATCATCCTCCGATCCCTCAGTCTGCTCCCCCCTCGGACTTCCTGCCCTGACAACAACTTCCCCACTGTCTGACAACCGTGTCTCCTCATCGTCGGACACCTCTTTACACACTTCTTCCACTACGTCAACAAGGTCATCATCACCCACAGACTGCGACTGGTGGAAAACCTGGGCATCGGAAAATTGCTCATCAGCAACCGGACAAGTGGTTTGTGACTGTGGGAAGGGTCCAGAAAACAGTTACTCAGAGTATGCCGGTTCAAATGGCAAATTTTGCTGGGAGGGGGCAGACTGGGGGGGAGGAGGCTGAGGTGCAGGAGCTGGAGGAGTGCCGATTTCGGTGACATGGGTGGACTGCGTGGAAGACTGACTGGTGGACAAATTGCTCGAAGCATTGTCGGCAATCCACGACATCACCTGTTCGCACTGTTCTGGCCTCAACAGTGCTCTACCACGATTCCCAGTAACTTCAGACATGAACCTAGGGAGTGTAGCTCTGCGGCGTTCCCCTGCTCCCTCATAAGCAGGTGGTGTCTCACCCCGCCCAGGACCACGGCCTCTGACCCCTGCAGTAGTTGGACGCCCACGTCCCCGCCCTCGTCCTCTACCCCTAGCCCTCGGGTTAAACATTTTGAAAATGAGAGTTATAACTTGTATTTTTTTTTTAACTTTTTTTGTTTTTTTGTTTTTTTTTTTTGTGTTTTTTAGTTTTTAAAACCAAACGATGCTATCCTATTGCTATGGCTATTTTCTAGCCAAGTATTACAGCACACTACTATGCCAGATGAGATGACGCTGAGTTATGAAAAAAATAAACGTAAAATAAAAAAGGAAATGGCAGACTGTGCCTAGTTGAAATACAACCCCGGGCCCTAATAAATTTTCCCACTTCGGTCTTTGCGATGGATATGTGCGTCACTAAAACACAGTTGCAACATCCCCCACCGGGGCCTAGCCCTTGAGGTGAGGCCTGGAGACAGCCGGGGCCCGCGGTACCGGAGTGGCTGGCGGTTGCGGCCTAAGCACGCTATTGTCACGGTGCTTGGTACGGGGGAACCGGAGGGCTGTCCTACAGCCTGGCAGGTCTCCAGCAGGGTGGTGTTGGCAAGAAAAGATGAGGGAGCGGCTGCTATAGCGGATCTCCCTGGGGCAACCCCTTAATGTCCCAAGTGTGAGTCTCTGGGTGATGGACAGGGTGCCGGTGATGAAGGCAGCCGTATTAGCAGGGACCAGACGGAGACAGAAGTTGAAGAAAACAACTTACAGTTCTTTATTTGAACCGGCAGGAACCGCAGCAAACGTGCCTTTAACAAGATGGTGGAGTACTGGAGAGGTATTTGGAGGGAGCCACAGGATGTAGATCACCAGCCTGGATGTAGATCACCAGCCTGGATGTAGAGGGCAGGCTGGGAGGCAGCTGTGTCCTTAGAGGATGCTTCAGCTCGGTCCTGGATCTCTTCAGGTATCACCCTTGAAGGTAGGATGATACCCCTTTCCTCACTACGCTAACTCTAGTCTTATCCTCCACTTCAGGCAGGGGCTAGGCTCTTCCTGCTCTGGTCTGGTGTGCTAGAGACTCTGAGCTACTGCTCAGCTAACTACTCTCTGCATGCGTCCTGCAGACCCAGAGGGCCTGACTAGGACCGGTCTCTTCTCCCTTCTGGGAGAGACTGCTCTCCTCTCTCTCCTGAGAGAGACTTCTCTCTTTCTCCTCTAGAACATTCCTGGCCAGGGGGTTTTATTACCTCCCTTTGGTCAGTTCACAGAGACAGGATGTAACACATATCATTGGATACTGGACTTTTACATCATATACAGATTTAACTTCTGCCTTGCCAGGCAGGATTAACCACTGCAATGTCCCCTGTGTGATGTGGTGACATGTTATGGGGCTTATTCGCAAACCCTCCCTCGCCATTGCATCGGCGAGGGTGTTGCATACCCCGGGGGCAATTGAAAGAGCCGCCCTCGGCTCGACTACAGATGGTTTGGGGCACAGAGGGGGCTAAAGGCACTTCTAGGAAGTGCAGGCTATGGGAGGTGTAGGGACAAACCGCCCATGGTCCTGGTGACAGGCACCTGGGTTGGAGTCGGACTAAGACAAAAATATGTAGCTGTATGACAGTTGGTCGCTGACGCCATTAAACCGAACTGTACAGTAGGAAAGGTGTGGTGTCATGTCCTGTAATCCACTCCTTGCACCAAGGCCTGTATATTTGTTTTATCAACACTTCTTCCCTGGCGGCAATTATATAGTGTGTATATCTGCATTGCGTTAGCATATGCGACACAAGTACCTCCTGACTGGTATCCTTACCCATGTATGGGTGGCATCCAGGTGCTATCTGTGTAACACCCCCGGTCTCCTAAAGACCCGCAGTTTACGGACTACCCCCACGTGCAAACCTCAGTTTGAGGGATCAGGTAGCGGTCAGTGTTTTACATAAAAGACGGTCCGACACAGCCACACTACAACCTGAAAAGCCTATGAAAGGGTTAATGCAGACTACTGGCAGATATGACAGTGTGCAACATTTTTGTAAACTCACATTGGCTTAAGAGCCCAATGGGTACACATCTTATAACATAACGTTACAGAAGTAGATAGGCTACTCAGGGTAGCACGGTAGCAAATGTCTCTTTTCCTGCAAAGAAAAGGCATAAAAGTGCAAGCAGAATGTCCGTACCTAAAAAGGAAGGCATTAAGTGCAATATAATAGTCAATAGACATAGCAACTTTTCCCTGGAGTATCTGGCAAAAGTCTCTCAGAAGGTCTCTACTGACAAAGTCCATCTTCTGGGTACAGCCCTTGATGTGGGGAAAAGTGCAATGAAGAAGCAAAGGGTCTCCTCTCCTCTTTTTTTTTTTTTTTTTTTTTTGAGAGGGACAGAGTCCTTTGAAGAAATCTCTGCTGTGGCAGAGGAAGAGGTGCTATCATAGCACATGGCAATGTATAATCTCTTGACTGAGATAAATAAGGGTAAGAGTCTCAGGAAAGTCTCTGGCTCTTTGGGGAAAGGACAGAAATATACACAATATGTACAAAGTACCTGGAGAGGGCTACAGCCCTTCAGGGGTTAGTCAGATGCTCCTTCGCTGGGTTCAGCAGGGACAGGATCCAAAGGCAATAGGGAATCCTGTGCGTCCTCAGCGGGAGTAGGTGCCGGCTGGGGACACCCGGTGGCAGTAGTGGTTACTGCAGGTGCAGCAACATCCTCCGAACCTTCAGGGGGAGGAGCGCTGTCGCCCGGGGTGTCGGCTGTTCCAGCCGGGGGCTCAACTGAGCCAGGGACCACGGAGGGGTCCAAGAAGAAATAAACAGAGCCCGGCGGCCGAGCCGCGGCTCCTTCCAGCTCCGGTTCTTCCGGGGCCGGGTCATCACCCCATTGGTAACCGGCAAGGGGAGATGTGGGCCTAGATGGGACCTCCGGACAAGGTTCGCTAGCCGGGATGTCTTCTCCCACAGAAGAGCCGCGGGACCTGGCAATGCTCCCAGCAGGGGAGACGGTGGGGGTGGCGCCCTGGATCATGCCCGGCCCATGGATGGCAATGGGACCCGTACTCACGATTACCGTGGATGGGGCATTCACGTGGGTCACCGCCCGGGGACTCGCAGCCGAGGAAGAAGAGGTGTTCGGAGATTCCGGCCACTCGTCGTCCTCATACCAGTCGTCGTGCGGGAAGTAGCAGTCCTCATCGGAGTCGGGGATCCGGATCACACCAGCCGCCCAAGGTCCTCGGGGCCCCTCTTGCAGGGAGAATTCAATGCACTCGCCTGGCTTCAGGTTGTGCTGGCTCTCCGGCAGATCAGGCCTCTTGACGGACCGGCGGGGTATAAATACTTCCCGTCCGGTGTAGTCCTGGGTGGCGAAGCCATAGCCCCGCTGCTTATCAGCTCCAGCTGTAGACCGGCCGGCCATGTAACGTTGGGCCTCCTTCTTGCGGCGTCGCTGCTCCGAGACAGCATCTCGGAGTCGCTGGCGGGCGGCCTCACCTCGGCCACGTGGCTGCGGAGGTGTCGGTGCTGGGGCTCGTGGCTCCGGTGCAGGCTCGGATCTCCGTGTTGATCGGGCAGGTGCCGGAACAGGAGCGGGAGCAGCCGGAGGATCAGGAACCGTCACAGCAGGGCTGGTAGGCCGAACAGCAGGGATGGTAGGCCTCGGAGCAGGTGGCACAGCCGCAGTAGGCCCAGGCGTTGGCTCGGCAGGAGTCGGAGCCTCCCCACGTGGCGCCTCCACGTGGGCCTGCGGTACCGGGATGGTAACCGGGACAGGTATCAGGAACCGCCCGGGTGGGACCTGGTACTGCGTCACCGTTTGGTAACACGTTCTGGTGACGAAGGCCCGAGTCAATCCTCGGTGCAGCCGATGTCCAGCGGAGGGTCTCCGGACCGGCTGCGCAGAGACCACCACCATAGTCTCCAGTACCTCATAGAATTCAGGACGCTCCACAGGAGGGAAGGGCGGAGGACCCCACATGGTGTTGTCCTCACTGTCCAAAATCCACTCAAGTTCTGGCGCTTCTCTGAGGCAGGGCAGGAAGTCCGCCTCGAGCCAGTGGGAGGAGTCCAAGTCCTTCCCGCCAAGAGCTGTGGCGGGCTCTAATTTTTCCTGCGCCACAGGAGGCGGGGTTCGCGCCCTTCGCGCGTGGGTGGAGCTTGATGCGTCATCTGGGTTTCCCGCCAGTGAAGGTTTTGGCGGGCTTGAATTACTTGCTGCGCCACAGTTTCTGAGGTAAAAATCTTCAGGCGCGGCAGCGCCGGATGTAGCAGAGCTGGTACAGTTCTTGCCAGGATTAACCTCTGGAGTGCGGGAGCGGCGCTCGACAGCACGTGGCAGCAGTATAACACAGTTCATTCCAGAAACACACAAGCACTTGGGCCTAAACCCGGATGGCAGCAGGGTTAGGCAGCACAGTCTTTTTCAATAAAGGAAAGTCTTTAATGCCGTGATAAGGCACAGAAGTATCAATCCTGTTCGTGACGCCACTTGCAACATCCCCCACCGGGGCCTAGCCCTTGAGGTGAGGCCTGGAGACAGTCGGGGCCCGCGGTACCGGAGTGGCTGGCGGTTGCGGCCTAAGCACGCTATTGTCACGGTGCTTGGTACGGGGGAACCGGAGGGCTGTCCTACAGCCTGGCAGGTCTCCAGCAGGGTGGTGTTGGCAAGAAAAGATGAGGGAGCGGCTGCTATAGCGGATCTCCCTGGGGCAACCCCTTAATGTCCCAAGTGTGAGTCTCTGGGTGATGGACAGGGTGCCGGTGATGAAGGCAGCCGTATTAGCAGGGACCAGACGGAGACAGAAGTTGAAGAAAACAACTTACAGTTCTTTATTTGAACCGGCAGGAACCGCAGCAAACGTGCCTTTAACAAGATGGTGGAGTACTGGAGAGGTATTTGGAGGGAGCCACAGGATGTAGATCACCAGCCTGGATGTAGAGGGCAGGCTGGGAGGCAGCTGTGTCCTTAGAGGATGCTTCAGCTCGGTCCTGGATCTCTTCAGGTATCACCCTTGAAGGTAGGATGATACCCCTTTCCTCACTACGCTAACTCTAGTCTTATCCTCCACTTCAGGCAGGGGCTAGGCTCTTCCTGCTCTGGTCTGGTGTGCTAGAGACTCTGAGCTACTGCTCAGCTAACTACTCTCTGCATGCGTCCTGCAGACCCAGAGGGCCTGACTAGGACCGGTCTCTTCTCCCTTCTGGGAGAGACTGCTCTCCTCTCTCTCCTGAGAGAGACTTCTCTCTTTCTCCTCTAGAACATTCCTGGCCAGGGGGTTTTATTACCTCCCTTTGGTCAGGTGGTGGCTGCTCCTCCAATTACCTCTCAGTTCACAGAGACAGGATGTAACACATATCATTGGATACTGGACTTTTACATCATATACAGATTTAACTTCTGCCTTGCCAGGCAGGATTAACCACTGCAATGTCCCCTGTGTGATGTGGTGACATGTTATGGGGCTTATTCGCAAACCCTCCCTCGCCATTGCATCGGCGAGGGTGTTGCACAGTGGTCGCAAGTCTGACTCCAAATTGCTCCCAATTTGATAGTAGATGCACTGCAGCAAGTACAGCCACCAGCAGATCAACCAGAAATCAAATATATATAACGCTACTGTAGGCGTAATTAAGACGTTTGTATTCTCCTATGGCTATTTTCTAGCCAAGTATTACAGCACACTACTATGCCAGATGAGATGACGCTGAGTTATGAAAAAAATAAACGTAAAATAAAAAGAAACTGGCAGACTGTGCCTAATTGAAATACAACCCCGGGCCCTAATAAATTTTCCCACTTCGGTCTTTGCGATGGATATGTGCGTCACTAAAACACAGTGGTCGCAAGTCTGACTCCAAATTGCTCCCAATTTGATAGTAGATGCACTGCAGCAAGTACAGCCACCAGCAGATCAACCAGAAATCAAATATATATAACGCTACTGTAGGCGTAATTAAGACGTTTGTATTCTCCTATGGCTATTTTCTAGCCAAGTATTACAGCACACTACTATGCCAGATGAGATGACGCTGAGTTATGAAAAAAATAAACGTAAAATAAAAAGAAACTGGCAGACTGTGCCTAATTGAAATACAACCCCGGGCCCTAATAAATTTTCCCACTTCGGTCTTTGCGATGGATATGTGCGTCACTAAAACACAGTGGTCGCAAGTCTGACTCCAAATTGCTCCCAATTTGATAGTAGATGCACTGCAGCAAGTACAGCCACCAGCAGATCAACCAGAAATCAAATATATATAACGCTACTGTAGGCGTAATTAAGACGTTTGTATTCTCCTATGGCTATTTTCTAGCCAAGTATTACAGCACACTACTATGCCAGATGAGATGACGCTGAGTTATGAAAAAAATAAACGTAAAATAAAAAGAAACTGGCAGACTGTGCCTAATTGAAATACAACCCCGGGCCCTAATAAATTTTCCCACTTCGGTCTTTGCGATGGATATGTGCGTCACTAAAACACAGTGGTCGCAAGTCTGACTCCAAATTGCTCCCAATTTGATAGTAGATGCACTGCAGCAAGTACAGCCACCAGCAGATCAACCAGAAATCAAATATATATAACGCTACTGTAGGCGTAATTAAGCCGTTTGTATTCTCCTATGGCTATTTTCTAGCCAAGTATTACAGCACACTACTATGCCAGATGAGATGACGCTGAGTTATGAAAAAAATAAACGTAAAATAAAAAGAAACTGGCAGACTGTGCCTAATTCTACTCAAACCCCTAATAAATTTTCCCACTTTGGTGTTTGAGGTGGATATGTGTGTCACTAAGAGCTAAACACAACGGTAGCAAGTCCCCCTGCTAATTCCTCACAATATGGTACTAGCTGCAAATAAAAAAAAAAAAAATTATAACGTTATTGTAGCCCTAAGAAGGGCTGTTGGGTTCTTTTAGAATCACTCCTGCCTAACAGTAAGCTAATAGAACACCCTAACGCTTTCCCTGAGCAGCAGCAGCTCTCTCCCTAGCGGCATCCAGACAGAGAATGATCCGAGCAGCGCGGGCAGCGGCTAGTCTATCCCAGGGTCACCTGATCTGGCCAGCCAACCACTGCTATCTACGTGTAAGGGTACCACGTCATGCTGGGTGGAGTGCAGAGTCTCCTGGCTTGTGATTGGCTCTGTTTCTGGCCGCCAAAAAGCAAAACGGCGGGAGCTGCCATTTTCTCGAGCGGGCGAAATACTTGTCCGAGCAACGAGCAGTTACGAGTACGCTAATGCTCGATCGAGCATCAAGCTCGGACGAGTATGTTCGCTCATCTCTAGTTTTAATACATTTTCAAAAATTAAACGAATGTGTACAAAAAAAGAAAAAACATTTTTTGCCATCTTCTGAAGCTAATAACTTTTTCATACTTTGGCGCACAGAGCTGTATGAGGTGTAATTTTTTGCGAAATGAAGCGACGTTTTCAGTGCTACCACTTTGAGGTCTGTGCGACATTTTGATAATTTTTTATTCCATTTTTTATATGATGTAAAAAGGTGTAAAAGTTGCATTTCGGACATTTGAGCGCCATTTCCTGTCTCGTAGGTCACCGCCGGCCGTAACCGTTTTTATATTTTGATAGATTGGGCATTTTGGGACGCGGCGATACCTAATATGTTTGTGATTTTTACTGTTTATTATGTTTTATATCAGTTCTAGGGAAAGGGGGGGTGATTAGAATTTTTAATATTTTATTAATTTTTTTTATTTTTTAAACTTTTTTTTTTTTTTTTTTCACTATTTTTTAGACCATCTAGGGTACACTAACCCTAGATGGTCAGATCGCTGCTACCATATACTGCAATACTTCTGTATTGCAATATATGGCATTTTTGCAGCACATTCATTACAGTGAGCCACTGGCTCATTGTAACGAATCTGCAGATGACAGATAGTCTCGGGTCAAACGAAGACCCGAGGCTACCATGGCAACCAATCGCCGCCCCCCCCCCCCCCCCCCGATGACGTTTGGGGGCACGGCGATCGTAACAAAGATGGCGGCGCCCGCGCCGCGGTCTTTTAAATGCCGGCGGCAACTTTACCGGCGGCAACGGACGGGTTATTAGCCGCGATCGGTGAAAGCACCGACCGCTGTTATTAGCGGTGGGGGTTTTCTGCAATATGCAAAAACCCCCACCTTTGTATGAAGAGGACTCAGCCCATGAGCCCTCTTCATACACTCCTTATACCTCTGCGCCGTAGAGCTACGGTGCAGAGCGTTAAGGGGTTAAACAATAAAAACACTGTTCTACACTGTTCTTCACTTAATTTAATGCTCGATCACGAGCAGGGGAAATACTCGTCCGAGTAACGAGCCGGTCCGAGTATGCTAATACTCCACCGAGCAGTATACTCGCTCATCTCTAATTAAAACGCAATAAAACCTGTATACATTTGGTATCACCGCGATCACAACGAACCAAAGAATTAAGTAGAGGTGTTATTTGGAGCTAGACTGAAAGTTGTAAAAACTGAGCCCACAAGAAAGTTACGCACATTTTTATTTACATTACATTAATATTTACAGAATGTCTGCTTTATGTTGACTTGGTTTTTTATGCATACTCTTATTTTTGTAGGATGTTATGGGGCTTTGGTGCGATTTTTCACATTTTCATTAAAAAAAAAACACAAAATCCTGCTATTGAGAGACCTGCTCAGGTTTCAAATCACTTTGAGAGGCCTAAATAATGGTAAAACCGCATAAATTACCCCATTATAGAAACTATACCCCTCAACGAATGTAAAACAACTTTTATGAAGTTTGTTAACCCTTTAATTGTTTACAGGGGTTAAAACAAAATTGGATGCAATTTTGAAATTTCTATTTTTTGGGCTAAATGAATGTGTTTTTCAAAAAATGTACACAATCTCAGTGGATAACATACCAAAATGCTCCACAAAGTTTGATACCCAATTCCTCCTGAGTGTAACAATACCCCATATGAGGTGGTAACCCGTCGTATGGGCACACGTCAGGGGATCGAAGGGAAGCTGCGCCATTCAGAGCAGATTATGCATTGTCACTGTTTAACCCCTTAATGACCGCCCTATCGGGATTCTACGTTGGTCATTAAGGGTACTTCTTCTGAAGAAGATTTCGGGACATCGGGTCAGTATAGTGCCGGTGTCGGGCTGTGATATCGCAGACCCGGCACTAACACCCGGGATCGGAAAAAATCCGGTCCCGGGTGTTTAACCCCTTACACGCCACGGTCAAGCATGACCGCGGCGTGCAAGTGTGTCCCCCGTGGATCGGACCCCCCCGGTGTGCTTACCGGGGGATCCGATCCCTCCTGCCGCTGCCCCGGGTCCCGTCGAGGCTGTTGAGGCTGTCGGCTCCTCTTCTCGCCGGGTCCTGCCTTCCTGGCAGGACCCGGCTGTAAGTAACTGAGCATGCGCAGCATGCTCAGTTACTTACACTATACACTGCACTACAAGTGTATTGCAGTGTATAGGCTTGAATAAGCGATCGGATGATCGCTTATTCAAGCCAAGAAGTAGAAAATGTAAAAAAGGTAAAAAAAAAAAATTACATATTTTTATAATATAATTAAATAAATAAAATAAAAGTCCCATAATCTCCCCAGTAACACATAAAATGCAAATACAGTAAATAAAACACAAAAACATACATATTTGGTATCACCGCGTCCGTATTAATCTGTACAATAAATCTAAATCAATATTGAACCCGCTCGGTGAACGATGAAAAAAAAAACTACGAAAAACTTCCCGTAATATACAATTTTTCATCAAACACCATCACAAAAAATGTTCTAAAAAGTGATCAAAAAAATCTACATTCCCTAATATGATACTGATACGACTGAAAAGAACAACTCTTTTCGCAAAAAATAAGCCCTCAACCAGGTCTGACAACAGAAAAATACAGAAGTTATGGCAATAAAAATTTTCAATAGTAAAAACAATGCGATATTCTCCAATATTGGTTTTGCTCAGGGAAATTGAGCAAAGATAAGAAAAACTATATAAATGAGGTATCACCGCAATCGTAGTGAACCAGAGAATAAAGATAAAATATTATTTTTACATTACGGTGAGCGGGGGGGGGGAATGCTAAAATTCCAAAATAAAAATTGATGATTTTGTTTGTGTCCCCCTTGAAATAGTTAATAAAATCTCATGAATAAGCTATAGACCCCCCTAAATGAATTATCTATACATTGTATCTCATTCCGTAAAAAATAAGCCCTCATATGTTTGCATTACCAAAAAAATAAAAATGTATAGGTAGTAAAATGTGACAATACAAATCTGCAGTGAATGGCGCCTCCATTCATTCTATACTTGGCCGTGCGCCTGTACAGAAGTTTACCGCCACATATGTGGTATCAGTACACTCGGGAGGAATTGGGCATCAAGCGTTGCAGTGCGTTTCATCATTTAATTTATTCTGAAACTGTCAGTTTGGCCTAAATGAATGTATTTTCCAAAAAAATTCCATAGTTTCTAAATCGCAGGTCCATATTGTTTTAACCCATGTGAAACACTTAAAGGGTTAATGGACTTAATAGAAGTTGTTTTACATACGTTGAGGGGTGAAGTTTCTATAGTGGGATAATTTATGGGGTTTTACTATTATTTAGGCCTTACAAAGTTACTTGGAAGCTGAGTTTTCCCTCAAAATGTGAGTTTTGGCAATTCTCATGAAAATGAGAAAAATCGCACCTAAAGTTCTGCACCTCATAACGTCCTAGAAAAGTGAGAGGATGCATAAAATATCATCCCAACATAAAGCAGACATTCCGTAAATGTAATTTATCAAGCTTTTTGGGTAGTTTTACTTCCTATCTGGAAAGCAGAACATTTCAAACTTGGAAAATGAAGAATTTTTACAAACTTTTGCCAAATTTTCACTTTTTTTCAGAACGAATCGCAAAACGTATCACTTAAATTTTATAAATAACATGAAGTACAATGTGTCACGAGAAAACATTCTCAAAATCACCGGGATATGTTAAAGCGTTCCGAAGTTATAACCAATTATCGTGAGACATGTCAGATTTGAAAAATCGAGTCTGGTCATTGAGCTGAAAACTAGTGTCGGTGATAAGGGGTTAATGGCTATACTGTCTTTATTTTTTTTGTCAATTTGGACAAATAAGGGCTTATTTTCGGAGCCATGAGATGCACTTTACAAATACTTCCTTTTAGTGGGTCTTTAGCTTATTGAAGAGATTTTATTGACTCTTGAATGTATGGAGGAAAAGAAAATCAATAATTTTCTTGGGGCCCAAAAAGTAACATATCTTTATACCATAGATCACTGCGATTGCGCTGATACCTCATTTTTATAGTTTTTTTTACATATTTTTACATCTTTACTGAAGAAAAACTAATATAGAGAAAATCTAATTAGATTTCTTATTGCCATCGGAGACATAACTTTTGTATTTTTTGGTTGACAGAGCTGGTTTATGGCTTATTTTTTACGTGTTGAGTTGTCATTTTCAGTGGTTTTTGCGCACATAATTTTTTTGATCACTTTTTGGATTTTTTATAAAGGGATTTTATGAAATAAATGTACATTTTTGGCAGGTTTTTTGGGTTTTGTTTGGACTTCGGTCAACGAGCGGATCTAATAATGTATCCACGGTGATACTAAATAAGTGGGGGCTTTTCATGATTTTGTGCTTTTTGTACTTTATTTGGTATGTAGGAGACTTTCACTTTAATTAATTCTTTTTATTAAAAAGTGTTTTAACCTTTTTTTTTTACTTTTACAGGTTGGCTTGAACAAGTGATGCTCTGATCGCTTGTTCAAGCTCTTATTTCTATAGCACAGTGTAATACAGATGTATTACACTGTTTTATGTAACACACTGAGCATGCTGCTCCAAGGGCCAAGGCACTGGCAGACCCTGGGGATGCCATCTGAACCACAGACCCCCCCAAGCGCCGGGGGTCCAAATTAGTACATAAGGCCCTTAAAAACCGTGGTCATTTGTGACCGTGGCGCGCAATGGGTTAACACCCATGATCAGGGGAAACTCCGATGGCGGGTGTTAGCGGAGGGTGTCGGCTAATATACAGTCAACACCCACAGCTTCTGGCACTGGCGCCACCTCTACAAGGATGTTTTCCAGAGCCTGGGAATAAGGGTACAGACTGCAATCAACAAGAATCTCATTGGGAAGCACTTGGCCTTCATCATAGAAATAGAAAGCATGGAAAACAAAAGTGTGCTGGGGTGAAACTGAAATTGGTGTCCCATCAGGGCAGGACCAGTATTCATCAGGGCAATTTGGTTAGATGGACGTGAAACAGCGTCTGTAAGCTTCTGGGGCTAAAGTTATTCTATTCCCCGACTAACCCTGCAAACCACGGACCCTGCTGCTCCATGCTGCCTGTGAATGTGGCAGCATGGCCTGTGCAGGAGCAGTTGCTCACATGTGCACATTCACAAGAGCCCCTGGCAGGTTCAGTGAGCTATGACACGCTTGGAGCCACTGCACGTGTGTGCCCGTGCTACCACATACTCAATCACAAAGACACACATGTTCAAAGATGAGGCAAATACCGGAAACCTACCTCTGGATCTTCTAAGTAAAGTAAATGTCCTTTTCTATAGTGTATGATAAACTAGGGACACTTACTCTTAGATCAAGGCATCAGACCAGTAGAAGTCAGCACACAGTGAGAGGTGTAATTGCACTGTACACTCTAACACCAAGTTAATCTGTAGTATGGAGGGGCTTTGGTAACACTCTAAGAGCCCTTCTGGATATTTAGCATAATTTTGAGAGTTGGTTTTAGAAGGATAGAGGTCAAGTTTATTAATCTACCGACTATTCATAATTACTGCTTCAAGAGAATTTTTAAAAAGACTGCAACGTATTAACTGAATGTGTATTTTATAGAATCTTTATATTAAGCTTGATTTTGTTACCATATGTATGTAGCCATCTATGTTACCATATCCCTGGTATCCCAAAGTCTGAAAATAGCAAACTATTGAAATATAAACATATTAACCCCATACAGTAAATGTTGTGACAGAACAAAAATCAACAATGTTTATTATTTTTCTCAATTTAAATAGTGATCAATAGGTCTTAACATGGTATCTAGTAGGCCAATGGTTGAACCCCCATCAATTACATTCATCACTTAGCACATTTTGGTTAAAGGTAATACCCTTGATTTACGCTATTTATGTTTAATCATAGGATTTCACTTTTTGTTATATAATAGCAGACATTTTTTGCAAAAATTACAATAGAAAATGCTGCTTTTTTGATTCTTCAAGAAAATGCTAGAAAATTGTTTGTGTTCATGAAATAAGTACATTCTTCAACATTGCTTTGGATCTTATTATTCTTTTATGGTCTGCAGTTTTGTAGAACAGTGACATCTAGTGGTAAATGTGAAAATAACAATTACAGGAACACTAATTTTTATCTGGGTACATCTTGTATTGTGAAAGCTGCCCTTTAAACTATGTTGAAATAAAATAATGTTGGAAAGGAGTTAACTGCTTGTGTGCCTTAAAAGTATCAAATTAGATCTTGTAGGCAGAGTGAGATTGCACCATGCACAATATTAATCCTAAAGGGACCCCCTGTATGTGGACTTTTGTGGGCAGAGGATCTATTGCTCTTCATCTCTGTGCAGTGCCCCCTCCCCAACCTGTTGACGCTGACCCTGCCCATGCTTAGCTGTCTTTTACCTTCTGTGATACAACAATGAAGTAAAATGGAGCAGAGCCATGGGCAGAGAAAAGCCTCTAGTCAGCTCCCTTTCATAGCAGGAGACATAAGCCTTCACGCTCTCTACATTGCTTCACTGTTGATGCCGAATTTTGGCTGCATCTGACATTTTGTCATTAAAGTTGGTAGGCAATCTGGGTGACCATGGACCCTCCAGGAGCTGCTACCCATACAAACTACTTTATAATCCACCATTGCATATAAGTGTCTGTAGAATTTATTTTGCTTTGTGCAACCTCCAGATACTTGATTACTAGAGATGAGCGAGCACTAAAATGCTCGGGTGCTCATTACTCGTACCGAACATTTCCCGATGCTCGAGTGCTCGTTTCGAGTAACGAGCCCCATTGAAATCAATGGGAGACCCGAGCATTTTTCAGCAAAATTACAAACTGACCGAGCACTGTGAAATAACACAGTGCAGAACAGATTGCAGATGTTCGGGAACATCTGCGATCTGTTCCGGAGACACGCGTGCAGAACGGTGTTCTCCACAATAGTATTTGAAGAACAATATGTGTAGAGAACAACTTGCAGATGTTTGGAAACATCTGCAAGTTGTTCTTCACACATATTGTTCTTCAAATACTATTGCGGAGAACACCGTTCTGCACGCGTGTCTCCGGAACAGATCGCAGATGTTCCCGAACATCTGCAATCTATTCTGCACTGTGTTATTTCACTGTTTTCTTCAATTAATCGATTAAATTAAATGTTTTAATTGTATTTTTTTATTGTTCTTCACTTCTATTTTTTTAATTAAATGCTCGTTATCGAGCAGGGCAAATACTCGTCCGAGCAACGAGCCGGTCCGAGTATGCTAATACTCGACCGAGCATCAAGCTCGGACGAGTATACTCGCTCATCACTATTGATTACCTATTTTTATGTTGTACATTTCATTGAATCTTATTGTTTCATAAAGGTGACTCATCTTAGTCTTCTGGGAGTGTTGGTAGTTAACCCCTTATCACCGACACTAGTTTTCAGCTCAATGACCAGACTCGATTTTTCAAATCTGACATGTCTCACGATAATTGGAGATAACTTTGGAACGCTTTAACATATCCCGGTGATTTTGAGAATGTTTTCTCGTGACACATTGTACTTCATGTTAGTTACAAAATTTAAGTGATAAGTTTTGCGTTTCGTTCTGAAAAAAAGTGAAAACTTGGCAAAAGTTTGTAAAAATTCTTCATTTTCCAAGTTTGAAATGTTCTGCTTTCCAGACAGGAAGTAAAACTACCCAAAAAGCTTGATAATTAGCGTTTACGGAATGTCTGCTTTATGTTGAGATAATATTTTATGCTTCCTGTCATTTTTTTAGGATGTTATGAGGCGCAGAACTTTAGGTGCCATTTTTCTCATTTTCATGAAAATTGCCAAAACTCACATTTTAAGCGACAGCTCAGCTTCCAAGTGACTTTGAGAGGCCTAAATAATAGTAAAACCACATAAATTACCCCACTATAGAAAGTTCACCCCTCAACATATGTAAAACAACTTCTATTAAGTCTATTAACCCTTTAAGTGTTTCACATGGGTTAAAACAATATGGACCTGCGATTTAGAAACTTTCACATTTTTTTGGAAAATACATTCATTTAGGCCAAAACTGACAGTTTCAGAATAAATTAAATGATGAAACGCACTGCAACATTTGATTCCCAATTCCTCCCGAGTGTACTGATACCCCATATGTGGTGGTGGCCGGGCATAGGATGAATGGAGGCGCCATTGACAGCAGATTTGTATTGTCACATTGTACGACCTATAATTTTTTATTTTTTTTGGTAATGCGAACATATGAGGCTTATTATTTACGGGATGAGATACAATGTATAGATAATTCATTTTGGGGGGTCTATAGCTTATTCATGAGATTTTATTAAATATTTCAAGGGGGACACAAACAAAATCATCAATTTTTATTTTGGATTTTTAGCATTTTTTTCCCCCTCATCATAACGTAAAAATAATATTTTATCTTTATTCTCTGGTTCACTACGATTATGGTTATACCTCATTTATTTAGTTTTTCTCATCGTTGCTCAATTTTCCTGAGCAAAACCAATATTGGAGAATATCGCATTGTTTTTACTATTGACAGCTTTTTAGGGCCATAACTTCTGTATTTTTCTGTTGTCAGACCTGGTTGAGGGCTTATTTTTTGCGAAAAGAGTTGCTCTTTTCAGTCGTATCATATTAGGGAACGTAACTTTTTTTGTTCACTTTTTAGTGATGGTGTTTGATGAAAAATTGTATATTACGGGAAGTTTTTCGAGTTTTTTTTTACGGTGTTCACCGAGTGAGTTCAATATTGATTTAAATTTATTGTATAGATTGATACGGACGCGGTGATATGTACGTGTTGTTGTGTTTTATAAACTTTATGGGACTTTTATTTTATTTAATTATATTCTAAAATGACTAAATCTTTTTTTTTTTTTTTACTTTTTTACATTTTCTACTTCTTGGCTTGAACAAGCGATCATCCGATCGTCGCGTGAGAAGAAGTACCCTTAATGACCACCGTAAAAAGCCGATACGATGGTCATTAAGGGGTTAAGCAGAATCATAGCTGTTGACAGTGTACTTTTAACATTTTGAAAACATTTTGTTTACTTTTTATATAAACTTGTTTCTAAGTGACCCATCGGTTTAAAAAAAAGTTCTGTTTTTGTGCAAATAAGTTTCCCTGTGCACTGTGGGAGAGGCTGCACCTTCTGCTGCACTTGCTTTCTTCTTTCTACACTGCACCACGCAGAACCACCCCTGTACAAAATGATAAATGTGTCAAGTGCAACAAGTGAACCAAAATTCTAATTCTTATTAAGCAAATTGGTACAATAGGTTTCATAAACTTTGACTCAACCGTCTAAAAATCCGGCTGTGGTATAGCTGAAGATTTTTCACTGTCTAGGCTCAGTTTGTCCTAACTGTTTTATGTTCCTAACAGTAAATGTGTTTTAATATTAACGAACATATCCAATTATTAGTATCAACTGGGAAATATTCTAAGCCATAATATTAATAATTTTGTTTTCATATACCACTTAGGACATGTTCCTTGAATTTAATAGATTTAGCTAGTTAATTGGCCACATATATTTTCCCTTAAGGACTGAAAGCCATCATTTTGTAACCATAACCAATGTAACAAAGTAATTAAAGCAGTAAAGCTTTAGCTGCTTAAAATCACTTTGAGGAAAATAATAACAGTAAGAAAGAGAAGAGCAATGTGCTCTGCAATATGTTACATTTGGTGACAGAGTTTGACACATATTACAGTAAATTTAACTTTAATATATTATTCTTATAAGGGTTGGTTGCCATGTAAAAATAGCTCATATGCACCTGCATATAAAACAAGGAACAAATAACAAAACATTACCTACTGTGATTGTGCTGTTTGTGGACAACTCTGAAACCCGGTGCAGGTGTGAATTGGGCTTAGCCTCATCTTATAAATCTTTTCAGAGGCAGGGTGCTGTGTGATGTATAGCCATAAATACAGGCATTTAAAGAAATTAGGTAGGCATTGTATTTTTGTCTGCTGCTTGATTTCCTGCTGATGTCTTTAACTGCCTGCATCTTCGCTTATGTAGCTCACATAACATTTTTGTGCAAATTAAAATATGAGATTCTTAGCTTTAATATGGTTAATGGTAGGAAACTTTTCATATGTATATGTGCAAGAAAAAAGTCAGCATCTGAAAGCAGAGTATAAGCCGAGGCCCCAAATTTTACCACAAAAACCTGGGAAAACCTATTGACTCGAGTATAAGCCAAGGGTGGGAAATGCATTGGTCACAGCCTCCCCATTATATAGCCTGCCGAACCCTGCCCCATAGTATATAGCCAGCACCTGCTCCCCAGTATATAGCCTGCCAGCTCATATCCCCCAGTATATAGCCAGCCCCCTGCTCCAGTATGTAGCCAGCAGCGGGGAAAGCCGGAAAGGTGAGTTTTTAAATATTTTTTTACTCGAGTATAAGCCAAGTTTGGGGTTTCAGCACATTTTTTTGTGCTGAAAAACTAGGCTTATACTTGAGTATACATATATATAGATATATATATAGATATATATACTTTCTTTCCTGGCAACCCCCAGAAAATCATCTTTGATATGTAATTTGGTTATATAAAGTCATGGGGACAGGAAGTTCAGCACTGATGTAAAGCTCCCTCTGCCTCCAAACAGTCCTTAATAAAAGGGACATCACTATATAGTTCTCCTGGAGTCTGGTGTCAATCACAGCAGACATGACATCCTGAGACAGTGAGAGCTCTACTTCCATGTCAAGCTATTTAAATCTATGGGGGTTATTTATCATTAGGCCAGCTCCTTCTATTTCTGTTTTTGGAGCTCCACTGCCAGACAGTTCCATTAAAGTGGCTTTGGTACTTTAATAATGCTCTTATGCTCTACATAATGTTAAAGTCACAAAATGCAAATAGCCCCAGCCAATATTCCAGCAGGGAAATGGAGTGACTATGCAACTTTTTGCAAAAGTCCCAAGTCATGGATCATGCTTTGCATGGTGTTGCACTAGCAGTAGTTCTATGTTTACGCCAGTATAGTACAGTAGCGGAAATAGTCCTAAGGGACTTTTTATTAATAAAAAGTGCTAAACCAGGTCAAAATCAAGATGGCACCGCACAGAAATGGGAGGCAAAAGAGAGTCAACAAGCAGAAGTCAGATGCACAGTAAAACAAAGCAAATAGCAGTAGCGATAGCAAAGACTGCCAGAAGACTGAGAATTAACCAGCATTCTGTGATAGAACTGGGCAGAATATTAAGGGAGTCATTGATGCATCCCCCAGCAGCTGACTGGTTTAGCCGCCTGTCACTCAAGCCTCAGCTACACACAAAAGAAACTAAAACTCACACCCAGCTTTCCCCAAAGAAAAGATCCTGATAGGCAGCTGCTAATCAAAGGCAGTCATGTTATGGTTTTCAAGCACAGAAGCCTAAAACCTGATCCCATTCAGAAAACTGCACAGCAAATCGGTGAGCTCTGACAAATTTGTAATAATTAAATTTCAACATTTTACAGTGCCACAAATTCTCTGAATGCCTATACTAAACAGCTAAAAAATGGATCATGCAACATGTATGTTATAAAATATGTCATTGTGACAATATTGTGAAAGAATGTACAAATTGAGGAAGTTCAAGAATTAATATTTTCTAAAACTATTTGTTTTAGATAAAGGAGTGAAGTGGCATTCACAGTGACAAGCCAGCAATGACAAGACACATTACCGCTTAGTGACAGCAGATTTTGTAATTGTGTTAACAAAGACTATATTAATAAAGACATTTTTATCAAAACACTAGGGGTTTCCCAATTTTGTGGGATCAAGCATCTTGTTGAAATGTTTGAGCTATGACTCAATGATCAAATGTCAGTAGATTACAATTTCCTTATTGTAAGATTCAGCTTTTTAATGTGAAATCACTGCATAATACAAAATATGCCCAAGACGTTTACTGTATTCATCTTCTGGGCTTTCCGGTGCTTTTGTCTTTTAATGTCAGAGTTATTTGAAGAAATTACAGTATCAACAAATAAAGTAAATTAACATTTATTCAGCAATGAAGACCGATAAAAATAACAGGGGACACAGATACAATGTACCCTCTCTCAATTAAATAGATTATTCCCAAAAATATACAACAGAAAAAGAGAAACAAGAGCTAAAATGTAGAAAGCATAACATAACATTTATTAGCGCAATAAAAACAAAACTAAATATATATAAAAATAGATCACAGTAGAACTGTATAGAGGCATAGAAGGTGTCAAGATGTGTATGTGATACCCCTGACGAAGCAAGACAGAACAAGCGTTGGTTGGTGTCCACCTTTTGTCTGTATACAAATGTGTATTTGTCCCCTGTCCTTTGTTATTCCTATGGGCAACATGCAATCCTTGTTTATAAGCAAATACCTTGACTTGTTCTAATGGACACTGGCATCCATTCCCACATTGATACATAACATTGTATATACAATTTCTTTTTTGGCCAAAACATTTTTAAACTATGACAAGCTAGATTTTTTTGACAGGACCCTAGTCTACTGCATGTGCCCCCTCAGTATATAGATAGCCTCTGCATGTGCCCACGCAGTCCACAGTCAGCTCTCCTCCAGTCCATAGACAGCCCCCCCTCCAGTCCACAGACAGCTCCAGTCCACAAACAGCCCCCCTCCAGTTCACCAACAGCTCCAGTCCACCGACAGCCCCCCTCCAGTCCTCCAACAGCCCCCCTTCAGTCCACAGACAGCCCCGCCCCCCTAGTCCACAGACAAACCCCCTCTAGTCCATATCCAGACCCCCCATCCCACAGACCGCCCCCCAACAGACAGCCCCCGTCCCCTCCCTGTTCACAGACCGCCCCCCTCCAGTCCACCAACAGCCCCCCTCCAGTCCATAGCCAGACGCCCATCCAGTCCATAGCTAGAGGCCCCTCCAGTCCATAGCCAGGAGCCCCTGCTCCACCAGTCCACAGACAGCCCCTGCCCCCCAAGTCCCCAGACAACCTCCACCCTTTCCAGTTCACAGACAACCCCACAGTACATAGCCAGACCCCCCCCCCAGACCACTGACAGCTCCTGCCCCTCCCCAGTTCACAGACAACTCCTGTCCCCCCAATTCACAGACAGCCCCTGCCGCCCCCAGTCCACAGACAGCCAAGTCCCCCTAGTCTACACACAGCCAAATCCCACCCTTTCCACATACTCCTGCCATCCCCAGTCCACAGCCAGTACACAAGTCCACAGCCAGTACACAAGTCCTACATAAACATATTACACACGGATGCCTACATAAACATATTACACACGGAGCTTCCTGAACTGTGCAGACATTACTAATCAACCTGAGCTGGATCACTCATACACAGCATCTGGGGGATGGTGCAGCGATTGATTACTTCTCCCTCTCAAGGATAACAGAGTGATTACATCATTCTGTGGTGCAGTGCATAACTAATGTGAGAAGAGGAGCCACAGAGCTTCATTAGCAGAATTTTATAATTGTTTTATCAGCAAAACCACTCAGCTCAGGGATTAACCAAGATGTGATCCTGCATCAGTGTAGCTACAACATTCTCAACGTATGTTTGCTTCATAATGCATCAAATCAAATGGTAGATTCCTTTAAGTAATGAATGTTATAATCTTACTATACTATTTATAATTATTTAGCTTCAGTTATTAAGCGTGAAATGTTGGAATGGAGATTCAACAAATATGTGTGCTGTGAAACACATTAAACTTTTATCTGCACTGCAGACTATAATTAAGATATATAGCTGAAGAATAAATTATGGTAATTCACCTTGGAGCAGATTCAGAATGAAACAAAATTTGCAGAGAGGTACGGTTAATCTTTCCACTTTATGGCTGCTGAAACCATCACACCACTTACTCTATTATTATATGGAGATATAAATGAAATTGCTTGGCACACTATGGGATGGGTCTAATTTAATACATTTCCATTTTTGTAATTATGGTGGCGCCTAATGTAGCAGTCAAAGGCACAATAAATGACAGATTTTAAAAAATATTAATGTGCAGCTGAAATGCAGTATATTTCTTCTTTCCAGAAATGCATTAATCTTGTAGCATGAAATATAAAAATTAGGGTAATTAATATATGTTGTTGTTTTTTTCCTTATAAGACAAACATCTTAAACAAATTCTGCAATGAAAAGATGTAAAAGAATTTCTACCCTTCATTTAAAAATTGGCACCAGGTAAATCTGTTTACTTCACTTATATACATACAGCATTGACTATTTGATATAATTTTTTCTTTTTTTACTGCCTTCATTGTTGTTTTGATATGATTCTTATCCTCAAATGGGTTTCATCACATCTGCTGGAAACAATAGAAAAATGTAGCATATTTTCTGTGGCAAAGTAAGAATATGTTGTAGCTAATTAAATCAGGTAGAAACAATGAACCAGTAAACATAAACACATACAAACATGAAGTCTGATGACTAGTCCAAATCTATATAAAAAAATGTAAGAATAAATAATATTAAAATAGCAAGAATCACTAAAAATAAAACTTGTGATGCACAAATGTATAAAATACACAATTTACATGTAAAGGCCAATACATGAGAATAAGGCTGAAAGATGAAACACATCAACATACTCCCTTGATACTCTTATTTAGAACCTGCAGCACCAAACATTTGAGTTTAAAAATCCAGAACATCATTCTATGTTTTAATCTTTGAAACCTATGGGGGCATAATTATCAATTTGTTCTATAGGTGTGATGGTGAACTCTTAAATTCTGTTTCCATGATGGACTCTCATTGTTGCTATGATATCCATATTCTTAACCCCTAAGAAAATATTTTCTTAGCCCCTACACGCACCAGGATGTTATAGTACATCCCTGCAGGAAGATACTTCCCACGCGGGGATGTGCTTTAAGGTCCCGCTTCTGGCACATGTTCCCTAACAGAGCCAGCACCAGAAGCAGCGGCTGTCAGCTGTATATCACAGATGACACCACACTCCAACACTCACGATCGCAGCCGACTCCGATTGTGACTGTTAACCCATTACACGCGTCAGTCAAGCATGACTGCGGGGTGTAAGGGTCTTTCCCTTATGGATCGGATCCCCATGCTGCTTACTGTGGGATCCGATCCACTTCTGGGCAGCCCCAAGGTCTGCCAAGTGCCCCGTGGCTGCCCGATGTACTTGGAAGTCAGACCCTTTCCATGTCTGACTGTAAACTGTCCACGCATGCGTCTGAATGCTCAGACAGTTTACACTGCTCTACAATGAATTAGTATTGTAGAGCAGTGTATTGAACTTGAACCAGCGATCAGAGCATAGCTGGTTCAAGTTCAAGTGTGCATAAGTTAAAAAAGTTTAAAAAAGTAAAGTTTAACATTAGAATAAATAAAAAATAAATTCATAAAAATATAAGCCCCTAAACTGTCACTTTCCCATAAAAACATTTAATAAAGTATTAAAAACACAAATACACAAAAAAAAACACATATTTAGAATTGCTGCATTCGTAACATAATGCATAATTGTAACATAATCTGTATAATAAAACAGAATCGTTATTGGACCTTCTCAGTAAACACTTAAAAAACGCTAAAACGGTTCCGAAAAAAGATTATTTTTAATTAATCCCTTTCAAAAAATGCTCCAAAAAGTGATTAAAAAAATGTTACACCACTAAAAAGAACAACACTTCTCGCAAAAAATAAGCCCTTAACCAGATTTGTCAGCCAGAAAATAAATTAAAAAGTTATGCATATGAAAAGATGGTGATGCTAAAATCAACAGGATTTTCTCCAAATTAGTTTTTATGCAGTAAAATTGATTAAAATAGACAAAACCCCCACATATTTGGTATAGCTACATCCAAGACAATCTGCATAATGAAACAGAATTATTATTGGATCCGCTAAGTGAATCCCGTAAAAAACAACCTAAAAAGAACTCTCCGAAAAAAAGATCATTTTTAATTAATACCCTTTAAAAATGTTTTAAAAAGTGAAAAAAGTTGCCCAATCTAAAATAAGACCACAAAAAGTGCGTTTCTCGAAAAATATAAGCCCTTAACCCGATTTGTGATGCTTAAATTAACATTTTTGCCAAATTACTTTTTATTCAGTAAAATTTGGAAAAAAGTAAAAAAAATCTATATAAATGAGGTCTTTTCTTCTGGTGGCGACCCATAGAATACAAATAATATACAATTTTTATGGTATGGTAAATGGGCCAAAAAAAAAAACCCAAAAAATATTCCAAAAAATTGATGATTTTCATTTCCTCCACCAACAAAGAGTTAATAAAATCTTACCATTTAGCTATAGATGCCCCAAAATGATGTACCAGAAAAGTGCATCTCATGTGTCAAAAAATTAAGCCCCTATAGTTCCACATTAAAAAAAGAAAAAAAATTATAGCCTCTACAATGTGACAATGTAAATCTGCTCTGAATGGCACCTCGTTCCCTTCTATGCCCGGCCGTGCGCCCATACAGCAGGTAACCACCACATATGGGGTGTACGCGGGAGAGATTGAGTATCAAACTTTGTGGAGTCTTTTTTCATTTAATCCATTCAAGTCTATGGGGATGCATCAAAAACACATTGCACTCGCGAGCATTCATAGTTTATACGGTTGAAAAAAGACACTTGTCCATCAAGTTCAACCAAGGAAAGGTAGGGATTGGATGAGGAAGGGATTTAGGGGAAACAATTCTATATAACATAACAATCAATGTTATATAGGTGTAAAAAGGCATCTAGACCCTTCTTGAAGCTCTCTGCTGTCCCTGCTGTGACCAGTGCCTGAGGCAGGCTATTCCACAGATTGACAGTTCTCATAGTAAAAAAGCCCTGTCGCCTCTGGTGATTAAACCTTGATTTCTCCAAACGGAGACAGTGCTCTCTCAAGTGCAATACGTTTTAAATGGATGGGTTGCTAGGTGATGTGAAAAAAAGTCAGGAAGGAGACAGGAAGTAGTGTGCATGTGTAGGCCTGGGACATTTCTCAGTAATAGTGTGCTGCTTTGTGTCTATTTACAGAGATGCCCAGAACCGTTGATGTGGAGAAACTTATCTCTAGGTTCAGGACCGTCCTACATTGTGGGATAATCGGAGGAACGATTACCATGATCGTTTCAAGAAGGAGACGATATGGCTGGAGATCAGCAAGGAGCTCTTAGGCCAAAAGTGGTCTAAAATGTCCGCAGATGAGCACGAGTTTGCATGTAAGTTTTATCATACTTTTTTGTTCTTTTAAATGTTCTATTTCAAAGTGTGTATTTTAACAGTGTGTTACTATTTTGAGGTAATGACTTTGCCTCTGTTTTTACGTCCAGCAGCGGTGGCGGAGCTGCCGCAACCAATTTAAGAAAGATATGCGTGCCCAAGAAGGCCACAGTGGCTCATCACGCTCCCGAAAGCGTCCCTATTGCTATCGTGAGCGATGAGTTTTTTAACCGACATTTTTTCCATGAGCCCATAAGTTAGCCTTTTTTTTCAATTTTAAAGGGATCTTGTGTGTCTATACATGTGCCTTATAATAGTTTTTGCAGTATATATAGTTGTGAGCAATTGCACATGTATGTTTTTTCTACACTAACAGGCCACTTTATTAGGTACACCTGTCCAACTGCTTGTTAACACTTAATTTCTAATCAGCCAATCACATGGTCAAGACAATCTCCTGCAGTTCAAACCGAGCATCAGTATGGGGAAGAAAGGTGATTTGAGTGCCTTTGAAAGTGGCATGGTTGTTGGTGCCAGAAGGGCTGGTCTGAGTATTTCAGAAACTGCTGATCTACAGGTATTTTCACGGTCAGAGGAGAATGGGCAGACTAGTTCGAGCTGATAGAAAGGCAACAGTGACTCAAATCGCCACCCGTTACAACCAAGGTAGGCAGAGGAGCATCTTTGAACGCACAGTACGTCGAACTTTGAGGCAGATGGGCTACAGCAGCAGAAGACCACAACGGGTTCCACTCCTTTCAGCTAAGAACAGGAAACTGAGGCTACAATTTGCACAAGCTCATCGAAATTGGACAGTAGAAGATTGGAAAAACGTTGCCTGGTCTGATGAGTCTCGATTTCTGCTGCGACATTCGGATGGTAGGGTCAGAATTTAGCGTCAACAACATGAAAGCATGGATCCATCCTGCCTTGTATAAACGGTTCAGGCTGGTGGTGGTGGTGGTGTCATGGTGTGGGGAATATTTTCTTGGCACTCTTTGGGCCCCTTGGTACCAATTGAGCAACGCCACAGCCTACCTGAGTATTGTTGCTGACCATGTCCATCCCTTTATGACCACAATGTACCCAACATCTGATGGCTACTTTCAGCAGGATAATGCGCCATGTCATAAAGCTGGAACCATCTCAGACTGGTTTCTTGAACATGACAATGAGTTCACTGTACTCAAATGGCCTCCACATTCACCAGATCTCAATCCAGTAGAGCATCTTTGGGATGTGGTGGAACGGAATATTCGCATCATGGATGTGCAGCCGACAAATCTGCAGCAACTGTGTGATGCCATCATGTCAATATGGACCAAAATCTCTGAGGATTGCTTCCAGCACCTTGTTGAATCTATGCCACGAAGAATTGAGGCAGTTCTGAAGGCAAAAGGGGGTCCAACCCGTTACTAGCACGGTGTACCTAATAAAGTGGCCGGTGAGTGTATGTAGGACACCAAACATTTGTGCAAACACAGCTTAATTTATTGTTTTGTGTGCATGTATTTTAGTTTTGACAGCGTCAAGTATATCTTCGTTTTTTTGTTTTAGTTATTTTTCATCATGTCTTAAATCATACTTTTAAATTTGCTTAATCGCAAAATTAGGACAGAAGACAATTTAGACATGGAGGCAGAGGATGCAGGCATCCCCCTGTTCGCTCCGACATCTGATTTGGCGAGTGTGGAGAGGGAACCGCCATCTGCTTCTGAGGACGACTCTGCAGGCCCATCGCCGGCAGTATCCGAAACCTTGCAGGTGGATGAACCAGGGGAAGGACGAAGTGCATTTCCTGTCCCCTGAGGACGTCGTTCAAGAAGGGCTGTCCCTGGGCAAGTGGTGGATGAGACGGTATTAAATTATTTGTGCCGAAGGCCACAGGAGGATGAAATCTTGCGGACCACATGCGCCGGGTGCCGCAAGAACACCTCCTCCGGTGTCAGGGGGCATTTACAATTGTTCTTGATGCCTGCTGTCCCCCCGACAATCCCACTCCGGTATTTGAGGCCCTGGAGCAGTGGCGATTGTATGGACATATTTCCCCCCCCCTGACCCCTGCCTCTGCCACCACCACCACCTCAGGCCCACCAGAGTTTTTATTCAGGCACATACCCTGGCCAAGAATTCAGCCATTCCCACAGCCAAATTTATTTTGGTTCTGGTGCTCCTATGCACCAACCACACCAGCACTATGCTAGTGCCAGCCACATTTATCATGCACGGCCATCCTCTGGGGTAGTTCCCCTACCTTCCCCAGCAACACATTTTCCAGCAACAAGAGCTGAGAAGCCAGATTCACCCTCACAACACTTTGTAATTTGTATAATATTTCTATGTTTTGTGTTTTTAGGCTATTCTGCCTTTTTTTCTGGAGCTCATTATATTTTGGCCAATAGTGGGCCTTTTTTTTTTTTGTAAATAATTTGATTAAAAATTGTTTATATACATTTTTTAGGTCTTCAGCATTTATTTCATAAATAGAGAAATATATAGATTTGGGTAGTGTCTTGATATATGAAAATATTTTTCAGATACATACGTAGTATAAACGAAAAGTAAAAACAAACAAATGGAATCCAAATTACCAATACATATTCTTACACATCCAAATCACCCCCAGTAGACATAAAATAATCAGTAAAAATGATTTCGAATACGCATTACAGCGAAAGCAGGTCTTGCATGATGAGTGGGTTCAGTAGTAGCAACATCTGCAGATATTTCTGGCTGTGGGTTCTCAGGCCGGTCATACATACAAGAATAATTATGTAAAATTACATATGCTTTGATGACACAAATGACTTTTTGGGGAGATAGCTGCATTGATGATTGAAAAACCCTCCATCTGCTAGCCAAGATACCAAATGTGCACTCCACAAAATGACGAGCCCGGCCCAGCCGAACATTAAATTTCTGCGTCTAAAATTCAACCCACAGCGTGGGAAAGGGCGCATAACATGATATGAGAGTGCAAATCCATCATCTGCCACTATAACAAATAGTAAAGAGGGCCCTGAAGAACCGGCCAAAACACGGGGTTCAGGAATGTCAAGCTGACGGTCTGATAAACGCTTTGACATTCGAGAAGCACAGAATATACCAGCATCAGCAGCAGAACCATGGGACCCAATATCTACAATTATAAAACGGTAGTTACTGTCAGCTAGTGCTAACAAAACCACTGAGAAATACCGTTTATAATTAAAATATCTGGAACCAGAGTTTGGTGGCTACTGTACACGTATATGTTTGCCATCCAAGGCGCCAATACAATTAGGAAAATTTGCATTTTCCTGAAAGCCATGAGCATATCTAGCCATTGCTGAGCATTTGGGGGACGCATCATGGTGCGTCTCAAACGGGACCAAATAACAACACATGTGTGAATCAATGCATGTAATGGTCGAAGTCCCCATCAGGAAAGTAAAATAGAGGGATGAAAACGTAATTCCAGTAGCAAGAAAACTAAAAGAAAAAGAATAAAAAAGTTAATAAACAGTTTAAATAAATAACAAAAAATATATATAATATATACATACCGTAGGGTGATCAGAAGACGCTCCTCCACAGAAATACATTGAATGTGAGTGCAGGACGAAGCTCCGCCACCAATTGATCAAACAAGGTGATGGATGAGCGACAAAAGCGAATAAACTTGTCTGGGTCTTTGCGGACGTCAAAAAACAAAGTATGAAAGACACTTGGTACCGAATTAAGAATCATGTGATTTAAAAACGCGTGTGAAAAGCGCAAAAACGGTAATGACTCCAAGGAAAAAAGGAACAAAAACGCAGCCAAAAACATCCGTTTTTCACGCATTGCACCCTGACGTGATCTGCAACGCAAGTGTGGAAGGGGCCTTAGGCCTCTCAACGTCTATTATAAGTTGAGCAGATCCATCTAAATATGGGTTCTGCGGATTTTCCCAAAAATTAGAAAAATTCTGAGCCTCATAACATTCTACTAAAATATGTGGAATCTTAAAAAAACATGCCAACATAAAGCAGACATTTGGGAAATGTAAGTTATGAATTTATTTGGGAGCTATGACTATCTGCATCAAAAGTAGATAATTTAGAACTTTGAAAATAAAGAATTTTTCAAAATTTTTACCAAATTTCATTTTTTTTCATAACTAAACACAAAAGACTTCATCCAACTTTTTAAACTAATTTGAAGTACAATGTGTCACGAGAAAACAATCTCAAAATCCCCTGGATATCTTATAGAGTTCCAAAGCTATATAAACACTTATAGTGACACAGGGCAGATCTGAAAAATGGGACCGCGTCCTAAAGGCCAAAATAGGCTGAGTGCCAAAGGGGTTAAAGTGGTTTAAAGTCCGAATTCTATGTTCTATATTTTGCAGTCCACATGTACGCTCTATCAGGTATAAGACATAGTCAAAACTGCAATTTTAGAATTTTCTTTTAGAGTACTTATCTTTTGTCACGAAGGGCAAAAAATCTTTCCGTTTATTAGTTATAGTAAAGCAGCACCTACATTTGGCGTGACTATATTTGCAGCTGCCCACAATGTTTGTAAACAGACTTTCAGCATATAGCTTACTGTATATACTTGAGTAATAGCCAACCCGGGTATAAGCCGAGGCACCTCATTTTAACACAAAAAACTGGGAAAACCTATTGACTTGAGTATAAGCCTAGCGTGGGAAATGCATTGTTCATAGCCTCCCAAATATATAGCCAGCAAGCACATGCCCCCTGTTATATAGCCAGCACCTTTCCCCTAGTATATAGGCAGTAGCCCATGTCCCCTGTTATATAGCCAGCAGCCCCCTTGTACATAGCCAGCACCTGCCCCCTTGTCAGGGCCACATCTGCCATGAGGCAAGATGAAAATCTCACCTCAGGCGAAATTTGGGGCCATAATGTGGGTGATTCGTGTGGCCTTGGAACCCACATGAAAAATCAAAATGTTAATTTTCGCCTCAGGCAGCAAATACCCTAGAATCAGCCCTGCCCCTGGTATATAGCCAGCAGCCCCCATCCTCCAGTATATAGCCAGCAGCCCCCATCCCCCAGTATATAGCCATGCAGCCCCCCAGTCAGTAATGTGCCCACACAGCCCCCCCAGTCAGTAATGTGCCCACACAGCCCCCCAGTCAGTAATGTGCCCACACAGCCCCCCCCAGTCAGTAATGTGCCCACACAGCCCCCCCAGTCAGTAATGTGCCCACACAGCCCCCCCAGTCAGTAATGTGCCCACACAGCCCCCCCAGTCAGTAATGTCCTCACACAGCCCCCCAGTCAGTAATGTCCTCACACAGCCCCCCAGTCAGTAATGTCCTCACACAGCCCCCAGTAAGTAATGTGTCCACACAGCCCCCCCAGTAAGTAATGTGTCCACACAGCCCCCCAGTAAGAAATGTTCTCACACAGCCCCCCAGTAAGAAATGTTCTCACACAGCCCCCCAGTAAGTAATGTTCTCACACAGCCCCCCAGTCAGTAATGTGTCCACACAGCCCCCCAGTAAGTAATGTGTCCACACAGCCCCCCAGTAAATGTTCTCACATAGCCCCCCAGTAAGAAATGTTCTCACACAGCCCCCCAGTAAGTAATGTTCTCACACAGCCCCCCAGTAAGCAATGTTCTCACACAGCCCCCCAGTAAGCAATGTTCTCACACAGCCCCAAGTAATGTGCGCACACAGCCACCCAGTAAGTAATATGCCCCACACAGCCCCCCCAGTAAGTAATATGCCCCACACAGCCCCCCCAGTAAGTAATATGCCCCACACAGCCCCCCCAGTAAGTTATGTGTCCACACAGCCCCCCCAGTAAGTAATGTGTCCACACAGCCCCCCAGTAAGAAATGTTCTCACACAGCCCCCCAGTAAGTAATGTCCTCACACAGCCCCCCAGTAAGAAATGTTCTCACACAGCCCCCAAGTAATGTCCTCACACAGCCCCCCAGTAAGTAATGTCCTCACACAGCCCCCCAGTAAGTAATGTCCTCACACAGCCCCCCAGTAAGTAATGTCCTCACACAGCCCCCCAGTAAGTAATGTCCTCACACAGCCCCCCAGTAAGTAATGTCCTCACACAGCCCCCCAGTAAGTAATGTCCTCACACAGCCCCCTATTAAGTAATGTGCCCACACAGCCCCCCAGTAAGTAATGTGCCCCACACAACCCCCTATTAAGTAATGTGCCCACACAGCCCCCCAGTAAGTAATGTCCTCACACAGCCCCCAGTAAGTAATGTCCTCACACAGCCTCCCAGTAAGTAATTTCCTCCACACAGCCCCCTATTAAGTAATGTGCCCACACAGCCCCCAGTAAGTAATGTCCTCACACAGCCTCCCAGTAAGTAATTTCCTCCACACAGACCCCCATGTTGTCCCCCTTCCCTAGCCCTTGTCATGACTCCCCCCTAACCTAACCCATTACATCCCGAGGATACAGATCATGATGAGAGAGGGAAGGAATCTCCCGGGCAGCGGGGCAGATGTCCTGCTGACCCGAGGAGATCCGGGGCACCGGCCAAAAGATCCGGGTCATGATCCCCGGATATTTTGACCTAGCGATTTCCCTGGTACTATTGGCCCGAGGGGGCCCCGGCACTAGCCCAGGTTAGCCGGATGCTGGCACCAGGCCTGCCAGGATCAATTCTTCCACCAAAATCAGGGGACAGCTATGACACAACAGTACACATAACATCCTTGGTACCTACATACATCTATCGTAAAGAAACCATCTGTAACAGTCTGTTACACTAAACAAATTGCCATCCACCATCTACTCTCAATTCTATTTCGCAATCTCAAATCACAAGAGTGCAACTATTAGCATCTGACCCTTCTGGATTATCTAACAGACTAAGGCTGCATTCACCCACATGTATGGGGGACGTATATATGGCCAATATATGTCCCCCATACACTTCTATTGGCTATGGCATCATACGGGAGTGGTACGGTGCAGAAATCCTTTGACCATACTGTTCATGTAAGATCACTTGCAAAAAGTTTGCCATTTATACACACCTTCCACCCTTTGGCCAATAAAATACTGAACATTCTTAAGGGTCACTGGAACATACTATGTAAAGCTTTTCCTCAGATCACTAGGTGGCCCATTCCTGTGTTTGAACTGTATGCTATGTACCAATGTACGCCTTCTTTCTTCCTCATACTGGCAAGAAATTCTATATTAGAGGCTATTTCACATGTCAGACAAATTTTGTCCGCCATCCATAAAAATAAACTCATATTACCTCTTCCCACGCATTTTCATGCTATGCACCACAATCTGGCGCAATTGAAATTTCAGGTGATCGAACAGGTACCTCCTCCAAGGAGAAGGGAAACAGGATCCGCCTCCTAAAAAAAAAACTGTAGGCTTATTGGATTCATACTTAACAATCATTGGAACATTGAGGACTCAACCGAGAGTATGATGTACTCAGTTTTATCTAATAGGTCTCTTGGACTGTTTTATACAGGTAGTCCCCGGGTTACGTACAAGATAGGGTCCGTAGGTTTGTTCTAAAGTTGCATTTGTATGTAAGTCGAAACTGTATATTTTACAATTGTAGTTCCAGACATTTTTTTATTTTTTGCCCCAGTGACTTGGAGTTTCAAATGTTTTTGCTATAATGGGACCAAGGATTATCAATAAAGCTTCATTACAGACACCTTACAGCTTATCATTGCAGCCTGGGACTATAGTAAAGCCTCCAGAAAGCTTCACCAAAGGTCACAATGGGCAGAGGGGTCCGTCTGTAACTATGGGTTGTCTGTAAGTCGGGTGTCCTTAAGAAGGGCACCGCCTGTAATGTTTTTATTTTTTTTTTCATTTCTGCAAGTTTCTAATACCAAACTGTATATTTCTCTAACAGAGAAGATAATAATCCACTTCCCAACTAGTCGGTGGTAAGATTTAAATGCACACATAAATATAGTCCTGTTACATTCATTCATACGTCTCCAGCATGCAGTTTTTCTCATCCATCATATTCTCATATCCCATTCATAGATAAGAGTCTCCATTGCCTTGATTTCACAGTACAATATATTCTCCCTAGACTATTTCTCTTATACATCATCCAGCTCCACTCTCTATACACTAACATTACATCTGTTCTCCCAATATACGGCACGCAGGCGCCATGAGTCTCTGGGCATCACACAGCTAGTCATATAGGAGACCACACCTGTGGGCGTGTCCTTCCACATAAATATCTGGTCAGCTGGCACACATGCCAGCGCATACCTCGGCGTGTGGTAGCATGATTACAGAGCCCGCAACATACCCTAACCACACACAGCACTGGTAAGCAATATTTCTTTAGTTGTACAGTCTATTATGCATTTATTTTCAGAGCATGGAGCTCCGGTTGGTTTATGATGTCATGATTCTGATTCTCTTTGTATGCGTTCATAGAAGTGAACCATTTATTTGTTATCCATGCATTCGTTCGTTGCCATACACCCCGACCATATACAGGCGGTCCCCTACTTAAGAACACCCGACGACCCCTAGTTACAAACGGACCTCTGGATTTTGGTAATTTACTGTACTTTAGCCTTAGGCTACAATAAACAGCTGTAACAGTTATTAAAGGTGTCTGTAATTAAGCTTTATTGTTAATCCTGGTTCTTATGATGACCCAACATTTTTAAAATCCAATAGTCATAGAGACCCAAAAAATTTTGCCTGGAGCTACAATTATAAAGTATACAGATCCGACTTACATACAATTCCAACTTAAGAACAAACCTGTAGAACCTATCTTGTACGTAACCCAGGGACCGCCTGTATATAGATAACGTTGTTTGTAGTTGTAACCATAAACTCAAATTTAACATACTCATAGCCTGTGATCATATATCTATTAAGTATGCATAGCCTTACTTCGAAAACAACTTTATATCAAAAAGGTGTCCATAGCCTTATATGTATTTACCTCCTATTTTGTTTATTTTTTCCTTTTTGTTTTTCATTTTACAGTGTTCATAAAGGCCCAAATTGGCTGAAACGTCCTAGTATACACTATGCTATAGTGTATGTTTAAATAAACCTTTTACAAGCATAACAGCCTTTAACTTTGGATTACATATGGAGCTGGAACGCCAAGACTGTTGCATCCCCTCCCGGTTGTGCAGACTGCAGAATTATTACTATTACAATTTATTTCTATGCCAGGCCCTACCTGGAGTAGAAATAAATGCAGCTGCAACAGTCTGGACCACTCCCTGGCCAGCCCCGTCACCTCTTCATGCCTCTCCGTGCTGCCATGGCGTCACTTACATAGACCGAAAAATAAATAAAAATGAATAGAACTCAATAAAATAGGAATTAGTTCATATAACCTAATTTGGAAAAACATCATGCAACTAAGTCCCACATCAACTCCTGCTACCCCTGACCAACTTGGCACTGCTACACTTGACCAATACAGGTGCCAAATATTTTGCCACACATAAAAATGTTAATAAAAAGTGATCATTAGGATGTACAATTCCTAAAATGGTATTGATGGAATCATCATCTTATCCTTCAAAAAAATTATTAAACATAAGGGTTTACTTATCTCGCACAGTATCTGACTGTTTCCTCTCAAAGGTGTTCCTGCAACCCATATCGCGGGTTGCGGGCTCACCTGTGCCCCTCACTGCCCACGGGCACAGCGCCACTCACCTGAACTGCTCCTGATTCCCGTCCTTGCTCCCTGTGCATGCGACCCTAGTGCTTCCTAGTGCTTCTGGCTTCAGGAAATTTAAAGGGCCCAGAAGGCTATTCCTGCGTTCCCGTGTCTCCTGCATTCCTGTATGTTCCTGTGTATCCTGCGTTCCTGCTCCCATGTGTTACTGCTCCTGAGTTCCTGTGTTCTACGTTCCTGTGTGCCTGTGTTCCCGTTCTATCTGCCTCGACCTCCCATTGCTGACCTCGGATTGGACTTGATGTTGCATCTCTGCCGCCTTCCCTGACCCTGTGACTGTCTACTGCTAAGGTACCTCGACCTCGGCTGCCACCGTGGGTTAGTCGCACCTGTGGAATGACCTGATGGTACCCTGCTGCAGCAAGTCCTTCCTGCTTTGTGGTGGGCTTTGGTGAAGACCAGGTGCCACTTAGACTCCGGTCCCAGGGGTCGGCTAGAACCACCTCCCGCGGAGGTCCAGTGGATCCACACATCCCGAATCCTGACAGTAAGATCCGGCCATGAATCCCGCCGAGGTATCACTTCCCGGTTGGCCCGACCTTGCCACCATTGTGGTCCAGCAATCTTGGCAGATTGCCACTCAACGCGAACAGCTGGGACAAGTCACCGCCATGCTGCAACAGCTGCTAGCCACCCAGCAACAGCAACAGGTTCCTGAGAGTGCTCCTGTGGCTTCTGCTAACCCAGTCTGTCTTCCTGCTACTGAACCTAGGCTACAGTTGTCTATGATCGGCAAGTATGATGGAGATCCCAAGTTGTGCAGGGGCTTTATAACTCAGTGCTCCCTGCATATAGAACTCATGCCATCTCAATTCATCACAGAGCGATCCAAGGTGGCATTCATCGTCTGCCTCCTCTCCGGGAAAGCCCTGGCCTGGGCTACCCCTCTTTGGGACAGAGGTGACTCGGTCACGGCTACTCTCACAGCATTTCTGGCATAGTTCCAGTCCATGTTTGAAGAACCTGCACGGGCCTCCTCGACTGAGAATGTGCTGTTAAATCTGCACCAAGGGAACTCTTCCCTGGGAGAATATGCTGTCCAGTTCTGTACACTGGCCTCGAACTCTCTCCTGGGACAACACGGCCTTGTCCACAGATTTCAAAAAGGGACTCTCCTCTCACTTTAAGGATGCTCTGGCCACTCGTGATTTGCCATTTAGGGAGTGTGCCAGATCCAGATCTCTGCTTTCTTGGACTCCGGTTCCGCAGGGAACTTTGTGGATGTCGCTCTGGTCTCCCGGCATCACATCCCAGTGGTTCGTCGTTGGTCATCTCCTCTGTCAGTGCCCAAATCCTCTGTGACCTGGTACGGTACTGCACCATACCTCTGTTCTTGCAGGTCGTGTGCTGCACAAGGAGAGACTGTCCTTTTATGTCCACGTCCTCCATCCTGTTGGGCCTTCCGTGGCTGCCGCTCCATGCACCAGTACTCAACTAGATGATTGGGGAAATTGTTTGTTGGGGTCCAGAGTGCCAGTCCCGCTTTATGATGGTGCCTCTACTAGTACCTGTTTTGGTATCCTCCGTGTCTCCCAAGCCCTTGAAGGTCTACCAACGTGTTACCGGGACTTCACTGACGTGTTCTCCATAAAACAGGCAGAGACTTTGCCACCTCACCATCCCTATGACTGCCCTATTCATTTGTTGCCGGTACCTCTCCTGCCCAAGGTCTGACGTACCTGCTCTCCGTTCCCGAGACCACAGCTATGTCGGAATATATCATTGAAACCCTCCAAAGAGGTTTCATACGGAAGTCCTTCTCTCCTGCAGGCGCAGGATTCTTTTTTGTTACCAAGAAGGACGGCTCCTTGCATCGACTATCATGGACTTAATAGGATCACGGTTAAGAACCACTATCTGTGTCTTAGGGCGCGCCCACCGGCTTCAAAAAAAATTTAAAGGGCCAGCACACCATTAATTGGCGCTGGCCATTTTCCAGGCAGCTATTTAAACCTGCCTCTCCCATCACACCCCAACAAATCTTTGTGTCCCACAGCCCTAGAAAAAGGTCCCCAGTGATATTCTTGCGTTCCTGTGTCTCTTGCGCTCCTGTGTGTTCCCGTGTATCCTGCGTTCCTGCTCCTGATTTCCCATGTCCTGCATTCCTGCGTGCCTGTGTTCCCATTCCCATCTGCCGTTGCTGACCCCGGATTGGACTTGACGTTGCATCTCTGCCACCTGCCCTGACCCTGTGCCTGGACCTGACCCTGAGACTGTCTTCTGCTAAGGTACCTCGACCTCGGCTGCCACTGTGGGCTAGTGGCACCTGTGGAACGAGTTGGTGGTACCCTGCTGCAGCAAGTCCATTCCGCTTTGCGGCGGGCTCTGGTGAAGACCAGGTGACACTTAGACTCCGGTCCCAGATGTCGGCAATTTAATTACTCTCTATATGGAGACCCTGCTTTTAAAATATTAAGAGTTTTAATTGTGGCTCTTGATTATATATATAATATATACACATAAACCTCAAACAATAGACAATACAGTAGAAAAGGGTGCATTTTATCACTGGTGGGAGTGAATGGCTGAATAGAAGGAAATCAAGTTCTGACTTGTCTAGGTAGTGAATTAAGCACATTCTCCATTTACCAAAGAACGGGTCTTTCACATGGCCTAGAGAGAGTAGAGTGTCCTGGGACCAACATTGAAAAATGCTTTATTTCATAACCTGGCAAGTGACATGAAATTATTCAGGTATGTTTTGGACTGTATTAGATTGTTGACATGGAATCAGCTTCAGGTTCGACTCAAATAGATAATAAAATAGGTAGGTCATCGGGTCCAGACCATACGACACAAACCATAAATCAAATACAGAATTGTATATACCACCATAATTAACTTAAAGCGGCTCATCTTGCCTGTGTCTGCTATCCAGTCACTATATTCTTGTTAAAATCTGTTACCTATATATCACTGAACAAAGTATCAAAGGCACTTGATGCAACATTTTTTGTTACCTACCATAAATATACAGGAAACTGTAAAATCATTTTACAAACAGCTTGTGCAATCATTGCTCACCTACCATGAATGTGACTATAGTTAATTTACTCCTATTTACCCCCTATTTGTGCACTTTTAGTTATTTTCCAGGGTCACTTTAATTTTACAGTCCTTTGCTGATAAAGAGGTAGCCTCAATGCCTAGTCATAGCTAGAGAAAGACACCATGTTGAAAAGTTGCATGTTTCTGTGAATAAAGAACCTAACTTTGTGTTCACCAAAGAATTAAGGAGTGCCCCAAGCACCTGGATCATCCGAGTTTCATAGACCCTGTTGTGCAAATTTAAAGAGTGCTGTCTTTTACCCTCTTTAGTCAAAGCTTAAAGAGTTAATGTAAATTTTTTTTTTACACAAATCAATAGCTCTTGGGATGTACCACAACTTTGCCTATTATCGTTGTTACCTTTAACCAGTAGTCTCTTTGCCAAATTTGCTCAGATGACCTAATTTCTGCCGTAGCTGCTTCCTCTGCCTGTGCTGATAGGCCATTAGACTTGTTTATGAGGGTTTCGTGGCAGAGGAGTGCCTGCTGCTCCCTGCGACAGAGCTCTCTCTCTGGATGTAGCAGAGCTTGATGTGTTCAAGTATGTGGATACAGATGTATCCTGCACAGAATAGTGAGGAACAAGATCAGTTACCCCATCCCAGTCTGTGATTTTACAGAAATTCTTCTGTCTCTCTCCTCTCCTTGTGCTGCTCCCATATCCCACTTTGTACTTGACACTTTATGCACTGTGCAGATTAGCTATATAAGCTATTAACCCTTAGTGGTCACACAGCACAGGATATAAACTTCATGTAATTGTTCCATGTTCCTCTGTGTGATGGAAGGTGCCAGACTGTCACCATATACATCCTGTATTTGCAGTGTTCAGTGGATTTACTTGTTGGAAACTAAATGGATTTAATGCTGAATTACTTTGAGAGAGAACACAAGGCATCATGGCTTGAGGGCATAGATAAACAGATATTAGTCTCCGCCCACTTCTCCTCAGGTGAGAAAGATTTTTGTCAAACAGAATAATAAATGAACATTTTGGAAAGAAAACGGTGAGCAGCACAGAGTAGGCATCATTCTGTTGGGTTTTAAATGTAGAATCACACATAATAATTTGATAAAATCATTATTACTTTACAGCTATGCTATAAGAGATAACATGTGCATTTTATACAATTCTATTCTAGGTTTGTATAATCTATTATATGGCATAGTTTACAAAAAAAACTTTGGTGCACTTTTTGGTACACCATGTTTCATCTTAAAGAAGACGAAGCCAGGAGATCAGGTACAATTGGGACCCTAAACCTTATGGACCTGTGGTTTAGTGTCCTAAATTGACCTGTTTGAAGGCTGTTGGTTAGGAAAAATAAAAGAAGAAAGTTTTATACTTTTTACTTTCATGTGAGTTTGATGAGGCACATTGGAAGATCCAGGAAGTGAAGCCAGGATCATGATTTGCCGCAACACACAGGCACCAAGGACCGAGCGACGGGTTAAGAATAAAGTTTATTTTATTTTTAAATGATCACTCAAAAATACTGTGGTTGGTTTAGTGTCCCAAATTGCCATGTTAAGTTCCCATTACGCCCCTTTTCAGCAAATCACGCCATGTTGCTATCTCTTTGGACAACATAGAAAACACAATTAACCCCTTCAGGACGTAGCTGGTTTGTACATCAGGGCTCAGTCCTTTTGCTTAAAACACTAACATATCCCTGTGATTTTGAGATTGTTTTTTCATGAGACATTGCAGTTTATGTTAGCAGAATAATTTCACTGATCAGTTACTTTTGAGGGGGGTAAAAATTTACGAGAAATTTTTAAATAATTACAATTTTAAAAGATTCAAATGTTCTACTTTTTAGACAAAAAGTCATGCCACAATTTTTGTTGTAGAAACCTTTTGCCATTTCCCTCATTTATATTTCCATAACAGTAGAAACCCCTAAGAACTGACCCTATTTTAGAAACGAGGAAGAGCCCGACGAGAGGTTCAGGAAGGCGCTTGGTGCAAACAGCAGACGTAGAGATCCAATGGATAAAGGAATCTCTTTTATTATTGTTAAAAATATTTATCTCATAAAATGAGCATATGCATAACGTATTAAAAATACAGTGCGACGCGTTTCAGCTCTGGACTAGAGCTTTCATCAGGCATGGTGTAAAGAAACAATCCAACAGATTTATAGCTTACCTCGTTATGAAAATAAAGAAAAAAAAAAAAAAAAAAAAATGTCACGTGACCTACCGGGGGTCAAAGTTCAGGGTTTTTCCGTTCGTATACGGAACCCTCCCGGTGTTCTAATGGTGAAAAATACATTTGATCTATATAAGTAGACAGGATTTATACATAGTATTGTTTCTAAGAAATAGCGGTTGCGATTTGAAGAGAACATGTACATTGTGACAATATCTATATAAACCAGCGATAGATGCATACAACAATCGATGTATAAACTTATGAATGAGGACATGCTAGAAGAGCAGAGGCACATACATAGTGTGATGAAGTGAACCTAAGATATAGTGTCTTGCGGGGTATTCCGAGGCAAACCGCTGTGGTGGCGTCTGGATTGGGTGCCATGGATACCCAAACTACGGAAAGCAGTATGTGACAATCTTAACAAGGCAAAATAAAAAATAAAAAAATAAAAAAAAATAAAAATAAAAATAAAAAAAATAAAAAAAATTTAAAAAATTAAAAAATATATATATATATATTTAAAAAAAATATTTAAAAAAAAAACAAAAAAAACAAAAAAAACAAAACGGGCTACAAGTAGTCAAACGGATGTTAAATGAAATGAAAACTGATCTAGAGTGATCTGGGGTGAACGCTACTCTTTTAGCGAAACCCGGACCACAAATAGTCATGCAGATAATAAATAGATGAATAAATATATAAATAAATAAATAACTAAATGAGCACAAAGGTTATATGGCTTTGGATGATGGAACTACTGTTAAATGGATTCTATGACTTCATTCAGACCATGTGGGCTGAGAGTATCGAGTTTATATATCCAATATGACTCTCTTCGGTTGAGCCTTTTGATTCGATCGGGGACTTTTTTTGATATTTCCTCGATCGGGGTAACTTTTATGCAGCTAAAATTGCCTCCATGCACCTGTGTAATGTGTTTGGAGAGGCTTTGTTTTAAAAAACCAATTTTGGTTTTATGTCTGTGCCCATTTATTCTCATTCGTAATGATTGAATAGTGCGGCCAACATATTGTTGGCCACATGAACAATCAACCAAATATATAACGAAGCTGGACGAGCAGGAGAGGGTGTTTTTGATTTTAAATATCTCTCCTGTTCTCCTGGAAACAAATGTATTAACGCCACTATTGATGGTATCACAGCAGAGACATAGTTTGTGTCTGCATTTGGTTACTCTCGGGGCTTCCGGGCTCGAGGTCTGCGTGACAGACTTGGTAGCAAGTCTGATGGGACGGCCGGGGGGTTTTTCTTGGTCCTTGTGTATACACAATACACAAGGACCAAGAAAAACCCCCCGGCCGTCCCATCATTTCGGGAATTGGATCCCTCACATGTAATTTGTCGCATTATGTCGACCTTTTCTTGCAGCCTATCGTTACGAAACTTCCCTCATATCTCCGTGACTCTAGTAGTCTGATCAAAGATCTGGAAGATTTCAGATGGAAAGACACATACCTTTTTTTGACACTAGACATCTCGTCCCTTTATTCCAATATACCTCACCATTTAGGTTTGCAATCCATGCAATGGTATCTGTCTAATCATACTACCCTTCCTTCCAAACAAGTAGAATTTCTCACAGCTGGAATGGAATTCGTCCTCAAACACAATGCATTTGAATTCCAAGAAAAAATTTACCATCAGTGTCGCGGAACAGCCATGGGGACCCGAGCGGCCCCCAGCTACGCAAATTTATTTATGGGACACTTTGAATCCCTTTTTATCTACAACTCAACCTTTTGGCCAAAGAATATTGTATATTTTCGTCGTTATATCGATGATTTGTTCTTCATCTGGCAAGGTAGTGAGGCTGAGGCAAAAGAATTCGTCGGGGAACTCAATAATAATGATTGGGGCCTCAAGTTTACCATGAATCTCAGTCGAGAAAAAATAGTATTTTTAGATTTAGAACTGATAAAAAATAGTGGGAAAATCATCTCTATCACCCACTTCAAAAGCGTAGATAGCAACAGTTTCCTAGAATTCCATAGTGCACATTACGCCAAATGGCTGAGGAACGTTCCCTTTAGCCAGTTCCACAGGATCCGTAAGAACTGTACAAAACAGACAGATTATGCAAAACAATCCCTGATACTGAAGAAAAGGTTTCGAGAGAAGAAATACCCCAAGGAACTAGTTGAACAAGCATATCTTAAATATGCTAAAAAAACACAGAAGGAATGTCTAGAAAGTGCAGAAACACGGAAAGGAGTGGAAAATGATACGAAACGTCCTCTCAACTTTATCACCACCTATGATAGAGGTAACACCAAAATCAGAGCATGTCTGGCCAAACACTGGGGAATCCTAAGAAAGGACCCTGTTCTACAGAAGATACTGCCAAGGCAGCCAAAAATTACATTTAGGAAAGCCACAACAATCAAGAATCTGATCGCACCCAGCAGATTAAAAAGCAAAAATGCTACCAAGTCTGTCACGCAGACCTCGAGCCCGGAAGCCCCAAGAGTAACCAAATGCAGACACAAACTATGTCTCTGCTGTGATACCATCAATAGTGGCGTTAATACATTTGTTTCCAGGAGAACAGGAGAGATATTTAAAATCAAAAACACCCTCTCCTGCTCGTCCAGCTTCGTTATATATTTGGTTGATTGTTCATGTGGCCAACAATATGTTGGCCGCACTATTCAATCATTACGAATGAGAATAAATGGGCACAGACATAAAACCAAAATTGGTTTTTTAAAACAAAGCCTCTCCAAACACATTACACAGGTGCATGGAGGCAATTTTAGCTGCATAAAAGTTACCCCGATCGAGGAAATATCAAAAAAAGTCCCCGATCGAATCAAAAGGCTCAACCGAAGAGAGTCATATTGGATATATAAACTCGATGCTCTCAGCCCACATGGTCTGAATGAAGTCATAGAATCCATTTAACAGTAGTTCCATCATCCAAAGCCATATAACCTTTGTGCTCATTTAGTTATTTATTTATTTATATATTTATTCATCTATTTATTATCTGCATGACTATTTGTGGTCCGGGTTTCGCTAAAAGAGTAGCGTTCACCCCAGATCACTCTAGATCAGTTTTCATTTCATTTAACATCCGTTTGACTACTTGTAGCCCGTTTTGTTTTTTTTTGTTTTGTGTTTTTTTTTTTTTTTTTTTTTTTTAAATATTTTTTTTAAATATATATATTTTTTTTAAATATTTTTTTTTTTTTTTTTTTTTTGCCTTGTTAAGATTGTCACATACTGCTTTCCGTAGTTTGGGTATCCATGGCACCCAATCCAGACGCCACCACAGCGGTTTGCCTCGGAATACCCCGCAAGACACTATATCTTAGGTTCACTTCATCACACTATGTATGTGCCTCTGCTCTTCTAGCATGTCCTCATTCATAAGTTTATACATCGATTGTTGTATGCATTTATCGCTGGTTTATATAGATATTGTCACAATGTACATGTTCTCTTCAAATCGCAACCGCTATTTCTTAGAAACAATACTATGTATAAATCCTGTCTACTTATATAGATCAAATGTATTTTTCACCATTAGAACACCGGGAGGGTTCCGTATACGAACGGAAAAACCCTGAACTTTGACCCCCGGTAGGTCACGTGACATTTTTTTTTTTTTTTTCTTTATTTTCATAACGAGGTAAGCTATAAATCTGTTGGATTGTTTCTTTACACCATGCCTGATGAAAGCTCTAGTCCAGAGCTGAAACGCGTCGCACTGTATTTTTAATACGTTATGCATATGCTCATTTTATGAGATAAATATTTTTAACAATAATAAAAGAGATTCCTTTATCCATTGGATCTCTACGTCTGCTGTTTGCACCAAGCGCCTTCCTGAACCTCTCGTCGGGCTCTTCCTCCATTCCACATCGTTCCAGGATCCTGGTCCTTGGCAAACGTGGTCTCCCAGGAGTGGCAGCTGCTGGTAGCTATTTCATTACATGCCTATACCATCTTCATCAAGGTGAGAGTCTTCACTTACTCTTCTACATTAATTGACCATTACGATATCACACGATAGCTGCGCCTCTCTTCCTTTGTCTCTACCTCCTGTCATTCTTTCTGGGACCTGGAGCCTTGCCCCCAGAGTCCCTCGATCCCAGGCTTCCACTGCCTATTTTAGAAACTACACTCCACCATAAATTAATCTAGTAGTATCGTTAGCATTTTAACCCCACAGACGGACTCCAAATAAAATGCATAAAGGATAGTTCATAGTAAAAAATATCCTGTATGTCATATTGTGGCCAACTCCTTCCACGGGAAACAAACACCCAAAAAATAATGATGTGTGTTCAACAGTGTACGGCAATACCCATTATGGGGCAATAATCTACAGGCTGAGTACACAGCAAAGCTTAGCAGGGAAGGTGCGGCATGTGTCATGATGTATAAAGCTGGCCATAGTATATCAGGGTAAAATCTGCATCTAAAGGTTCAGGGATGTGTGATAAATATGGAATCACTCTTTCATACATAGTCTTGTTTTTTTTGGTCATGTTTCACAATGGTAAATGGTGTCCTTCTGAATGCCTTTTTTGGAGCGCACCCTGTACCTTTTTTGTGTCCTTCCCTTCTTGGCAGTGTGGGGAACTTTCTCCTGGAAAGTGCTCCCCTGGTACAATACATGTTGTGGCCTCGCTTCCAGAAGTGCTAGCACTCCCCCCTATCAGGTCTCCAAAAAGAAAATACTTAATAACCAGATCCTGAAATTCCAGGAAATTTCCCCTTTGGCCTGCACATCGATATAACACGTAAGAATTACATATTACTATATGAATGATGTGCATGGCCAGATTCTTGTACCACACCTTCGATTTCCGCATTGCATTATATGGTCTGATAAATGAAACCCATCCCATGTACTTGTTATAATCCAGTGGTTCTTGCAGGTCACTGGAAGATGAGGAAGAGGAGAGGTAGAAGGGGGCATCAACCCCACTAGCTGACTGTGTCAGAGGCCAGCATGTTGTATGCCTCCAGCATGGTGTACCTCTTCTGAAAAAATAAGATACTGTGCAGCGCTATTCACACAGCACACTGAAATGTGTACCCAGTGTGGAACAACGCTAACGCAGTGCACTGAAAAGTGGGTTTGGGTTCAGAAGGGACAGACAGGAGATTGGAAAAAAACGGAGGACAATTGTCAACACGCAAAGGTGATCACACAGGGAATACACAGGTCGCAGGAGGGGACAGATAGGGATCAGACAGTGCAATAGTGATTTTGGTGTAAGAGTAACACTCAGCTCCTCTCTCTAGCATACCAAACCAAAATGGTGCCGCTGGATGGAGGAGGTATGAGATAAAATCTCAGTTTTCAGCCCCAAAATGCTCCAATTGGCCAGTCAGACTTGACTGGCCAATATCAGCAATCAGCAGCTGGGACTGATCCAATTAGCCAGATGACATCAGTAGGCGGTTCTCCTGCACCTGTTTCCTAGTTTCTATCGCAATATCACCATGTGACGTGACATGGTTACACGCAATTCAACGGGTGTGCTGGCATGCAAATCGCAAGAGCCTGTGCCGTAGGGGTTAAACACAAAATAAACATTGTTTATCGCATGTGGACTCAAACTAATCAAAAATCTGGTCCAATTTGCAATGGTATTAAAATGTATTGTAATTGCTCTGCCTATAAAGGGCCGCACACAAAAGGTTACATACTGTGCTTCACCTATTATTGCTGACTACTGTATGGTCATGTACAATGTTACAGAAATCCCTTACTGTATTAAACCTTTTTAAAATATTCATATGCCCATTTTTTTCTTCTTTTTGTAAGAGCGCAAAATTGGTGCAAAAAATATGTCAGTGACCACACAGCTTGCATCTCAAAATGTAATAAAATGGATTTGAGATTTAGTAAGATCTACCAGAGAGATGAATAATTGAACCTTATCCTCCAAGTACAGTATGTTTTAATTTCTTAGACAGAAAGTCAGCTATGAAATTCTTTGTTATGGACATGTGGTTTTTGTCAATTAATTGTGTTTGTTTTCATGTCCCAATCTTCACTATTTCTACATAACTGCTTTCCTGGCAAAGCTATGGTTGCAGAAAGATTTTTAAGATACTTGGCATTTTTGGAATTCATAACAAATTAATTATAATGCTGTGTGAGAACATGTTAGATATGGATTTAATTTAATATGTTACCCCCTGCAGTGCATATAAATCATAGTACATTTTAAGGGGCTTTTCAAAATTAATACAAAGATATTTATTGCTTTTATTTGAAAAGGTTTATGTTCATGTTAAAAAGTATTTAACCCAAAGATTGTGCATAGCATTGCTCTGTTGCTGCATTTTATGATGTCATGTTTAACATTTATGCTCATTGTTTTCATACATCCACACTGTGAAATAACAGATATATTTTACTATAGGCACCAGAGGGAAACAGTTGGCTGGACACACATTTAAAACACAAAATATATACAAAACATACAATGTATTAATCCTTTAATGACATGGCAATTTTGCACCTTCCTGACATGGCCCATTTTTTCAAATCTGAGTGGTCATAACTAGAGATAGGCGAATTCTTCAAAAATTCGATTCGCCGAGTTCGCCCGAATCGTCCGAAATCGAATCATGACGAATCACGTTAAAAAAACAGGTATTTCCTGACTGCACAGAGCATGGAGGGTGCTGTAGAACCTTGTGCCATGCTGAAATATACATAGGGAGCATGGTTTGGTCTTTAAACAATGCTGTGTTTTAGTATGACACACACATGACAGCCGCCGATCTTAGAATCGCTTCACTCTTCAATTCCATGGGCACTTACAGAGGCCAACTTCATCAAATAAGTGAATCGTGAACGAAGCCTGACAAGGTAACATCTATGCCAGCTTGAAAGGACTGAGCTGAGGGACAAGATCCCACTATAACATCAAAGAGTGCACTCTTAACACTGACATCAGATAATTCTATAGATTACAACAGAAACTGTTCTGTTAAACGCTGATACATGTGCAACATCCCTGCCAATGCAAGGCAGAGGAGTTGTTGCGAATAAGCCCCTTATATGTGTGTCCCCCTGGTAGTGAGTCTGATCAGCTCCCCTGCAGGACACTACACATATACTCAGGTAATTGTGCAGCGGTAGATTTTGCCTGGATAGGCAAGGGTTAAAGCAATGTTATGTTATCATCCAATGATGTTCCACTATTGTAACCACCTGACTAGGGAGTATCTAAACCCTTAGTCAGGGGAGGAGTTAGTTTAGTCAGAGCTCGGAGAGAGTTCTAGAAACTTCAGAGAGAGCAGATCTCTCAGGCCCAGCTCTCACAACAGGAGGAGCTACTAGGCCTCAGCTCATCAACCTGACAGAGTGATACTGAACCACAAACAGGACAAAGCTGCAGCTTCCAGGATTGGACACAGCTATATCCCAGTCTCCCCCTGCATCCAAGCTGGTGAGACAACTCCTGAGGTTCCTCTCCAAAATCATTTGTACCGAATCGTTTGGCGTGTTGTTACCATTGGTTGAATAAAGAACTATAAGTTACGTTTATGCACAACATTGCCTACGTCTGGTCCGTGCTACAGCTGTATCACCACCAAGGGCGCCCCATCTATCTACCAGGGACACACACTACAGACTCTAAGGACTGCCCCAGGGAGAACCAGTACTACAGCCTCTCCCTCTACATCATTTCTTGCCAACACCACCTGCTGGAGACCTGCCAGGCTGTAGGACAGCCCGCCGGTCCCCATACCAAGCACCGTGACACTAGCATGCCTAGGCCGCAACTGCCAGCCACTCCGGTATTTTGGGCCCCGGCTGTCTCCAGGCCCCTAGAAAAGGTGTTCCAGGGAGTGCTGTCAGTTGTCAGCAGCATGAGTAGGCCGCAGAGTGGCACAATGACAAATTATGGAGGTGGCAGCAACATCATAGGCCATGGCAGCAGCATGAGTAAGTGTCAGAGTGGCAGAATGAGTATGGAGGTGGCGGCAGCAGCATCAGGAAGTCAGAGAGTGGAACAATGACAGAGTGTGGAGGTCACAGCAACATGGTAAGCCATAGTGTGGCACCATGACAGTGTGGAAGTGGCAGCAGCAACATGAGGTCAGAGAGTGGCATAATGAGAAATTATGGAGGTGGCAGCAACATGGTAGGCAACAGTGTGGCACAATGACAAAGTGTGGAGGTGGCGGCAGCAGCAGCAGGAGGAGGTCAGAGAGTGGCACAATGATAAATTCTGGTGCTGGCAGCAACATGGAAAGCCACAGTGTGGCACATAGTGTGGAGGTGCCAGAGTGGCACAATGATAAATTCTGGTCCTGGCAGCAACATGGAAAACCACAGTGTGACACATAGTGTGGAGGTGCCAGCAGCAGCAGGTCGTCAGAAAGTGGCACAATGAGTGTAGAGGTGGGTGACAATTGGAGTCCCTGGTAAAGATGGTGGGAGGCAAATGGAGCAACTGTCAGCAGATGTGTGGCATCAGGCAGGTGGCAGCATCAGAATAGTGGCTGAGGCAGGTAGTTAGAATCCAGACTCATTTCTCAATGTTTGGGGGAGGCGTCATGGATGATCTAATCTGATGCATAAGGCACTGGTGTGTTGAAATCCTGGACCATACTTGCCTGATTCATCTTTACAAAGGTCAGTCTCTCCACATTTCGGGTGGACAAGCGGGTTCTCCTTGGGGTAACGATGGCCACTGCCACACTGAACACCCTCTCACCTCACTACTGGCCGGGCAGGAAAGCTTCGCCACTGCAAGCTCTGCAATTTTGCGGCCACACATCAAGTTTGGCTGCCCAGTAGTCCAGGGGATCCTCTTCCTGGGATGGTAGAGTGCTATCCAAGTAGACCACCACCTGCTAGTGCAGGGGTCTGCTCCATGTCCTCTTGGTGGAGGGGTCTGCTCCATATCCTCCTGCTGGCGGCTACCCTCCGCACCAGGAAGCTGCTTATTAAGAACTGCAGACTTAAGCTGCTGCTGATGGAGCCGCTACTGCTCCTACCAGACCCCCATCTCCCCACAGCAGCCATGGCAGCAGTAAGTGAGCGATGAATGCCAGGAATCCCCTGGTCAGACCTGACAGAGGATGGACAATGGCGCACATAGGCAGCGGCCAACTGTCTACACAGTATTTCTCTATAGTACGTCAGTTGTTCCTCCCTCTCGGCAGCTGGAAAACAGGTACCCATTTTGGACCGGTAGCGAGAGTCCAAGAGGGTGGAGAGCAAAATGTCATCCCTATGCTGGATGTTGACTATTCAGCTGTCACTAGTTAGGCAAAGCAGCATGCTGCAAGCCATCTGCTCAAGTGACTCTGAGGGTCTCGCGGCCTCCATTTCTACTGTATATGGGTCTTCTGGGTCATCTGCGTCTTCTACCTCCTCCGGATGCTCCTGCTCCTCCTCTCCAGTCCCCTGAGCAGAAAAACCACTCATTTCACAAGACTCCGCTTGTGCTCCAATGTCCTCCTCAGGACATGAAGCAGTAGAATGACGTTATTCATCGCGTAGTCTTGTCGACTGACAAATAACGTGGCCTCTTCAAAGGGCCTGAGCAAACGGCAGGTGTCACGCATGAGCTGCCAGTGGCTGACAACAAAGATACACAGGGGAGTACTCCTGTCTGCTTGCATCATCAAAAAATCAATGGCTTTTCTCTGTTCATACAGGCGGTCTAACATGGAGGCTGGAGTTCCAACGGGTGGAAACATCGCATATCAGCCTATGTTGGGAGAGGCCGTTCGGCCGCTGCAACTCGAGGAGGTGTGCTTGGCCTTGTAAGAATGGATGAAGTGCATGCCATTGGATGAAGTTTCCTGGCCATTTTTAGAATCTATTGCAGATGGGTGGAAGACTTCAGGAACCTTTTGACAACCAGATTGAACACGTGCGTTGTCGCGGAGAAAGCCACACATTGATTTCTTCTTACATGACACGGAGCCGTTCCTCCCCTTCACTTCTTTTGCCCAGGCAAACCAGGTGTAGAACTGCGTGACACCGCTGTGCCCTGTACATGTGGTAGGATGGAGAAGCACTTAGACTTGTGGAGGGTGAAGTGGTGGTGGAGAAGGTAGAGGAGGCGGAGATTGGTGCAGGAGCCGCTGTATGACAACCTGGAATAGAAAGCAGCGTCTCCTGTTCAAGTTGTTGGTGTGGCTGGGCGGGAAGCACATTCGCCCAGTGGGCCATAAAGGACATGTACTGGCCCTAACCCTAGATACAGCTCCACACATCCACGCTGCCGTGCACCTTGGAAGAAACCAATAAGCTCATGGACTGGCCCACCTTTTGTTCTACATATTTGTGAAGGGCTAGTACTGCCTCTTTTGGAAAAGAAATTTAGGTTGGAACTCTCCATCTCGGTTCGGCACAAGCCATTAGTTCTCTAAAGTCCATGACTTGGAAAGGGAGGGACTGCAGTACCAACAACTTGGACAGGAGCATGGTCAACTTTTGCACCTTAGGATGGCTGGATGCATACAGTTGTCTCTTTGTAAATGCCTCGTTCAACAACTGCTGGCGCTATGCGTAGCGAGGAGCAGGAGCATCTGGACCAAGAGATGGTGTCAAAGACAAGACAGCTCCCTTCGGCAGAGGTACTATAGCCTTGACTGGCTGAAATGGCATGTGTGCTGCTGCTGTTGCCGCAGCGGCAAGATGGACCACCACATCTGAGGCATATTTCTCCCAGGCCATTGTATGGTGATGCTGAATGTGTTTAGGCAGGGCCGTGGTGCCAATGTTAGCTCCCTGGCCACTCTTCAACTTTCTACGTGCAGATTCAACATATACATGCGTTTGGCTCGTTTTACCGCCAACACTCGCACTTGCACCTGCAAAGCTGGTTTTGTGCCGTTTGGCTCCTGTTATATTTGAATATTAAAGTATATAGTGAGGTTCGTATAATATGGACACTCATATAGCTTGCCACCAGATGGACATTGCCTGAAGCCTTGGAGTGGTGCCATAAAAGACTTGGTGATTGATCATGGGTCACCTACGTGCCCTTTCTCAAGGAATATCCTGTGCAATCTCCACAGGAAGGGTTTATCCATTAACTTGGGGCATAGATCAAAGGCATCAATATCCTGGTGCTCAGGAAAGCCGTGTTGTTGCAGGCCCAATTCTATTAACTCTGCAGGGCAATAAACAAACATCTGGTGTGAAAAGGTAATACAAGGACACTTTCCCATGGAAAGCCCTATTGTGTCAGGTGGGCAATAAATACCATCCCTGGGAGGTCACCCAAGCCATTTGGGACAAAGACCTGAGGAAAAAGATACCAATTCCAAGAACGAGACCGCCATCCTGAGGAAGGAGTAAATGACAACACCAAGGAGGCCAATATCCTATTACCGGAAGCTGATTGGCGACAAGTCATCAGGAAGGCCGGAAGATATCCGAGTAGGGGTGGAGTCATAGGCGTCTGTGGGTGTGACTGTGATAACAGTTGAGCTATATGTATAGTCAAGGAGTAGTCTAGTACTAACTTACTAATGATGGACTAATTATATAGTCTTGTGTCTGTTAGTCATGTAGTCTTGAGTGTAGTCAGATACCGTGTGTATTTTTAATCCTAGAATAGAACATTGAGGAAGTATTTTATCTTGTATTATTTTCTTTTTACACTTTGTCATCTTTTATACCTTTTTAATTAAACAAGCCTTTCTCCAAGTTTGGACTCTGCATTTGCAAGGAACAATTCTTAGGTAGAGCAGGTAGAAGGAAAACCCACATATTACAGCTCCCATGTTCACACTGCTGCCACCCTGATGACTCATGGCCACAGTAGCGACTTGCTGCTTGCTTCACTGCATGACGCGCAAGCTGATACCCTCTTCTCCCAACGATAATGATGAAGCCCTTGCTTCACCCAAGCTCGCAAGAGCAATCAGCTACATCATCATCAATTTGTGTTTCCCTGTAACTGCTATTCTCCTCAACGGTCTCATTATGCACAGCCTGACTACTTGCAAGTGCAACATAACCTCTCGTGCCACTCTCCACATCTCTACTTTCCCGCCTACTGCACCAAGCAGCGGATGTCTGCCCCACCTCTTCACTGCCAAGCAGAAGCTAACTCTCCTCAAAGAGTTTCTCCTCGCTGTATAGTGGCACTGAGCCCAGACCACCTAGTAGGTCTCTGGCTGAGGGAAATGAACAGGACAGAGACTGGTTGAGGATAGGTGAGGGCTGCTGACCTGCTCCTGGGTCATGCCAACTAAGGGCTGTATCTGACGAACCCATGCACTCTTGGCTGGGCTTGTCAGATGTCATTTGGGAGGAAGTGGATGACCTAGTCAACCAATTGAGAACCTTTGGGTTGTTCATCAACTAGACCGGCAGTTCTGGCCTCAGAGTCACCCCTGCTGCAACGTGCCCTTACTGTGTTACGACCTGTGCCTGCTCCACCTGCTACTTCTCTGTCTGACACATTGGTTAACCAACTATGTGGGTTTGACACTGATTTCTTGATATCTATTTTAGAAACAAAAAAGAATTGAAATTTGGAGAATACAGAACCCCAAAAACTGACATCCTGGACTTTGAGCAAAAATCACTCCATCAGCTAGACGCTAGAGACGGCACACATGCAGTGTGAAATGACAGGATTGCAAATGGCCGTCTGTTTTTATAAGGGCATTGACATCACATAAGCCTGCCGGTCGCTGATTGGCTTACAAGTCTGCACATGTGATCGAGGGTGTTCCTTTCTTCTTCCCAGAGTTCTCTGCCCCATGTAACATGTTGTGCTCACGGCCATTTTGCTAATAAAGGGGTGTTATACTTGAATATCAAAGTCGATACTGAGATTCATATACTACGGACACTGAAATATCTTGTCACCAGATGGACATTGCCTGAAGCCTTAGAGTAGTGCAATAAAAGACTTGTTAATAGACCATGGACCATCTATGTGCCCTTTCTCAAGGAAAGAAAGGTAATATCCTGGGGAATCTCCACATCTCCAAAGGTTTATCCATCAACTTGGGGCAAAGAACAGAGGCGTCAATATTCTGGTTCTCAGGAGAGCTGTGTGTTGCAGGCCTAATTCTATTGACTCAGGAGGGCAATAAACAAACATCTGTGATAGACGGATGCTTTCCCATGGGAAGTCCTATTGTTTCAGGTGGGTAATAAATACCATCCCTGGGTAGTCAACAAAACCATTTTGGACAAAGACCTGATGAATAAATACCAGCTCCAAGTACAAGAGCGCCATCCTGAGGAAGGAGTAGATGACGATACCAAGGAGGCCTATATCTTATTAGTGAAAGCTGATTGGAGATGAGTCATCAAGAAGGCCGGAAGATTTTGATGATTTGACATTTAGATTTTTATAGGAGTATTCCCACAAAGACAAGATTTTTAAATACACTTAGGATAACAAAATAACACATTCTCTAATTCACTGTTATTAACAATTTGGTTGCCCATGGATCTGACCGTAAATCTTCTGACTTTAGTCAGATTCTTCTCAGGAATAGCTTCTATTGTCTGCACTCACAGTGCCCTCTGCCTCCTCCATTTCACGACCAGCTCAGATATAGGCACTACCTGCCGTAAAGCAGCATCGTGCAGAGACTTACTCTACAAGCTACAGATAAAGTATTTATCCAGGGGAGGAGGAGGGAAGGCATATAGCAGAGCTGACTTTGTGTGTGTTATAGGCAAGTTAGCAGAGCTGAGAGTGTCATGTTTTATATCCATTTCATGGATCTCATCATCTCTTATCTCTGATGTCTCATTTCTCTTTTTCTTTGTGTCAGATACTAGTAGAATGTTCAGAAGCTATAATAAAAGTGTAGATAAACCTGTACCCTAAAACTCTAAGCACATTGCTAGTACACAGCATCTAATAGCACAGAGGAATCATGAAATGTTTGCTTAGAGAGTCCATGCCCACTATCTGGAAGTTTACACTTACCATCATGGAGTCATAAGAGCCAAAAGAGCAATAAAACTGAGTAAATTTGATACTTTTTTTTTTACGGGCTCCTTTAAGAGGAATCTACCAATTTAGGAATCTACTGATTCTCAAAATACCTTTATATTTTTTGAGGCATTTGGTGTACCCACAATATATCCTCAAGACCATGACCATTGCTGTTACCGCCTGAACCACTACCCTCTGCTTCAGGTAAGCAGGAGATTTATCGTGTGAGAAACATGGAGCAACTGTGGATTAAAAGGAAAATGGTTTTGGTGGAAATACCATTTGTTCCAGGTGCTGAAGACACTCCTTGTGTACACTACTAAAATATGTATTTAAATGAAAATATCTAGAATATGGCAAAATGGACACAAATCATAAAGGTGTTGGAAATATCAGTGCAGATCTCATCATGCTACCAGCTGATTATAATTCTTGGGGGACTTATTAGGCTCCCATTAAGCTCATAACTCATCATCCATAGGATTATGCAGCTCACAGAGTGATTAACCCCTTAATACTCCATTAAGTACATGCACATTAAGGGACCACTAAAGAACACATTTGCCTAATTCTTCACTAAACTAAAATAAGAAATTCTCTAATTAGCTACTCTCATTAGCTATCTGCAGCAATTTGCCTGCTAGCAGGGGTTTTACTTTTTCCTCCGGGCCGCTCTGTCACACTTTGTTTATATTGGTTGACATGGGAATTAATTGTAATCTAGAGAGGAGGGTAGGTTGGTCTTGTTGAGAGGGGCACTAGGAGATGAGATGATCTGTAGTTGCTGGGTGTAGGAGAATATCAGTCATTATTGCAGGCAGCATGAAAAAAACACAAGGACCTTGAGTGATGTCGAAAGCATGTGACTGATCACATGCTTCAGGTCATCCAATTACAAGGAGGAAGTCCTGCACACAGTGAACCCTCTTTGCACAGGAAAGGGGTGGTCTAGAAATAGATGGCAGCTTCCAAAGAGTATAATGACAATATGCATACAGTGAAGTGTCAGTGTTTTATGGTGTAAATGGACATTTTTAATATATATTTTTCTTTGTTGGATTACTTTATTATTTTTTACCATAATGCCGAGCTCTATTGCTCTGTGCTGTCAGCTCTGTGTCTTCCCTGCCTTGCCCTGTACATGCAGTAACGCTGATCCTGTGTTCTGATTGGCTGGGCTCATTGTGCCCTTAGTGCTGTGGCCTCAGTGCCCTTAGCTGATGTCACATCCAGGAAGTCCCACCCACTTCAGGAAAAGCTGAAAGGATTTTACAGATAGCCCCATATCTATTAGCCCCATATCTCAGGATAGGAAGATACCACAGTCCTGCTTATAAGGGGAATGTTCCCCTGTGCACTAATCGAGGGGATCAAATACTCCTATACAGCCCCAATGTCCAATGAGTGCCATGGGGATGCCCAAATGCCTTAAACATAAGGCCTTGCCTACTATTGTAAGTCCTCAAAAACCACAAAATTGGAAACAAGAATTGATTTTTTTTTTCATCCACGTAGGAAATAGTTAATGAAATTTCAAAATAAGCATAAAAGTTGTTTTTATAAAAGGGGTATAGTTTTTATAATGGAGTAATTTATGGGGTGTACTATTATTTAGGACTCTCAAAGTCACTTGAAAGGCGAGCAAAAAAATTTGAAAAATCACACCTAAAGTTCTAAGCTTCATAGCATTCTACAAAAATTAGTGAATGCATAAAAACTATTCCAACATAAACCAGACATCTGGTTATATATAAATAAGAAAACATATCACCCCTATTTTTCAACTAACACAAAGTGCAATGTGTCATGAGAAGTCTGGATATGTTAAAGTGTTTAAAAGTTATAACCACCTATACTGAAGCATTTTGTATTTGAAAAAATGGTGTCAGGAAAATGCAAAAGGCCTCTATTTTAAAATATGGAATTAAAAAACAACAAAATGTTGTACAGTCCCCAAAAATATAGCAATGAAAACATTTCATCCTGGACAAAATTACACTTTTACACAGATCAGTACACCGAAGTATGAAAAAGTGTCAGAATATGGTGAAACAAAGAAATTGTTTTGTGCAAAAGGTTTTACATTTTTTCAAATCTATTATAACATAATGATATGATAGCAATATCCAGATGGAAATCTTGAAAATGTTAAAAAAGTCAACCTTTATTCCATTGCCCCAAGGTATCAATTTGCATATGGCATAAAACTTGATTTTTGTAACACAGATGGCACTATTAAATAACTCAGAGATATGTTCCTTACCACTATTATGCGCTGAGTAACCCTATATGTGCCAAACAAAAATCTACCATCAAAATCCATTATGAAAAACTATGGACACTTACTCATAAATCCAGGCACTGTTGTTTTTTACTGGTTGTTACAATGAGCAGAGCAGGGGGGGAGAGATCAGGGTGTGGGCTGAGTTCTTTTCATTGTAACAATCAGTGAAAAGACTGGGGATATCACCCACAGAGCCACTCAGGCTCATTACCATAATTTTATATGTCAATTATATTAGGAAGGAGCCAATCCATAACAAATATAAGATGATTACCACAGTTACGGTGCCTGGATCTGAACCTGTGCTGTGATTTTCAGGAATAATCATATCATTTTGTAAGGCAGTACACCAACTGAAAATGTTGTGATAGTCAATGCTTCACAATTTAATGCTTAGGAACATTTTTCTAAAATTTCCATAAATTCTTTAATTTTTTTTCTCAGATGGGTAAAGCTCTCTCTTCATTAAGGTATTAAGGAAATAGGAATGGCACTCACCAAAATTATTTTTTTTTTTTTAATTCAATGCACAAACCTACAAAAAATGGTGGTGATGGGACGGTGGATGTGCCTGTGGGTTTCTCCTTGCTGAAAAAAAAGCTTGAGCTTGGGGCTTTAAATGGGGTTCATCTGGCCTTTTGTCAACCTAGTGTCTGCCTGGTGCGTATTTATATGTGTAAGGTAAATCAACTTCCATTTTCATTGGTGAGTCATCATTCCCATAGGTACAATGATCGAAGCCTATATTCATCATTCATAACCTACGGTCCTTCCCTCTATTGACATTACCTACCTCAAGCCAGATGCCAGGAGGAAGCCATCATTTAGCTTCCCAGGAAACACATTAGCAACATGGAACATTCTATTGGGTGACTTTTTCAAAATAGTGTTAGTGATAACTATGTACTATAAGGATTAGGTCGGAATTGTCATCTCCTTTGGTAGACAGGTATACTTCACCAGCACACAGGTAACTTCACTGTCCATACCCTGTGATTTTAGTGTGACTGGCGTTGGTCAGTTTATTAAGCAGGATTAAAAATTTAAACAAAACAAGTAAAAAAAGTCAAAGCCTCTCTGGCACTAGCTAAACATAGACAATCCCTACCTCACCAGGTCCTTGCCAAAGTTCTGCAGTTCACAACTTTCACGGCTCCACAGGCCAATGGCTTGACCTGCTTTTCTCAGGGTAGTGTAACAGTGAAGAATCTGCTCCAACCCCTAATGTAGCACTTCCACCTGGCAACTTCCGCCTTGGGGTTGTAATCAAAGGAGAAAATAATTCTTTATCTCTCATCTGCCTTTCTTCCAGCTATTTTTTTATTCTACTTTTACATAAACCGTTTCAATAACTACATTTGGATAACCTCATTTTTTGAGATGGGTTTTCATCTGGTGTGCCTGTATTTCAAAGTTGTGAGTTGTTAATCATCTTCAACCTAGTAAACTACCCATATAGTATAGCTTTTTTCACATGTTGGGGGCGGTAACTATCGAAATGTAGTAATGAATTGATTGTTTGTAATATATTTTCTATTATCTCCACTTATACATATAGGAATTCAAGTTATTCTATGTGGATTGTGTGCCTAAATATCATGTTCATTGCATTCTCTCTATTAACCCCTTAACAATGCAGCCCTTTTTTCGTTTTTGTGTTTTCATTTTTCACTCTCCACATTCAAAAATCTATAGCTTTTTTATTTTTCCATGTACAGAGCTGTGTGATGGCTTATTTTCTGCGTAACGAATTACACTTGAAAATGCTGTAAAAAGATTCCAAATGCAGTGAAATTGGTAAAAAACCGCATTTGTGCCGTATTCTTGTGGCCTTGGATTTTACACATTTCACCGTATGCCCCAAATGACATGTCTACTTTATTATTTGGGTCGGTACGATTACGGGGATACCCAATTTGTATAGGTTTTATGTTTTCATACATTTAAAAAAATGAAAACCTCCTGTACAAAAATTTTGCCGGATTTTGCCGTCTTCTGGCGCTAATAACTTTTTAATACTTTGGTGTACAGATCTTTGGAGGTGTTGTTTTTTGCTGATTTTGATGATGTTTACAATGTTATCACTTTTAGGATTGTTCTACCTTTGATCACTTTTTACAGAATTTTTTAATTTTTTTTTTAAATGGCAAAAAAGTACCAGTTTCGACTTTGGGCGCGATTTTCCATTATAGGTTTAAATGCAGTTAAAAACCGTTATTATATTTTTATAGATGGGGCATTTTCGGACGTGTTGATATTTAATGTGTTTATGATTTTTACAGTTTATTTATATTTATATCAGTTCTTTAGTTTTCCATTGCCTCTTTATTCATTTGTTTACTTATTTTTAAATTGAGCAGTATAGAATCCACATTGTTTATTTACACATTACCCATAGTTTCCACTCACTCTTAATTTAATTGTGTACCGTGAGCTACATACCAACATGTCACAGCACTGTGACTTCACATATGAGGTATTTTCGTCCAACTAGTGATCCTTAGTTTATGAGTTGCATAGGAACCAACAAGTATACTCAAAAAAAGCAGATCTTTAATTTTCTTCCACAGAGTAAGCTTTTGCTCTGCCTAATCAACATCTTAGAGATCAACATGTTGCATGAATTATTTCTCTTAAAAGTATTTTTATTTTTTCATTGAACACTAGCTTCCATTTTTAACTGTTATTAATAAAGAGAAAAACTTATGTACTAGTGTAAATAAGTGTTTGTATGATATGGAGGAAGTCAGAATATTTAATGTAACTTCTTATCTTTATGTATCTTGGTGTTTGTCTTTGTATGGCAGTGGTGAACTTTAAACACGGATGCAAATCACACCCCTTGGATCCGTTTTCCCTGTGACCCATTTGTACATGTATATAGGAGATTATTGTGCCATTGTATTATTATTCCTGATGAAGGGTCAAGTTCAAGGAGCTAAAATGTGTTGCTACTGTTTATAATAAAATTCCAGATTGTTTTTATACACGTCTATTTTAAGAGTATATGAAGCGCCAATGCTCATCTGTCTCCAGCATTGGGTTTATTCATACCTTACTGAAAGGTATTTATTTGTATATAAATAAGAAAGCTTTTACGATATCAATATTTTGTGTATATTATTCTATGTAGTGTACTCTTTCACCTATTAAATTGGTTTTGATATGGGCCCAATCAGTGTCAGAATGGCCCACCAGAGGATCCTCTGGTGGGCGCTGGCTCAACCCAATACTGAACCCCAGAGGTCCATCAGAAAACAATATATTTCCTGGGGGATAATAAAGAGTGGGCCCCCAGATTGATTCTCTCTGGTGGGCCTAAGGAAAGCCAGTCCGACACTGTGCCCAATAGTGTTTTTCTAAAATGTTTCAAATAATTCATTCATGACTTTCTATTCCTTGATGTACAGTATAATGTTAAAGTTCATTCACTAGCAAAAATACATGGTAGACTGCATTGTGCGCTGTCTGTGCCTAGAAAGCCCACAGGAGAGACCTGGGTATTAAAATAAAATCTATATGGCAAAAATGTATCATAAGAGCTGGCACCAAAGAGTCTAATCTATTTACTCAGACAGGAATCTTTAAGCTGAGCAGCTAATGCATCATTTCTTGATAATAACTCTAATGAAAGAGGCTGCAATCCATCGCAGCAAATAGAATTGTTTCAGAGGAAACTCTGACCTGACGATAAATGTATTATCCCACAGAAGACAAAGTAGATAGATTTAAGGTCACGCCTGAAAAACAGAACAAGACATTAAATAGATGTAATAGATCAGCAATTCTCAAGACAATCTCGAAAGACATAAAATTACAGTGTGATTTATTAGAAAATCTATCATTCTTTCTTAAGAAAAAAATAACAAAATTGTTGCTTTAAAAGAAACTTAAATCCATCAAAATATGGATAAACCAGCGAAACTCATAGATCCAGGCACTTGGACTGTGGTAATCTTTGTATATTTGTTATCCATAACATTATTCCTTCTGAAATCAACTTTTAACATTATGCTAATGCGCTGGAGGGGCGCTGAGGGGGGTGGTCCTCTGTGTTATAGCTGCACAGGCTGAAGGTCAGGTAAAGAAAAAAACTATAAAGGTGGTGATAAGGGTGATAAGGGTTTTTTAATTTATTAGTATTGTGACAACGTGTTTCAACACCGTAACATTGTGTTCATCAGGTCTAAAAACTGTATAGGTAGGTTACAAAGACAAAAGCAAAACATAACAAAATTGGTATGAATTACTTGGTTAGTATGGTTAGTATAAATAGATGCAAGAACTAAAAAGTATAAGGAATATAATATACTCTAATAATATAATATAAAATATAATCGAATATGAAGAATAATAATATTATATGATGCATAGTATTTACAAGATAATGACATTATTATTATATGATGCATAATATTTACAAAGTACACAAGTGTGGATATAGTTAAGCAATTCTATACATAGATAAAAATGAATAATATGGATAAATTGAATGATTATATATGAGTAGGACAATTGAGGGCTAAAATAGATGGATGCATGAGAAAGTGAGTAAATAGGTAGATAAATAATTTAATGAATGAGATTGCATGATTGAGTAGATAGATTGCATGATTGAATAGACTGTTAATGGGGAGAATGATAATATTGTCATAATGTGTATTTAAGGATTACCTGCAGGGGGGGGGGGTAGGTAGGTGGCAAAGCTATGCTGCCTAATGTCCAGCCTGGGGAAAATAGACAAGAAAAGTAATAATAATAAATAAATGAAAGAGAGAATTAGGAATGTAAAGGGGAGAGGTAGCGTGTAGGACCGGGGGGTAACTTACTGTAGCATCCAGGTGCCGCGGGTCGGGAGCGCTGTATAATTACACAGGCACGGGAGTTTCTAACCATCAACAACCCACCCCTCCCCAAGATTCACAAATCCCTCACCAATCCACCTGGCCGTCCCATTATATCCGACATCAATTCCCTAATACCTCTAATCTGTCACACTACATAGACCTCCACCTCCAACATTTTGTCCTCCAACTTCCATTGTACCTGAAAGATTTGACCCAGCTCATCAACAAACTCTTACTACTCAACAACCCCATCGAGAACCAAAGGAACCGGAACAACTGGTCACTATTAACAGCCGACATATCAGTACTCTACTCTAACATCCCACACAACCTAGGAATCAGATCCATTGAAAGTTTCCTGTTATCAAACCCCAATATGCCTCCAGCTCAAACTATTTTTCTGCTCAACAGCATCGATTTCATTCTCCACCACAACTCCTTCTCCTTCGAAGACAACATCTACCGGCAGATCAAAGGCTGCGCCATGGACACGAGGTTCGCACCCTCCTACGCGAATTTGTACATGGGCACCTTCAAAAAAGAATATATCCTTGGCCCCAATCCCTTCCAGAACAACATCATCTTCTTCTGTCGCTACATAGATGACGTGTTCTTCATCTGGGAGGGCAACTAAGAGACTGCCACCGAATTCATCGACCATTTAAACAACAACAGGATGGGCTTGAGTTTCACCTTTAACTATTCCACTACACAAATTGACTTCTTGGACCTCTCAATCCATCTCAACAATACTGGGATCTTCTCCACCAGTACACATTTCAAATCCGTAGATGTCAACAGTTACTTGGACTTCCGCAGCGCACACCACACCCCATGGCTCCGCAATATCCCGTATGGTCAATTCAAACGAATCAGAAAGAACTGCTTAGACACCACCACCTTCATCACTCAAGCCAAAGTCCTGAAACAATGCTTCAAAGACAAGCACTACCCAAAAAAACTGGTTCAAGACGCTCTCACCAAAACACTATCCCTCACCCAGAACCAATGCCTCCAACCAAGCAAACCAACATTGCACCAATATAAAAAACCCCCACTCAACTTCATAACTACATACAATAACAGCCATAGCAACATAAAACAAATCATGACAAAACACTGGCCTGTTCCACCTCAAACTTTCCCTGCCCAACCGACGATCTGTCACCTTCAAGAGAGCCAGAACCCTCAGCAACATACTTGCCCCCAATGCGGCTCCACTAGATGCTTTGCTGTGTAAACATCCAACATAGAAGAAAATCCTTTAGCTTAACTACTACTTCCTCAACTGCCATTCATCCTTCATCATCTATCTCTTAGAATGTCCGTGCAACCTACAATATATAGGCATAACAACCCAAGAACTCCACATTAGAATGAACAACCATAGATCCAACATTACCAATGGCTTTCTCAAACACAGTGTCTCGAGCCATTTTGCACTAAAACATGAAAAAGACTTCAGCAACATCAGGATCACCCTGATCGAACAAATACCCACCACTTCCAACAACAGGTTCCAGAAACTACGCCAATGAGAGTCCTATTGGATTTACAAACTGGACACCCTTTCACCTGCAGGATTAAACGATATGGTCGAGACTTCATTCTAAACTTCGACCCTCAACCCCCAAACTTCCGTGGGAACTCACCCCACTCTCCAGACCCTGTGACTCTGTACATCATGTGTAATTTGTGGTATAGGCACAAGGTCCATTTCTAATTTTAATTTTAATCTTAATTTTAAATTTATATTTATTTTATTTTGCATGTTTTATTCCATATGTTGACACACTATCTCCACATGCTATATCATTACCCCACACACGATACCATTACCCCAGGATCATTCAACCAATTAATCAAACTATTTTCTACTTCAATCTATGCTTCATTTCATCCATTAATAATTCTTTTAATTCCTTGATCAGATCTGCACATCAAGCCACATACTGCTCCATTTATTTATTTCGCCATCCCATTGCCACCAACCTCCAACATACACACCAACACCCAAACGGTCCGTCCGTTCTATTCTATTTTGCTGTTTCACTCTATCCCACTACCACATATCATTACCCTATGATTCCAATATTACACCATTACCTATTCTGCCCATTCTTCCCTTCTCCCATTCATTCTCCCCCTCTTCCAATCCCCCTTGCATCAAGCCCTTCAACCATAAGTGTCAAATTCATTCACACATTCATATCATCATTTACTGCCCATCTCTTCCCTCTCCCCTCTACATAGTGAACCTGTCATTTTCTATGCATCATTCTCCCTTATCCACCTAGCAGTATTATGTCATGGCATTTCCCATGCACTGTTCTCCGAGGCCAGCGCCTGCGCTCTGCCTCTTACACATCCTGTCAATAAATACCGCGTCTCCCTTGGCGCGCGCTCTGTCCTCCCGCGCCTGTGCCAGCACACAACCCTTAATCTCTCCCTCTACCCTCCTGAGCCTGTATAATTACACAGTGCTCCCGACCAGCGGCACCTAGACGCTACAGTAAGTTACCCCCCGGTCCTACACGCTACCTCTCCCCTTAACATTCCTAATTCTCTCTTTCATTATTATTACTTTTCTTGTCTATTTTCCCCAGGCTGGACATTAGGCAGCATAGCTCTGCCACCTACCCGATACTCTCCCCCCGCAGGTAATCCTTAAGTACACATTATGACAATATTATCATTCTCCCCATTAACAGTCTATTCAATCATGCAATCTATCTACTCAATCATGCTATCTCATTTATTCATTAAATTATTTATCTATCTATTTACTCACTTTCTCATGCATCCATCTATTTTAGCCCTCAATTGTCCTACTCATATACATATTCATTCAATTTATCCATTTTATTCATTTTTATCTATGTATAGAATTGCTTAACTATATCCACACTTGTGTACTTTGTAAATATTATGCATTATATAATAATAATAATGTCATTATCTTGTAAATACTATGCATCATATAATATTATTATTCATCATATTATATATTTAATATTATATTATAATAGAGTATATTATATTCCTTATACTTTTTGGTTCTTTTATCTATTTATACTAACCATACTAACCAAGTTATTCATACTAATTTTGTTATGTTATGTTTTGCTTTTGTCTTTGTAACCTACAGGTTTTAGACCTGATGAAGACACCGTTACGGTGTTGAAACGCGTTGTCACAATACTAATAGATTTAAAAACCCTTATCACCCTTATTTGGATGTAGCGCGTCTTTCCACTGACCCCGTTTTTTTCTTTCCCTGACCTTCATATCTCATCTGGACCAAGGTCCAGCTCCGGGGGCTGACGCTGCAACTCCACCCCAATACTTTCAAAAAGACACCCTTTCCCTACCTGTGCACACACTTTTTTGGCGCCTGGTTCAAGTAAATCCCCTTACTTTTACCCTAGCTATACAGCTGAAGGTTACACTCTGAAGGAGCACTCCTCCCTCCCACTTTGTGCTCACTGCTGCCAAGATTGAAGTAGGAAGAGGGAGGGTGGAAGTGCTGAAGGAGCAGGGGTAGGAGGAGTGTGACAGCCTGTACATTGTAAAAGTCTTTGTAGCTACACCATGGATGACTTGTGGTCACACGCCCCAAAAAAGTTGATTTTAGAAGGAAGGAGGACACGGATAACTGCAGTCACGGTGCCTGGATATATGAGTACATGTCCCTATTCATCATGCTTTCTTTTTGATGGTAGATTTCCTTTAGGTGCCTAATATTATATATGGTCCTGGCTAGACGCTATCCGATTTTGTAATCACTGATTAACGTCAATTTGGGTGACTCGTTGTGTAAAGCATCATTCAGGGTGTCTGTAATATACTGTAAGTTTTCTTTCCAAGTGTGGTTAGTCAATGCCAGGTGGGGAGAGCATGTTATCAGTTTGTACCGTGTGTTGTTTGAGACTCGTCCTGCAGATCATTGAGACAGTTTCCATGCAAGTTGTATATAATTAGCGGGTTCAAAAATCTACACCATAAACTGACCATAACTATAGGTTTGTAATGCACAACATATGAATTTATGCTCTACTCTGCCATGATTGCTATCGCCTAAAAATATGTACCATATTATTTATTTTACTGCATTTCATGCACAGGCTCACCCTGTACACTCCCAAAATGCCTACACTGAGTGTGCCATTGTTTTCTGGTGCACTCAGTTTAACAGGTATTTGCCACAATTATGTCAGACTTGTCGCCCATTTAGGTGCATGGTATTGTGTTGCAAGATGCATAGTGCTGCCGCGACATAATACTGGCAGAAGCGCTTTCACCAGAATACTGGATCAGATTGCTTAGAAATTTTGGGCCCGTATGTCTATCTAGTTCAACCAAGGAGGGAAGATAAAAAGGAGAATGCATGTGGGGGAACAGAATTTTATACAATAACATATGCATCAATGTTTTGTTGCAGGAAGTATCTTGGTCCTCTTGAAGCCTTCCGCTGTTCTTGCTGTGACCAGCTCCTGAGCTGGGCTAGTTTTATATTATATTATGTGTGTTTACTTGGGTAAAATTAAAAGTGTGGCCCTAAATCCCTTTGTACTTTGAACAAAGTCTCATTTAGTAAATTCAGATAGCATTCCAGCATACCAGATATACCCGCAGCATAAATTTATAACATGTGATTTGAAAACACACTGGAGGAGATTCATTATGGCTTCTGAACCAGTTTTCTGGCGGAGAAGGCACATTAATTTACCCCTTTTGCCTCTTAATAGATATGAAAGCAGGACAGCAATGGGGGAATTTTAAGACTGGTATTCTAAATGAATTCCCACAACTGTGTACGCCATTTTGCAGCACAATACCCAATGCAGCTTGCATACTCAAATGATTGAAACAGATGTAGTTATGAATTACAACCACTATACAAAGACCAAATATTAGCTCCATATTGTAAATGAACAAAACAGACTAGACACTCTGTGAAGGACTACAGGTGCTGAGAGTTATGACATACAGAAGGTTAGTCAGCGACTTCAGAACTCAAAACTCAGACAGAAGTGGTATGTAGTAACTTACATGTGATTTGTCTTTTCCATTAAAGGGGTATTCCAGGAATAAGCTTAATTCATATACAAATGGGTCCTTAAAATATAAGCTTATATGTAATTAGTTGTTATTTAAAATTTTGCTACCCTTAGCAGAAAAATGCTGGTGACATACACTGTAATGAAGAATTAAAATGCTACTGGCCCTTTAATCAGTCCGTTAATTTCCTCTGCGCGGTCCGTTGCAGAGCATACACAGGACAGAAGATGGCCGCTGGTCACATGTTCACATCACATGTCTTGCACCTGTCTGGGCAGGTCATGTGATCAGCACTAGTTTGGCTGTAGTAGGTTGGTTTCAGTGCATTCAGTATGGCCAGTGTTGTGGTTATGGCAGTTACACATCATTACTATGGTAACAGAGTAAGAAAACCTGTTACATCATCACTGAGAGCAGGGCATAAGAGGAAGAGGAGTTACTGAGAACTAAAGGATCTTGGGACTTGTAGTTTCCAGTGGCAGCCATCTTAATGATAACTCTAAAGAGGCCGTAAAATTTTGTGAATCATAAAATCAAACTATTTAAGCTCCATTTTGTGACTGATGACATTAAGTTTTGTTACATTCATTTATTTATAACATTATGGGTTTTTGTATCAGACGTTCATATTCCCGGAATACCCCTTTAAGTACAAAACTGCCTGACAACATCTCCGAGCCATGACCTAATGGAGAATTTGTCCTCAGATGTCTTCCAAAACATCTTTACACTGTGCAACTAAAAATACTACAGTCGCTTACAGAATGAAGGCCCCTGCATAACTATTTCCCACTATGTGCTCTGAAATAATATATTTGACTACAAAAGCTGCATCAAAAAACTGAAGCTATTGATGAGAAATAACCACTTAGGATTACATTCCCCCATTCCAAACTTAATTGTCCCCACTGCCAGAATACAGCACGCCAGAGGCTCTGGTGTCTTAGTAAATCCAAAAAGGCAGTCCACTGCTCTTCTTTCCATCAGGTTTTACCAAGTCAACCCTAGTCTAAAAAGCAGGTGAAGTCAGGCGGAGACTTTAGTAACTTCAGGACCAGCTCCCTGCACCCACCCATTGGACAACACACCTAAGGAGTAGCTGAAACACTGATTTTAATAAGCCTTGCCTGCCCTAGGCTTAGTAATCCTCCCATTTGTATCAAATAAATATGCAATACAGTAGATACAGAACTTAATATTTGGTACAGAAACCTTTGTTTGTCATTACAGAGGTCAGATGTTTCCTACAGTTTTAGGCCAAGTTTACATACAGATGTTTTTCAGATCTTTAAGGTTTTAGGGATGTCTCTGCTCAACATTGAGTTTCAGCTCCCTCCAAAGATTATTGATTGGGTTCATGTATGGAGAACAGCTAGGTCACTCCAGGACCTTGAAATGCTTCTAACGGAGCCACTACTGAGTTATCATGCTGTGTGTTTCAATCATTGTCATGCTGTTAAATCCAAGAGGTGAGGTATCTATTTTAAAACATAACCATAACATAACATGTATCATAGTTTTTGGCTGCCACTTTTTCAAGTTTCCTGAAGTTGGCCTACTTAATCATTGCAATGTATCTTACATTTTCCCCTTTACATTTGATACAGGTTATGAGTTGCTTGTTTAGTCTCACTTTTGCGACTTTTTATGGAATGTGACTTTTTAGTCCCAAATAGTAGTGCCCAAAAGTAAGTCTGGGGCTATCATGCTCTGTTTTGGGACTTATTAGGCTCAAGAATGAAACAATTTCAGAGCCCAAAAGTCTCACAAGTTGAACAAACATCTGGACTACAAAGATAAATCTGGAACACTGCATTAAATCTTTGAGTCAGCGAACTTTGGTACGCTGCTTGATTCTGCGACTAAAAAGTCTGAAACTGCAAAAAAAGTCACATAAAAGGAAAAAGAAAGCAATAGTTGTGATACATGTAACCCAAAATTTATTTAATATGTCTGCAATCACAAAAAAAAAACTTAAACCACACAATTAAGTACACAAAATCAGAAAGTCATATGCAAAACCAGCTACACAGATAAATAATAATCATTTGTTGGATCTTACTAAGGCCCGTTCCACACTCACCGCGGGAGTGAACTCAGCATGTCAGTTCACTCCCGCGGTGCAGCGTTCGGGCCGTGCGTTCCCGGCAGCATGCGTTGCAAGTGTGATGCGAGTTCATCGCATCACACTCGCAAGTGTGGAACGGGCCTAAGGCCGGGGCGAGCATCATCAGCTGTAGCAAAAGAAGTCTAGTAGGTGGAGTTAGATTAATATGGTGGGAAATTGACCATATTACACCTTATACAGAAACTGCACACCAAGGCAGTACCAAATTAGCTCCTGTGCTGATGCATTTCTAGCATAGTGTAAAACCACAATTTTTATAAGGAACAGTAAACACAGAGGTCCGCTGTCCATAGGAATTACACAGGGGTTATAATCCAATCTCATGTCACTACATAACAGCAGCAGCGGATTATGGTGGCATAATAAAAAAAATCCTTCCCAGATCCCATCCATGTATCTCATGATGTCTTAATACACACGTGATCTCTCTGCAGACATTATGTGCTGCAGCATTGTGAGGGTGAGGGGTTCGTTTATTGAGACCCCAGCCAATGACTCACCAGGCAGTGGTGAAATACTGTGGGAGGTGATTGTGCCACCACTCCTTGTTGATGAATAAATAACATCATGGGAAAATTTGTTACGCACAAAATAAGCCCTCACACAGCTCCTTTTTGAAGGTGGAGAGCGAGAAATGAGAGAAAAAAACCTGCGTCCTTAAAGGGTTAATGTAACATGCATTGATGTGTTTTAGGTCAATTATTTCAGGACATGGGGCCTACTTTTAATTTTGCCCAGAGTCATGCTTTGTCTAAATTTACACAATTAGTCCTGGTTGTGTCTGAGTAGGAGGAAATGCAGTTTGTACCCAGGAAAGGCAGCTATTATTGTTCCAGTTCCTACAGCTACTGTCTAACCATCGTCATTACAGCTGGTTCTATATTCAGGTACATTTAACTAGTTGGATATCTTTTGCTCCTTGTGGGATAAATAACAGTTTAGTTTTATAGTAAAGTATAGTGGGGCGGAAACTATGGCATGGGTGCCACATGTGGCACTCAGAGCACTCTTCCTGGGCACCCAGGCTTTCAATGCAGCAAAGAGTTCTCAAGAGAAGATTCAAGTCCTCCCCCTGCAGTCTGTAGCAGCCCAGGATTTAACATGTTCAGCTGAATTTTAAAATGACCGATAGATAGTCCCCATAGATAGTTTATACAGTGAGAATCCCTCATAGATAATATGTACTGTAATATGCTGAAAAGTACAGTACAGTAATATACAGAAAACCATTTCCTGCTGAATTAATAAAGTTGTATTGTATCATATACAGCCAGAGTACCCTGGCCTGTATAGATAGTATATACAGCCAGACAACCCCCCACAGTATATGCAAGCCAGTACCCCTCATAGATATTATATGTAGCCATTAGCCGCCCATTAGATAGGATATACAGTAAGTAACCCCCAATTAGATGTACAACCATTACTACCCCCAAAGATATTATATACAGCCAGTAACACCCCATAGATAGTATATAAAGCCAGCGGAAAAAATTAAACTAATACTTACGGTACCTTCAAGCTCAACGTCAAAGCATTTGGCAAGTCCATAATACTAGTTGACTTATTGAGGAACACAAAAATAGAGCCCGCAATCAAGAGAGCACCACACTCCTACACCCCAAGAATAAAAGAATGAATACCCAGCATATTTCTTTTAATATAATTATCTCTAGGAATTGGCACATTCTAACTGATACCTTCCCTAATATTCTGGAATTTACCTCCCCACCTCTATACTTGTACCGTAGTACACCAAGTACACCAAGTGAAAGACAAGTTGGTGAGAGCGGATATAGGGACTGGCAAAAAATCCAAACAAATGTTCCTTGCCCCACAAAAGAAGGGTTGTTATACCTGTCTCAAGTGCATCAACTGCACAATGATGCTGAAAGGCAATGAGTTTGTACACTCAACACTAAGTTTGAGATTAAACATTTTCTCACGTGTAACTCATGTTATCTATCTTTTACAGTGCCCCTGTAACCTCTGGTATATAGGCGAGACGACACTTGACTTTAAAACTCAGATTAACCAGCATCGCTATACCATTAGAGCAGGAAGGAAGGACCTCCCGGTACCTAAACATTTTAATGAATGTGGACATAGGGAGGGACAATTGAGATTTCGTTTGATAGACAGGATCCCACCACTGAGGAGAGGTGGGAATCTCATGAAATTACTTAAAAAAAGAGAGTTTGAATGGATCTACAGACTCACACTTTGAAACCTAATGGTCTGAATGTAGACTTTAAAACCAGTGGTATTTTTAGGTAGCCCTTGGGAGCTGAGTTGCCTTTATATTCTCATCTACAGTGCCTGTGATTATTCTTTTTCATTTATGTTTTGGTGTTACAATGATACCAAATTATACTAATACATTTTTATTTTTTTTCTTTTAGATCACACACCAGTTTGAGTTACTTTTGCACTTACTTGCACTTTGAATAATCTAGAAAGAAAAATTCTTTGGATGGACCCCTCCTGACAATCTGTACCTTTGTTTGTATATTCATTAATCGTATACTGTAGATTATTATAGTCAGTGTGATATCGAATGAGCATAGGTGGTTTTCTATACACTTTTCCTACATTGTTTGTGTACCCGTTGACGTATTTCTGATACTAGTAGTCACTAGTCTTCATTGTTTAGTAGGGGCTTACTCCACACCTGTACCATTCTTCACTCTAATTGAGTGGTCTGACACTCGGTGACCCATAATTTTTTGTGGAACCTAATCTGCATTACAATTATTCTCTTATGGCCCACAACTTTGTAATTACAGAGTTCTCTCCCTTATGCCTTTATTTTGGAAATGGTAACTTATGTTATACGCTAGCCTTACACTTATCTGTTTATTTCTAAGTAGTTTCCCACCTTTTTTGTGTCACGACCCTGACCCAAGATGGCACGTTCGGACACATATTGGTTTATACGAATACGCCACATACTGGTTAGATTTTTTGCTCAGTACAATATCACTGACATGTGCAGACACGCATCTCTGACGCGATTTGTGTCTCTCTGCATTGTATGGTCAGAGGGTCTTCACATACCCCTACACAGGTGATTGAATATATTAATTAATCTGTAAAAGTTTGGTTCACTTATACTTCACTACCTTTGTATTCACAGCGGCGGTCGGGTCCCGGTGCATGGAGAGGGCTCACGGGCTGAGCCCTCTCCATAGCCGGTAAGTCTTTGCTGCATATTGCAGCACCGATCGCGGGTGTTTTCACAGCGATGGCTGCCGGCAGCCTCAAAAAGATAGAGGCGCATGGGCGCATACTCACCCTCCGATGGCCCCGATGTCTGCGCGGCTCATCTTCAGTCTTCCGCGCCGTCTTCTGCTGGGCGCCACCATGTTCATACTAGGCGCCTGCCGGGGAAGATCAATGGCGGCGCCCAGCAGAAGAAAGAAGACGGAGCGGAACACTGAAGACGAGCCGCACGGACATCGGGGGAGCAGCGCAGCACATCGGGGCCACCGGAGGGTGAGTATATAAGTTTATTATTTTTTTTAATGCTGGGCTGGGCTGGGCTGTGCTGTATACTACTGGGGGCTGTGCTGTATACTACTGGGGGCAGTGCTGTATACTACTGGGGGCTGTGCTGTATACTACTGGGGGCTGTGCTGTAATGGTAATGTTGTTGTTGTATGCCTTATGTTTATGAGCGACAGTTTTCCTGCTATATACCTGCATGTCATAAGAATTTAAATTAAAAAAAGGACCATGTTAAATTCAAATCTGTTTTTTTTTTAATTTTTACCTGTGTTTTGTATGCGTTGGAAAAGGGGTAGTCTTATACGGCGAATATATCTTAAACTCTATATTTTAAACAGGGTCGTCTTATACACCAGGTCGTCTTATACGCCGGAATGTACCGGTTTTTTCGCTTAAAGGGAGAGCTGCCGTTTTATTAACTTTACTAATGGACTCTGTTGGTGAGAGTAACAGGATAGCACCCGAATATTTCTTCGTTTTTTCTAAAGATTGTGCTGCTGCTCTTCTACCTTTTTGCTATATATATATATATTGTGTAGGGAATATTATTATGATAATAGTTTTAAACTTTTTTTCATTTTTATTTTTATATTGGGTTTAAAGTGGAAAAAAGGCTTTTTTTGTAATTTATAGTCCAATTTTTGTGTATGTCAGTTTTTACTTTACATGTCCCCCTTGAGGTCATAAAAGACCCCTCTGGGGGACATTTTCACTTTTTTTACAAGATTTCCCCTGTAACTTAGGGTGATGCCACACTTGGCGATTTGGTCCATTTTTAGTCCAATAATCTTAATAGATAAACAGGTTGTAAGAAGCCAAATGCATGGTAAGAGCCTCAGTTACTGGCGGTCATATCACAGTTCCGGCTCCACTCCTCTGTGCATCAAGCTCCTTCAGCTGTGAGGAGAAGAGAAGGGGAAACCGGTAATAATCTGCATCTCCCTTCTCTCTAGGGTCTAGCTATCACCAGAGCAGTCGAAACTGCAGCAAAATCTAAAGACGTTGCTGCAGACTCAGGACCTGCAGCCACAGACGTCTAGAGACGAGTTAAAAAAAACTAGTCCTTTTTTTTGTCTTTTTAAAAGAATGAAGTAGTTAAAGGGAAACTTTCACCAAAGTGCTATTTTTATCAGTGGACAGGTTGCTATAGACAAAGTACTGTATATGTCAAATATGTTTTTGAAATATATCTGTGTTATATGGTGTTTTAAAACCAAAACTCTCCAACTACAATGACCAGAATACAAAAGAAAAGAACTGAAAAAGCTATTAATAAAAATATATACTTTATTATAATACCAATACGCAAAAAATATACAAATGTATACCATATAGATGGGAAATTCAAAGCAAGGGGAAAACAAGTGACCCTAGATGGAATAGGGACCCTACAGAGTACATAAACCCCCCTTAATAAGCCCAATGACCAAAACATACCCAATATCTATAAGCAAATATTCAATCAGAATGTAAAGCAATTGAGGGCAAGGTAACTATTGCTTAATAAGAATATAGTGAGTACCGGAGGTACCTTCCGGCATCAAGATGTCCACATACCCACATTTACCCATTTACCAGAAAGCATGATGATGGACAATCAAAGGGCAATTGGGGGGGGGGGCGTTCAATGGTACACTCTGACACGCGTTTCGCACTGATGCTTCTTCAGGAGGTTATATGGTGTTTGTAAGAATGTATGTGAAACTTTACCTGGCTCAAAGCCAGTGAGTCCCTGACAGGGAAATCGTCTGCAGTGAACTGATACGTCATTGGGGTAAGGGGAGCCAGGAGTGCAGTGAGTATATTATAGACAGAAATTTACTCTAAGGGACTCACTGACAGGGAACCAGGTAAAATTTCACATACCATATATACTTGTGTATAAGGCGAGTTTTTCATCACAAAAAATGTGCTGAAAACCCCCCTATTCGGCTTATACATGTGTATAAATAAAAACACTTACATACTCATCTTTTGACACTCCACGATGCTCCACACTGCTCCTCTTCCTCATTCTCTTCATGTGTAACAGAGCGGGCAGAGACATGTCAAAGCAGGCTCACACAATCATGTCATAGTTTGCACCATCCAGTAGAGCGCACGGACATGTCCCTGCCCGCTCTGTTACATGCGAAGAGAAGAAGGTAGAGAAGAAGGTAGAGAAGAAGGTAGAGAAGAAGGAAGAGGAGCCGCGGGTAGTGCCAGAATTTTTTTATTCCTGGGATCTGTTAATTTTAGGCATTGTGGGGGGAAGCAATTTAATAAAATAAAAAGTAATACATTTCTCCTTACATCTCTCCCAGTGCACAGACTCTGGTGTCAGCTGCAGCTGCAGGGGTGATGTTATGGCAGTGCATTAATGTTGGTAATTTTATAAGAATTACCTCCGGTGTCTTGTGCATTCTGCTCATGGCCAGGCTGTGGCTAGGGATGCAAGTGTCAGCACTCAGCATCCACATTAATAATACGAAAATGCTGACAACATCTACAATAACTAATGACAATTCCAACCCCCCACCCCCAATTTATTCATTTATATATGATGCCCCACAGACTATGTTGAACAAAAACAAAATCATTACACAACTCTGCTGATGTCAGCGTGATAGTGTAGGTTCCTGGCCTTATCACACTCAATGTCAACGCATCTGCATGCAGGGCCGGCGCAAGCACTGGGTATACCTGGTAAAGTGCAGGGGCCCACATAAGGCTGTACATGAGGAATCCATGGGGGTGAGGGGCTGTTTGGGTTTGATAAACTAGGGAATATTTTAGAGAACCGTTTTAGTTTCTGAATTTATAATGCCGCCATGTCAGTTCACAACAAAGGGGCCCACTGAGGCTCTGTAGTCCAGAGTCCTACTGAAACTTGTAGCGAACCCTGTCTGTATGTTAAAGACGCAGATGCCAGTGACTGGCCCTACAGTTTTAGTTCCTGTTATGTCTGGTTCTAGCCGCATCGAGTACTAATGCTATTACCGGCAGGGTTGGGAGCAGAAGCGCAATGTGGGCACAGGAGTTGGGTGGGGTCCATTGGGCCAGTCTGAGCCTGCATATACAGTATTCACAGATCTGTATGGCTGCTAATCGTACTAATATGCAAATGTATATAAATCTTCCCCTTTGAATTTAGTTCAATATCCCCAACATTCATGTAATTAGTGTAAATTTCCATCTACGCCAGGGAGTAAGACAGTTTTCAGTGTAGTAAAGTAACAGGTCATTCAGTGTGGGTGCAATGTGCACAGAATGCAAATCTCCATTTGAGAAATATTAGTGCCTGGTCATTGTGATTCCGCAGAGTGCAGGGAATATTAATCAGAAGCATAACACTCATGGGAATTCATGATTATTGCAGAGCATAAGAAATGTGCTTTAAATGTATTCTGCTACATGAACACGATAAGCTATGATTTCCATAGTACAACAATAGTCATATTTTCTTACTATCATCCTACTACCATTAGTAGACAATCTGGGCATAATTATATTCTAACTTTTTTGCCCCACTCGTCTCTACATGCAGACAATAAGCAACAGATCATATGCAGTATGTAGGATGTTGATTTAACATTCTGCTTCATAAAAGCTCTTGAAATGACAGTATAGGACAAGTTTCTGTAGATTTACCCTACACCACAGTGACATCTGGTGGCACAACTAGAAATAACAAAAAAAAAGGAAAACAAAGCTGAATGTATGACACTTGGGGATGTGAATAATATTGGTCTTAAACCCACAATATTTTTTACTGCAATGACCAGATGAGTAGTTTGTAGTACAGTACGGCTGAAGGAAGTTAGACATTTCCATATCACGTCATTAGCTAACAATTTATGCTGCCCTAGACACTATATGTAAATACTCAATATTAAATACCAATAAGAGCACCCACTTCAACTGTACACAATCCCAATACTAACCAAAAGATAAATACCAATAATAGTATGTAGGACAAAAAGGTATGACTCATGAATCATATTTCCAATATTAATTACAATTATTCAAATCTTTATTTATGCGCACCATGGCAATCAAAAAACCCCAAAAATATACCATAAAATCCACAGAAACAAACAAGAATGGTGGTGGTCAATCCATAATATACATGTGCAACCATCATAGACATCCAAGTAAATACAAAAAGGGGCTTTATAGTAAGTACAAATAGTAACTTTACCCACCCGGGCGTTGCATGATACAAACTACCAAACGGAAAGCAGTCAAACCTCAGACCACCACCACAGCACCCGACATACGTTTCGCTGTCGCTTCCTCAAGGGAAGTGTGTTGTGGTGTGGCAAGTGGATAGTATATAGACCTAAAGAGGTATGCCCATGTCACCAAAAAGGGGCCAATCATGGGCGTAACTTGAGGGGGTGCAGAGGTTGAGGACGCACCTGGGCCCAATAAGTTAAGGTGTCGCTTTCCCATATGAGAAGACTATTACTATAAACCATACATTATATTTGGGGGCCTGGCGCAGTCTTTGCACTGGGTCCCAAAAGCTTCTATTTAAGCCACTGGGGCCAATATTAGCCAATCTTACCTAAATGATAATATAGGTGCAGGTGTGTCTCTGAGCACATTACAGGGTCAGCGTGGCCACCTCCAGGGGCGGGACCGGAATTCCAAAAGGCGTATGGCGCACATGACATGCGAGTCACCATGAACGGGAAGAACAGGAAGTCCGGGACCGCCGCCAGAGCGCACGCATGCGCTGAAGGAATGCGCAACACCCAACTATCTTAGGTGTTGGCAGCAGTATGGGCAAGAACAGTACATGAAGACAACATATTGACGACAAACATTCTTGTTTGTTTCTGTGGATTTTATGATATGTTTTAGTGTTTTTTGATTGCCATGGTGTTCATAAATAAAGATTTGAATAATTTTAATTATTTGGAAATATGATTCATGAGTGATACCTTTTTGTCTTATATGTAAATAAACCCCAATTCAATGTACCATGGTTTAGATTATCCCTGCCCCCAATTAAAAATAAATACAGTGACAAAATAATGCTCTGTTAAAGCAAGAGTACAGAGAAATTATTTGGCCTAAAGTCTCATGCACATGACTGTGTGCAGCGGCCAATTTACGGCCCCATTGCCTTACTTTGGGCCTGTTCACAGTACAGTACTTGCATTGGGCCATGAACGGGCCTGGTCTCTTTCAACTGATCTGGTCAGCAGTAAACATGCCCCATTGTTTGTGGCCAACATGCCATATAATTACCTAATTATACTATATAATAATACAGACCCCACGCCAGCTGTTAAATAACAAAACAGACCAGCAGATCAGATATATGCCCCCCTATATAAAAATATACCTAAAGGCTTATATATCAAAACCTCATAATTTCATGGATGTTCAGTGCAGGTATTCAGTGGTATTACATTTGCATCGGGGTTGTTACATATACAATCATGGTCGGACTGGCCTTGGCTTCTTCAGTAGGCCCCCGATAACTTCACTATGGCTGGGGCCTCAACCCCCATCTGAGGCCCCTGGCAGTGACAGCATTGGGACTCGAAGCAGCCGCTTGAGTACTATCTTTGATGTAACAGAGTGGTCGATGGCACTGCCCCTGGCACTGTGGGCGTGAGAATTTTCCCCAGCTCACACGTCGCACTGTGACCACTGATGCGCGCAAGCGTGATGATGTAACTCACGCTGCCAGACGTCTTGTCCTGTGCGTCCTTTGTAGCGGGGGGAAGAGAAGCAGAGGACGCAGCTTAAAGTAAGTGAGTTTTATTATTTTTAACTTTTGACAGTTCGGTACGAAATAAGTCTTTAGGCTTAGATGCTTATGTATAATAAGGTGGCCATTAGAGGACTATATATAATAAGGAAGGGGCATTGCAGGATTGTATATAATAAATTGGGTCAGTAGAGGATATATATATATATAAGATTCCATAAATAAAGGATAGGAGTACTGTACCTATTTATTCAGGATATGAGAAGAAGTACTTTGCGATGCACAGCATAGGAGTGTAGTGGTCTACTGTACCCATATTTACAGGATAGGAGAAGTAGTACTGTGCAGTGTCCATATATACAGGATAGGAGAAGTAGTACTGTGCAGTGTCCATATATACAGGATAGGAGTAGTAGTGGTCTACTGCACCCATATATACAGGATAGGAGTAGTAGTACTGTTCGGTGTCCATATATACAGGATAGGAGTAGTAGTACTGTGCTGTGCCAATATATACAGGCAGGGACGGATTAAAGGAGGGGCTCCTGGGGCTCTAGCCCCGGGGCCCCCACCACTTTCACTTTTTAAGGGGCCCCCACCAGTTTCCGACAGTCAGTCGATCACTACATGCTGCTGCCAAAACAGTGCATCAGCAATCTCCCCCAGCGATGGCAGCTGTGCCTTCAGTGGCCGGTGGCTGCCTGAAGAGCGAGTAAGAGCATCATGGGATCACTGGAAGGGAAGGCGAGGGTAAGTATGAAGTTTATTATTTTGTGGCCATTTTCTACAGGGGACTGGCAGCTAAATTCTACAGGGGACTTGTGGGTGTATACTACAGGGAGCTGGTGGCTGTATTCTACAGGGGACTGGTGGCTGTATTCTATAGGGGGCTGCAGGCTATAAACTACAGATTCTGGCAGGCTATATACTAAAGAGTCTAGCAGGCTTTATACTTCCAAAAACATTGTTGGAAGGGCCCCCACCAGTTTGTGCCCAGGGGCCCCCACCACCCTTAACCCGGCCCTGTATACAGGATAGGAGTAGCAGCATAGCACAGTGCACATATATACAGGATAGGAGTAGTAGTACTGTGCTGTGTTCATATGTACAGGATAGGAGTAGTAGTACTGTTCTGTGTCCATGTATTGAGGATAGAAGTAGTACTTTGCTGTATCCATATATACAGGATAGGAGTAGTAGTGCTTGGCCCAAATATGCAAGATAGAAGTAGTAGTGCTGTGCTCATATATACAGGATAGCAGAAGTAGTACTGTGCTGTATCCAAAGATACATGATAGGAGTAGTAGTGCTGTTCTGTATCCATGTATTCAGGATAGAAGTAGTACTTTGCTGTATCCATATATACAGGATAGAAGTAGTAGTGCTTGGCCCATATATGCAGGATAGCAGTAGTAGTGCTGTGCTCATATATACAGGATAGGAGTAGTAGTGCTGTGCCCATATATGCAGGATAGGAGTAGTAGTGCTGTGCCCATATATGCAGGATAGGAGTAGTAGTGTGCTGTGTCCATATATACAGGATAGGAGTAGCAGTCTATAGCGCCTCCTTTATGCCTGTTTTAGCTAGGCTAATTTAAATATCAAGGACCACTAGATTTACATATGTTGCATTGTGTCAGCATGACTCATCAGAAGTGAATATTGTCAGACAGAGATTCCCTCCATGCCTCACTTGTTCCCATGTTTACCAGCTCATTTCCACACATGTGTTTGTCACTGCTGAGCTAGGCTTACAGGCATTACATGACTATCTGACAGTCTGCATAGTCTCACACTGGCATTGTTTTAGCACCGCGAGGCTCCCAAACGCCAGGTATTTAACTTCTAAGGTCCACCCACTTGGGGGAGCGGTCAGCCCGCAAACACCCAATGAGCACTCAGTTAAGACTGGGAACCTCCCAACTCATCGTGGTTGGATGATTGCCATACTCCTGGGCTGTAACCACTCCCATCACTCTATCTCTGTACAGTCTACTGCTGCAAGGATTCCTTCTAGCTACAGCTCATATACACATGAGCAGCATGCACACTCATAGCTAGTAAGTATTATCATCAATATTATCCCATATAGCCCATATTCTTCCTTAGACTCCACATGATCTCACTCTTTTTATATACATAGTCAAGTCATGAATTCCTCTGCCAATCAGTATAATCTATATGGAGGATGCATCTTCAACACCCCTACCAATACAGTGACAAGGGGGTACTTGCGAACAGTGCCCTCTCCAGGTTAGGAGGTGACAGAGGGAGTCGTGAACGCCCCAGTAAGGTTCCAGATCTGGACATCAGGTATTAGCAGCGGTGGACCCTGCCTGTACAGCAAGGGCTAAAGTTATATGAACTATTATAAAATTGCATTCCTTTATGTACACTGGAGTATGATTGGGGAGTGAGCCACCACCTGAGCAGGGTTTAACTAGACCCCTGGACAGGAAAGGGATAGTGGCTCTTGAGTTCCAGAAAGCTCTTAGAGCACGAGGTCTTGGAATCTATCCCTCTTACAGAGCACACCTCTTTACCATCAGCTCTCCCTAGAAATTACAGGTCTTTCATCGGAGACAGAGTGACCAGAGACAGCGTCTGTGCACCTCCAGCACAGACACCTAACCAACCCAGGACAAAGCTGCAGCTTCCAGTATTGGACACAGCTACATCCTAGCCTGCATCTACTACCAGGCTGGTGAACCAACGCCTGAGGATCACTCTCCATGACTACTCCAGTAAAGTGGAATATCTGCCATCTGTAATAAGACCATTTGGCCCATTGCCTGCAGTTGTTCTAATAAAGAACCAGGAGTTATTTTGCACCACATTGCCTCAGTCTGTTTCCTGGATACGGTTGTCACCACCAAAGGCTCCCCATCCAATACCCAGGGACATATACTACGGACAATAATGGGTTGCCCCCGGGAGAACCAGCACATCAGCTTCTCCCTTTATATTTCTTGCACACACCACCTGCTTGAGACCTGCAAGGCTGTAGGACAGCCCTCCGGTCCCCATACCAAGCACCTTGATCACAGCGTGCCTAGGCCGCAACAGCCAGCCACTCCGGTATTCTGGGCCCCGGCTGCCTCTGTATCTATTTAACCTACATGGCAGCACGCTGTATGCATTTTATACTACGTGGCGGCACGCTGTATCTATTTTATACTACATGGTCGTACCCTGTATGCTATTTTTACTACATGGCGGTATGCTGTATGTATTTTATACTACATGGTGGCATGCTGTATGCATCTTATACTACATGGCGGCATGCTGTATGCATTTTATACTGCATGGCGGTGCTTCCAGCACCAGGAAGCACATGGAGGAGACATTACACCATTAAACCTCACATCATTATACAGGCTGTCAGTCATGTGTATAGGAGTATCTCACACACACTGGCTGCAGGAGGTGCCAGCACCAGGATGCACATGGAGGAGACATTACACCATTATATCTCATATTATTATACAGGCTGTCAGTCATGTATACAGGAGTATCTTATACATAAAGAGGCTGCAGTGGGCACCAGCACCAGGAATCACATGGACGAGCCACTACACCATTATACCTCACATCATTATCCAGGCCGTCAGTCAAGCACTGGTCAGTGTGGCTGTGCCTCCCACTCACGAATAAGCTTGATAGCTGATCATGATAATGACTTCTTGGACTTCTATCAGGTCATTTGCATACAGCTTTAGTACCTGATTAATTAAGTTTACAGGCATGTAGAGGGACAATGCTTTCTAATGGCAGTTTATGAAAATATATTTAGTTTTGGAGGTTAATTTGCGTGAAGGGTTCTCTTTAATGTACAAATTAGGTTGTACCCACCATGTCCAAGTTCTATTAATATTCATAAAAAGCATGCATATGATATACTGTCATTAAGCCCACTCGGTTTTACTGTGGCCATGGTATGAATCCATCTTGCCTTTTTCTGTAGGATGATGCGATTCCAGTCCCTCCTTCTCAGGGGTGGGTTGATGAATTCAATCCCCTGGAACTCCAAGACTTTTGGATCCCCTTGTGATGTGTGTTTACATGTTTTGCAACTGTAGTATCGTTATCATTGATTAAATCAATGGGGATACCTTTCCTCATTGCTATAGGGTGCCAGCTTTCGATTGTAGGATATTGTTCATAGCTGTAGATTTCCTAAATATCCTTGTCCTGATTTCTCCATTCTTTGATATACTGATCATGAGATCCAGGAAGGTTATCTCATGTTCTCTAATCTCAGATTAAACAAAGAAGTATAAGCCAATAGTTTTACTATTTAGCACTTCAACAAACAGCTGGAAAGCCTCCCTGGTGTCAGTCCAAAGCAACAGGACATCATCTATGAACCTCAGCCATAACAATATAGTTGAGGTCCATTTCTCCATGCTTTCCAGAAATACAATCTTATTCTCTTGTTCTACAAGCACTAAAATCACACGCAGAAGGTCCCAGAAATTATTGTTTAATTAAAAAAAAAAGATGGTAACAAAAAAATAAATAAATACCAGCACCAATAATATGTGGTCTGTTGGAAACCTGCGTGACTGTAGCCATTTTTTTTAGCTTTAAATGAAGTTCTCTGCACTGTGAGTAGCAAGTTACATAAGAAAGAAAGTGTAATTTTTGGAGCGAGCACTTTAATAGAGAATACTCCTGCATTATTGTACAAAGTATATTATGAAAATGTTATATTCTTTTTAGTCATTTGAGGTCAAATATAATTATACTGAGTCAAGTTACAATATGATATGTTATCAATAAATTTATAAATATTCACATCTAAACAAAAGAAGTTAGGATTTATATATAGGGTTCACATGTAACAACATAACATATGTTACATGTGACACATATGTTACACATATTACAACAAACATTAAACCCATAAAAAAAAAATGCGACATGGCCTATTTTCAGATAGAAACTCGCAATACTAAATCAGAAACTATTTTCCACATGTGTAATCCATGTCAGAATCTGCACACAAAAAAATCCAGTTTCCAGAAGGCTAATATTTAAAAACAATATTCCAAAATTCTTGGGATGTAAAAACAGCTGGAAAGCCTCCCTGGTGTCAGTCCAAAGCATCAGGACATCATCTATGAACCTCAGCCATAACAATATAGTTGAGGTCCATTTCTCCGTGCTTTCCAGAAATACAATCTTATTCTCTTGTTCTACAAGCACTAAAATCACACGCAGAAGGTCCCAGAAATTATTGTTTAATTAAAAAAAAAAGATGGTAACAAAAAAATAAATAAATACCAGCACCAATAATATGTGGTCTGTTGGAAACCTGCGTGACTGTAGCCATTTTTTTAGCTTTAAATGAAGTTCTCTGCACTGTGAGTAGCAAGTTACATAAGAAAGAAAGTGTAATTTTTGGAGCGAGCACTTTAATAGAGAATACTCCTGCATTATTGTACAAAGTATATTATGAAAATGTTATATTCTTTTTAGTCATTTGAGGTCAAATATAATTATACTGAGTCAAGTTACAATATGATATGTTATCAATAAATTTATAAATATTCACATCTAAACAAAAGAAGTTAGGATTTATATATAGGGTTCACATGTAACAACATAACATATGTTACATGTGACACATATGTTACACATATTACAACAAACATTAAACCCATTAAAAAAAAATGCGACATGGCCTATTTTCAGATAGAAACTCGCAATACTAAATCAGAAACTATTTTCCACAGGTGTAATCCATGTCAGAATCTGCACACAAAAAAATCCAGTTTCCAGAAGGCTAATATTTAAAAACAATATTCCAAAATTCTTTGGATGTAAAATTATTGTTCCTGTTAACAAGAAGCCTGAGAGCTTTAGCTTCTTTTTTGGACTGTTCGAAACTAGGCCTCCACAGTTCCCTCATGCTGGTCTTAGAAGAGCGTTCAGCAAACAAGGAAAATGGTTTCGGGGCTGGACATGACAAATGTGTTGAATCTGCTTTCCACTGTTTAGGTTGCAAACCCTGTAAAACAAATCATCAATTAGTAAAGACTTAATAAGTAGACACTACACATTTTTTTCTTTAGTCATTTATAGGGGTATTCTCGTCTGGGCATTCACATTCAGTTTGATAAATCTGCCATATATAAACATTTCTTCAATTAGATGTTATTAAAAAAAATGTTCCTGTGTGAAGATAATTTCCCATAAATGTAGTCACATGGTCCCTTAGAAACGAGATGGCTTCCTCGGATACGGCCACCTCTGCTGGAGTGATTGCACAAATAAACAAAAAGGTTTTGTATATGAAATGTCCGGGAGTTACTGCAGGTCCCACAGCCGTCCTGTGGTAATGATTACTGAAGCCAGGTGGTCAGACAGGACTCTATTGCGCATGTCTGGCCACTGCTGCCAGAGTGTGACGTGGTCATAACCGAGGAAGCTCTCTCATTTCTAAGGGACAACATGGCTACATTTATAGGAAATTATCTTCACACGGGAACATTTTTTTTAATAACATCCAATTGAAGAAATGTTTATATATGGAAGATTAGTGAAACTGAATGTGAGTGCCCAGACGAGAATACCCCTTTAAGGTTTTATTAGCACTTTGCTTTAATACATTACATTGAATAACATTTTAGGAGAGGGGTGTACCACCTTTATCTGCCCAAGATCCACTTCTTCATACCACTCAAATTCAAGGGGCCACTCTAGTAACGAGCACCTTATATGTACCAACAAACACAGTAAAGCACAAAATTCCACCCAAGAAATTATAAACACAACAGTACCGCAATAAATACCTCCACAGAAACCAAAACACACAAGGTACAAATGTTTCCATTATACATTATGAGGCTCCATTCACACATCCATACATGGTAGCTGTGAGCTGGCTGCTATCTCATGTCTGCCATAATGGAGCACACTGTATCAGCAATATGCCCTCTACCCAGCAAATAATAGGGTGGCTCCTATTCTTGCCCAAATTTGTGGCACAGCCACTCAGCTTCCTATGGAGAGGGGATAGGTAGCAATCACCCCCTCCCCTTCTCCACCTGGTTTCCAGTCTGCATTCACACACAGATGTGTGAAAGGAACCTAACTGCGTAGTCTGTGTTCCTAATTTTCGCTTACAATCAACAATATAAAAAACAGATGTGAACTCGCCCTTGCTCATATACATACAGCGGACTACCGATTTCGGCAAAGTTTGTTGAGGTACGCATGAACTACAGGCAGTCCCACCGGGTTACATACAAGATAGGGTCCATAGGTTTGTTCTTAAGTTGAATTTGTATGTAAGTCGAAACTGTATATTTTATAATTGTAGATCCAGACAGAAAAATTTTTTTTGCCCCAGTGACAATCGGAGTTTCAAAATATTTTTCTGTAATGGGACTAATGATTATCAATAAAGCTTCATTACAGACACCTTACAGTTGATCATTATAGTCTGGGACGATAGCAAGGCATCCAGAGAGCTTCACCAGAGGTCACAGGGGGCAGAGGAGTCCATCTTTTACTAGGGGTCGTCTGTAAGTCGGGTGTCCTTAAGTCAGGGACCGTCATTTTACACATAAATATGTTACACTTACCTTTCTTAGAAGTCGTATGTTGTCCCACACTCTTCTGCATACCATGCACTCAAACGCATCAATATAATTGTCCTGCGTTACGTCTTGCACACCCCATGTTCTATCTTTGATCGCATGGATCAAGTTTTTGTTATTGATTTGACCCTGCACTTTCCACTCCAAATACTCCATATACAAACTGTCATTTCTATCCAGCTGTTTTATGAATTCCGCTAGCTCTCTAGGATGAGAAAAACTCTCCACAATTATTATACTTTTATTGCTGGGTAGCCAGTCCTTTATATTAGTTGCACCATAATATATAGGAACAGTTCCTAGCTTCAAAGGCCTCCATAATTTCTCTGTTATGTAATCCTCACAAACTGCATTTTCAAAAGCAAGAATAAACTTATACTGAGCAAGTATATGATAGAACTGGATGTCATCCATAAAAGAAGGGTTATTGATTTGGGTAGGCAAGTCTCTGTTATGCAGACATTCTCCATAGGAATCCACACGGATATATTTCATTAGTTCTTGTATGTAAGTATCCCGATCGGATGGTGGATCACAGTCAGACTGAACATAGACTATAGGAGCCAGTTTCTTTCTCAGAACATTCTTTTTTTGGATGGGCACAAAGTATTCAAGCGATAAAAGTGTCTGGAGGTCCTCCAAATATTGACTTGTCAAAGGTAAGTGGGAATGACGGCTAAATGTAGCTGTGTGGTTAAACAGTGTAATGGTTGGAGGATGAAACAGCTTGTAGTTGTTCTTTGGGGATTCTTCATGAAATAAAGCCCATTCATGGTATGGTTTTCTGGGCAATGGCAGGCTGTCTATGTTGAAATCTGTGCCTAAAATGAAAAGGAAAAGTTTTTTGTTACTGCAAATCACTTACAATAAAATAAAGATATACCGTAACCACTTTTACAATTAGGGGATTTCTATTCTGTAACAGGGGTTAAACTTTAACTAGGCAAGTATAAATGGTAAAAACGTTTGAAGGGAACCCGTCAGCAGAAATTTCACCAAAAAAAATGTTTCTTACGAAGTAGCTTAACAGTTTCCAGATCACGTCTCTTAGGTAGCAAAACGTGGTAGCATTATACAGAAAATCAACTTCAGAGGGATGTAAATTGGCTGGATCATGTCAAGGAGGTGGGGAATTCAGCTCTCAAATCAAACTCTCCCTGCCTCAGAATTCCCCTTCACTGTTGGTGACAGTCCTCAATCCAGTTCTGAATTTACTATAACACAGTTTATAGACCAGTCTTTGCTTTATTGCAGTCCTGAATCCAGCAACATCACAAACCAGCTTAGCTGAAGTCTGGTGCATAGTGTTAAATCACATCAGAGGAGTTATTCTGAGAGCTTGACTTCAGCTCTGACTTTATAAAACCAATTCTAACGCCAAAGAAGTTTTTCTGGATGATACCGCCAAACTGGGGCATGGAAGAAACCACAAGAAGTTAAGCTGCTTGGCAACATACCGATATTGCTTTGAGAACATTTCTGCTGACAGGTTCAATTTAAAATGCACCACACCTTTTAAGAAACACTGCAGAAATCAGTAGCACAATATATTAACACTAAGTACCATGAGTACCACCATCTCACATAATTACAGGACTTGTAATTTTCATTTTCTCTCTGCAGACTCCATGTGTAAATTAGCATTTCCTTCTTTCCTTCTATGCTGGTGGTTAAAGACTTAGGCCACGGTCACACGTTCCGCTAGCAGTCAGTTTATAACAAGACGCTAGCGCACAGGGGGGCGGCATCGGCCCAATCGCATATGCGTTTCCAGAGAAATGCATATGCGATCGACCACCCCTGCGCTAGCTATCATACAGCTTCTACAGTATGTAATCGGAAACCTTAGTACGTATACTTTCAGCAGATGGGTGGAGATGTGACTTGGTGAATTACTGCTATGCCTTTAATTGACATGCACCCACAGAACAGGCAAGTTTACACATAGGATTTTAGACATAGCACCTTCATGAGATACTTAAACCTGCTGTGATCACTTCCATGTTTTTTCAAGCATTCTACATAAATCAAAAGTAAAAGTCTCTACCCAACAGCACCAAGAGAATCACAAAGTAGAGATACAGATACATTTATTGTGGCTTCTAAGCCAGTTTTCTGGTGTACAAGCTATTAAAAATGTGCAATTTCTGTTAACTCCACACACCTATGCTACCTCCATGCCAAGTAGGCAGGAAATGGCGTGACAGGGCACTGAATGGGCCTGTCCCATTACCTATAGCCTACACCAGGCATACCTGCGCCACGTTATAGCAGAATGCACGTGGAGCCTCTTTGTATATCTGGTGCGTCGTCGGTGTCATGAGAAATAGAGGTACCACATGACAGCCAGCTGTTTATCATTTGACAGGTCCTGGAACATGAAGATTACAAGCTGTGTCCCTATGCTTAGAGTGTGAGCACTAAAAGATTCCTCAACTCATATACAGAATGCAAAGTTTAAAATAAATAAAAAAAACTTTAAACATAACTAAAATGTTCCAATATATTTTGCACACACTTTTAAAATCTTTACTTGTCAGTGAATAACAACATTTTTGTTTACATTGAAATGTTGAAAACCTGCCATGTCCTAAGGACATGGAAACCTCAAAGGGATCTTTACAGGAAAAAGCCCAAAACCTGTTGTAACAACATTATGAAAACAGGGTTTTCAGCTTAATTAAACTAGAAAAAAATGTAGATTACTAACAATATCTGTAATGACTGTACCAATCTTACCATAAAACAGAATAGCTTTTGTCATGGGGCTCTGATAGTATGTTCTATTTATAGTGAAAAAGCAGGTCTCTTCTCCACATTGACCCAGCCTTCCATTCTCACCAGTCAGTGGGGACCACCACAGCATAATGGGATAACTGCCAACTCCATGTTCTAATTTTTTGTAGAAGATAGATTCATGTAATCCTTTCAGTAATGGATTGGATTGTTTCTGTTGGTTACTGACTTTCTGCTTTTCAAAATTACCCAATTCAACGACCACCTGTGAAAATAGAGTGGCTGACTAGAATCATGAACATTATACATACTTTCCATGAGCCCTCAGCATACAGTATTAACTGGTTTAAGACATATATACCCTGTTTCCCCTAAAATAAGACATCCCCCGAAAATAAGACCTAGTACAATTTTGCTCCAGCTTAGAAATATAAGGCCTCCCCTGAAAATAAGACCTAGCAGCCGCCATTGCAGCAGCTCCCCCCACACCATACATTGGTATAGGTAAATCTTTTAGATGCTGCAGAAGGTTGTGTCATGGGGAAGAATTCATGGTATTAAATGGCTGATGTGCTGCAAATGTGATCCCAGCAGCTTCCAGGGTAAGAAGGGTCAGTTATGCTTTTACTAAACATGAGAGGTTGGGGCCAATGATTCTAATAGAAATGGAGTCACAAGAAATACAAATTCAGAGTTTGGAGAGTTATAAGGATGTTAGAGAGGTAGATTTTTTGTTCAATGATAAATGTAAATTCTTGTTCATGGAAAAATAAGACATCCCCTGAGAATAAGACCTAGTGCCTCTTTAGGAGCAAAAATTTATATAAGATACTGTCTTATTTTCGGGGAAACAGGGTAGTTGTACAACAATAAGGAAGTGGTGAAATAAGTATTAATTATACAGTACAAAATATATAGAAATATATGACAACATTCACATCTCATTTTTATATATACAGCACATATATTTTGTCACAGAATTAAAAAATAGAACTACTCAAGTAGTCTCAATTTTTACAGCATATATGTCCTAGCCATTGCATACGGTTTTGTACAAAAAAAAGTATATTTGTCTATTTTTTGTGCATTTATCACCCAAATTACTTTCAATTAAAAAAAAAAAGTTGAATGCATAAGATGGATGGATGCATACACTGTGCACATGTTGTCGATACTCTCAAATAAAAAAAATATATAATAATATAACATATACATATATTGCTAAAAAAAAAAAAAGAAAAAAAAAAAAAAACAGAACGCTCACATAACACATCTAGAATTGCTGACTACAAAATCAAAGTGAAAAAACACACAACAGCCTGATCCAACTTTGATGTAATGTCCATTAAACAAGACTCGGCATGCTGCTGATGAGGTTGCAGATGGTTTCCTGAGGTATCTCCTCCGAGGCCTAGACTAAAGGATCCGCCAACTCCTGGATAGTCTGTGGTCCAACATGAACACAAAGGGGCACATTTACTAACAGGGCAAACTGCACTAAATGCACTAGATTCAGGATTTCTGGCGCACGTTCTTAATGAAACTGGTGCTTCCTGCACTGCCCCGACAGAGTGCACCTTTAACATAGGACTTGCGACACAATTCTGTCGGACTTCGCATGATAAATCTTGTGCACGGACCAAAAACACCACCTAATTTGTGTGGCATTATGCCTAGTGCAGCTGTTCCACGAAAGAGGGATGACACACGTACCACTTTGTCTGCGCTTGCAAACGCAGACAAAGTCGAGCCCACCGGGGCGGGCCTCAGCCCGATCGCATCGGCGTTTCTATGGAAAAGCCTGCGATCGGGAACAAGCCGCCGGTGTTTTGCTTTAAATTAACGCAAAACACCGGCGGCTCGTTCCCGATCGCAGGCGTTTCCATAGAAACGCCAATGCGATCGGGCCGAGGCCCGCCCCGGTGGGCGCGACTTTGTCTGCATTTGCAAGCGCATACAAAGCGATACGTGTGGCACCAGCCAAAGGGTCGAGTGGGACACAAGTGTGATGCAGACAATTCTTAAATACCTGTGCAAGTAGTTTGCACCTGAAAGAACCTGCAATTTCCGGTAGAAAACTGGTGAAAGGGCCTTAGTAAATGTGCCCCAATGTACCATGAAACCACTTGAGTAGTGGTTGTTGGAAATGGCCCTATATATACCTATGTAGATATTGCATTAAAACCAGACCATTGCATCTGGAATAGTAATTTACCATATTAACATGTATAGTGTATAGAGTGTATTTATGATTAATTTAATTTTACCTTCATTGATAGAATATCAATATATATAGCAGCACTCAAAAAATAAATACCACTCAGGTGCACGTTCCCAGAACCAGGACCTCAGTTCCTCCAAGTTATAAAAAAAGAAAAATGGCGGCACTCCGAAATTTGATGTGTTCAAAAACGTACTATTTTATTTCAACATGTGCCAAGCAACGTTTCAGCTCCCAAAGCCTTGAGAAAGGCTCCAGGCTTTGGGAGCTGAAACGTTGCTTGGCACATGTTGGAGTAAAATAGTATGTTTTTGATCACATCAAATCTCGGAGCGCTGCCATTTTTCTTCATATATATATGTATATTTATTATATACACACGTTTTCCTAAAAAACATGTTTTCCTAAAAAAATTATGTGCATCCATCGTGTCCACAGACACAAAGAACAGGCCAGAACCCTTTTTTGGGTTCAAGTGGGTGACTGCTGGCAGCATGCAAAAACATGAGGTGAATGTAGCCTAATGTACCTCAGTAACATGACACACTACCTATTTACTTTCGTTAAAGGTATTCAACCACATGGATTTAGTGGTTTCAACCAAAGCATACTTACACGCTGGAATGGGCCCTGAATCAAGATATGTTGTTCATTTAACTGTTAATGGCTTATTTTTCATTAAAAAAAGGACTTAAAAATTTGCAAATGAGTCTGTGGGGCTCCTGTGTATATAATTGGAGCCCCTTCTAGCTCCATCGTCTGCCAATTATTCACACCTTTCTTCAATGCTTATGACCATCTCCTCCTTCCCTTCCCCTGCATGAGTGTAAGTAATGTCAACTGGCTCTCTGCAAATCCCACGCATACCCGGGCTACTCATCACTGCATCAGCTGCAAAGAACAGAAAATCAGGCAGAGGATGGATGGTGGGGACAAAACATTGAAAATGCCAGATAGGGTTCCTGCTATGTACTTTATCACAAAAAAATAAGTCATTAAAAGCTTAATGAAGAACAGATCCCGTTTCAGGGGCAATCCATGTGGTTGTTTTCCTTTAGGGTCTGGTCTTGTAAATCTTGCTCCCAAGGCAAGTTTGCCAAGTTTGTCAAGTTTTGAAGAAAAAAAAAGATTCTTCCCTACCTGGAGTGTCACCAAGAGAAAAAAGAATGCTATAATAAGGCAGGAGACCCAAAACTTCATTCCCCAAATTCTAATCATTTTTTACTTCTCTTCATCATCAAGAAATAGTCTTCAAAACGAGGTATCTTGGAATGGGCCTTTATATGCCATTGACTGCACATCATATAAGGCTGAAAAAGATAACACATGGTCTAGAAAAAAAAAATAATAATTTCAATTACGGTAGTTTGTGATGGACAGAAATATAAGACTTAATATATGTATATATATGTGTATAATTAAATTATTGAGATATTGCCCAATATATAGAAGGTGTCTTTTTCAACTTGATCATCTTTGCATATTAGGGCCCATTGGTTGCTTTACATGAATATTACTGAGGACGAATAGACTCCACTTGCTTATTTTTATAAATTCCAAAATCCCAAAAAGAAATTAAAATTTTAATTATCGGTACTCACTATACAATAGAATCTTAAATTAATGTATAATTAGATCAGAATGCTAGAGTATGTAAGGCAATACTTTTATCAAACTTTCATATCCTTCACGTTTGTTACAGAACATATACAGCATCTGAACCCTTCTGTTGCAGTGGGATATCCACTGTCTACCGTATATACTTGTGTATAAGCCTTGTTTTTTTAGCACAAAAAAATGTGCTGTAAACCCCAACTCATCTTATACTCGAGTCTATGAAAAAAAAAAACTCTGTACTCACCTTTCCGACAGGCCCTGCAGATCTTCTCTTCTGTCTTCAGCTCCGCCGGGCTGCTTAGCACACAACATTACGCCAGCTGCTTGCTGACATTGGCACACACTATGATGTCAGCAAGTGGCTGACATCATGGTATATGTGACCTCACTGAATGGAGACCCGAAGACGGCGCCGGCGCTGAAGACAGAAGAGAAGACCTTTTGGGGTGTCGGAAAGGTGAGTACAGAGTTTTGCAGGCAGTGGCTATATACTAGGAGCATGTGCTTGCTGCCTATATACTGGGGAGGCTGTGATTAATGCATTTGCCTCTCTAGGCAATAGGTTTTGCAAGATTTTTGTGTTAAAATTAGGTGCCTTGGCTTATACTCGAGTATAACGGTATTTAAGCCAAAACATTTCATGCCACATTTTCACCATTTTCTAATTTACTGCAACAAATCTACTACAGGTGAATACATTTTGAGAGCCTTATATGGTTAGGTTCTCGATGCAGCTTTGAGGCTGAAACCAGGAGTGTATTCAGAGAACAGGAGGAGTAAATTGCACATACACATCACTGCTCCTTTCATTCTCAGTAGGACTGAAAGAGTTAGTCAAGTTCTGAAGTTTGCTACCTCTATCAGTCCCCAGGAGAATATATGAAACCGGAATGAACGTGGGAGACTAAACGTCAGACTCAAAATCAGTCAATAAATTACTTGAGGGTGTTTTATTCGAAGAGGTAGGGCTCCATAGCAGGCTTCTGAATGGGGGCCCCCCTTCTCCCTCAGAAAATATAAATATTTGTATTCTCACATATTTATACACTTTTAGGCCTCTTTCACTTGAATGTTAGTTGGACTGTGTCACGATTTTCAACCAGATATTGGTCCCAATAAATGACCTATGGCATCCGGTGAGAGTCTCGGACAAGCACTATATTTTGCTGTGCTAAGGCACTGGCCGCTCGCCTCTTTCCTGCGCGCAGCTGTGTGCTTGTCATGGGCTACGGCCCAGGGCATCATATGTTCATGTGCACACAAGCACACATTTTTTTCACTTACACATATCTGTCCCAGTAGCTACTGACCACATGTGGGAAGTACACAGCAGGAATTTGAGAGGAGAGATCCCTAGTCCCGTCATTCTGCTGACCCCTTCCTCTCCCTCAATATTTCTTATCTGAGCTGCCCATTCATGCTGTGTACTGTGGAAGATGTGCATTGTTACATACATATTATGCTGTACAATGAATCTGTTTTGCATCATTTATGGAAGTTTAAGCACCTGTGAAAATGTAAATAAAGCTACTTACACTTCACTTCAATGCAAAATTGTAAGCATGTAAAACCCTAAAACTGCAGTTTTACAAGGGAATGGAAAGCAGTTATTGTTGGGTCACTGTGATCTAGTGGTTGTTCTTGTGACCCTACCATTGATTTATATGTAGCAGGTTAACTGCTCTATACAACATACACGACACTGCTACATGTTTTGTTGACCACTACATTTTATTTGTTACTAATAAAATTTGTGTAAAGACTTACATGCTGGTGTGTGCCGCCTCTGTCAAGATATGTTCTTCCTTTATCTTCTGAAGCTCTTGGTTTTATGAAAAGAAAATTTAAAAAATTATGCAAATGAGCCTGACTCAATAAATGTCATCAGAGCCTGGGGCCCCTCAGGCTCATCAATCAAGCCCTTGGCTCACTGCTTAAAGCCAACTTCCTTCCTTCATTCTTTGTTTGGGCTGGCTCGGTGGAAACGACCCATCACTATTTTACACTTTAACCAATAAAACTGTAACAAGCATCAGCAGATCTAACCTGCATTAGGAGATGTGCCAAACTTATAAATGACCATCAAGACAAGGGGAGAAAAATGTAAAGTCAAGAAGAATTATAAACCTGGCAAAGCTTCTCTAGAGAGATGTTTATAGAAAATGTTTATAGAAAATGAATATCTACAAAAGGGTCAGATGGATAAAGCATTATAGTGATGACCGTAACATGTGACCAGTGTCATATATGATATAAAAGTCTTCATATTAGAAATGAATAGTGAAATCATTTCATAGCAACAGTTACTTGACAAGTATATGGTCAGAAACCAAGAATCGCAGATGTGTGCAGATCTCTGACACATATAACAACATTTAGAATTCAGAAACGTTACCTCTTGATGCAAATGGGAAGCAAACACTTCAGATGCCAAATCATCAACAACATGACACATTCACAATCTCTGAGCTGCAGAACTGGAGAGGATGTAAACACAGGAGCATAGAGGAGGGAGGGAGGACATGGGCAGCTTCCATTACTATCCAGCCCTCCCCCAGCCTCTACTTCCTCTATGGATCACACAGCTTACCACAAACCCTGGCTAGAAGCATTCATTCCCAGGCTGGGCTTTACTATTGCATATGCAGTTCTACGAGCCCCATTCTCTCACATGAATCCATCTCACAGCTTGTCTCAGCATCTGCTAAAGCAATGAAACAGCAGACTCCAGGAAACACTGCACTGGATTATTACTGGCTGCAGCTCTTCAATGAATCCCTGGCTTCTATTACAGTGGGGGTTTTTATCCAGAATTTCTAAATTAATCTGACAACCGAAAAGGAAAAGCTTGGAAGCTGGGAAGCCCCTCTAATAATAAACCATAGTTAGCAATGAGCAGACCTGAACTGAATAGTTAATTAATTTAATGGGTACAGCACCCAAGGATCAGGAGTCCGAACTTCTGTCACACTAGTAAATCAGAAATTTTTTTTCAAGAATAGTGTACACAATTACATGTGTCAGAGAAGTAGTGTTATCACAGTATAGCGTACACTAATACATGCATGAGAGAAGTAGTGTTATCACAGTATAGTGCACACTAATACATGCATGAGAGAAGTAGTGTTATCACAGTATAGCGCACACTAATACATGCATGAGAGAAGTAGTGTTATCACAGTATAGCACACACCAATACATACATCAGAGAAGTAGTGTTATCACAGTATAGCGCACACTAATACATGCATGAGAGAAGTAGTGTTATCACAGTATAGCACACACCAATACATACATCAGAGAAGTAGTGTTATCACAGTATAGCGCACACTAATACATGCATGAGAGAAGTAGTGTTATCACAGTATAGCGCACACTAATACATGCATCAGAGAAGTAGTGTTATCACAGTATAGCACACACTAATACATGCATGAGAGAAGTAGTGTTATCACAGTATAGCGCACACTAATACATGCATCAGAGAAGTAGTGTTATCACAGTATAACGCACACTAATACATGCATCAGAGAAGTAGTGTTATCACAGTATAGCGCACACTAATACATGCATGAGAGAAGTAGTGTTATCACAGTATAGCGCACACTAATACATGCAGAGAAGTAGTGTTATCACAGTATAGCGCACAGTAATACATGCATGAGAGAAGAAGTGTTATCACAGTATAGCGCACACAATTACATAAGTCAAAGAAGTAGTGTTTCACAGTATAGAATTTTTTGAATAACCTTTTTTTTAAACTTTTTTACTGTTTCCACCATGAGACATGAACAAGCAATCATCGGATTGCTTGTTCCTGACAATACTCTGCAATACTGATTGCAGGGTTAACTGCCGTGAGAAGCAGGGATTGTGGTTTTTCCATTACTTCATAAACCTCAGAGAAAATAACTGGGTTTAACACCCAGAGCATCTTTAATTGCAGTGAGGGGAAGGGTTTTCGGTTTTACCCATTGTTTCCTTTTACCACAGAGCGAATAACTTGCCCTGAACACCAATAGTGTCTTTAACCACAGTGAGCAGGATTTGTGGTTTTCCCATTGCTTCTTACCGCAGAGAGAATAACTGGGTCTGAACACCCAGAGCACGATTAACTGCTGTGACCTAATTTTTTTTATTTAATTATATATATTTTTTAAATTTGTAAATCTCCTAGCCCATTGTGGGCAGGGCAACTACCCTGTTATTGACACCTTTTTTTCAGCCTTCTAGCCTATTTTACAGCCATTCTGAGTGTTAAAATCCCTCAATGGTATTTGTGTTCAGGTCAGTGTTCAGGTGAACGTTCAGCCCGAAGCCTGAACTGAGTTTTCCTGCTAAATTTGGACAAACCCATTGAACCAGTCAGTAACAATCACATAAAGCTATAGTAATTAAAATAATGCCAAGATAATTCCACCTCCATAATGAAAGATGAGCAGATACATCAATGTATATATAATGTCAAGGGTGCTCCCGCGTCTCATGTCTCTGGTCGCGGGCTTACCCGTGCCTCTCCATGTGCCCCCGCGCCCTGCGACATCTATTCAACTGTCCTCGCTCCTGCTTCTTGTCCCCTGACCATCTCCTAGGGTGCCTGTGCGCCAGCTTCAGAAGATTTAAAGGGCCAGCGTGCCGTTAATAGCTGGCCTTACCCAGAATCCTATTTAATCCAGCCTCCCTGCACACCCTTTGGGATCTTCATGCTCTATGCCGTTGAGAAAGATTGTGTACCTGGCTAGTGCTTGTTTATCGATTTCCCGTTGTGACCCCGGTTTTGTGTTTGACTTTGATCCTGTTCCCCCTGCCCTGACCTGTTGCTACGCCCCAACTATCATCCCGTGCTCCCGTCCTGACCTCCTGCCTGATGTCTGTGTACCTCACCTTGGCTCCCACCGTGGACAAAGTCGCACCTGTGGAACGACCAAGTGGCACCTTGCCACAGCAAGTCCAAACCGCTTTGTGCCGGGCTCTGGTGAAAACTGGGTGCCACTTAGATTCCGGTCCCAGGTGTCGCCTTATGTCATCGTCAACGGTGGTCCAGTGGGTCCACTACACCTGGAGCCTGACAGTAGGATTCGGCCATGGACCCCGCCAAGGTTCTGCCGTCTAAACTAGCCGATCTTACCACCATTGTGGTCCAGCAGTCCCAGTAGATTGCCGTACAGGGTGAACAGCTTGGTCAAGTCTCTGCCATGTTGCAGCAACTGATGGCTACCCAGCAACAGCGTCAAGCTCCTGCGGCTCCTCCTGCTACTCCAGTTAACCTTCCTGCCACTGAACATAGGCTAATACTCTCCATTATGTCAAAGTATGATTGGCACTCCAAGTTGTGCAGGGGCTTTATCAACCAGTGCTCCCTGCATATTGAGCTTATGCCAACTCAATTTTTCATGCAACGGTCTAAGGGGGCATTCATCATCAGCTTCCTCTCCAGGAAGGCCCTGGAATAAGCTACTCCTCTCTGGGATAGAAAAGACTCGGTTTACAGCTGACATCACCTCTTTTTCGCTGAATTCCAGTCTGTCTTTGAAGAACCTCCATGGGTGTCATCAGCTGAGACTGCACTGCTGAACCTTGAAAAGGGACTTTCGGACCAAGTAAAACCTGCCGTCTACTCTGAGTGAGCTCATCTCTCTGGCCACTTGGATTGATATCCGGTTTATGGAGCGCTCTGATGAGCAACGTCTCAAACAAGCACAAATCCGGGTTCAACGTTTGTCTCACTTGGCTCCTGCCTACCAAAGGCCACTTCATTCACCTACTGTGGCAGTTGCAGAGGAATCAATGCAAGTGGACAGAGCTTGTCTGTCTTCTCAGAAACGTTCCAGGAGACATCAGAAGAACCCCTGTCTCTATTGTGCCAGCCCGTGACACTTCCTTCAGACCAGTCCACTCAGTCCAGGAAACGCTCCCACCTCAGGTTCTTGGGAGAAGTGTCCCAAGGTGAGAACAAAGCTTCTCTGCATCTGAATCTCCCCATGCTGCTCAGCTCTTGGACAGGTGCTCAGTTCCAGATTTTTGCCTTTATGTATTCATATGTAAATCCTCTTCCCTGCCGATGCAGGCTGCTTCTTTGTGACCAAAAAGGATGGGTCACTCTGTCCATGTATAGACTATTGTAGGCTTAACAAAGGTTACCATTAAGAACCGCTACCTATTGCCATTAATCACTGAACTGTTGAACGCTTACATGGGGCCAAGGTCTTCTCCAAACTGGATCTATGTGGGGCTTATAACTTCATCCTTATCCACAAAGGCGATGAGTGGAAGACAGCCTTGAACACTCACGGTGGACACTTTGAATTACTGGTGATGCCATTCGGACTCTGTAACACACCAGCTGTCTTCCAGGAGTTTGTCAATTACATCTTTAGGGACTTGCTGTATACCTGTGTTGTGTTCTATCTCGACGATATCCTGGTGTTCTTTCCAGACCTTAAATACCACCAGTCCCACGTACGGCAAGTTCTCAGTCGTTTAAGGGCCAATCGCCTTTACACCAAACTTAAAAATGCCAGTTCCATCTGAGTCTCCCCTTTCATGGATATATTATCTCTAACAGGGGACTACAGATGGATCCTGCCAAGTTGTCTGCGGTTCTTCAATGGGCTTTGCAAATTACAAAGTTTATTCCGCACTTCTCCTCCCTTGTGTCTCCCATCGTGGCACTCCCCAAGAAGGGCGCGCATCCTCGACTCTGGCCTCAGGCAGCCGAAGAGGCCTTCTCTAAATTAAGGCCTTTGCCTCGCCCAAAGTTCTCACACGACCAGATGCAGAGAAGCCTTTCCATTTGGAAGTTGCCTCCTCAGTAGGAGTGGTGCTTACCCAGAAAGGGCCCAAAGGCCGAACTCTCACCTGTGGTTTCTTTTCAAAGACTTTCTGCTCCACAGAGAGGAATTACTCCATTGGGGATCAGGAACTCGCCTTAGAAGAGTGGCACTATCTTCTGCAGGGAGCTCATTTTCCGGTCTGCATCTTCACAGATCACAAGAACCTCCTATCTCCAGATTGCACAGTAACTCAAACCGTGTCAGGCCAATTGGTCACTCTTTTCCTGTTTCAATTTCGTCCGGCTGAAAAGAACATCAAGGCTGACGCCCTTTCTTGTATGTCATTCTGTTGGTGGCCAGATCTTCTATGACATCTTCCATTTCCATGGACTTCCCCAGCACATCGTTTCTGATCAGGGGGTTCAGTTCATCTCTGTCCAAACTGCTTTGCGGCGGGCTCTGGTGAAAACCAGGTGCCACTTAGATTCTGGTCCCAGGTGTTGGCTTAAGTCATTGTCAGTGATGGTCCTGTGGGTCCACTACCCCTGGAGCCTGAGAGACCCCTTATGGTAACAGAGTAGAATTCCCCGAATGGCACACTTTTATGTATTGTTCAATGTTTTTAAAGCATTTATATACAGTTTGCTCCCCCCTAGAAGTATTATCATGAAGGGAAGATTTCTGTGATTGATTAATATGGAGATCAATATAGAATTTCATGTTTGATGAATTTCTAACTTCAGCACTCTAAACTAATGGAAAAAAAATTACAAATAGGAATAGAGATTTAGAAAGCCTAAAAGAAAAATTATCTGGAAGCTAATCCATATACCTCTCCATGGCATTTCAAAATCCATTAAATGTATCAACATTTTAGCTATTATTTAGAAACTTTGTACCACATATATTCAGGGCAATAGTGTATTTAAAGGGGTATTCAAGGAATAAGCATAATTAATATTCAAACTGGTGATCAAAATGTAATTTAATACTGTAATGGAAATAGTAATAATACTGTAATTAGAAATAGTCATGTGACCTTGTCCCAGTGTAGAAGGCACAGGAATAAAGCTGGCTGCTGGTCACAGGTCCACATCATGTGTCCTGTAACTATCTGGGCAGGTTATGCGATGATCACTATGTTTGGCTGTAGTTGGTTGATTACAGTGGGTTTGCCATGACTGGGGGCTGGGCCATCATCAAGAAGCAGAGAAGTGAAGGTGTGTGAGGCAGGACAATACTGGATGTGCAAGTGGAATGGACAATGTCATTTATTGGGAGTAAAGGGAAATGAGGGGTGTATTTACATCAGATTGAATATTAGGTGATGGTGGGATGTAGTTACATGGCACTGCAGTTAGAAAGCTGAAGGGACCAGAGGGATTCATTTAAATGGGACTGCATGTCAGGAGGCTGGGGGACAGGAGGGATGACTTTACATAGGACTATGTTGGACGGCTTCAGGGAGTGCCTTATATGTAGCATTGTAAAGGTATTGATATGGTCAACCCTCTTAAGAGAGGAGGCGATTGGGATCCCATTTTACTTCAAAGGGAGGCCCAGTGGATCTATTACTCTCTCCTCTTGGTATATTAAGGGAGCATCCCATTGTGGGTATTCATATTCTGCTCTCTTTTACACTCCCACTTCCCACTTTATTATGTAGGATTGGTACTGATTTTATTCATGTATCCCTTCATCCTACTCTCACCGGCAATGCTCGGCCAGCTGTAGTCCTCTTCCATTTGTGGTTCTATTAACGTGCCGTGTCGCCATTTTGGCGGAGCCTTCACATGTTTCTCCAGCAACGCGTCCCCGGAAGTGCTCAGCAGTAGGCGGGATCCTGAGTATATTTAATGACCACACACCGGCATTCCACTGATCCCATATGTCCTCTGTACTACTTTGAAGGGATAAAGGTTGGAGTCAGCGATCCACATGCTTCTCCCCCTCCACTCTTTCGCCTCTGCCTCTTCGTTTACTTCTACGGGAGCAATGCAGCGTCTCTATTTGCAGCATTTCTAGGCCACTGCCTCAGCCTCCAAGAGGTAAGACTCCCTTTTCACTTTAATACATGTACTTTGTGAGTTCTTCTGGTCAGTGATATTTATGTCTACACTAATTGTAATTCCCATGTCGTCCCCCCATGATCGCCCCACTTGAAGGATGCCCCTTGACCTCTATAGGGACAGGAAAAAGAGAAGTTAAAATCCTCCCACCAGTATTCTTCCTGTCCCTACAGTAGTCAGGTTAAAAGAGGTTCTCTCTCCTCCCAAGGAAGGGTGGAATTTGTGTCGCATTTCTTAGCAGGGCTATGGCGGTCCCTCCTGGGACAAAACATCCCGCTGTCGGCTCAGGTCCTCCCTGCTCCCATCATGGTCAGGTTGCGTCCAATTTGGCCCATGCACTGGCGCGCGACATACACCGGACTACATTTCCTGGCAATCCTTGCTTTCCGTGATGACTTCTGGTTGCGACCGGAAGTGACATAGGTAAATCCACAGAGCAGGCCAGAAGGCCAAACCTGAGCCGCCCGCAAGGGGGATGGGCTCCTCGATGCAGTATTTAAGTTCAACAACAGTGTGATCACATTGAGTGAGGTCTCTGGTTGTAAGCTGCGTTCCTTGCCATCCCAGACTAAATTATGGCTGATGAGGCAGACTTGGGTCACCTCCACCCATCCTGTCACATAAGTGGCATGTTCTATTTACCTCTACCTATATAGAATCCCAAGTGAGCATCTTCTTTACATTCCTAGGAGAAAGATCAAGGGTCTAAAGGGAAAGGTACAGAAGACAAACCTAAAAAATAAGATAAGGCTGAGAAATCCGAAAAAGAGTAAAGCTCCTGCTAGAAAGTGTAATATGTGCCTTCATTTGATGCCGGATTCCTACAAAATCCGTAAACCGTGTATAGACAATTATATGCAAGAAGAAAAGATGTCCTTCAAATCCTTTATTGAGGAAAAACGGGAATCATCTGTAGCCACAGCTACCTCCTTTGAAAAGACCAAAACTTGTTCAATTCTTCTTCAGAGGTCGATTAGAACTCTGAAGTACTCTCATACTCCATAAAGACATAGTTTTCACGTATTTAGTCAAAACTAAGCAATTCTGCATTTGTAGACAGAAGTTGACCAAGGAACTTCACCGCGGCCGCCCCCCCACATTGTCCATCCTGGAAAGGAAAGGAAATGAGCGAGCCGAGGGTTAAGCCACAGTGGGGAGAAAGAGGGAGAGCTGCTATCTTTAACCAGTAGTTGCGTCCTGCGCCAGCACACCACCACGGTATGTGTAGGGAGTGGAATAGTAGATGGGGATTTATATCTATAAAGCAAATTTGTAAGGGCTTCATAGGAACCCAGGATGGCCCCTGCCGAAGCAGTAGCAGCATTGCCCCTGTCAATTTCAAACCACCATTGGGGGGTATACCATCTAGATAGCCAGAAAGTAGAGATATAAATCAGGAGCCGCTAACCCGGCCTGAGACTTAGACGCCTTGAGCAGAGCTAGACTAAAGCGCGGGAAGCCACCTTGCCTGTAAAATGATCTGAGGTTCCATCTATATGCTTGAAAAGGCTCTTGGAGAGTAATACTGGGCAGGCATGAAAAAAGTATAGAAATTTGGGAAGGAAGATCATTTTGAAAATGTTGGTACGTCCATACAAGGGGGAGTGTTGACCAGGCTTTCAGGCGAGACTCAGTAGCTGAAACTAAGGGGTCAATATTTAATACTGTGTACGCCTGAAACCCAAGTATTTAAAGCATGACACTACCTAGAATGCCAGGACCTTTGTCCAAGAGAGGAAAAAGGGCTGATTTATCCCTTTTGACTCAAAGGCCTGGCCAAAACCAGAAGTGGAAGTGAAAGTGGCCTTATTGAGAAACAGAACTAGAAGTGTAAGCTACACAGGTATAGAAGAAAGATTTGTACTTGCTCTGTGTATACAACCACTCCTGGGTTTTGCTCACAATAATAAAAACCTATGAAATAATCTAAATTTGGATATGCCTTCCTAGGTAAGAAAGGAGTGTTCTTAGCTTTAAGGCTGCTTTCACACAGCCGTAGGATCGCCCGGCTGTACACAGGAGGAGGGGTGAGCGCCCTCCCCTCTACATAATGATGCACGGCCGTACGTACAGGGAAAAATAAAGCATGCAAGATAGAGGGCGCCATAGCCATCTATGGGGATGTATTTCTTTATCTGGCTGCAAAGTTGCTGTGTGAAAGCTGTCCCCAAAATGGCTGTGTGAAAGCAGCCTCAAACTGTTCGGTAGATAAAAATGAATTTCTTTAAAAGGAGTTGTATGCCTGACATTGTATTTTTTTGTATATGCCCTGTGAATTAGCTGTCTGCTTATAGAGTTTTTGAAAGTGAAATAAACAAGAAACACAAGAATAAAACAAACCATTTTAGCACAGAAAAATAGTAAAATAATAAAAAGAATAAAAATATTACGCTAGCATTTTATCTTCCTGCATTCAGCCACTAGATGGTGCACATGAGTTTCATGAATAAATAGCCTATAGTATAAACAGATCAGATCGAATTGGTGAGGAAGAATGCAGGACTCTTTCTCCTTTCTATACATAGCTTAGCATCATATTCCGTGGACAGACACTTGCGCACAAAATTGTAAAAAAATGGCATTTTAAGTCAGGTATCTCTTGCACAATTGCATTGCTTTTATGCTTTTACACAAAAGGTGACAGCAAACTGTGACTGGATATTGCATGATTTATATTTGGTTCTGTTTATTGATAACCTAACCTTTAGGGAAGGTGAACTGTATGAGAATGGCAGGTTGTAATAGCACTCTTAGACTTAGTACACATAGGTGAGGGCAGCTGTGGAATTCCATAGAAAACATTTGACATTGTGGAAATTCACTATTGCACCAGGGTCACTTTGGGACACCAACTAGATGAGCTTCTATTTTCCATCTACCAATTTTGAAGAACACATTGTGTGCGTGCGTGAGCGCAATGGGTTCTATCTCTGATGTGATGTGGGTCCAAATCATTTTGTATAATGAGCTGCTCAAAGAACCATGATTGAACACACACACACTTTTGTCTCCCAAGAAGATTCCAACTCTGTCTACATAGTGGGGCGGTTTTGTCCGTTTTTGAAGACAAAGGAAACCTCAATGAGCATGTGTCACAATTGTTTCATGGGACAGGGTGTTGTACAAATAAGGTAAACAACTGTGGAACGCGAGGGGAAGGGTCTACACAGATGTAGCTTGCAAGTTAATACATGGAGTGTGGAGACAAGATGGAGAACACATACAGAAAATGGATTCTGTTCTCTCACAGTAGTTAACAGCATTGCTTTTATGGAGAGATGGGGACCTAGGCCACACACAGCAATTCAACAAAAGGGAAACAAAAATTGTTGGATTGTGCTGTGGTTCACCTTCTAGAATGGTGATGAATAGAGATGAGCGAACATACTCGTCCGAGCTTGATGCTCGATCGAGCATTAGCGTACTCGTAACTGCTCGTTGCTCGGACGAATACTTCGCCCGCTCGAGAAAATGGCAGCTCCCGCCGTTTTGCTTTTTGGCGGCCAGAAACAGAGCCAATCACAAGCCAGGAGACTCTGCACTCCACCCAGCATGACGTGGTACCCTTACACGTCGATAGCAGTGGTTGGCTGGCCAGATCAGGTGACCCTGGGATAGACTAGCCGCTGCCCGCGCTGCTCGGATCATTCTGTGTCTGGATGCCGCTAGGGAGAGAGCTGCTGCTGGTTAGGGAAAGCGATAGGGTGTTCTATTAGAATAGTGTTAGGCAGGAGTGATTCAACAAGAACCCAACAGCCCTTCTTAGGGCTACAATAACGTTATACTTTTTTTTTTATTTGCTTGTGGCTGGGCTTGCTGGCACTAGTAGTGCAGCTAGTACCATATTGTGAGGAATTTGCAGGGGGACTTGCTACCGTTGTGTTTAGCTCTTAGTGACACACATATCCACCTCAAACACCAAAGTGGGAAAATTTATTAGGGGTTTGACACAGTCTGCCAGTTTCTTTTTATTTTACGTTTATTTTTTTCATAACTCAGTGTCATCTCATCTGGCATAGTAGTGTGCTTTCATACTTGGCTAGAAAATAGCCATAGGAGAATCCAAACGGCTTACTTACGCCTACAGTAGCGTTATATATATTTGATTTCTGGTTGATCTGCTGGTGGCTGTACTTGCTGCAGTACATCTACTAGCAAATTGTGAGCAATTTGGAGTGAGACTTGCGACCGCTGTGTTTTGCGCTTAGTGACGCACATATCCATCGCAAAGACCGAAGTGGGAAAATTTATTAGGGCCCGGGGTTGTATTTCAATTAGGCACAGTCTGCCATTTCCTTTTTTATTTTACGTTTATTTTTTTCATAACTCAGCGTCATCTCATCTGGCATAGCAGTGTGCTTTCATACTTGGCTAGAAAATAGCCATAGCAATAGGATAGCATCGTTTGGTTTTAAAAACTAAAAAACACAAAAAAAAAAAAAAGTTAATAAAAAAATTCAAGTTATAACTCTCATTTTCAAAATGTTTAACCCGAGGGTTAGGGGTAGAGGACGAGGGCGGGACGTGGGCGTCCAACTACTGCAGGGGTCAGAGGCCGTGGTCCTGGGCGGGGTGAGACACCACCTGCTTATGAGGGAGCAGGGGAACGCCGCAGAGCTACACTCCCTAGGTTCATGTCTGAAGTTACTGGGACTCGTGGTAGAGCACTGTTGAGGCCAGAACAGTGCGAACAGGTGATGTCGTGGATTGCCGACAATGCTTCGAGCAATTTGTCCACCAGTCAGTCTTCCACGCAGTCCACCCATGTCACCGAAATCGGCACTCCTCCAGCTCCTGCACCTCAGCCTCCTCCCCACCAGTCTGCCCCCTCCCAGGAAAATTTGGCATTTGAACCGGCATACTCTGAGGAACTGTTTTCTGGACCCTTCCCACAGTCACAAACCACTTCTCCGGTTGCTGCTGAGCAATTTTCCAATGCCCAGGTTTTCCACCAGTCGCAGTCTGTGGGTGAAGTAGTGGAAGGTGTGTGTAAAGAGGTGTCCGACGATGAGGAGACACGGTTGTCAGACAGTGGGGAAGTTGTTGTCAGGGCAGGAAGTCCGAGGGGGGAGCAGACTGAGGGATCGGAGGATGATGAGGTGACAGACCCAAGCTGGGTTGATAGGCCGGGTGAACACAGTGCTTCTGAGACGGAGGAGAGTCCTCGACCAGAACAGGTTGGAAGAGGCAGTGGTGGGGCCAGACGGAGAGGCAGGGCCAGAGCAGGTGCATCAGCGCCAAATGTGTCACGTAGTGAAGCTCCCGTGGCGAGGGCTCCCGCGGCGAGGGCTAGATTTTCAGAAGTCTGGAGGTTCTTTAAGGAAACACCGGATGACCGACGGACTGTGGTGTGCAACCTTTGCCAAACCAGGATCAGCAGGGGTTCCACCACTACTAGCTTAACTACCACCAGTATGCGCAGGCATATGAATGCTAAACACCCCACTCAGTGGCACCAAGCCCGTTCACCTCCGGCCGTGCACACCACTGCTCCTTCCCCTGTTTCAGCTGATAGTCAGCCCCCTGCCCAGGACCCTGGCACAAAAACCCCATCGTCGCCTCCACGATCCTCCACAGCATCCACCAGCGTTCAGCTCTCCATACCCCAGACGCTGGAGCGGAAACGCAAATATAGTGCAACCCACCCGCACGCCCAAGCCCTTAATGTCCACATCTCCAGATTGCTCAGCCTGGAGATGCTGCCCTATAGGCTAGTAGAGACCGAGGCCTTTCGCAACCTCATGGCGGCGGCCGCCCCTCGGTATTCGGTCCCCAGCCGCCACTACTTTTCCCGATGTGCCGTCCCAGCCCTGCACCAGCACGTGTCAGACAACATCATCCGTGCCCTGACCAACGCCGTTTCTGACAAGGTCCACCTGACCACGGACACGTGGACGAGTGCTGCCGGGCAGGGCCACTATATATCGCTGACGGCACATTGGGTTAACTTGGTGGAGGCTGGGACCGCGTCTGACCCTGCGGCTGGTCATATACTGCCGACGCCAAGGATTGCGGGGCCTACCTCGGTCCAGGTGTTTCAGGCCTACTATGCCTCCTCCTCCTCCCACCCCTCCTCCACCTCCTCCTCCGAACGACCATCCGTGGGCATGGCGCCATCAGTCGGTAGCTCTAGGCACAGCAGCAGTGCCGTCGCTAAGCGACAGCAGGCGGTGCTCAAACTGCTGAGCCTAGGCGATAAAAGGCACACCGCCCAAGAACTATTACAGGGCATCACGGCGCAGACTGATCTGTGGCTGGCACCGCTGAACCTGAAGCCAGGCATGGTTGTGTGTGACAACGGCCGTAACCTGGTGGCGGCTCTGCAACTCGGCAGACTGACACATGTGCCATGCCTGGCCCATGTGTTAAATCTGATAGTTCAGCGTTTCCTCAAGACATACCCCAATCTGTCTGATTTGCTCACGAAGGTGCGCTGCATCTGTGCGCATTTCAGGAAGTCCAGCACAGATGCTGCCACTCTCAGGGCAGCGCAGCGCCGCCTCCAACTGCCCGCTCACCGACTGTTGTGCGACGTGCCCACGAGGTGGAATTCAACACTGACCATGTTATCCAGAGTTTACCAGCAGCGCCGGGCGATTGTAGACTGCCAGATGTCAACTTCTACCAGAACTGGTAGTCAGGTCAGTCAGCTTCCTCAAGTCTACAATGAGGAGTGGACGTGGATGTCTGATATCTGTCAGGTGCTGAGTAACTTTGAGGAGTCAACACAGATGGTCAGTGGCGATGCCGCCATCATCAGCCTCACCATCCCGCTGCTTGGCCTGTTGAAAAACTCTCTGATCAGCATGAAGTCGGAAGCTTTGCGCTCGTCACAAGAGACGGGGGAAGAAGATTCCCTTGTTGATAGCCAAAGCACCCTTAGGTCTGTTTCTCAGCGCATATCGGAGGAGGTGGAGGAGGATGAGGAGGAAGAGGAGGAGAATGTTGGCGAGACACAAGAGGGGACCATTGTTGAGTCCTTCACTGTTCAGCGTGTATGGGCAGAAGAAGAGGAGTTGGAGGAGTTGGAGGAGGAGGAAATGGACAGTCAGGCCAGTGAGGGGAGTGAATTCTTACGCGTTGGTACCAGCACCGATTACTGGGTGTTCACTCTCCTGGACCCACGGTACAAGCAAAATCTTTCCACTCTCATCCCTGGAGAGGAAAGGAGTGTGAGAATGCATGAATACCAGCAGGCCCTGGTGCACAAGCTGAAACAGTATTTCCCTTCTGACAGCGCTAGCGGCAGAGTGCGTAGTTCTGCGGGACAAGTAGCGAGGGAGAGTAGGCGAGCAGGCAGCTTGCCCAGCACTGGCAAGGGTACGCTTTACAAGGCTTTTGCCAGCTTTATGTCACCCCAGCAAGACACTGTCACCTGTCCCCAGTCTCGGCAGAGTAGGGCTGATCTTTACAGAAAGATGGTGAGGGAGTACGTAGCTGACCATACCATCGTCCTAAATGATCACACAGCTCCCTACAACTACTGGGTTTCAAAGCTGGACATGTGGCACGAACTGGCGCTGTACGCCTTGGAGGTTCTTGCCTGCCCTGCCGCTAGCGTCTTGTCCGAGCGGGTTTTCAGTGCAGCTGGTGGCATCATCACCGATAAGCGTACACGCCTGTCGACTGACAGCGCTGACAGGCTGACGCTTATTAAGATGAATAAAGCCTGGATTTCTCATAATTTCCAATCTCCACCAGGTGAAGGAAGCTCAACCTGAATAATTTATCCACTCCTCCTCCTCCTCATTTTCCTCCTTCTCCTCCTCTTTGTAGAGTAAAGCAGAGGAAACTGGCTATTTTTTGACAGGGCCCACTGGCTCTAGCTATAGTACTTTATGCATTTAATTTTTCTGGAGGGCCACCGACCCGGTCCTCTGTTTTAAACAATTTTTGGGAGTGCCACATACAGGCACTCAATCTATTCAATTTTTCTGGAGGGCCACCTACCTGCTCCTCTGGTTTGAAAACTTTTTTGGACTGCCACATACAGGCACTCAATCTATTCCATTTTACTGGACGGCCACCTACCTGCTCCTCTGGTTTGAAAACTTTTTTGGACTGCCACATACAGGCACTCAGTCTATTCCATTTTACTGGAGGGCCACCTACCTGCTCCTCTGGTTTGAAAACTTTTTTGGACTGCCACATACAGGCACTCAATCTATTCAATTTTTCTGGAGGGCCACCTACCTGCTCCTCTGGTTTGAAAACTTTTTTGGACTGCCACATACAGGCACTCAATCTATTCAATTTTTCTGGAGGGCCACCTACCTGCTCCTCTGGTTTGAAAACTTTTTTGGACTGCCACATACAGGCACTCAATCTATTTCATTTTTCTGGAGGGCCACCTACCTGCTCCTCTGGTTTGAAAACTTTTTTGGACTGCCACATACAGGCACTCAATCTATTTCATTTTTCTGGAGGGCCACCTACCTGCTCCTCTGGTTTGAAAACTTTTTTGGACTGCCACATACAGGCACTATCCAAATTAAATTGTCTCCATAGCAGCCTCCACACGTTGTCTCCATTGCTACCTCCAAAAGTCGTCCATATAGCTGCCTCCATACATCGTCCCCTTATCAAACGAGGTGTGTCAGGCAGAAATTTGGGTTGTTTTCATGGATTCCACATCAAAGTTGTTAACTTTGTCGCCACCCTGCTGTGTTATCCACAAAATATACTGGCAAACTTTTATCATTTACCAATATTATTTCAGCGCTTCTTGCGCATCTGTTTACGTTCCCCTCACCCGCCATATCCTAAACTTATAAGAACGCTACTACACTTGATCTTATACAAAAGGTTCTTAGAAGTGCTGTTTGGGGAGTAGCCTAGAGACAGGGGCTTGGATTGGCGAAAGCTCGCCTGGCAGCGGAGCGCCAGCTCCATGCGCATCATGCGCTTCTTGCGCATCTGTTTACATTCCCCTCACCCGCCATATCCCAAACTTATAAGAACGCTACTACACTTAACTTGGTGCAGGCTGGGACCGAGTCTGACCCGGGGGCTAGTCATATACTGCCGACGCAGAGAATTGCGGGGCCTACCTCGGTCCAGGTCTCAAAGGCCTAGTATACCTCCTCCTCCTCCGAATTACCATCCGTGGCCATGGCGCCATCAGTCGGTAGCTCTAGGCACAGCAGCAGTGCCGTCGCTAAGCGACAGCAGGCGGTGCTCAAACTGCTGAGCCTAGGCGATAAAAGGCACACCGCCCAAGAGCTATTACAGGGCATTCCACATCAAACTTGTTAACTTTGTCGCCACCCTGCTGTGTAATCCACAAAATATACTGGCAAACTTTTATCATTTACCGATATTATTTCAGCGCTTCTTGCGCATCTGTTTACATTCCCCTCACCCGCCATATCCCAAACTTATCAGAACGCTACTACACTTGATCTTATACAAAAGGTTCTTAGAAGTGCTGTTTGGGGAGTAGCCTAGAGACAGGGGCTTGGATTGGCGAAAGCTCACCTGGCAGCGGAGCGCCAGCTCCATGCGCATCATGCGCTTCTTGCGCATCTGTTTACATTCCCCTCACCCGCCATATCCCAAACTTATAAGAACTCTACTACACTTGATCTTATACAAAAGGTTCTTAGAAGTGCTGTTTGGGGAGTAGCCTAGAGACAGGGGCTTGGATTGGCGAAAGCTCACCTGGCAGCGGAGCGCCAGCTCCATGCGCATCATGCGCTTCTTGCGCATTTGTTTATATTCCCCTCACCCGCCATATCCCAAACTTATAAGAACGCTGCTACACTTGATCTTATACAAAAGGTTCTTAGAAGTGCTGTTTGGGGAGTAGCCTAGAGACAGGGGCTTGGATTAGCGAAAGCTCGCCTGGCAGCGGAGCGCCAGCTCCATGCCAAGATCCAACTAACATAGTTTTAACTGCAGCACCTTTAATCTACTACTAGTTCACTGCCTCCATACATGGTCCCCTTATCAAACGAGCTGTGTCAGGCAGAATTTTGGGTTGTTTTCATGGCTTCCATGTTAACTTTGTCGCCACCCTGCTGTGTAATCCACAAAATATACTGGCAAACTTTTATCATGTACCGATATTATTTGAGCGCTTCTTGCTCACCTCCTTTGGTTCCTCTCTGCCACCCATTGGTTTGAAGCCTGAGTCCATTTAGGGTATGTCGCCATGCCACTCTCTAGCCTGCCGCTGCTGCCTCTGCATGCCGTCCCCTATAGTGTCAGGGTCAATTATTGGATGTTTTAGATGCTATCTAGCTTCATTCTGTCACTCTGTCATGGCCATGCTGTTGCCCATAATTTTGGCATAATGGTGCGATTAAGCAGCCTCAGAGGCATCCATGCATGCTGCCCCTGCTGTCTCCTGTCCATTTCCGTGGTGTTTCCATCCTTTTCTGAGGTTCCCAGGTGTTTGGCCAAGCTTCCCTGTGCAGAGCCTTGGTCCCCTTGAAAAATGCTCGAGTCTCCCATTGACTTCAATGGGGCTCGTTATTCGAGACGAGCACTCGAGCATCGGGAAAAGTTCGTCTCGAATAACGAGTACCCGAGCATTTTAGTGCTCGCTCATCTCTAGTGATGAACCCTCTACATGTTTTATCCTTTGCACTGCAATGGTAGAAATCACTGTGTTAGGCCTGCAGCAGCACAGGCTAAAGCCACGGTTATTATAACCTAGGTGGCCCTAATGTAGAAGATAATGCAGTAGGACATTTCATCACTTTGGTAATCAAAGGAAATAATAATTTAATGTCCTGATGAGATAAAGATTTTGCACACTGCTCCATAATAAACATAATAAGAACCAACATCAGATATAAATAAAATACACAATGGGACCTCCTACAACATCAAGAACCATAACAAATACCCCTTGTATGCAAAACACAGGAGCATGAAAGGAGTTAAGGACCTTGCAGTGATCCAGGAAGCATATAATCAGTCACATACAGGCAGTCTCCGGGTTACGTACAAGATAGGTTTTGTAGGTTTGTTCTTAAGTTGAATTTGTATGGAAGTCAGAACTGTATAATTTTACAATTGTAACCCCAGACAGAATTTTTTTGGTCTCTGTGACAACTGGATTTTAAAATGTTGGATTGTCATCAGAACCAAGATTAACAATAATTCTTAATACTCGGACAGCCAGGAGAGGGAGAGAGCAGAGCATTTCACCCAATCTCCAGTACGGCTGTCAGGAGGATCTGGCAGTGCTGGATCCTCCTGGCCTTTGTAATACAAGATGCAGGCACTTTTTAGCCAGATATTTTTCTTGCTAAAAAGGACATCTTATAGTCCAAAAAGTACGGTAGTCCAGTGACCCCCAATAACTGTACTGCCCGAAAACGAAGGCATACATCGTCTTTGAATTTAGTTTTAACCCTTTAAGGACCTCACCCTTTTTGTTTTTTTCATTTCCAATTTTTACATGGAAAGAGCTCTGTGACAGCTTGTTTTCTGTGTAACAAATTGCACTACATAGTGATGGTATTGAATATTCCATGCCGTGTACTGGGAAGCAGGAAAAGAATTAAAAATGCAGTGAATTTGGTGAAAAAACGCATTTGCAGCGTTTTCTTGTGGGCTTGGAATTTACGGCTTTCACTGTGTGCCCCAAATGACATGTCTACTTTATTCTTTGGTTCGGTACGATCACGTGGATATCAAATATTTATAGGTTTTATAAATGTTTTCATACATTTACAAAAATTAAAAACTTGTGTAGAATTTTTTTTTTATTTTGCCATCTTCTGGCACCAATAACTTTTTCATTCTTTGGTGTACAGAGCTGTGGGTGGTGTCATCTTTTGCGACTTCTGATGAAGTTCTCATCTTAAGGACTGAAAGACCCTTTGATCACTTTTTATTGATTTTTTAATATTTTTAAAAATTGCAAAAAAGTGCCATTTTCCATTACGGGGTTAAATGCAGTGCAAAACTGTTATTATATTTTGATGGATCGGGCATTTTCGGATGCGGCGATGTTTATGATTTTCACTGTTTATTTCTAGGGAAAGGGGGTGATTTGAATATTTCATTTTTTTTGCTATAAATTTTTTTTAAAACTTTTTAAATTTTTACTTTTACTATTTTTAGACTCCCTAGGGTACTTTAACCCTAGGTTGTCCGATTGATCCTACCATATACTGCCATACTACTGTATGGCAGTATATAGGGATTTTCCTCCTCATTCATTACAATATGCTGATAGCACACTGTAATGAAAGGGTTAAAACGAGACAGCCTCGGGTCTTCCGAAGGCTTCTTACTTACACTAAATAAAATCACATCTTATCAACTGCAGAACCTGTCAAATAACACTTCTGTTGCTTTAGCACTGCTTACAACCCACCACAGCTGCTGCAGAACCTCATCATGCATGCTTCAGGACATAGGAATGAATACTAGAGGCAAAACTGCTATTATAATTTCAACATTATTAGTTCCCCACCCCCTGACATGTTTCACTAGAGAACTGGCTTCATCAGAGGTTTAGAGCTAATGGTGAACGCGGCGCCAACAAGCTAAGGATATGAAGACTATACTCCTCCCATCAGGAAATCTGAAGACCAATGGGTGAAACACAACATTCTTTTAATGTATTGGTTAATTAACCTTGAAGGACAAGCTGATCCACCAATGAAAACATACTGGGTTGGCTTACATCATAGAGAAATTGTCAGAGAACTAGATCAGCTAATCAGAAGCCAGTATTCTTAATCTCCACCCACTGCTGTAGTGAACTGACCTTCTGACATCACCACCACCAACAGTCAGCTGACCTGCTGACATCAAACTGTCGTCAGCTGACATCAACAGTCAGCTGACCTGCTGACATCATGCTGTAGTCAGCTGACCATAAACAGTCAGCTGACTATTGATGATCAGCTGACTACAACATGATGTCAGTAGGTCAGCTGACTACTGCAGTGGGTGGAGATTAAGAATACTGGCTTCTGATTAGCTGATCTAGTTCTCTGATGTACTAACTGTACACACTTTCACTTTACACATATAGGGATATTTATCCTACAATAAGAAAATTTGAACTGTAATTTTAATCATCATTTTTTTGTTGAGCACAGAGCACACCACCACTTTTGCATAAAAAGTTACAGGCTCCATATAGTGTTCTGAGTTGCTTAACCCTGCCTTGATGTTGCTCCTATTCTTAAGGGTGATGTCACACGTTCAGTTTTTCAGATGCAGTTTTTGATGCCCAAACCAGGAATGGAGTAAAAGTAGGGGTAGGAGCAGCACCTTTCAATTATTTGTCTCATCCATTATTATCCACACCTGCTTTTGGCTTCAAAAACTGCATCTGAAAAACTCAACCTGATGCCACACATGGTGTTTGAAACCGTTTTTGGTCCGTTTTAAGCAGTCTGTTAAAAAAACGCATCTGTTTTTGTCAGTTTTTTATTGCGCAAATTTGGAAAACCTGTCAAAAACGCATGCATTTTCAAAAAAAGCATGTGTTTTTAAAAAACGGATGCGTTTTTTAATGGATTGCTTAAAAACAGACCAAAAACAGTTTCAAAACGCCATGTGTGGCATTAACCTTAGTGTAGAACATGTAACCACAGCTTCATAATAGACAATTCAGATGTTGCAGTGCCTCCTAATACACATCTTAGCTTCTGCAGAACATCATAAAACACACCCCAATTGCACATAAGATAACTTCTTCTGTCAAACTCACTGCTTGTGTCTGCGGACTAAGGGTGAAGACACACGGGGCGTTTTTAGGCCGTTTTGGGGCCGTTTTTACCAAGTGCGTGTTCAGATCGTAAAAAACGCATCCGTTTTTTAAAAACGCATACGTTTTTTGATAACGCATACATGTTTGTCTGGTTTTCCAAATTTGCGAAATTAAAAACGGACAAAAGAGCATGCGTTTACAAAAAATGGATGCGTTTTTTAGCGCATGCGTTTTTTATGATCTGAAAATGCACTTAGTAAAACAGCCCAAAAACAGCCTAAAAACGCCACATGTGTCTTCACCATAAGGCCTCTTTAACACTTGCGTTGCAGATCACATCAAAGTGCGATCAGGGTTGGTCAGTGAAAAACTGACATTTTTCATCAGAGTTCAATCGGTTTTCAGTCGGAGTTTGTTCAGTGTCTCAGTTTTTCAAGCGCGTTTTCAATACAATTTCAATGCATTTTTCAATGCAATGGTAAGGATAGACAGAGCTCTATCTTTTCTATGGCAATTGATCAGTGAAAAACTGACAGATACAAGTTCAATGCAAGTGCAATGCGTTCTTGATGCATCTCCATAGACTTGTATGTAGAGCATGCTGAGATTTAAACGCACCTGCGTGTATGGAAAAGAAATGCAAGTCTGAAAAAGCCTGTTGATTACAATGGGTCAGAGTGCAATGCAAGTTCTGCACGTCAAAAGCACGCGCGTAAATAATGCAAGTGTGAAAGGGGCCTGACTTGCCTGATTGCTGAGTGTTCAGGAAAACAACCAGCTCACACACTGGGGCCATGGAAACCATGTTAATGAGCCAAAAATATATTTGACAAAACAACATTTATGTGGAGGGAGCCTTCTGGCAGATTCACATGATGGCAGATCAAAATCGGCCATGTTCCTTCTCTTTTTATAATTGATGACACATGGCTACATTAATGCAATTCTGTTTTATTGATACAATGCACGTCCGTTTCAGATACATTTTTCATAGACCGCTCATGAGTTATACGTAGTTCACGAAGATCAGTGAAAAACAGATTTAACATTAACCCCTTAATGACCGCCCTATCGGGTTTCTACAGCGGTCATTAAGAGTACATCTTCTGACGCGACGCCTTTCTCCCGCGGCGCATCAGAAGAAGATTTCGGGACATCGGGTTAGGTTGGTGCCAGTGTCGTGTTGTGATATCACAGCCCAGACCCTGCACTAAAACCTGGCATTGGACCCCCTGCCGCAATCCCCGGGTCCGGGGAGTGCCTCGAGGCTTCCGGCTCCTCTTCTCGCCGGGTTCCACCTTCCTGGCTCAGCATGCTCAGTTACCTACACTATACACTGCAATACAAGTGTATTGCAGTGTAAAGGCTTGAATAAGCGATCGGAAGATCGCTTCTTCAAGCCAAAGGATGGAAAATGTAAAAAAGTTAAATAAAAAAAAGATTAACCCCTACGGGACTCAGCCTCTTTTGGATGAAATCTTTTGCATTTAGTTATGAAAAAAAAACAAAATTTGGCAAAAATTTAGAAAAATTCTTTATTTTCAACGTTCTAAATTCTCTACTTTTGATGCAGATAGTCATAGCTCCCAAATAAATTCATAACTTACATTTTCCAAATGTCTGTATTGTGTTGGATGGTTTTTTAAGATTCCACATATTTTACTAGAATGTTATGAGGCTCAGAATTTAGGTATAATTTTTCACATTTTTTGTAAAATCACCAAAACCCGTATTTAGATGGACCTGCTCAACTTCTAATTGACACTGAGAGGCCTAAATAATAGTGGGACTCGTAAAATACCCCATTGTGGAAACCACACTCCTGAACATATGAAAACCCACTTTTAAGAAGTTTGTTAACCCTTTACGTATTTTATAGGGGTTAAAACAAAATGGAGATGCAGTCTGCAAATTGTAATATTTTTTCACAATACACTCATTTTGGGTGGAAAATTAAACATTTACAATGGATTAAATGAAAAAAGGCTCCACAAAGTTTGATACACAATCTCTCCCGAGTACACGGATACCCTATATGTGGTGGTGACCTGCTGTATGGGCGCACGGCCGGGCATAGAGGGGAAGGAGGTGCCATCCAGATCAGATTTGCTATGTCACATTGTACAGGTATTTTTATTTTTTCCCATTTTTACGGAATAAAAAGTAATTTGGCAAAATTGTTGTTAATTTTAGCATCACCGTCTTTCATATGCATAACTTTTTTATTTTTCACCTTTTTTTATTTTTGTTCTTTTTAGTGGTCTTATTTTAGATTGCGTAACTTTTTAAAATCACTTTTTAGAGCATTTTTTTTAAAGGGCATTAATAAAAAATCATCTTTTTTTCAGAGAGAGTTTTTTGAGGTTGTTTTTTACGGGGTTAGCGGATCTAATAACGATTCCAGTTTATCATGCAGATTGTTACGGACGCAGGGATACTAACTATGTGGGGGTTTTGTGTATTTTATTCAATTGTACTGAATAAAAACTAATTTGGAGAAAATCTTATTCATTTTAGCATCACCATCTTTTCAAATGCATAACTTTTTATTTTTTGGCTGACAAATCTGGTTGGGGGCTTATTTTTTGCAAGAACAGTTGTTCTTTTTAGTGGGCTTATTTTAGAGTGCATAAAATTTTTTAAATCACTTTTTAGAGCATTTTTTATAGGGTATTAATTAAAAATTATCTTTTTTTGGAACGTTTTTTGCGTTTTTTTCCCGTTTTTTGCGTTTACCGTGCGGGTCCAGTAACAATTCTGTTTTATTATGCAGATTGTTGCGGACGCGGCAATATTAAATATGCAGGGTTTTTTTGTGTTTTTATGTTTTTTATACTTTATTAAGTGTTTTTATGGGAATGTGACATTTTAGGGGTTTATATTTTTACGTATTTATTTTTTATTTATTATAATGTGTAGTGTTAAGTGTTTTTGCATGTTTTTACTTATACATACTTGAACTTAAACCAGCGATGCTCTGATCGCTGGTTCAAGTTCAATACACTGCTCTACAATACTATTTTATTGTGGAGCAGTGTAAACTGTTCCACACATGCTTGCGCATGCTCAAACACTTTACAGTCAGACCCGGAAGGGGTCTGACTGCCAGGGAGACTGGGCAGCTCCGGGGCACATGCCAGTCCTCGGAGCTGCCCAGAAGAGGATCGGATCCCCCGGTAATCGGAAACCCCGAACCCCCGCTTTTTCCCCGAACCCCCTGGAAATCGGGGGCGTGGCCGAGCGAAAAAACCCTACGGATTCTGAAAAACCGCTGCATTTAAAAAAAAATGTGTCGCGAAACTTGCACTTACCATCACCAGGTATAGGCCAGTGAATTTCAGGGCATTCCAGCGGGCCTTGGGGAAATTCAGCGCAGCAGCGACATCTGGTGGATGGCGGAGGAACTACCTTAGTGAATCCCGGCCGGACCCGAATCCACCGCAGAGAACGCGCCGCTGGATCGCGAATGGACCGGGTAAGTAAACCTGCCCCAATGTTTTTACATATTAATGCAGAAAACATACATATTACATCAATGTGTACAGGCAATTAAGTGTAATACAGTGTGTTCCATAATTAGTAAGTAAAAATTCATTCTAGATGACCAGGGAATCGTTCACCCCATTATGCCGGCATCTCAGTGTTTGTAAACACAATCAGGGCGCATCAGGCTACGCAACCACCACGCATACCGCAGTAACACAGCAAAGAGGATATATAACAGGGCTGTGCATCACTCCACACTCCCTCAGTATGAGGCCATACCTGTATATCTCAAGGGATTTCATGTCTGGACAGCTGTGCTCGGATCTAGAGAACACTCGCTTTTCGTCTCAGCACTGCCATCCCGTTGGACCTTGTGACTCTCACGAGACTTCCCCTGGTGTGTCGGCGGCCATCTTGGAAGAGGGAAAGAGATGTGCTGGTGAGGGAACCCCCAAGTGTGTTATGGGCATATTGTGGCAGACGGTCTCAGGGGTGATATTTTGTCTCCTGGACAATCTGTCTCGAGGGTCTATGTCGATGGTTCATCTCCACTCATGTTAAAGGGGTATTCCGGGAATATGAACGTCTGACACAAAAACCCATGATGATATAAATAAATGAATACAACAATACTCAATGTCATTAGTCACAAAACGGAGCTAAAATAATATGATTTTATGATTTACAAAATTTATGGCCTCTCTAAAGTAGGTGGAGTTATCACTAAGATTGCCGCCACTGGAAACTACAAGTCCCAAGAGCCTTTAGTTCTCAGTAACTCCTCCTCCCTCTTATGCTCTGCTCCCAGTGATGATCTAACAGGTTTTCTTGCTCTGTTACCATAGTAATGATGTGTAACTGCCATCACCACAACAGTGACCATACTGGATGCACTGCAACCAACCGACTACGGCCAAACTGTAGGCAGGTACAGGACATGTGATGTGGACATGTGACCAGCAGCCATCTTCTGTCCTTCAACGGACTGCGCGGAGGAAATTAACGGACTGATTAAAGGGCCAGTAGCATTTTAATTCTTCATTACAGTCTATGTCATCAGCATTTTCTGCTAAGGGGAGCAAAATATTAAACAACAACTAATTACACATTAGCTTATATTTTGAGTGCCCACTTGTATATGAATTAAGCTGATTCCTGGAATACCCCTTTAAGCTCCAAGTGCATTGTCATGGTCACCTCCGGAGTCAGACCACCCTCTTCCGACCATATATACCGTAACCCCAACACTGGGAACCTCCAATGGTGATATCCAACTGAAAAAATTAAAATCTTTGCACCCTGGTAAAAAGGATAGTGACAACTTGTCAAGATACAGCTGATTAAAGATGGGCAGCGGATGATGGTGACAGTCCTCTGGTTCCATGCAACAAGTGATCTAAAGAATAGTCAAAATAGATAAAATTAATAAATGAGAAGATCAACAATTCAGGTAAAACACTATAGAATACTTCCCAACATTATAAAATGTGTAATGCATAATTCAGGTAGGTATGGGCAGTTTCAAATCAGAGTATTTAAATTGAAATCGATATTGAGGCCAGTAGGTTCTAGGGAGTTCAGTCGGTGTATCCATTCTGTCTCACATCTTTTTAGGGTCTTCTGTTTGTCACCTCCTCTTCTTGGAGGAGGGAGTGAATCTATGATACAGCATTTGAGCTGCTGAGTCTTATGTCCGGCTTCAGAAAAATGTCGGAGGACTGGTAAATCCAGTTTACAAGTATTGATTATTGAACGGTGGTTATGAAGTGTTAACCTACATTCTGTGGTTGTTTCCCCTACATACATTTTGGGGCAACGACAAATCAAGACATAAACGACATGGTCAGACCTACATGTCAAATGTTGTCTAATGCTGTAGTGTCGGCCTGTCAGAGGGTCAGTGATTTTTGTATGTACAGGACCAATGTCACTCTTTTCAAGACAGTCCTTCAAGTTTCTTGGCCTATTGTACGAAAACAAAGGGGGTAATTGAAAAGACCCAATGTCACTATGATATTGTGCCACGGTGTGCCAGTGTTTCCATATCACCATGGAAATGTGGGGTCTATGGGGTCCATAAGTAGACACAAAGGGAATTCTCTGCCGACAAAGGCGGAGCAATTGTCTTCATGGATGGGACTTACTATATTAATGAAACATGATGTCACATCCTGCAGGGGATTTAAACCCGCCTTGTAACACTGCCTCACTATGTTTGAAAATGGCAATTTTTATGAAAATGAGAAAAATCGCATCTAAAGTTCTGCACTACATAACAGCCTAGAAAAATGACAGGACGCATAAAATATCATCTCAACATAATGGAGACATTCCGTAAATGTTAATTATCAAGATTTTTGGGTAGTTTTATTTCCTGTCTGGAAAGCAGAACATTTCAAATTACAAACTTTTGCCAGAACGAATCGCAAAACTTATCACTTAAATTTAGAACTAACATGAAGTACAATGTGTCACATGAAAACATTCTCAAAATCACCTGGATATGTTAAAGCGTTCCGAAGTTATAACCAATTATCGCGAGACATGTCAGATTTGAAAAATCGAGTCTGGTCATTCAGCTGAAAACTAGTGTCGGTGATAAGTGGTTAATGTCTGTTTTTCTGCCGATTTTGACAATGGTTGTTCAGGTAGCCTTATTCTAACCACCTCACCATGACAGGGACTGATTAGAGCTCAATCAATTTTCAGTCAGAGTTTGTTCAGTGTCTCAGTTTTTCACGTGCATTTTCAATGCATCTTCAATGCGTTTTACACGCACAGAAAACGTGCGTGAAAAGGACTCAGGACTGAGGTCTATGACAGTTGATCAGTGAAAAACGCATTGCACTTGCATTGCATGTGTCTCAGAGTGCAATCCATTTTGATGCATCTCCATAGACTTGCATGGTGCATTTTTCATGCACGTGACTTGCAAAATTAGAGCATGCTGAGATGTAAACGTGCGTTAAAAAAAATGCGCGAGTGTGCTTAAAAAAGAATGCAAGTCTGAAAAAACTCATTGATTGCAATGGGTCAGTGCAATGCAAGTTCTGTGCATCAAACGCACGCACAGAAAACATGTGTAAAAAAACGTAGGTGTGAAAGGGGCCTTACTGCTTTCTATACATGGCTTAATTCAATCTCTAGACGACAGAACTGAACATTGGTAACATTAAAAACGTCATCGAAAGTCACAAAAAATGACTAAATCCACAGCTCCGTACATCAAAGAATTAAAAAGTTATTAGCACCACAAGTTGCCTAAATCCTCCCAAAAGTTTTTGTACAGGAGGTTTTAATTTTTGGAAATGTATGAGAACATTATAATACCTATATAAATTTGTTATCCCCGTGATCGCACCGACCCAAAGAATAAGGTAGTCGTGTCATTTGGGGCACACAGTGAAGTTCGTAAAATCCAAGCTCACAAGAAAACGGTGCAAATGCGTTTTTTTCCCACTTCCCAGTGCAAAACATGGACTAATAAATACCGTCACTATGAAGTTCAATTTGTTATGCATGAAAACAAGCCCTCACAGAAATTTGATATTTGAAGGTGGGGAGTAAAAAATGGAAATGAAAAAACGCCATGAACTGTGAGGCCCCTTTCACACTTGCGTTTTTCACGTGCGTTTTCTGCGCATGCTTTTGACGCGCAAAACTTGCATTGCACTCTGACCCATTGTAATCAATGGGTCTTTTCAGACTTGCATTTTTTTTCATGCGCACACGCGCTTTTTTTAACGCGCGTTTATATCTTGACATGCTCTACTTTTGCAAGTCACGCGCGTGAAAAACGCACCATACAAGTCTATGGAGATGCATCAAAAATGCATTCCACTCTGAGACACTTGCAAGTGCAATGCAAGTGCAATGTGTTTTTCACGCAGCAATTTCCATAGAAAAGATAGAGCTCAGTCCTGAGTCCTTTCACGCGCAGAAAACACGTGTGAAAAACGCATTGAAATTGCATTGAAATTGCATTGAAAACGCGCGTGAAAAACTGTGACACTGAACAAACTCTGACTGAAAACTGATTGCACTCTGATGCAAAATGTGCGTTTTTCACTGACCAAACCCTGATCGCACCCTGATCAAACTCTGACGTGATCTGCAACGCAAGTGTAGAAGGGGCCTGAGCTTGGAGGTCTTATGTAGACAGATGTTTGTAAAGGCGGTCCCCTACTTAAGAACACCCGATTTACAGACTACTACTAGTTACAAACGGACGTCTGGATATTGGTAAGTTACTGTACTTTAGCCCTAGGATACAATAAACAGCTATAGCAGTTATTAAAGGTGTCTGCAATTAAGATTGATTGTTAATCCTGGTTCTCATGACAACCCAACATTTTTTAAATCTGATTGTCACAGAGACAAAAAAAATTCTGTGTGGGGTTACAATTGTAAAATATACAGTTCCGACTTAGATATAAATTCAACTTAAGAACAAACCTACAGAACCTATCTTGTACGTAACCCGGGGACTGCCTGTATTTCCTAATCAAGTCCAATAAGTTTAATTAAACACTACAGAACTCCAATGAAGGAGAAGAACCATCTCAGGGTGCATTCACAAGTGGCAGTAAAACATGCGTTTTCAAGCGCAACTGAACAGCTGAAAAGAGGAGATTTGCCTGATTACATGGCTGTTAACATAGAGTTAACAAACTCCTCTGTCAATGCCATGTTAACACATGAGTCAACACATGCATCTGTTAACAATATGACCGGTTTGGCTTTGGGTCAGTAATGGTGTGGGAGCGCCACACTCCATGTGCTTGCCAAGTGACTGCCATTAGGTGCCACAGACCCTTTGTGGGACCATATGCTGGTGCGGTGGCCCTAGGTTCCTCCTAATGCAGGACAATGCTAGTCGTTGAAACTATGGACGGTTGGTTTAAAAACCATTACTGTACACCTTGTCATGGCCGCCTTCAGTATACACCATTGTGTCTCTTTATGGACCACTGTCCTAGGCGTGTCAAGCATGTTATCTTTCATGCACTCTGTCAAATATACCCCTGATGAAGGACCCCCCCTCCTTGGTGGGTTTGGAAACGCGTTCGGAAGACTTTTATAGGCAGTCATAGGGTTGTCTCAGTTTTTAGGGACTTCACGGTACTGTCCTTGTCAGGACGGGAGTTTTTTCTGGGGAACAGGGAAGTAATAGCTACAGGGCGATCTTAGATGCAGTGCAAGTTTTATAGTGGCTTCTGTTCACCCTTCCTGTTTAATTTTTTGACTGGTGAATTGTTTTCATCTTCGTTTGATGTTGTATACTAGTTTTGGTCATCTGTTCTTCCAGATCGTCTTCTCGTGTAAGCTTTGGACTAGCCTGCTCGTTCCCCAGACTTGAATCCGATTGAGCACATCTGGGACATCATGTCTCGCTCCATCCACGTGTCACGTTGCACCACAGACTGTCCAGAAGTTAGTGGATGCTCTAGTCCAGATCTGGGAGGAGATCCCTCAGGAGATCATCTGCAACTCCTTATAAGGAGCATGACGAGGTGTTGGAGGGTGGTCATACAGACATGTGGAAGCCACTTCATTTGATAAATGTGGCCCTGTGGGTCTCACGGCTTTGCAGCTTCCATTTAGGTTTACCAATTTTTGCATATCCACAAAAACGTATGACACACAGATCATTTTTACAGACAAGGAAGGAAAAAACAGTCTGAAAATGGGTGTAAAACACATTATAAAATGGCTTTAATTTTTTTTTTTCAATATTTTTTTCTGTTTCGCATTTAGCATGCTTTTTCATGTGTTTTCCGCAGCACCATGTGTGGGCAGTCTCTCCTTGTTTCTAAGCAGAGCTATGTTGACACATGGGCAACAAACAAGGGATCTCAGGCCCCGTGTTTGCTGCCTATCAATGCACACATTAGTGGCCTAAGGCTACATGCACAAATGTTGTTTTCATCCATGTGCTATCTGCAACATCCCCTAGCCTGTTCTTGGGGCCTGGAGGCAGCTGGGGACCAGAATACCGGAGTGGGTGGCGGTTGCGGCCTAGACACACTAGTGTCACGGTGCTTGGTATGGGGACTAGAGGGCTGTCCCACAGCCTGGTAGGTCTCCAGCTGGTGGTGAGTGCAAGAAAATAAATGAGGGAGAGGCTGTGGTACTGGTTCTCCCTGGGGCAGCCCTTAGAGTCTGTAGTATGTGTCCCTGGTAGATAGATGGGGCGCCCTTGATGGTGATACAGTCATAGCAGGGACCAGACGGAGACAATGCTGTGCATAAAAGTAACTTACAGTTCTTTATTCGAACCAACAGCAACAACAGGCCAAACGATTCTGTACAAAGGCAATACTGGAGTGATCTCGGAGAGGGAACCTCAGGAGTTGGGTCACCAGCCTGGATGCAGGGGCAGGCTGGGATGTAGCTGTGTCCAATACTGGAAGCTGCAGCTTTGTCCTGGTTGTCCTGTGTCACTCAGTGTAGAGTTGCTGAGGCCTAGGAGCTCCTCATGTGGTGAGAGCTGGGCCTGAAGACATCTGTCTTTTCTGAAGTTTTCTGGAACTCTCTCCTGTGTGGAGAGCTGAGCCTAAGAGAGCTAACTCCTTCCCTTACCAAGGGTTTAGTCAATCCCTGGTCAGGTGATTTCCTTCTTCAATCACACTCCAGTTACAATAGTGGAACATCATTGGTTGATAAACATTCAACATTCTTAACCCTTGACTATCCAGGCAGTATCTACCGCTGCACAATTACCTCTTTATCTACTGTATGATAAAAGGTGCTTATTCGCAACTACTCCTCTGCCCGTCCATTGGCAGGGACGTTGCATATCCATTTTAAAAACTGATGGCACACTGACATTTCAATTTCAATGGACCCATGCACATGAACCCTTTTTCACTAATCCCTGTAGAGACTGTCCTATTCCTGTCTGTGCATGGGGAAATGAAACATATGGAAGCCACACATGTGTCATCCATGTGCTGTCACAGTAATAGAGTTACATGACCCTCCAAGAGTTTGGGTGTCAAGGGTGCCCCTTCGACCCATGTCGCAGTGTTGCTCACCCCTCCTTGTTCCACGGCCCCTTCCTGTGTCCCTTGCCAGTTCTTCGTGCCTTGTGCCTTAGAGAAAGCTTGTCTCCTGTTCCTAGTGCATTTAGTGTGATTTCATTTTGTGACTCTGATTCCGTTCCTGACTACGCTCTGTTGTCAGCCCTGACCTTCTGCTTTGTTCCTGACTCCTATCCCATGCCGCCTGTACTGACCTCCTGCCTGTCCATGACTACATCTCAGCCTTACTATTCTGTACCTCGCCTTGGCCACCACCGCAAGCAATGTTGGGGCGGTGTAGCGACCTGGTGGTATCCCGCCGTCCAACCTGTTTTGCGGCAGGCTCTGTTGAAAACCGGGTTCCACTTAGATTCCTCTCATAGGTGTCTAATAGATGTCATTGCTCGCGGTGGTACAGTGGGTCCACTACCCCTGATCCTGACAGAGGGACTAGCTAGGGATATCAATTACCAGCCTTCAGTTTCTTTATCTGAAAAATCAGATGATATATACATGATATATGGCCAAGCAGCTCAACTACTGATTTCTGTTTTCCTGTTTATGGTAAATCTTACAGATAAATTTATTCAACTTAATTATATATGTATTGATACTAATTATGCTTTTTTATGTTTATGGTTGAAAAAAAATCTCATTATGCTTATGACTATGAAAAACATTATGAGTTTTACCACAAGCGGGTGCTACAGCCTTAGGTAAAGCTATGACTGTTACAATGTAATTTATAAAGAATGTGTAATAGGCTCATGCATTTCTGCCAAATTGCTCCTGTTGTGTCATGATTTCCTAACTTTACCATTACTTGGAAAAAAAGGGCATGCTGATAACTGAGGTCTACAGACACAAGTGGAGTCTGAAAACTTCTTCCTTGAACTTCTTAGATGACCTTATAAACAGTTACTCAACAAATTGAGTTTAGATGAAGCTCTAAAATCTTTCTTCTGTTCGCAAAGATATTTGGGCATGGTGTTTTTGGTGTATTTTATACACAGTTCAGACCATTGTCAAGGATCTCCATAACATTCTTTCATTACAGAAGAAATTACAGCGAAATCAAATATGGAAAGTGAACAGAACTTCCACCAAGCACCCTTCTTTTCTCCCCATAGAATTCCATGTACAGAAGGGTATCTTACATCAGGCTGCAGTTATTTATAGCTAATGTTACCTATTTTTCTGCTATAAATTATGGAAGGGCACAATGGAAGTTTCTTAAAGAGAACTTCAACTTATTGTGCAACATTTTACGCTGGATAAGCCATCAATATATAATTATGGGGAGCCCAATTGACTTCATTGAGAGCCCCAGGCTGCAGACATGGTTTCTGGCGATTACAAATTGTGTCCATTTCCATACTCTGCATTTACATCACGTTTAATAGCTGTGTTTATGCCTGGCTGAACAGGGGATTGTGCTGAGTGTTTATGGAGAACCCCCATCAATCGGATCTTTAAAGGAAATGTATTGCACAATATATTCATCTCTTGCCCAAAGAGCAAAATTATAACAGGATTTATTGATATGCTTTACAGCAGCCTAATGGTTATAAGCAGCAATAATCTGGAGCAGACATATTCTTGGGATATTTATCAATGAAACACATGTAAGTGCAATGCGTTTTTCACTGATCAATTGCCATAGAAAAGATAGACCTCAGTCCCGAGTCTTTTTCACGCACGTTATCTGCACGTGAAAAACGCATTGAAAATGCATTGGAAACACCAAAAAAATGCATGAAAAACTGAGACTCTGAACAAACTTTGACTGAAAACTGATTGAACTCTGATGCAAAATGTCAGGTTTTCACTCACCAAACTCTGATCGCTCTCTGATCAGACTTTGACGTGATTGCAAGTATGAAAGGGGCCTAAGAGAGTTCTTTCCTTAGACTCTAAATATACTCTTTGTAGATAGAAAGTGTAGATAAAATATGACCTCATATATTGTTTCATAGTTTCATAGTTTATATCAGTGATGGCAAACCTTTTAGAGACCGAGTGCCCAAACTACAACAAAGATCCGCTTATTTATCGCAAAGTGCCAACACAGAAATTTAATTTGTGATTTATACTCCCTTCTCTGTCACAGTTTTCATTGATAGCAGCACCCTGAGGACACCAATAAAGCAGAAAATAGTCCCAGGTACAGCTGTCACTTTAAAATAGCTCTGTGTACAGCAAGTCCTGGGCTGTCTGGGACTGCAGGAAGATACCTGGAGTAATCTCTGGTGATGGCCTGAGTGCCCACAGAAAGGGCTCTGAGTGCCACCTCTGGCACCAGTGCCATAGGTTAGCCATCACTGGTTTATATGGTTTTTATAGTTTATATGGTTGAAAAAAGACACCTGCCCATTAAGTTCAACCAATGAAAGGAAGGGAGGCAATGATAAATGATAGTAGAGGCAATGATAAAGTTTTATATAGAGGTGTTGTCTTTTATAGCATTTTTGTCAATCTTGTCTGTGATGTAAATGATGTGACTGCTGCAAAGAAAACTATCCAGCTACACTACAGGCTGCTGAAAAAAAGCTATATAGAGAATCCCAATAGTGACAACAAACAGGCCTGGGCACAGGTGTAGCGGGAGCATCAGGCACTAGCCAAGGAGCGCACTAGCAAGCACCTTTTGGCCTCCGAAGCCTCAGTATTTGAATTTGGTGACAAAAATGGTAGATTACTTGCATACCTCTCTCAGGCTGAGCGTCCATGTGCATCAGCCACCTTTATTGCGGATGCGAATGGGACTCTGGTCCATGATCCTGCATTCAATAATGAGGTGTTTAAGGAGTTCTACTCTTCCCTATACATTCCTAGCATTTCTGCCTCGGCTGCTGAGATGCATGTCTTCCTAGATGATCTCCCTTTGTCACTTTTAACCCCTGCTCAATCAACAGAACTTGACTCTCCTGTCTCGGTGGAGGAGGTGGAACAAGCTATCCAGTCTCTCCCAGTAGGTAAGACACGAGGTTTGGACGGCTGGGGGGAGAATGGTAAAGGAGTAAATGTGAACTCTGGGTCCCTAGGCTGATTAAAGTTTTTAATGCTGCCCTGTAGCATGGCTCTTTGCCTTTCTCTATGAGAGAAACCCTAATAGTAGTTCTCCCGAAACCCGGGAAATACTCTTCTCCTCCTGATTCTTACAGCCCGATCTCTCTACTTAAAACCGATATTAAAATTCTAGCCAAAATTTTGTCTACAAGACTGAATAAGGTGATTCTGCCATTGGTGCACCGGGACCAGACGGGTTTCATGGCCAGCAAGGGAACGGATATTAACATTCAGAGATTATTCCTGAATTTAGAAGCAGCTCAGGGCTCTCCTGACCCTGGCTTTGTTCTATCACTTGATAATTGCAAGGCCTTCGACTCTGTCAAATGGCCGTATCTATGGGCTCTCCTGGCTAAAATGAGAACAGGCCCCCAATTCCTGGCCCTTGTCCGGCTTCTATATCATGATCTGAAAGCCAGGGTCAGAACTAAACTAAATGTGTCTGCTCCCTTCCCCATAGGCCGGGGTACAAGACAGGGTTGCCGGTTGTCACTGTTCCTCTTTGCATTGGCCATTGAACCCCTGGTGGTAGCTATCCACCATTCTGCAAACATAGTTGGGAACCATCACGAGGGGTGATCACAGAAAAAAGTTTCTCTATATGCTGATGATACCCTGGTATACCTTGGAGATGTCGGCGCTTACCTGGTTTCCCTACTATCTGTAATAGACAGATTTGGCCAAGCCTACGGGTAAATTGGGATAAGTCAGTCTTTTCCCCTCTATCTGGTGATGTCAGTCTCACTCTCCCTCATTTGAAGCTCTTACTACCCACCTTTATAGGTATAAAACCCTGTCCTCAGTCCCAATTCCTCTGCGCACAGTAGTAGTATGTTGGCGCAGGGCTAAGCTATTGGTTAGCCCCCCCCCTCCCCCATCTGTGTCCTCCTGATCTCCCACTTGGATAAACCCATGGTTCTCACACTTTCTCTCCCTACCTGGGTGGATGATGTGGGGGGCTGCAGGCTTCAAGTTCATTGGCCAATTGCTATCCTCAAACTCCGAGTTACTCTCCCTTACTGAACTAAGGGAGAAATTCACCCTCCCATAGCTTCCTTCCACTGTTCCCAACTGAGACACATGCCTTTAAGGCCCAGTTTGGGTCCACTAAACTGACAACTGAATTCACCAAAATAGAAACCCTGCTGGGAACCCCGGATCTCCCTAGACCTCTCACACAAGTGTATTCTATCCTGCAAGCACAGGGGGTTAGAACTTTTGATCGGGCTCACGCATGCTGGAGGGAGGTTATCCCAGACCTTTCAGAAGAGGAATGTGGGGAGGTTGAGCACTCATACTTTGACTCAGTGGTGAGCGCTAGGGATTTCCTGGTGGAAACAAAATTCCTTCACCGATTTTACTACACCCCTTCCAGACTTAATTATATGGGAGCTAAACCGAATGATAACTGCTTCAGATTCCAGGCAGTATGTGGTTCTTTCTTACATTGTGTGTGAGCCTGTCCCAGGGTCAGTGCATTTTGGGGCGGAGGTGCTAGCCTTCCTGAACAGACATTTTAGCTTGCCTCATATAGCCAACCCCAAGGTTTGCCTTTTGGGTATCTTCAATGAGGTCATTGGTGGCCATTATGATAGGATCTTCTTTAGATTTGTCCTGAACTATGGTCGTAAGGTGGTGATCATATTTTTGTAGGATGGGTGGCCAGTGGATGGTCGCGCTGCTATTCAGAATTTGGTATATCAATAAAGTATTACATGCGTAGCAATAGTAATTCATTAAATGAAAGACATTTATTTCACATAAAGACAGTAGATTTACAAATTCATAGGTTTTGGGATTGGACGACGCGTTTCGGGGTGGATTGACCCCTTCTTCAGGTCCACAAGGTTCTGTAGGTCGTAATAGTGTATTGTCAGATTTTTTAAAAATATACAGAAGTACAATTTATAATTTCATAAGGTTTCTTAAAAGGTAACATTGTTGTCTATAGTAAAAAATATTTAGATACATAAAACAAAGTATATTTAGATACATAAAACAAAGTTAAAAGATATGCTGGTAGGTAAGAGCGATCATTGTAATAAAACCAATGTTTAGAGGTTCAAAATCGTTATTATAACAGAGAACAAAGCATCTGTTGTTACAATTCATAAAACTCATAGGTGAGTGTACTGACCTTTAGGTGTGTCAGAAATCACATGTGAAAACTCTTTTTTTCGGGAGGTAAGTACTGTTTTATGAACACTGAAAGCAAAGAGTGGGGCGTATTAATAGAGGAACTGTTATCTGTTGGTTATGGGACAGGGGGGAGGTTTGTATGATGTCTAACCTTTTAAGCACTACGCCGAGATTTGGGCCAATTATCAGGTATCGAGTTGGTCTGTTACCTGTGATGCTGTGGGGATGGAAGGACCGTTACCCCCCCTCCCCTACAGAAATGGATTGCGCTTGTTAACAAGGTTATCCCTATGTATTACTCTGTATACACTAGTAGACAATGCCCTCAGAAATTTGAGTTTATTTGGTTTAGATGGAACATGAACCCTTACACTACGGTGTAAAGTATCTATCATGAACATTTTTTTTCCTTTTCCTGCGGAGAGGATGGGAGATATGTTTTAAGTGTTGTGTCTCTGTTTGTCTGTTTGCGTGGGTGAATGGATGAATGTTCATTAAGCACTGACCGTGGTGGTTATATACTGTATATGCACTGCTATGGTCATCTATTCCTGATACTAGTATGCAATTAGACCAAATGCTATTTTTGCCTATACTGTTTTGCTGCCTTCACATGTTACTACACTGCGCCGTAGTCTGACGATATTTTGGGTTATTGTTTGGAATTAAAAATGGAAAATTCATAAATAAAAACTTAAAAAAAAAAAGAAAACTATCCAGAGTGGTTGAAATTTGGATAAATCCCAACCCTGCTCTAGGTCTTTTACATATAGGCTCTGTAGGGCTTTCACTCTTGTGTTTTTTTCAGATCAGTGCTTTTTCACTGAAGCCCTCATGAAAACCACACTGTGTGGTTCCTGGAATGTCCGGCCCAAATGCTCAGAGACTGGAACTGAACTCAGCATCACAGTTCAGTTCCAGTCTCTGAGCATTCATCAAGCACACAATGCGAGTTTGATGCAAGTTAGTTGTATCAGACTCACTCGTTTTGTTTTATGCAGGTGGTTACATACTGGTTTCTTTTTTTTTTTCCTACCTTCAATGATTTTCACTGATGCCTTACTGAACCATTCTTTTCAATCTGCTTTTTCCCACGAAAATACAAAAATAAATTAGATTTTCTCTATATTAGTTTTTCTTCAGTAAAATTGTCAAAATATATAAAAATCTATATAAATGAGGTATCACTGTAATCGTAGTGATCTATAGAATAAAGATAATATAGTATTTTTATGGTACGGTGTACAATCCCAAAAAATAAAAACAAAAGCAAACCAAAATTGACGATTTTCTTTTCCTCTATACATTCAGGAGTTAATAAAAGCTCATCAAAAAGTTAAAATTAAGTATTCTAATCTTGCAGAAGATATGCCCTTATATGTCCAAATTGCCAAAAAAATAAAGATTGTGTAGCCAATAAAAAGTGACAATGCATAATCTGCTCTGAATGGAGAAGATTGGATATCAAACTTTGTGGAACATTTTTTATTTTATCCACTGAAAATGTGTACATTTTTTGAAAAATACCTTCATTTAGCCCAAAAAATTAAAAGTTTCAAAAGTGCATCCAATTTTGTTTTAACCTATGATTTTGCATTTTTTATGAAAATGCCACATCTAAAGTTTAAAGCCTCATAACATCCTACAAAAATGAGAAGATGCATAAAAAACTATGTCAACATAAAGCAGACATTCGGTAAATGTTAGTTATCCAGTTGTTTTGCTGTTATGACTAGGTGTGGAAAAAGTAGAACATTTTGAATTTCTAAAAATCGAGATTTTTTTTCAAATTTTCACCAAATATGTTTTTTTCATAAATAAATGCAGAATATAGCACCAAAATTTTTCCACTAACATGAAGTACAAAGTGTCACGAGAAAACAGTTTCAAAATCACTTTGATATATTAAAGTGTTCCACAGTTATAACCACTTATGATGACACTACAGATTTGAAAAAATGGTCAGTGTCAGGAAAAGTGGCTTCGGCGGTACGGGGTTAAAGATGTACCCTATGGGTGAACACTCCCTTGACAGTGCTTTTAAAACATTATAGCCTCTCCTTCTTACCCATCTCTTCCTTTTTCCTCCAGATGCTTGGTAGCTATACTGCAATGTTTTGGTGCTAGTCTTTGTTGACACACATTGGGGCACATTAGGATAAGTGCAAACTGCACTAAGTGGGGCTTGCCGGTGTATAATGCAGGGTGCACCAGATTCATGATGTCTGCACCACTGCACCACTTTTTTCTGGTCTATCTTTAACATGTGGCGTGCGACACACTTCTGTTGGACTTGCATGTTTAATCTGGCGCATGGTCCAACTGAGCACCGGAATGCGTCCTAATTTGTGTCATATGGTGCCTAGTGCAGCTGCGTCACAAAATGTTTGCGTGCAACACATTTGTGGTGCAGACACTTCTTAAATACCTGTGTAAGCAATTTCAACAAGAAAGAATGTGCAATGTCCTACAGAAAATTGTCGCAAAGCCCTTAGTAAATGTGCCTAATTGTTTGTAATGGGTTTTTTTGTTTTGTTTTTTTGCTTATTGGGTGTATGTTTCTGATATGCAAAAAACAATAAATAAATAAAATAAATCTAAAAAAAGAAAACTTTTTTTTGAAGAAAAAAGAGAATTGTCAGTACTGAGCCTAGAAGCCCGAGTTAGAATCACAGGATAAATTCATTTTTATTAAATATAGATGGTGACATTACATTATTGATTTTTGATGTTTTCCTTTTAACCGACAAAAACATATGACCAACCGTTGGGGTGTGTGTCCCGAAAAACAGGATTTCTTCTTCTTTTGGATTCAAATAGATTCGTTTTTAAGAAAAAGTTTTTAATTGTATGCCAATGTGCCTGACGGGGCTCTAAACTATGTCACAGAAGTCCCTTTTAGCTCCATTGACTGCTAATGATTCACAAGTCCATTTCCTCAAATGGCGTGGATAATTAACAGATGATAGAGCATGAAGGGGCTTTCATGAGTAACCAGGAGCCCCTTAGGCTCATTTGCATAATTGTAAAAGATACAAGGTAACTAAGGTACAAGAAGTGAAAAGAAGGAAAGGTTCTGTTTCAGGAGACACACCCTAGCATGTAAGTGTTCTTAATTTAGAAGCACTGCATCAATGTGGTAGATTTCCTTTAACACCATTTCATAGTAAAACCTCACAACACAGATGACAGCCTTGCAGAGGCCATATGAAGTCTTTACTCTTTGATGGGTTTAAATAATTTGGGTTCTAGTAAAGTTTATGATGCCAAAAAAAGAAGTGGGTTGAAAAAAAGAGTATTCCTTGTCCATTCCTTTATGAACAACAACTGATTCTTACATGGGACTGCCATGAAAGCCAAACTTGCCTGTATAATATGTCACTACTGAGCCATGGAATGGCTGCAGTGGTCATGTGCAACCCACACAATAACAGAGGTCAAGGGATCCATAGCCCTGTTATCATTCTAATTTTTTTCTATATATGAGGTCCACCTATTTTGTGAGGGCAACCACTTTAAAAATAACAAAAGAGAAAGCTGCTAACATATAAGTAGTTGTAATAAGTAAAATTTCTAAATGATTTAATGTGAATGAAAGTATTCCTTTTAGTAAGGTAATTGTCTATATAGCAAATAACTACCTTAAATAAGAGAAATATTCTGTAATAAAACCCTTTTTCACATTGGACTTTAGAATGAAATATTAAGCCCCTCGTTCTTAGAAACACTGTGTGTGAAGGTTCTCAGAAAAGTATTAGTAATCCTAGCCAAATTATAGTGGTATTATTTAATCTGGAAATGAAATTATCTGACCTGAAATAAACTCTTCAGAGATTGGAAACTGTAATATATTCTGATTTTAGTACATGTTAGAACTTCAATTTCTTTAAAAAATTATTTCCAATTATTGACAAATAACACAACAAATATATAACAAAAGTGTGAACTATTAAGCAACAACATGTGACCAAAACACTGCCCATCCCAAAATGGGACAGTCCTCTCCTCCTGCCTCTTCCTTGTCCTTTGCCCACTGCATTGGACTTTTGTTCCAGGCAATTATCTCTTCATCTAATGAGGGATTTACTTTTTAGGATTTGCTTAGCCTCTGTTCTAATAAGTTGGTCTATGGGCCTTTTTGATAATATCAGTACTATATGTAATACTGTATATGTTATATTTTTGGTAACATGCACCTTATTTGACAGTGCACTTACTAAATCATATATATATATTTAATAGGGGGATATGGGTTGTAATCTATGAGGTAATCATGTACAACTGCTAAAATGTCCTTATCCTAGCTGCTCAAACCAAGGCCTTTAACCCCTTAAGGACCCGGCCCTTTTTCGTTTTTGCGTTTTTATTTTTCACTCCCCACCTTCAAAAATCTCAAAGCTCTGTTTCCCATGCCGTGTTCTGGGAAAGCGGGAAAAAAATTCCAAATGCAGTGAAAATGGTGAAAAAAACCGCATTTGCGCCGTTTAACACTAGGTTGTCTGATCGATCCTACCCATATCCTATATGGGGATTTTCCTCCTCATTCATTACAATGTTCAAATTACCATGGACCGCGTGCATCGGAAGGGGTTAATGGAGAAAAAAATCCTTCCTGACTTTAATATAGCTCTTCTTGTAATAGTCCAATTAGATTTCCCCATAAACTTTGTTTTTCTAAATAATTTAGAGTTTGATAACCTTTTTTTTTACTCTAAATACCTTAATCAACATGATCTCTACGTCAGCTATGCCTTGTTTATTCATTGACTAACATTTCACCAGTAGCAAAACTATGGGGGAGATTTAATATAAGCGGTTGCTCATGTGCTTGGTATGATAGTTCCCACCCCTTCCCCTTTCCCAAACAGCTGCCCCAGTTTACAGTCAGCCCCCCCTGTATATTGCCAGCCAGTCCCCCCAGTATACAGCCAGCCCCCCCTGTATATTGCCAGCCAGTCCCCCAGTATACAGCCAGCCCCCCTGTTTATAGCCAAACTGCCCCTCCCCTAGTATACAGCCTGCCCCCTTTATATTGCCAGCCAGGACCACCAGTATACAGCCAGCCCCACTGTACATAGCCAGACATCCCCCCCAGTATAAAGTCAGAAAGTCCTCCCCCGCAAGTATAGCCTGGCAGCCCCCCCAGTATACAGCCTGCTGCCTCCCCCACTTTATAGCCAGCCTGCCCGGCACAGTAAATTAATAATCTACTCACCTTTCCAGCGTTCCACCGAAGCTCCGTTGCTACACTCCGGCGGTGACATCTCAGTGAGCGCTGGCGGCTCACGGAATATGACGTCAGCCGCTTGCCGACGTCATATTCTCCGCAACGGCGGCACCCATGGAGCTGACACCACCAGCCGGAGTGTAGCAGCAGAGTTTTGGTGGAACGCGGGAAAGGTGAGTAGCTGTTTGTTTTTTTTTCAACCGGCCCCTCCAGCCCCCGACCGGCCCCAGACCAGCCCCAGACTCATCGGCCCACCAGGATTTCTCCCGGTGGCTCAAATGGCCAGTCCGCCCCTGGATGTCACTAATGTCTGTGTCATTGACTGACTACTAGCGTGTAAGGCATACATGTGCAAGCAGTTTGCACATTCTTTTCAGTGCAAAGTCAGACTGAAAAATTGCCCCAAACCCTTTAATAAATGTGGGCAAGTGTGTACAATCTGTTCAACTCCTTTACCTATATAACATGCTGTCTACAGAGAAAACACTTTGTATCTGCCCAGCTCCTTCTCTATCACATACTGCCTTGAGATTACATTCCATCTTCATCATCCCTTTAACGCCTTATAGAAGGCACTAGACTGACCATGTAGTAACAGGATTCAAGCATGGATCAAATGTCCCCATAGTTCAGTAAACATGTAAAACTGATGTGTAGCAGCTTTGGGGGGTAAATGAAAAGTTCTGAATGTAATATAACTTTTTGTCTTTTGAATCCTTGGTGTACAAACTCTGCGCAGTCACCACAGATATGTCAATTTGTAAATATAGAAAGCTTCTACAGTTCAATCATTGCTTTTATCTCTCATGTTGTATGCTCAGTCTTTCCAAGCACATGAAGGTCAAACTCTTTTTTTTGCAACACTTGTACTTCAGCCAACAGTACTGATGTCGGACAGACGTTCTTCCTATATCAGTATATTCAAGATAATTAAATGTCATGTGGGGCTGTATCATAGATGTCAGTACAGTGGAAGTGAATATGTGAGGGACAAGGAAACCTTCACAATATGTCAAAATCATTTGCCGAGATAAAAGTTTTAAAACTTAAAATACTTTTTAACTTTTTTTAACAATATTTTCAGAATGACGGTACTTCTCTCTTTTTAATTAAATTATTATTCCATCTATGTGAAAGAATAAGGTTTTAATGGAGGGACTAAATTTAATAACAATCCAAAAATGGAATCCCCACAGATGAGTCAGTATTGATGGTTATGCTAGGTATACAACTATTTTAAATATCAATATTATTATATAGCAAGATTATAGCAAGATAATATATATAATATATATTATAGCAAGATTAATATCCAAGTAGGAAGAACATTTACTTGCCAGTATGTACTGTATACCCCGGTCCGGTGCCATCACGGGTGTCCCCGCAATCCATGTTGCAGATCGCGGGTGCACGCGATCTGCAACGGCTCCTGATGGCTCTAGCCCCCGTCTCTGGTCCCTCTCCCACTTGCAGATGAGGCCGCACACGCCCCCACTCTCTTGGGCGCGCGTGCCCGACTCTTCAGAATTTAAAGGGCCAGCGTTCCTCCTTATTGGCGCTGGCATTCCTGGCTCGGCTATATAGTGTGTTGACTCCCAGCATCCCCTAACAGATCTTCAGCTCTTTCTTCTGAGGAGAAAGCCTTCCTGAGCGTTTCCAGGCGCCTCTGAGTTCCCGTGTTCCTGTGTTTCGTGGTGTTCCCTTGTTCCGTGGTGTCCTGTGGTGGTCCTGGTGTCCTGTGGCGGTCCTGCCAGCCATCCGAGGTCCTGCCAGCCTTCCGAGGTCCTGCCAGCCATCCGAGGTCCTGCCAGCCATCCGAGGTCCTGCCAGCCTTCCCAGGTCCTGCCAGCCATCCGAAGTCCTGCCTGCCATCCGAGGTCCTGCCTGCCATTAGTGTTCCTGCCTTCCATCCGTGGTCCTGCCTGCCATCCGAGGTCCTGCCTGCCATCCGTGGTCCTGCCTTCCATCCGTGGTCCTGCCTGCCATCCGTGGTCCTGCCTACTATCCGTGGTCCTGCCTTCCATCCGTGTCCCTACCTTGGCTGCCGCCGCGGACCTAGTCGCGTCCGCAGAGCGACCTGGTGACTCCCGCTGCCGGCGGGCTCTGGCGAAGACCAGGAGTTCGCTTAGACCCCGCTCCCGGGTTGCGGCTAAGGTTGTTATCCTCGCGGTGGTCCAGGGAGTCCACTGACTATTCCCCTGAGACTGTGACAAGCGCCTTCAGGCAACTTTGATTCAAAGTGTAACATTTTATTAAAAAAATACATAAAATTTGACTTTGATGCCAAAAATGTGATCCAAACACATTTTATATCTCCAAAATGTAATAAATAAACATGTGTAGAGTTCAGAGATACCTCACAGTCATATGTTCAAATTAATAAATCATCATAATATTACTAAAACTGAAATAACTAAATATCTGCTTTCCAGCTAGAAATATTAAGATACAACATGCAAAATATAGTAATAAAACAGAATAAAAAGGCACCCCTAAAACCTATATACTTTTTGAAAGCAGACAACCAAGGCATTTGCCTTGATTAACAGTCGACAGCCTGTACCATCCTCATGCAACTTTGTGACACACAAATTATTTTTAAAAAATGCATAGAAAATGCCATGCATACAGTTGTTGCACCAAGATCATGTCTTTAGCACATAAAGCACTGCTATTCCTGCCTGGACTAGTTCTAAAGGTCATACATTTTTGTTAATTGTCCACTGTTTTAAAATAATTAAGGCTTCCAGATTACACTTTCCAAAGTAGCATTGCAAAACTGAATTATAGCTAGACATTGGATCCCATGAGGAATAGCTCCAGACATGATTTCCTCTAGTTGGGAAATATGAAGTGTTCTTTTTTTCCATTGTAGATGAGACTAGTTTAGCCTAGTTCTGTATAGTCCAGTGGGTTATAGTGAGGTGAACAGAAACTCTAAGACTTTATTAAGTGATTATGCTGACATTTAGCACTCCCTTACAGTATACATTATGAAAGAAAAAGTTCTGCTTTTTGTAATGCCTTGTACTTTATGGCTATATACAGTGATATTTTGAGTGAATCTAATATATAAAGCTGAGTGTATGTGTATGTATGTATGTATGTATGTCCGCTAAAGGAATCTGTACCGTCACGTTTACAATCACCAAATTTTGCACAGCCACTCTCTGTGACTCAGGGAACATCATAGACTCGGTTTTGAGCTGACTTTTTCACCCCGTGCTTTCCAAAATCCATTTATTAACCACCATGTGCAGGAGCCATTGTCTGTTGCTGTGGCAGTTGGAAGGTGAGCCGTGATTGGTTGGTGTTGTGCCACAGGTCATTAATATGAGCTCTGAGCTTTGATTAGTTATATAGGCATTGAATAGAAGACAACTTATGTGTGAGCTAAGATGGATAGGATACACAGATAGGGGAAGATTTATAAGAAATGTCTGAGGTAAAACTGTTCCAGTTGCCCATGGAAACCAATCAGAGAACAGCTGTAATTTTATAAACAGCTGTGGGAAAAGGAAACTTGAGCTCTGATTAGTTGCCATAGGCAATTAAAGCAGTTTTGCTCTCAGACACTTCTGATAAATCTCCCCATAGACAAAGTGCAAGTCGAGACAGAGACAGTCACTGGTATGAGAGTTTCAGAGACTGTCACTGTAATGAGAGTGTCAGAGACAGTCACTGTAATGAGAGTGTCACAGACAGTCACTTGAATGAGAGTGTCACAGAAACTCAAATGAGTGTCAGAGACAGTCACTTGAATAAAAATTTCAGAGACCGTCACTGGATGAAAGTGTCAGAGACAGTCACTGAACGAGACTTCCAGAGACAGACAGTCACTGAACAAGACTGTCAGAGACAGTCACTGAAAGAGACTTCCAGAGACAGAAAAGGTCAGAGACAGTCAAAAAAGTTTATTAAAAAGAGATGGTCAGTGACAGAGATGGCTAGGGACAGTCTCAGACAGTTTATAGATACACATAAAATGGTTGTGATATCAGATATGAGCAGTGATGCCAATAGGACATTCACATGAACATGCACAGGCTTCACAGTCAATCAGGACACAGAATCAGCTACTACTGGTGCAGAGCAACGCAGGGAAAACACAGAACTGACAGCACAGAACACTGGAGCTCTGCATCATAGTAAGAAATGATCATACAGTAATCTACTACACCACAAAGAAAAAAATATATATATATATATATTAAAACATGTCCACCTACACTATAAGACACCTACATAGGAATAAAAAGATGAATACATGACAACATAGTGCCCTCTCTGTGGGCACCCAGGCCATCACCCCAGCACAAAGTTTGCCTGATAGGACTCAAAGAATCTTCCTGCAGTCCCAGGCAACTCAAGATATGCTGCTCTTAGAGGTATTTTAAAGCAACAAATCATTGGCTGCTTGGGACTGCTGGAAGAGTGAGAATGTGTAGAAAGGGGTTATCTTTGGAGGTTGTCCTGCTGGCCCCATGTTTGTACCTATACAGAGGGACTCTGAAGATAAGATACAATGTGGTCCAAATTTGCCCTTATTCTTTCAACTGTATTGGCGTCCTCAAGAGGCCGATACGATTGAGATCTGTGATACAGCAGGTAGAAATAATGTGCTGCTTAAAATGCTGTGTTGGCACTTTGCAATAACTAAGTGGGTTTTGATTGTGGATTGGGCACCCGGTCTCTAAAAGGTTTGCCATCACTGCCCTAGGCACTTACATTACTTAAGCCCCTATTGGTGCTGTCAAGCTAAGAAGTCTGCCCACAACCCCCTGCTTCAGGCTGTGTTCACATGATGCGTTTACATTTAATTTTGAAATGCATTGGGAAAAATTCATTTAAATTTTAAACACATTTAAATATGTTTTGCCCAATGTATTTGCACTACAAGCACAATGGAGAGGAGTTTCTTTATTCTACATTCTTGCATCTACACTGAAACACTTGCGATTGGGAATGTGTCATTTTGCAACTCATAAAAATTTCAATAAAAAGTGATAGAGTTGAAAAGTTATACAAATGGTGTAAGAATGAAAAGTCAATATTATTATTTAATATTTGGTACCTATAGGAATTAGGTAATCACGTGGACCAAAAGAATAAAAGGGAGGTGACATTTGGAGTACACAGTGAAAGCTGTAAAAACAGAACCCACAAAAATGTAAAAAAAACATTTCTGCATTTGGTTTATTGCATTTGGAATTTTTTTTCATGCTCACAGTAAAGGGCATGGAAAATTAAATGCTACCAATAGTAAGTACAATTTGTTACACAGAAAACAAGCCCTTATTATGCTCCGCACATGGAAAATTGGGGAGCAAAGAATGGAAACTCAAAAACAAAAAGGGTAGGAAGGGGTTAAAGTATCCTTACCATAAAGGAGACATTTGATTTAAAGACTATGCTTTCTGTGCAGTAGATGGCATAGGTTCTCTGCTAGTTAACTGTTTACCTCAGTAGTATCCGCCCACCAACAAGCCCCCTTATTATTATTAATATCTGACAACATAAAAAGTGATAGTCAATACCAGGCATCTCCTTTAAAATTGACATCTTTCACAGAACATTGGCTTTAGATCTGTAACAATTTAGTTTTGTTTTTCTTGCGCAGATGCCAATTTGTGTTTGACTAATATTTACGTATGAAAATCAACAAATATCTATGACAAATGTTTTCATAGCAGAAAGTAATGACCCCATTTAATCTACCTTAGCACAATTATCTGATGATGCATGAAATGTTATTACCCAAAGCCCTTCTGAGCTAGAAAGAGTTAAGCTGGTATCTAAGCAGCTTCAGAACTGATGCCAGACCACAGGGCAGTCAGCAGTCCTCTGGATGAAGCAATGTGTGCCTATGTGGGAGCATGCTGTTCTGGAATAAAGTTGACGGAATGATACTAGCAGTTGTGACATGTGAAATGACATATCTGATCCATTGCTCGTGTCCCCATAAGAGATCTGTAATATATATAGCTACCTGCCAGTCACTAAGGGATAGCTGTCTACAGCAAGAAATCTAATATGACAAGAATAAACTTAACTTGAGGAGCATCTGTTGCTCTGTCATAATGTGTGACAGTTTTTAGCTACAGTAACAAATAAACATAGCTATTCACAGGACACAACACTGTAGCTGATGGTAACCCTTAAATGCTTAAGGTGTTATTACCCCAAAATATGTTTTACTTTTTGTGATACAGGATGTTTTTAAATAGCCAATTTTAGGTTCCAATGCCAAGTTCCCTCTTTCCAGTCACAGGCCTCAAAAGTCACAACATAAAAACCGTGATGTCTGTGTAGAATATCACCAATACCACTGAGGCCAGTGACTCCTGACGCTTCTAACCCAGATCAAGGTCTAAACATTGAGTTGGGGGTCTCACTGCATTTTTTTCCTTTTTGTTGCCCCAGACTTGGCCCCCCTGTAGTGACCCAGCCACTTGTTGACTCCTTTTCATTGTTACATAGAAAGAGCCCTGACCTTTTTCTGCACATGCAATTGTATGAGGGTTTATTATTTCCAAGACAAGTTGTAGCATTAACGGCACTGTTGTTGTTGAAAATATGTATATATGATGAAGTGAAGTGAAGTGCAACTCTTTTAAGCCCTTAACGACCCTTGGATTTTGCATTTTCATTTCTCATTCCCCACCTTCAAAAATCCAATTTTTTTTATTTTTCCATGGAGAGAGCTTGTTTTCTGCATAACAAATTGCACTTAATAATGATGGTATTTAATATTCCATGCCATATATTGGGAAGCAGGAAAAAATGCAATGCTACCATTTTTAGGACTGTGCAGCCTTTTGATCACTTTTTATTTAATAATTGTTATTGTATTTTGTTAGATTGGACACTTTTGGACGTGGTTATGGCTTCCATGTTTATTATTTTTACTGTTTATTTATATTTATATCAGTTGTAGGGAAAGGGGGGTGGCTTGAATTTTTAATTTTTTTTATTTAATTTTTTTCCCTTTTTTTATTTTATTTTTTTGTATTTTTCGGACCCCCTAGGGCAGTGGTGGCGAACCTATGGCACGGGTGCCAGTGGTGGCACTCAGAGCCCTCTCTATGGGCACCCAGGTCCTCAGCATAGAGTTCATAAGACAGGACCCATGGCCTCCTCCTGCAGTTCCAGGCCACACAGGACATTGAGGACTATTTTAAAGCAACACATCCTTGGCTGCCTGGGACTGCAGGAGGAGTGAGAAGATGGGGACAGAGCTGGATTATAATTCGATCTCCTGCCATGGGCCCTGCATTCTTCTTGTACAGGGGACCCGGGAAGTAGGCTACATTAATGGTCTGAATTTCTCCTCTTTCTACTGTACTGATGTCCTCAGGACGCCAATACGATGAAAGCTTTGACAAAGCAGTAAGCAATAATTTATGCTTAAATTGCCGTGTTGGCACTTTGAAATAAATTAGTGGGTTTTTGTTGTCGTTTGGGCACTCGCTCTCTAAAAGGTTCGCCATCACTGCCCTAGGGTATTTTAACTCTAGGTTGTCTTAGTGATCCAACCATATACTGCCATACTACAGTATGGAAGTATATGGATATTTTTCACATCATCTATTACAATTGCACATTGTAATAAATTGTGCGAAACAAGACAGCATTGGGTCTTTGTGTGACCCGAGGCTGTCAAAGCAACGGATTGCCCGGGGAGCGAGGACCTGAGCCAGAATGCCCATGCCCTTGGCATCTCCTTGTCAATGAAGCCATGATCAGGGTCCTTTGGGTTGTCGAGCGCAAAAGAATTTTGGAGTTGGTAAGCCAAAAATTAGATATTAGACAATTGGCTGGGAATATTTTCTCCTTAGTAGACAGCTGGAAGATGATATGCCATAACCAGGAATATGTCCCCTAGCTCACATCATAAAAAGGGTAGAGAAATCAAAAATAGCATGCCATCATCTACTCTTTGTCAGTCATCTTGAGTCTCCAACTCCAACTGTAAGGCTGTCCCAAAAAATGTTACTATTTCAGTAGTTTTGTATGTATTGTATGTATGTATGTATTATATTGTATTGTAACCTTTTTATGTGACAATTTTTTAGTTTATATGTGTGCACTGCATCTTTTGTATACTACATTTTAAAACCTGATTAGCCTCTGCTTGTAGCCTCAGAAAATCAAAGTTTCTGAAGAGATAGGGGCTCATTTACTAAGGGTCCGCGGACCGCACAAACGACGGATATTCTGACGATTTCTGATTTGCGCCCCATTTAAAAGGGTATTGCGCCACACACATCATATTTTGCCGCAATCGCACTGGGTTTCATGCGACACAAATCGGGGGGCGGGCCTTCATGCGATCCGACGGATTTGGACTGAGAGCGGGATTTAACATTTAAATTCTGTCGCAAGACATACACTTACATGCACCAGGTGGACCAGAGCGGGGAAGCGACGGATGCAGGATATCGTGCGCACAATCTTAGTGAATCGCAGCAAAGTTCATAGTTCAGTTGGACAGTCCGGATGCGGCATCGCGCAGGGACCAGGTAAGTAAATGTGTCTAGTAGTGTTACCAAGATCCATTCTTTAGTAATCATATAGATAATTGCATAATTGTAAATATGTAATTTGGGTTTCTAAATTGTTGAGGAGCTTAGTCATGCGCCTATTTACCTTATTAATAATCATTGTTAATTTAAAGATAGGTGGTGGCAGCAATGGTTATGGGTGCCCCTGCGACCCATGCAGGTGAACCCATATGCCCCTAGTCTCACTTACCTCACCAGATTACAGCCCTGTCTCCCACAGCTTGGTGTGCACGTCCCCGGCTCCTAGGGCACGCGCGGCGACTCTGTAAAATTTAAAGGGCCAGTGCACCACTAATTGGCGCTGGCCGGCTGCCAATTCTGTTAAATAGCCAGCCTCTTCCTGTGTACCCTGCCGGTTCTTTGTGCCTTTGAGAAAGCTTTGTTCCCTATGCTTGTGTTCTGAATTCCAGTTGTGACCCTGGTTCCGTTCCTGACTACGCTTCTTTGCTGCCTGCTCTGACCTACTGCTACTTTCCTGACTCTGATCCTTTGCTTCCTGTCTCGACCTCCTGCCTGTCCCCGAGTCTGGATAAGGTGATGGTTTAATTGTTTAGATTTTAATAGTTGGTGAATTGTGGGACATGTTTATGATTTTATTTGTTTTTTTATTTTTATATCAGTTATAACTAAAGAGGGGTCAATTTAAAAATTTTTTCTGTATTTTTATACCCTCTATGGTACTTGAATTGTAGGGGGTAACATATTACAGTATTGCAGTATATGAGGATTTTAAAACAGATCCATAACAGTTTGTCACATGACAGGTCTGGGAGTCTCACATCTACAATGTCATGGCAAATGATTGCATTCATGCCACCAGCATTTAAAGGCCACCACTCATGGGACCATTCGCTGTTAGCAACAGTTGTTTGCTGCATTATGCTATAAACACCTGTAAGTCCTCTTCATACATCTGCAACCTCACTAGGATGTACGTGTACCAGGTGCAGTCCACAACATATCCACAGATCAGCTATTCTTTGCAGCTTTACAGCAACAAAATAGACATATTGGGGCACATTGACTTCCCCGACCCATTGACGCCACTCATCTGGAATGTCCGACTAGGATTTGGAGCTGCCGCGATTCACTAAGATCATGCGTCCAATTTCCCCGCTGAGGTCCGCCGGAGTTCACCTTCTTCTTCCCGATGCATGTGCTGCATCGGGAATAGCGGTCTGTGCCGCTTAGTGGAGTGTGGCGCTGCACTCCACTAAGCGGCACAGACCGCTATTCCTTCTGGGCAGCGCTACATTGCTACAAGCATACCTCCCTTTACTGATTCCACTTTACAGACTGAGTTTGATAAAGGTCTATTGTTGACCGAAACGTCGCGTATAATAGTTTGTATCAATAAAAAAACTCCCTGCAACCTATACAGTGTGACTGGAGTCCAAGATTTTCTTACATGTTTCATTTGTGTCACATGAAAGCCAGCACCGATGCGCCACAATCCAGTCGCGTGCGCCAAAAACCCGGGCAATTCAGCGCAAAACTGAAAAATTCGGGAAACCCGACGGAAATGCGACCGACGGACCCTTAGTAAATGTGCCCCAATGAGATCATGCATCTAAATGCAGTGAGACCATGCATCTAATTTGCATCCAGTATAAAATTTATCACCAACTATAGAAAAAATACTTTTCCTATGTTCTATAGGAGCAAAAAAACAGTTAAGGAGAGGGTTGACATGTTCCTGTTATTAAAAATTTTTGCTAGGTCATGACCATAATTGAATTGATAAGATACAGGGGCAACAGATCATTTCCACAAGAATTGTGAAATCACTATAAACAAAATTCACCCCCAAATAAATAAATTTGTAGTACTTAGCAGAGTCAATATTCGTCACAATGGTAAAATAAAGTGTTTGATGTCTATCTAATAATTAACTGTAACTCCAAATTCTTGTTACTATAGTTCCTAAAAATCTATTACATAATATGATACACAATTATCAGATGAGTCTTATCCAATGTTATCCTACATCCTCATGTCCATTATAAAGATTATCCATTGTCCTCTGCTTAAAATTAAAGGGGTTTTCCACTTAAAGCACACTCCAGCAAATATTTAATATGGTTTGCGTAGTGAAAGGTTATACAATTTTACAATATACTTTCTGTATCAATTCTTCACAGTTTTGTAGATCTCTGCTTGCTGTCTTCTTGCTGCCTTCATTGCTTACTTCCTGTAGATAAACATGAGTCCATGGTCATGCGACTTCACACAGGTGCACTGCTCGTTATAACACACAGCTCTGACAACATTGTACTATAACTAACCGTGCACCTGTGTGACATCACCTGACCATGGACTGGAATTTATCTACAGGAAGAAAAATATTAAGCTTCCTGTTGTATTACATTGACAAGCAGTGAACAACCCTTGCGGGTGCCCAAAGTGAATGAGCTGAGCGCACCAGGTTTTTTTTGGTCAGTTTAACTGGTGTGCGCCACAATTATCTTGCACTTTCAAAGTAAAGTATGGTACTTTTTTCACGCTCCTTTCAAGTCTATGAAGATGTATCAAAACGTATTAAACTTGCGAGAATTGCAAGTGCAATGCGAGTGCAATGCGTTATAATTGGATAGGTTGCTGGATGATGTGAAAAAAAGGCAGGAAGTGGAATGTGGGTACCAATTAAAGGATCATGTGATTTGAAACATGCACATGAAAAACGCATTGAAAATGCAGTTAAAAAGCAAACAACAATCAAAACGCAAAAAGGCTAATAACTCCTAGCAAAAACTTACCAAAAACGCAGTTTTTCATGCATTGGAAAAGTTTCTATATGTAGGAATTGCATGAAAAAGGTCTTCATTAATGTATAAAGTATATTTTTACTAAATAACATTATTTAATACTTTTAAAGAGAATTGCATTAGCTGTCATGACATTACACGCTATCTTAGATAATTGGAATGCGTTATCTGGACTAAAGAAAGGGCTCTGTATTTCAAAATAATGAATAGCAATGATTAGAAAATGCCAAGGACAGCATTACATTCTGATTTCCAGACTGGTTTCAGAACGCAGGGTTTTAAGATTAGGATAAATGGCCATTAAACATCATTGTAATGTCTCTATGATAACAACACATTGTCCTTCAATAAGTATACAGTACAAAGTGTATAAAATAATCAGATAAATAACATAAATAAGCTTTTTAAATATCAAAGGAATATATTGGGCAGCATAATGCCATAGGTAATTCAACATCTTCTCTAGGTTTGGTTATTGGTTATCGGTATAAGACAGATACATTTAAATTTAAATACATTTACAGACATTGCTACAGAATGCAAGCTTAAAGGGGTATTCCAGGAATAAGCATTATTCATATGCAAATGGATACTCAAAATATAAGCTAATGTGTAATTAGTTGTTATTTAAAATTTTGCTCCCCTTAGCAGAAAATGCTGATGACATAGACTGTAATGAAGAATTAAAATGCTACTGGCCCTTTAATCAGTCCGTTAATTTCCTCCGCGCGGTCCGTCTCAGAACAGAAGATGGCTGCTGGTCACATGTCTACATCACATGTCCTGCAACTGCCTGGGCAGGTCATGTGATCACCACTAAGTTTGGCTGTAGTCAGTTGGTTGCAGTGCATCCAGTATGGCCAGTGTTGTGGTGATGGCAGTTACACATCATTACTATGGTAACAGAGCAAGAAAACCTGTTACATCATCACTGGGAGCAGAGCATAAGAGGGAGGAGGAGGAGTTACTGAGAACTAAAGGATTATGGAACTTGTAGTTTCCAGTGGCGGCCATCTTAGTGATAACTCCACCTACTTTAGAGAGGCCATAAATTTTGTAAATCATAAAATCAAACTATTTAAGCTCCGTTTTGTGACTAATGACATTGAGTATTGTTGTATTCATTTATTTATATCATCATGGGTTTTTGTGTCAGACATTCATATTCCCGGAATACCCCTTTAAATTAGCAAATATAGTTGCTTGTAAATACACTTTTGGTAGTTAATCAGCTCAGCTTTCTTTTTACACTGTCATAGAATCCTCTGACATACTACAATTACACTTTCTACAAAATTAGAGAATATAGAGGTTTATAAAATAGCCACCGTATTAATTAAAAGCTAATACTGGTATACACAATATAGAGTCAGTAAGGCTATTTTCATTTATATGTCTTATGATATGTGATAGGATATGAATAACTTTTTAAATATATTTGTCATTTTGGCAATGGGAGGACATTCATTCTCTTACTGACAACTGTAAAAGACTCCTATTTCATGCAGCAAGAATAGTCTTCATATAACTCCAGTGACGTGTATTGGGATTTTACAATCACTCCTGCTCCTGTGAAAAATATATACATTTCCACTTAATGAGAAAACCCCATTTATATAATTACCAGGATTCTAGCAAATATTGTACCGCATTTTATAGTTTTGCTGTTGTTTAACTTACTAAGGGCACAGATTTTGGCTTTACTTTACCCCTTGACGGTAATGTTAAGCCATGTTCCATCATGTCATACCTAAATAAAGCAACACCAACAACTACTTTCTATTTTAATCTACTAACTACTTGCGATGCACTGTCTTTCTACTGCTCAACATCAAATGAACAACCTAAGGCCCTTTTCACACTTGCATTTTTCACGCATGTGTTCTGCGCATACTTTTGATGTAAAGAACTTGCATCGTACACTGACCCATTATCAGAGAAAAGACCAGCGCTTCAGGAGGTTGTCGATATAAAAATATTTCCTTTATTCGGTTCCACTAAAAAACAAACGGCTTAGTGCAGTACACAGGAATACATGGTTCTCCAGAAAAACCTTCCCGTTTCACTCAGATGAGCTTAATCATAGTTAGCCTAAACAATGACTTCCAATTCCATTTGAAAGTCATGCTCTAGGGCGGCGTGTGACGTCACAGCCACATAACATGACATGAAAACGTTTTTCACTGACCGAACCATGATGGCACCCTGATCGGACTCTGTGGTATCTAAGATGTTTGACAAAGGTAGTAGGTTCCATCTGCTAATTAACGCTGTATTTTTGCAACCATAGACCTAACAAAGGGCCCAATTGCTGCCATGAACACCTATCTACTGGACCATCTAAGTCAGTGGTGGCGAACCTATGGCACGGGTGCCAGAGGTGGCACTCAGAGCCCTCTTTATGGGCACCCTTGCCATCACCCCAGGGTACAATTTGCCAGACAGGACTCAAGGCCTCTTGTTGTCCCAGGCAGCCCAGGACCCCAGAAGGAAGCTACAATGATAATCCAAACTTCTCCTTCTTTCTACTGTTATCGTGTCCTTGGGTGCCATTACAATTTAAACCTGTGAAAGAGCAGGTAATAATAAGTCACTGCTTAATTTGTCGCATTGGCACTTTGCGAAAAATATGTGGGTTTTGGTTGTAGTTTGGGCACTCTGTGTCTAAAAGGTTTGCCATCACTGATCTAAGTGATCTCCCTGATTTTCAGGAAACTGTAAAGTGCACTGACAGCTGATCTACAACCAAGAGGACAGACCAATGAGTAATCAGGCAAAAGCTAAGGTCAGGGCAGACGTAGAGTGAGGAAATTAGTAATTGAGCAGTCAGCACGGATTAAGATAAAGAACAGCACAGATAAAGATGTCAGAGCTCAGCAGTGGTATCCCCCTGGGCAAATAACAGCCATGACTAGTAGGTAGGGGCGTCAATTAGCTGCCACCAATCTATTTCCAAGTCGCATGGGGCGTACTCGAACCCTTTGGTTCTCGGTCTTTTTCAACTATGTCTTAGGGGCGTACGTTTTCTTTTATCACTTATTTAGGAACAATATGAAATATATCCATATTTCTATGTAATGTTTTCTCTTTGTTACAATCTGTAAGTTATAGGAAGTGCCTAAGAAGTTTCATGACCACTAGTAAACAAAGTGAAATGCTTCTCAGTATTAGGTTTTACAATTCTTTGTCCACTAAGGCTGGGGAGATTACAAAGCCAGGAGAATGCAAACAATACAACCTATATCCATTGCTAGGCAATATATGTAGAATCTGCACATTGACGACTCACTGATGTAAATGCTGAACTGTACTTCATTCAGATCACACTAAAGCTGTCATGTCCACACGGTATGAAATGTCATCAAATATTGTTTCCAACTTCACTGCTTCCATTGCAAATCTGTGACATTGTACAGTAAGGAAAGGTTAGCAATTCTTCAGATTATTTCTGTATCAAGGACAGTATGTATTTACAATATGTACTGTACTTTCTTATCCAGCGTCCTTAGGCTGATTACGCAGGCTCCAACGGTAACTCCAAAACCTTGATAACTTCATTAGTGCTGACAACCCAAAAACCTCATGGAATGTAAAATTGTAAATTAAGAGTATATTGAGAACCAGCAGAGGCCAGCGGTAAATTGTTTTAAAGAACTTGACCAGCATGACCTACCCTGCCATCATAGACAGGGCACATAACCTTTAAAAAAGCATCAGAAAAGCGAGTGTGGGAGCTTGGTGGCGAGTGTGCATTGAAGTGTGTGCAGTGTCCTAAGTGGGACTTACATTTAAGGGACTTAAGTTTGAGGGACTTTAGCAGGTAACTGCTGTATTTTGTGTTACTTTGACTGTAAATTCTTCTTTCCGTGCATATTTCTATTGTAATCCCCATTAGAACAATGGACTTCATAAGTGGCATTGCTAAAAAGTGTACATCCTGTGCCATGTATGCTTTCCTTGAACAGCCGTTCTAGGGGGAATACTGCTGTGTGGGATGTGTGAAAATTGCTCATCTGGAAGCCCAGATTCTGGATCTAAGTTTCAAGGCTGCGGGCAATTGACAATATGGAGCGAAGTTTGCTGCTCCTGGAGCACAAACTCTCTGGGGAAGATGGGTGTGGGGAGGGAAGTATGGAGGTGCAGAGTGAGGGGGCAGCTAGTTGGGTAACATGTAGAAGGCGAGGTAGAGGGAAGAGTTGTAGGGAGTCTAGTCCTGATCTGGTGCACCCCAATAAGTTTGCCAGGCTGGCGGATGAGGGGGATATCAGCTTTGGGGTAGCAATGCTGCAGCAAGACGTGGCCTCTAGCAACCAGGGGACTGTCTGCTCTAGTAAGAAGGGTAATGGGAGCACAGACAAGGTCAGACAGGTGCTGGTAGTGGGAGATTCGATTATTAGGGGAACAAACAGGGCAATCTGTCACAAAGACTGTGCATAGCGAACAATGTGTTGTTTGCCGGGTGCTCGGGTTCAGCATGTTGCGGATCGGGTTGACAGATTACTGGGAGGGGCTGGTGAGGAACCAGCGGTCATGGTCCACATTGGCACTAATGACAAAGTAAGAGGTAGGTGGAAGGTCCTTAAAAATGATTTTAGGGATTTAGGCCATAAGCTAAGGGCAAGGACCTGAAAGGTAGTTTTCTCCGAAATACTGCCTGTACCACGTGCCACACCAGAAAGGCAGCGGGAGATCAGGGAGGTAAATAAGTGGCTCAAAAGTTGGTGTAGGAAGGAGGGGTTTGGGTTCATGGAGAACTGGGCTGACTTTTCTGTCGGCTACAGGCTCTACAGTAGGGATGGGCTGCACCTCAATGGGGAGGGGGCAGCTGTTTTGGGGGAAAAAATGGCTAGAAGGTTGGAGGAGTGTTTAAACTAGAGACCTGGGGGGAGGGAAACTATACTTGTGCAGGGCAAATAGACAGTGTAGATAGAGAGCTGGGAAGAGTCATAGTCCATGGGGGAGGAAGGGGGGCTGGAATGAGATTGGGGAATAAGAACAAAAGGAATACGGACAGGGAAAACCATATAAAGTGTATGTACACAAATGCCAGAAGCCTCACAAACAAAATGGAGGAACTGGAACTCTTGATGTTGGAGCAGAAATATGATATAGTGGGTATCAGCGAGACATGGCTGGACAGTAGCTATGACTGGGCTGTTACTATAGATGGTTACAGTCTATTTAGAAAAGATCGTATAAATAAAAAAGGGGGAGGGGTTTGTTTATATGTGAATTCTTGCCTCAAGCCTGTCTTGCGAGATTACATCAGTAACGCAAATGCAAATGTGGAGTCCCTATGGGTGGAGATAAGGGGAGGGAAAAAGAATAATAAAATATTACTAGGGGTTTGTTATAAGGCTCCAAATATATTGGAGGCAGCAGAGGAAATGCTGATAAGTGAAATGGATGCGGCTTCAAAGCATGGTGAAGTACTTATCATGGGGGACTTTAATTACCCAGATATTGACTGGGGGGCAGAAACCTGCAGGTCCTTCAAAGGCAGCAGGTTCTTGTCAACAACAAATTACCTGTCGCAAATAGTCCTGGAGCCAACAAGAGGGAGGGGGCACTGCTGGACCTTATCCTAACCAACAGACCTGATAGCCTATCAGAACTACAGGTTGGGGGGAACCTGGGGAATAGTGATCATAATATCATTGATTTTGTATTAGGCTTTATTAAGAACGTTAGAGAAGGGGCAACCAACACTCTAAACTTCAGGAGGGCAAATTTTAAGCAACTAAGGGAAGACCTTAAAGGCATAGACTGGGATAATGTTTTCAAAGACAAAAGCCCCCCCAAAAAAATTGGGACTTTTTCTCATATATTCTGAAAAAGTCCTGGAAGAAACACATACCTTATGGGAAAAAGCATAAGAGGAACAAGAAACAGCCAATGTGGCTAACTAGTCTTGTAAGGAAAGGAATAAGCGAGAAATATAAGGCATTTAAGGTGCTAAAACGTGAAGGTAGCGATGAGGCATTACAGGATTATAGAGAGAAAAATAAATCCTGTAATAAGCAGATAAAGGCCGCAAATATAGAGACTGAGAGAAATATTGCCAGGGAGAGCAAAAATAATCCCAAATTAATTTTCAAGTATACAAATGATAAGAAACTAAAAACAGAGATTGTGGGTCCCCTTAGAAATAACATGGGGGTCATGGTGGAAGGAGATGAGGAAAGGGCCAATCTACTGAATGTCGCCTTCTCAACTGTCTTTACCCAGGAAAATCCCCTGGTGGAAGACACAATGAGGAATAATGTAAATTCTTTTTGGAATGTCAGATGGCATACAACCCCGGGTTCTGCATGAACTATGTACCGTGATAGACAGACCGTTAGTTTTAATATTTGAAGATTCACTGAGGACTGGTTATGTTCCTCAGGACTGGCGCATAGCAATTGTGGTACCAATACACAAAAAAGGATCAAATAGCGATCCTGGAAACTACAGACCCGTGAGTATAACTGCTGTGGTGGGGAAAATATTTGAGGGGTTTGTTAGAGATGCTATCCTGGAGTATCTCACTGTGCACAACCTTATAACCCAGCGTCAGCATGGGTTTATGAGAGATCGGTCCTGTCAGACTAATCTGATTGGTTTCTACGAGGAGGTAAGTTCAAGACTGGATCTGGGGGACGCTGTGGATGTTGTATATCTGGACTTTTCAAAGGCATTTGACACCGTGCCACATAAAAGGTTGGTATAGAAAATGAGACTGCTGGGAATAGGAGAAAATCTGTGTATCTGGGTAAGTAATTGGCTTAGTGATAGAAAACAGAGGGTCGTCATTAATGGCACATAAGATTGGGTTGATGTTACCAGTGGAGTGCCACAGGGGTCAGTATTGGGGCAATTTCTTTTTAATATTTTTATTAATGACCTTGTAGTGGGTTTACACAGTCAAGTTTCAATATTTGCAGATGATACTAAACTGTGTAAAGTAATAATTACTGAGGTCGATAGTTTAGCATTACAGAGGGATTTGTGGAAGCTTGAGGAGTGGGAAGAGAAATGGTTGATGAGGTTTAATGTAGATAAATGTAAAGTTATTCACTTGGGCCATGGAAACAAAAAGTATATTTATGTTCTAAACGGTCAATTACTTGGTAAAACTGGAGCTGAAAAGGACTTGGGGGCATTGGTGGATGGTAAACTTAATTTTAGTGACCAGAGCCAGGCGGCTGCTGCTAAAGCAAATAAAATTATGGGATGTATCAAGAGAGGAATAGATTCTTATGATAAAGACATAGTTTTGCCCTTATACAAATCCCTGGTCAGACCACACATGGAATATTGTGTACAGTTTTGGGCACCAGTGTATAAAAATGATATAGTGGAGCTGGAGCGGGTGCAGAGGAGAGCAACCAGGATTATTAGGGCAATGGGGGGATTAGAAGACAATGACAGATTACAAAATTTGGGATTATTCAGTTTAGAAAAAAGACGACTGAGGGGAGACCTCATTACAATGTACAAATACCTGAATGGACAGTACAAGGATCTCTCCAAAGATCTTTTTTTACCTAGGCCTGTGACCAGGACAAGGGGGCATCCTCTACGCCTACAGGAGAGGCGATTCTACCATAGCCATAGACAAAGGTTCTTTACTGTACGAGCATTGAGACTATGGAACTCTCTGCTGCAGGAGGTTGTTATGACGGACTCTAGGTACATGTTCAAGAGAGGCCTGGATGCCTTTCTGGAGAGAAAAAATATCACGGGTTATGGGGATAAAACATTTATTTAATTCTTAAAGGTTAGACTTGATGGACTTGCGTCTTTTTCCAGCCTTATATACTATGATACTATGATACAGGGGTTTTTTTCGCTAATTTCTTGCTCTCCACCTTCAAAAATCCATCAGCCCATCCATCAGCTCTCTTCATACACCCTTCTTAGATCTGTGGTGGATATATCACAGATTTAAGAGGTTGGCCACTTTACCTCATGTTTTTTGTAATGTGTGTGTAAGTGTGTGGGCGAGATATTAGGTAATCTAATATAAATCTATTAATAGTTTTGCACCGCTTTCTTAATATGTAAAGTGAAGCCTCCTGTCTTTTACTTCAGCAGCCAGAATTTGCTGTCCATAAAATGGCCAAAGATGGAGGGTGATCTCCAACTGGAGATTTTTCATGGACAGTTAGAGATCACATGACCCTCCATCTGCACAGGAAGGAAGGCCTTACTGATGAGGTAAAAGACTGGAGGCTTCACTTAACATATCAAGAGAATGCTGCAGAACTATGTTAAAGATGTGATGTCATACGGCTGTCTGCAAGTCTTGCGCATGCGCAGCAGCACTTTTCTTGTGCAGCCGATTGGAGACCAGTCTTGCGCAAGAAAAATGTGTGAAATTTGTAGACAGCCGGTTGACGTCACTGGCTGTCTGCTGTGCTTACAGGCAGGACATTATATGCATTTTTATTACGGGGGCATAAATAACTTATTAGCGGTTGGAGCCAGGAGACGCTTGGCTGACGTATGCCTGAGCACCTCAAAGGAGCCGAAAACAGGCAGTGGTGGCGACGCTATGGCATGGGTGCCAGAGGTGCCACTTAGAGGCCACATTGTAACATCTTGGAGAACTTTCTGTTTAGTAACCGCTAACCCGGATCAGTCCATTTATTAGACAGAAGTAATGGCATACAGAACACTGGCATACAGGAGCAGGGGGCAAACATAGGTAATACAGACCAATTATTGTGAACACTTCATTAATTGGATACCTTTCCATAATTTTGTGGGATCATTTAAAGGAAATACAGGTGGTCCCCTACTTAAGGACACCCGACTTACAGACAACCCATAGTTACAGACGGACCCCTCTGCCCACTGTGACCTCTGGTGAAGCTCTCTGGATGCTTTACTATTGTTCCAGACTGCAATGTACAGCTGTATGGTGTCTGTAATGAAGCTTTATTGATAATCCTTGGTACAATTACAGCAAAAATTTTGAAACTCCAATTGTCACTGGGACAAAAGAAAAAAATTTGTCTAGAACTTCAATTATAAAATATATAGTTTCGACTTACATACAAATTCAACTTAAGAACAAACCTCCAGACCCTATCTTGTATGTAACCCGGGGACTGCCTGTATACCATCAAAATCATCATAATACATCAGGGCACTTACTCCGTGACTGTGCTGATCTTCTTATATTTGTTATCTAGGTCAGATCCAGATCAGCTATGGGCATGTAACATGAGCCCTCTGTGCTCTGGCTTCACCGGCTGTTGTTACACTGCAGCAGCAGGTCTCAGTCACCCCCTCACCCCTGCACACCTTTCTGGCTCATTAACTTAAAAGTTGATTTTTGAAGTTGGTTTTACAAGAAAAGATGACAAGAAGATTACCACAGTCACAGTGCCTGGATATATGAGTAAATGTCCCTGGTTTATCATGCTTGATTTTGTTGGTAGAGTTTTTTTTAAAGGAAATCAACCACCCCAAAAACACAAAACCCACAAATAAGCACCTCCGCTTCTCATCATCTTGATCCCAGACGGACAGCGTCAGGATCAAGGTGCAGAGGAGCAGAGGTGTGTATTACTAGGTTTTGTTTCCTGAGTGGCTGACCTCCTTTAAGCAGTGCTTTTGCATTTGACTGTGGCACTTAAATGACACCCATGATGGGTACCAGTACCGATTATGGGTGATATTTCCCAGAATCCCCTAGTAAAGCACCAATGGCTCCACAGACCTACAAAATGGTTTTAACTGCAAAGTCTCCGCAAGGTGAACTCTTACTTCTGGACCCGGTTATGGGTGTTAACAGCAGATGTACTATGCATAATGTATTAGACAGCCGCAGTGTATAAAGAAGGCTAAGCTCATGACCCCTCTCGATACATCGTTAAAGATGCAGAACAGTAATAATATGGGGAGTGTTGTTAAGTTGTTAATTTATATCAGCCATACAAAACTACAAGTGCCTCCAGAACATAGAGGATGATCTTTTCCTGACCTTTTTTGTAATTTTCACTATGTACTGACTTAAAATATTGGCCACAATGCTGCCATATGGAAGAGGCCCAAAGTGTTTTTCTGAGAACGGTTACATAGTGTACACCTCAATGTCATATTGTTACAGCTAACGACTATAATTATTTGCCACTCACTCTTGTGATTGTCATGTGGTTGAAGAAAGGAATTTCTCCGCTAATGACCTTTGTCAAAGGTAATAGAAGTAGCTACTAAAAAGACGTTTACATTATTCTATATGTAAATGTACCTTAACTACTATGTTTGTAGTGTACATAAATATTGTTCTTATTGTGTCATAACTTTCGTCCAATGAAATCCTAGATTTTGGACCAACACCCACACTGGTCTTATTCTGTTGTGCAAAACAGCAAAATTTTCTCCAATTTACTACAAAAACAAAGTACTTTGACAATACCATGGGCAACAGAAAAGCTGTATATGTAGAACATTTAGGTACACTTTTATAATGTGAAATGGAGAGTAGGTAGAGAGAAAGATATTATATTATAATAATTTTTAATATATACATTAAGAAAAGTGTTGCAAACATATAAAACCTAAAGGTCCCACTAGAATATGATTCTGCTTTAGGAAAGAAAGTTCCCGAGCCCCTGGAAGAATCAAAGATTCTGTTGCCAAAATTTAAAATTTGATATTATTACCCAGTCAGAGTATTCATAATCTTAGGGATTTTCTGATGTAAAATATTTGAGTGGAGTTACCTGGCATAGAAACGTTATTATAGTATATAGTGTTGATATAGTCATAGCAATGTAACACATCCGTGCTTACTTTTTGTATATATGTTTTTCGTATATGCGTGTTTAGTGTGTATATATACATTTTCAATACAGAACAATTTTCCCTGAAAGTTACAAAAAAGTTGCCTACTCAGCAAACACACATACAAATAGCTTTCTGCTATTTGATGCCAAAGCTACTCTTTCTGGCTCCTAAACCAACTTAAAACATAGGGCAATGTCCCCCTGTCTGTAATCGGCATTGGTCCATGCTTGCAACATTACTCTGCTAAAATGTCAAACCATGGAGCTGTTTGTTATAAAACATGAAGGACATTACTTAAAGGGAGCATGTCAGCAACTTGCCCTGGACAAGTAAAGGCACCGTGCTGCAAATGATGATTATCTGAACCTGGCAATGCATCTAGTATACTGTAAACCTGTATACTGTAAGTATTTAAGGTTCTGGGGTCCAGAAAGGGTAGTAAAGCCATGCAGGGTATTAAAATTAGAGGGAAACAATTAAACAAGGCTATTCTCAGCTTTTCATGAATATCCAAAAATGTGGCATAATCCACAGAGGTATAATATGAACTCCCCCTTTTATTGGCTACAGCAAAACAAAGGTTCATACAGCTGGAACACGTTGTGTTACTCAAGCCAATAAAAGGATGAATGCCTACTATAGCTCCCAAACATCAGCCTATAATCACTGACCATGCAGAGCCCTGTGTATCAGACTGAGCACAGTGATAGGAATGGGACTCTTTGCATCATAGATTGATGGGATGTAAGGAGTCCCTACCCTGTCTGTTGTCAGTCCATGCCACAGGGCTATGCACTGTCCATGATCACATGCTGATCACGGATAGTGTGTAGCCACCCTAAAGGCAGTTTCACACTAGCGTGGTCACTCCGTGTGCAGTGTCTTTGGTCAGGGACCAGGCACAGTGTAGAACTTCAAGCATCATAGTGATATACTTGTACATAAACATGATTACAGTGCTGGCTCTGCTGTTACGTGGTGAAGCAGGAGTTTCGTCCCTGCAAGCATCATGGTGATATACATAATCATGATTACAGTGTTGACTCTGCCAGGTATATAGGGGGTATATAGGGATCCCTGGTTGATGGAGGATGGGGAGCCCGTGATGGTGAGGTAACCTGATTCATGGATCACAAGGAGGCACGTTGTGCAAATCATCTCACGATTCTTTATTGGAACTCAAGTAGCAGGAAACAGCCCAACATCAGCAGCAGCAGGTTCAGCAGGCTGGAAAGCTTCTAGGAGATAGCGGGTCCTCAGGAAGGGTTGTTTACAGCCTGGTAGTAACTTCAGGCTGGGCTGGGTAAGATGGACAGGGGACCTCTGCTCTAGCCTAGGTTCCTGACTGGTTACAGGTGTCAGGCAGCTGGCCTGAGACACCTCTGCTTCCTGGTAGTGTGTCTGGATGGCAGCTCTGCAGGAGCTGCACACTGGACTTGATTCTCAAAAGCTGACTAAACCCTCAGACCATGTGCTCCTGCCCACAAGGGGTTTTTATACTCCCATAGTGAGGTGACGGAACTCTCCAATCAGCTTCCAGCTTGCTTTACAATTAGAGAACATCATATCATTGGTTACAGACAATTGATAAGTTAACTCTTGCCCTCCCAGGCAGTGGTTCCAGCTGTAATTGCTTAGTTTACCCAACAGTAGCTTCTGAGTGAGTTGCGCAGGCTTAACAGACAGTTCCTGACAAGGAGAGGGCACTATTCGCAACAACTACCCACCCTATGCATTGGCAGTGTTGTTGCAAAGACTTTTTTAAATGCTTGGACTCTCCCCCTTCATTAATATTTTGTCCACACATGAGGAAAACTTTTGATTATGGTGGGGGCAGTCTAGTCTGAATGTGTTGTAATGCAATTATTACATTACATGCATCTTTATTGACCCAACAACAAACCGACTTATAATGTATCAGCCCATTTCTTTGTAGTGGTCATACAAAGGAGGCATGTGGCCTCTGAGGTGTGTATTATGAGGTACTGAAGAATGTATTATGATGTTACATGGCTGCGGAGGTGTATGTTATGATGTTATGATACAGCATCTGAGATGTGTATTGGGATCATTTACAGTGGCTGCTTTTAACCTGGCTTCTTCTGGAGATAAATGTGGTGCAACCCTCATCTTTATTGAATCCACCACAAACCAACTTATAATGTATCAGCCAATGCCTATATAGTGGTCATACAAAGGAGGCATATTATGAACTTATGCAACGACTGAGGTAAGTTCCTGAGTGTATATTATGATGTTCTGCAGGAGCTGAGGTATACATTCTTTTACAGCTTTTCATGAACAGGGACAAAATTTACCCCCTCAAACACGCCACTAAACCACATCCCTCTTTGTGTCCCTTTTTAGCTTATATATAAATTCACAAATTCACATTTTCTTTCAATTTTGTATTTTACACAGGTAAACACTTAATTCTAAAGTTTCCATTGATACATTTTGTTAACTGTTCAGCATTTTAATTCTAATTTTTAATTTGAGGTGCTATTTTCTATAATAGAGTTCACAGCTAGGAATAACGAGTTTACATTTTGAAAGACTGGAACTTTTGGGATGCGGTAACCTAACATGTGTATGATTTTTTTCATTTATTTTTATATCAGTTCTAGGAAAGGGAAGGGTGAAACTTTGAGATTTTTATTTACTTATTTGCTACCAGTGGTACGCTGTTAAAGAGCTGCATATATGATGGGTCCTGAAGACATGTTGTCAATTCCTGATGACTATCTGAGCATTAGTCTCGAGGATTTGCTGCAATATGAACTCCTGCTGTATGTATAGGTTCTGCCTATGAGGAGGTGATAGGGGAGGCCCTGCCGAAGACACCCTACAGGAGACTGTACTGATCTCGCCTCCTGGTTTCAAGCTATGCAGCTTTAGTGTTTCAGGACCAGGAACAGGTTGGTCTGGGGCAATGTGGGGCACATCGAGACAATCTCCCAACTGCCTGGGACAGCTTTAAAAATTTGGACCGTACCCTCATATACCTGAATGGTATTATGGTCATCTACAGTAGCTGAAGTGTAGCATGATGCTCTGAGGCAGCTAAGGTTTGTATTGTGAGGTTTTGCAGCAGCTGAGGTGTGTATTATGAGGTTTTGCAGAAGCTAGGGTGTGCATTATTAGGTTCTGCAACTGAGGTGTGTCCAGAAAACTAGTCCAACTAGCAATACATGGAGCTGTGAGACAGTTGAAGAAACAATGATCAGATCAGTCACAGTGTGCTACAATATGAAAACTGCAAGTTTTTCTTTCCAGAAGGAAGATACACAAGAATAGCTGTAGCCATCTGCAGTTATCACTGAATAAGAGAATGGAGCTCTGGTAACCGTCAGAGAAGTGAACTCCACTGGGATCCTCACAAAAATGTCTTAATCTTACTATTATGGCCTTTAAGAGGAGGAACATGGTGAGTTCTCAACATTAAGAAGATTTGTGGTGAGTGAACCACTGTCATCCAGTTGAGCTTTGTACCAGCTGACAACCTGTCAGGCACATTTAGCCCCCCCCCCCCAAATGGAAGCTTCCTTCCTCATTTACTGTAGAAAGTCGTTCTGCAGGATGATGTTGAAATGAGTCAGTGGCTACTGTGATTATAAAATGAATACCCTCCACTCTGCATGGTAATCCTGTGAATTGAGTCAGGTGGGTGTTCCTGAGCGGTCCTGAGTCAGGCTGTAACACCCCCTTCCTCTTCTGCTTACCGGTAAACACGCCTCCTGCACATAACTCATACTAAACTGCAGCACAGAAAGGGTATGAGTGATATATGCAGGAGGTATGTTTACCAGTGCCTAGAGGAGGAAGAGGGTGCTGCAGCCTGATTCGGGACCTGAGGAGAAAGAGAAGCAAATAACAAGATGTTTTATTTTATCCAATGATATTGATTTCTTGTGCTAATGATACAGCAAAAATTTCAGGGTCCCATCTAACATAAACTATAGTAGTAAGTCATTAGTCATGACAAATTATTTTCTAAATAAACCACAATTTTTTTCCTGTAATAATTGAAACTGTAACATTAGAAAATAGCTACAAAAAACAACTGACATTTATTTTTTGCACTAATATAATCTTTATTTTTCAAAACATATAATATTTGTTAAAAATATCTGATTTCAAATATTCAGAAGGAAGTATATTTACATTGAGAGTAAAAAACCTATGTACAAGATATAATTTACAATCATACATACATGAATAAATAGTATGTAATATGTTTGATATGTAACAGTCTTTTGGATTCTAAAGTGGTGCTGTGTATGCTGCAGCCCCCGTGGCTTTTATTTTAAAACTCACTTTTAGAAACAGGTTTCAGTTTTACAAAGAAACATTTTTGTATACTGTGTCATACAGTATTCTAGTAACAGGAAATGGTCTTGTTTTTACATAGCAACATGGTTATTAGATAGCTGACTTTTTCCATAAAATTCTGGATATCCATTTTGACATGTCCAAATGCCATGGTGTACGCAATATACATTCATGTGTATTGTATTCATGTGTTTTATTAATGTAAATTGAGAAATTTTGGCTTTTCTATGACACCAGCCCTTTAGTATTTTCGGATGTACTTCTGGTGTTTAGCCATGTACACTGTTTATGTTGGTCTCCCACATGGTGTATTTCATGTATCTATTATTACTTGTGTCTTTTTGTCCATACACATTCAAAGATACCGGCAAGGCTAGACTGGTTTTTAGTGAAAAATGTGAAAGTTTTTTTCAAACTGAAGATCAAATCTGTATATTGTAACATTTTGGGACCAGTTTTATGTGTGTGTTGTTATTTTTTTGTAGTAGGACCGCCATTAGTCACCTACCCTTTTCCAACTTACCCCATGTGTGAAATCACAACTTACGGTTATGCTACTAAGTTTCTCTACTTTGCATTCAGACATCTGACAAGTAAAGATGTAAGAACCAGTCACCCATGCCTTTAGTCTAGCAATAGAAGAGCCTATTCTATGCATAGGCTATCAATATGTTGGATCTCGGAAACCAGGGTGACAGTGTGAAGGGGCCAAGTATCTTATATTTCATAATTTTTCTTAGAGTCATAAGGTCACTCTTTAGTTATTCTCTAGACTTTTTGGCTTGACTTCCTTTGACACCCATAGGTCCTGAGATATTTTATATCCAGCATGCAAGCAAACCTTTACTACACCAGCTTTCATTATTGCCACTGCTGATAAGCAAAGCTTAATAAAAGTAGTTGTAATCCAATGTAGTTTGGATATATTTCATATATATTTTTTAATGGATGTATTGGTTACTACAATACAATAAAAGACAGATGTTAGTAATTTTTTTATACGCGCTATAACAATTGATTTCATTGTAGGCAAGATTAAGGAATGTTTTAAATTCAAGTTTTGATTACTACTCATGTTCTTATTTTTTAATTTGTGCTAATATACGATGTACTGCAATAAAATATGTAACAACATTGACCATCTTATCCATGTGCCAAAATATTCTAGGCTCCTACCTCTTCTATGGATTTTTAACAAACAAAGTGGCTGTTGTAACAAGAATTTGTATAACAATAATAAGGCAATGGAAGATGTATACCAATCCAATCAAACTGATATTCGCACAACACCATAGTCTATGTTAGGCATTCACCAATCATGTCTGGAGTTTTTTTTTTTTACAGCATAGAACTTTTAAATAGTTAATACATATACAAACATAGCTCTGTATGGCACCTACCCATTTATCTGTAGTAGAGCCCACCTAGAGGTAAGATCGTTCTAAACGGCAGAAATGCAAATTGTTTAGCCCAGAATTTATACTTGGTGTTAAAGTGGACATCACAATTGCATATCTCCTTTAATACAGATACGGCTTTCAAGTCAGTATGTGTTCTGGATTCTAGTACACCAAGAATATACAGGAAGCATACACTGTATGCTAATACTTTTGGCTGTAAAGAATAGTTTTACCAAAAATAAATATTCACAATACACAGAAAGCTTGGAATGGCTGTTTGATGATCAAGAGTTGATGTTTGTTGTTCAGTCCTTTGTCCCGTGATTGCTTTATGAAGAAACAGTTTCCGAATTGCGAATTCATGTCTATGTAGCTTTGTCTGATATGAAATATCCTTTGTTTGAACTTGGCATAAAGGGTTTGTGGAGTAACAAATGCCACTTAAATGTTCTTCACAGCATCAATGACGTTGTTTAAAGTGCAAATTGATTATCACATCTGAAAGAGAAATTACATTGCTTATTTTTTGAAAAATTACACAATTGGCTAATTCTTGGAATAATTACTAAATTGAAAATCTATGTTTTCTACATTGAATAATAAATATATTACATATGAAATCTAACAGCAAAGGCAAGTTACTTTAGCATATGTCTTTAAGGTGGAGTTTCACATTTTTATTTCCATTAATAAGTGAACAAAATAGAGTTATTCTTAGTAATTTTAGTAATAATGATATTTACACAAAAAACTACTTTTATATTTTTTGTATTAAAATCAAATTTTCTCATACCAATCTCCTTTCTTCATGCTGGAGTGCTCATTACATCTCACAAATACCACAGGTCCTTTCCCCCTTGTGATGGTTGCACGTTCTCCATTTTGTGGACAAAATACTAGCCTAAAAAATATAACCACTTATAAATTTCTGTTCAGTATTACATTTTTATGCAATATAATAAATCTGACACTGTTTGTCTATAATCTTCATATTTTTTTTCATGGACAACGGATCAGTGAAAATACAAGCCAATGTGAACACCCATAGAAATCAATGGATTTGTGAGGCATCCATAGAAATCACTGAACCATGGACATGAAAAAGAACGCCAAGGTGAAAGAGCCCTAATACTGTGCATTGACAGTAGAAAATTGACATGCTGATGTTAGAGTTCCTGCATCATTTACATGGTAGCTATGACACCACATGATTAATACAAAACCAACATAATACCCAGCAAACTTTCCTTAATCAAAGCTACTTTATTGCTGTAGTGTGTCCATCGTATCATGCTTCCTCCATTCAAACCATAAAAATAAATAGTGGGGTTTCCTACAGCCAAAGACCTTCATATAATCAGCCCAACCCCTCCCCCCCAACAATTAAATAAAATGTAGTTCAGATCAAATTCTGCTTCCAAACTGTTCATTTATGTATACTCCTTAATATAAATTTCAATTGTTAGTGATCAGATCTTCTATGATGTTAATTGGTTACACAAATATTGCATCTTTCAATCAATAGACTGTAAGACTTACTTTTTCTGCATCTCTCCTGATTTTATCCTTATTTTCTGGACATCAAATGCATAGGTTGAGAACCAGTTTGCCCAGCTCAAATATGACTCATTTTCCCATCTAATCTTCAGCATTAGCAGCTCGCCTACATCAAGTTCAGTGTAGATCAAGTAGGAATAGGTTTTGTTTGAGGACATTTCAGCTCTAGGAAAATAAATAATGTTGGATTAGAACTCCCATTCTGTATATAATGCATATGACCACTCAGGTTAAGTAAGAATATTAAGGGAGCACAAATTCCTATGGTAATAAACGCATCAATTTGTAGTAAGTAGTGTGAAGGAGCACATTTAGTTTTACTCATAGAGAGAGAACATGTACTATGGCTAGATATTAGCTCTAAGGCAAAAGGAAAAGAAAATCAATGTTCTTCAGACAACGCTGGCTTCAGTGACTCCACCAAAGATGCACCCCAATAATGTGCATTTACATAAAATGGAACATTTCTCAGTATTCAGGACAAAGAGTTTCTGAGGAAATGATGAAGTGGCCTTCAACTACAAGACATAAGGGTCGATGTATCAGGGCGCACCCGAATTATTATGAGGTAAGAACCTCTTAATGATTCTACAGCATCACTCACAATTGAATTAAGCCTGCCCTCAGCACAAGTTGTAGTAAATCTGGGAAGCTGATGTTCCATGCCCACTGTCTTTTAAAGTTGCAAGCATGGCACAAAAGGGCCAAAACATTTCAATTTTAATGACGTTCACTTTTCCATCTCTTGCTAATATGGTATTTAAGGCATGTATGTGTATGTTTCATTTATATTTTCCCCTGCGGCTGAGATGAGTCGCTATAAGCATGTTGGTAAGTAAAAAAAAAGGTCTTATATATTCACTTTAGTAATAGGTATGAACAAAGTATATTTAGAAAGTTATTTATTACATATAGCATAGTACTTACAGAGTAAGAGGTCGGTTTTCACTTTCTCCTTTTGTTCCATATAGTGAAACCACAAAAGGTTGGTTGGTGACTGTGAAATTCCTTTTTGCGAAGAAGTGAACTTTCACTTGGTAATGGAATACTACAAAACCACAAACAGAAAAAAAAACATAAGAACTAGCATTAAGAATTAAACAAAGACTGTAGTCCTTCAAAATTGCTATGGGTTATATCATTATGAAAGTATTTTATTGCTGTAAACATAGAAACCTATGATGCAGGCTGAATAACCTTTTCTAGGAATTAGACCAGTGTGCTCCCCTGACAAGTCTATTGTAAACACTTGTAGTTTCCATAAACTGACAATTTTGGAGCATTTTTTATTATGTTATGTTATTATTATTATTATTATTATTATTATTATTATGTGTGTCATAGGTTTCAAGCCATAGTCCCAGCCTAATATATCAATGTCTAATAATTGCTGATAACAGACTGTGTAAGAATCACCCACTCCCACCTAAACATGTTCAGAGAGGTGATAAATCCTCTTTATGTGAATTACTTCATGATATTCCTGATTACTTAATGTGCACTTGAACCCTTAATTTTAGTTAATTTTATCTGCTATATTATTGTCACTCTGTTGTTATTGTGTAATTTTAATAGCATTACCTTTAAATGGCATTTGACCGTTTGTCTTCAAGTACATCTTTACACTTCTCTTTCCTCGGACCTTATTGACCTTGTAGCCCAAAGTATTGCATCGGTTTTTCCGGCAGCTTAGACAAAGTCCTTTATCAAAGGCCTCCTTTGAATTGCAGCGATAGGCCATGTTTGGCTTCTCTTCATGCAGTAGTGAGTCAATGAAGAGGTGAATGGAACGTTCGTGGGAGCATTTCACAATCTGGTCCATGTCTTAAAAAATAGAAAACAAAACATTTATTTTATCTTTATCATTTAAGGATTTTTAACAACATAAGATATGTCTCCTGATTTCACAAGGGACAGATATTAAGAAACATGACTACTAGATCAGACTGCAAAAGTTAATAGTACGTAAGCATGGTGACATGTTGGTATCTGTATTGCAGATGAATACCCAACTTGGTAAAGTGCAATGCAGCAATAAAGAATGGATGTTATGTGAATACGGCTTTAAACTATAAAAGTAGTATTAAATTAAGGAGAAAAAAAACCCTGTATAGAAACATCTATGTAACTTACATGTGAAATGTGAATGTAGAGGCAATACATCATTTACCATAAAGGACAAGACAACACTTGCTGTTGTTTTACCTATAATTCCACGTATGCCATTTTCTGCTATAAGCCGTATGGTGTCCCCAATGCTGCATCCTGGTTGAAAGCTTCCACCATTAGGATAAATGTCTATATGTCCAACTGGTCTTTGAATACCAATGCTGCGATCAGGGGTCCCCACACTGTAGGTATGTACAACATCTACAAATTCTGCATCATCAGGAGACAAAGTGACCGATGTCCCTGCATATTCAAAGGTGGGACCAGCTGGATCCAAACCTATTCAGAAAGCAGAAACAAATGATGAGTAGACATACCTAAACCACCACCTAATGCATAGTACAACACAGGCAAATTATATGTGAACTTTACTCCTAGTATGTATTCCTTTCCTAGATATAAATTGTTCTAAGGAGAACAATATCTATGAGCTTAATAAAGTTTCAATATTTCATGCATTGTGAATCTCTACTGGAGAGAGCCCTGTACATGTACAAAATATCAGCAATAACAACCTCCTACAGCAGAAATTTTCACAGTGTCACTGCTCTCACAGTAAAAAAAATCCCTGTGTATGGTATAGAACCACCTCTCTCTAGGAATATTGGATTCCCCTTGTCTTGGCCACAGGCCTAGGTAGTACGTTTTTCATAAGCTGATTAACCCAAGTTTTGTAATCTGTCATTCATTAATGAAAAACAAAAACTCATGTATAAAATGTCATATTGTCCTTCTTACCTGTTATCCTGTTGACTTTGTTAGTTGTCAGACTACCAGCAACGCCCGCTGCATGAGCACCAAGACTGTATCCCAAAATATGAATGTTATCCAGTGGATAGTTGAATGTTTCCTGTTGGAAAATAGATCTAAATTAATGATAATGAAATAATGATAAGCTATAGTAAGGGCATTTCTTATGATTTTATTGAAAGATTACAATAATGCTTAATAATAATCATCAATAAGGATAGTTACAAAAATATACTTCAAAGCAGAATATTTCATCTACAAGATACAGGTATATCCTTCATTTCAAACTTGATTGTCATTAAGACAGCACATAATTCCATTCCTGGAGACACGATGACAGTCATGTCCTACAACATTTGTCTTTACATACCTCCATCCAGTCAATAAAACTTGCCACATCCTGTCCCACCAGTTGGGTATAACCAGCTGACACTGGATAGTGCTGTTGTGCTCGCTGTAGCCAGTCTACAACAATCACATTAGAGTTTGGCTCTCTTTTGTACAATGCATCTACCAACTTGGGAACCCAGCTTTCATACATGCCAGTTACCTAAATGGGAGACAATTATTAAAATTGTTAACTGTCTACAAAATTAAGTAAAATCTCAACAAACAGCATTTTTATTTTTTATTGTATATATTTCTTACAAATGTAAAATTTTTATCCACAAGAATTCTATAAAGATGGACACACTGCTCACACTTATTCATTAGATTGAAGGTCATTTGTTGCTCAATGGCAAACTATGCCCTGGGAAAAGCAGAGCTTGGCCATCTCCGGCATTCTTATTCATCTTCTGTGAAAGTCTACCACCAATTAGATTGTTATCCCCTATGCAGATGGTTAATTTTGGGACATTCACTGTGCAGTCAATGATCTCCTTATAGTCAGCATCATTTATTACCTCATGATTTGTTTACGCAAATGGCTATCTCTAGTATGGCAAGTAACTTGTAACATGCAATCTGTGTCACTGACACATTCCTAAGTCAATGTTTGCATATCGGAAACCATCTACTATCTATAGAAACATTAGTGTCCTATGGAAAATAACTGGGTTTGCCCCATGTGTAAGGATTGCATTAAAGTCTAAGGTTATCTGCTCGAATGAGAAGTATTACTTGTGGATCTGTTATATAACTGGAAATCTTTCTGAGAACTAGAGGGCTCACTGCCAAATTCCCTACTAAAATGTCCAGACTGTTTTCCCAGGCATTTCTATAAAAGAACAGTTCCATTCCTGACATGATTGGCTGAGGACTAATCTCTTAAGAGACTGTTAGAATTTTAGACTTTACACATTAGAACTATTTGTTAATGTGAACTTTTGGTGTTCAGTTCTTTAGGACAAGATTTAGAGCTTGAGGGTCGTACTAGTTAAAAGGAAAACTATTACACCTAAAATGAAGTGGAAAAAAGTTCTAGTGACAGACAGTATATCTTGTAACCTTATCAATAGTAATAAATCCTTTCGTTGCCAGAATATTTCCGCTGATAACTGGTTATAATCTTCCTTGATAAGGTCCATGTATAGAGCTGATATGGAACATAATTTATGTTACTAACATCAGACACAAAAATATTAGCAGGTAGGTCCTTTTAGATGCAGCAAAAAACCCAGAACAAATAGTAGTGGGTCATGTGGCCTAACCCGAACCCCGGATACATCGCTGGATTGGTCGACATCCCTGGCGACTAGCTTTTATTTGCCAGGTTCAATCATAGAGGGCTAGGATACCCTCTGTGGCTTTAGAAGGAAGGAGGCTATGGATAATAAATATAAGAAGATTACCACAGTCACATTGCTCATGCTTGGTTTTGATGGTAGATTTCATTTAAGGCTGTTTTCCTTGCCTTTCCTTATCTATGTTATCTCATCAAAGATATAGTATATACTGTATATTAACCAGTGCAGCCATAAAGGCATTGCAACTATTCAACATTTATGTCACAAACAAACCTTTATACAATCATGAGAGGAAAAAGAACCAATTGAGTGCTCTCAGGATGAATTAAACAGAAATTACATAAACCCTTTCACCTCATGCAATCTGTGTTTTCCAGGGTAATTATACTTTTGGGATTATATATTAATAGAAAGAGCACATGCAATATATTGCCTTGGGAAGTACAGCTTGTAGTCTTGTATGCAGGTTCACTATGATAAAATGCATCAAATGCCCTGAATGCACAATATTTGGTTTCTAGTGACACTAGTACATTGGGTGCTCATAGGATGTACTTGGCAGCAGACATTTCTTATAAAGTGTCCTAGTTTCCAGTAGAATAAGTAAAGTACATTGTGACAGCTGCTCAGTCATTTTCTGAAGAAGTGATATCAGTCTACATATTATTTGTCAGGTTCTCCTCCAGGTTTAGTAGATGGATATATTATCATTTAAATTCTGTAAGTGTTTGCATTCTCCTGGTACTTACCGTCCAGCCATGTATCACAACAAAGGTTTTGCTCGTATGGTTGAAATGGCAGCTTCCCACACTTTGCTCTTGGCCAGGGATAAGATAACAGGTGTCCTCATCGGGTTCTTCTGGAGTCCGAAGGGAAAACTTACTCTCAATGTCTTTGAAATCAGTTTTCCTCCAAATGGAGTTCACTGCTGTGAAATGAGCATATGTACAAATGTGAATGTACAACCAACATAACTTATCTGTATAATTCTTATCTACATAGATACTACTCCCATGTCCTATTATAAAGCTATCTGTAAATGTGCTAGCTTCTGTTCTATGACACCAAACCTATTGAAAACTTGACATAAACTGGTGCATCATTCAATTTCAGTGTAGTACAACCCATCAACAACTCACCATATTGCCAGATCTGGCTTTATGCACAGCATTACGATATTACACTTAGCTGTGTAAATTGAAATATTTGTTTTATAGACATGTATAAAAAGGAGTTCTAGAAATTGCAATATACTGTACGTATATGTGAGTGAGATATAAACAGTTGCTTGCTTGGCATTTAGGCTTTAGTTCCAGAAAAGCTCTTTGTATATTTGAATGCAGGAACCAGGAAAGACCAAGTACATTACATTTTACTTAAGTCAACAAATAAAAAAATCCTTTTATGGGTTAATGTATTTGCTCTCTTAGGTGCAATATGCACAAGGCCATATTTATGGGTTAAGGTGCAGAATTTCCCACATGATCATTAGATCAATAAGGGTTTAATAGTAATCACCTACTTATATTCTAACAATAACAGAAATAGAATGACTCTGGTTAAACGTATTAAGAACTAAAGAAACTAAAGACTGAAAGTCTACAGATGCAAATCAACTCTACAACATGTTTTTTAGTTATAAATAGCTGGACCATTCTTGTAAATCAGTTATTATTGGACTCAGTGAAGCAGTCTGTGAACTACAGCTCCAATGTACTCGTAAAGTAAAGTGAAAGGGCAATAAGTCATTCTTTTGTGACCACAGTGGATAACATCAGCCATGTTTAAAGGAAATCTACCACTACATAACAGTAAAATTAAGCCAAACATACTTACCTATTTTCCACTTCATCCCGAAGAGCAGACCGAAGCGCGGGGACACGCTCTGGGCTGCTAATTATTCAGGCCATGCTGGAGAGGGAGGTGACATAACTCAGGTGGTGTAAATAATTAGTAGCCTGGAGTGTCGGCCATCACGTCCTTGCGCTCCAGCCTACTTTTAAGAAGTCTTTAATTCATGCAATCCCAGTGTGTCAAGAATAAAGAAAAACAGTTCCAGAATCGGGATGAAGAGGAAAATAGGTTAATAAGTTTAGATTCATTTTACTGTTATATAGTGGTAGATTTCCTTTAACTTCTTTCTGTTAACCATGTGTCTTCATTGGCTACACAGGAAAATTGTGGCTCTCAATATTATACTGTTTGACAGGACATCCTGGGTAATTAGCTGTGTTTTGCTTGGAAAAAGTCAAGACTTTCCAGCACAGAGGCCCTTTGTCTGCCAGGTTATCTTTTCCACCAAAAAGTACAATTTGAGTTGTAACTTGTAGCTGCTGGGCTCAAAATGCAAAATTTAAAGCAACCACCTAAGTGCTCTAATACATAACTGCCTTTGTATATAAACTAGTCCAAAGTTCCCTCTACAACCTCTAGACCTAAAACTGCCATTTATATATAAAGCTAAGCACACAATTCATGTAAAATACATGAAATACCAAAGTCCATTTAAAGGACATCTATCACCATTTTCTCGGTGACGCACCCTCATTACCTGTAGGACATGTGGGATCCTCTTTTCGCTTCTTCCGGGGCTTCCGTTACATCGCAAAAATATACTTTTTAAAATATTCAAATGAGCCGGAGGCGCTCAAGGTCCCTGCACCCATGCCTCTCCGTGGCCAGACAGCCGGATGACGTCATCTTCTATCTTGCGCAGCTCGCAAGTATCCCACGCAGCTGCGCTAGAAAACAAGCAAGAATACATTGCGATACCTACGATTGCACAGGATACCTGCAAGCTGTCTGGCCGCAGAGAGGCATGGGAGTGGGGTATAACAATGAGGCGGGGGTATGCATAAATTAGGTCTCGGGAGAGCCAGGAGGCACTCGTCGGACGGGACGTTGAGCGCCTCCGGCTCATTTGAATATTTTGAAAGTCTATTTTCTTGATGTAACAGAGGCCCGGAGGAAGCGAAAAGAGGATCCCTCATGCCCTACAGGTAACGAGGGTGCTTTATGGGACAAACTACCACTGAGAAAATGGTGATAGATGTCCTTTAACCACACAAATTATATAGTATATTTAATTTTAGATCTGGTGTATCTTTGCGCTACTGGTAAAGTTTTGTTATCTTGTGGAAGTTACTAGTCTTATCTTTTGACCCTGGTGAACTTCCAGGAGCTGATTCAGCAGCACACATCCAGTGCATGTAATGAGCACATACACCTTCATGTAACCTCTATCATGCTGATCTGGCTGGGGCAGTCAGGCATATCTCCTACACAAGGGAACATGAATGCTGATTAGTAAAGTGTGCAATAGGAGGGATCACCTCATGGTTTAGATATCACCTTGAAATCAGTTCTTTACGAGGTTACTATTTAAAATGACGCTACCACTGTGATATATCCACAGATAAAAAATGTCTGTATTTCTTTGTTCTGTTTAAAAAAAAATGAAAAAAAATAAGAAGGAGAAATCTGCTTCTGGGAAAGCTGGGTGCTAACAAATATGAGCACTATTACAGCTTATCAAGCTTCCTTTAAGTCCTGAATGGCAAATCTAGAATCCTAGACTTGCCATTTATGAGTCTGTGGTAAATCGGTGACCATTTGGAAGGGGTAGTAGGCATTTTTGTTTTCATCCAGCTTTTCTAGAAAGAGATATAACTCTTAATAAACTTTATTTAATAAACTAAAATTAAAGAATGTTTAAAGATGTTCCCAGAAGAATTATTATTTAAGCCAATTTCATCTTAGCATAACATAGGCTCTGAATAGCACACATGCAACCCTGGATCTTAATCTAACCTCATTTTTACAGGTGATTTCAGAAAGGACAGAATCACAATGGAAATGACAAATGATACTATGTTACAAGCAAATGCATAACTTCTGTGCCCCAATACAAAATGTGTACCAGGCTCCTCAACAAAAATAATACAACCACACCTATTGTACTCCTCATACAACATTTTATAATACTGTGAAACTATTTCAGATATGAAGTGTTATATCTTTTGGTAATTGGTGTAAGTTATATTTCCCACTGAATGTAATTTATGCAATACGACATTTGTCACAGATGACTCATTATTTAATGTGGAAATATCTAACTCCTATGGGAAACGAATAAAAAGGCAAAAACATCTAGTGTTGCTACAACACAGATCTACAAACTACAACGTTATTGTGGTCACTGCAATAAATCAGACAACAATTTGCCATGTACATGAAAGTAGATAACAGGTAACTGTAGTAGACAGAGGTAGAGAAGATTATTTTGACAAACTACAGATTTTTGGACGTCCCATGATTTCTCTCATCCCCTAGATTTCGTTCACAGTTTTAACATTCCTTTCTACTGTTGTGAGTGTTGTGCATATTTTTGGAGTATTGGAGATAAGCTTGCTCTCAGCGTTTTACTTGGCAGAGCTATTTCTCCTGAGGCTTACTTTCCAAGAACTGCTTGCTTTTCTGTGTTACAGAGGAATGGCATAGTTAATCAAACCTTGTTGACCCTATCTAAGAGCTGCCAAACGTAAGCATGTGTATACTGTGAGAACACGGAAAGAGTTTCAACTCCTAGTGGCACCATGTAATATTCCATGAAAGCAGCTCACTTCTGGAGCTTAACATGGATAAGTAGCTCTGACCCTAAAAAGGCCATCAAACTGTCATCTACTGCACATAACACAATGTATTGCCTCTAATGCAAGGTTCATTAGCAGTTGGTTTGACCTCTAATCCTTGCTCTCCACTTCTACTAAATAAAAGCCTTCTTTAATAACCAGAGAACGACATCCAATAAAATTTATAATGTGTGAAACATGTTTCTCTGTCATGAGGCTGTGATAAATCATGTTTGTAGCATGATCCAATAGAAAGCCTAATATAATCACAAAGTATTGAACGTTGTGGAGGTCTCTAGTATGTGCATACATTACATTCTGTAATTTTATGATCAAGAAAAGTGCATAGCTATTAGGCCTTGTTTATGTATACTGAAAAATCTATAGATCAACTCCTAATCATGTGCAGTACTCTGTGTGATCAGGGTGCAGGGTACCCTACACCAAGGTGCAGCACCTTTATGACATTAATGTGTGGGAAGGTCATTTATACAGGGAGTCCACAACTTAAGAACACCAAACCTACAGACCACCCCTAGTTACAAACTGAACTCTCTGTACACTGACATCTGGAAAAGATCTCTAGGTTATGGTAATTTACTGATGTTTAGCCCAATATTGCAATGATCGACATGAGTTATCAAGGGTGTAGGCAATAAAGCTTTATTCTTAATACTTGTGACATCCCAAATTCCCAAAGGAACAAAAATACTTTTTCTGGAGTTACAGTTACAAAATATACCAATTCCAACTTCCATACAAACTCAAATTAAGAACAAACCTACAGCACAGCCGGAGACTGCCTACCTATATATATTATATACATATTATTTATTATATATATATTTAAATGGCAATGTAACTTAGGCCAATAAAAAGGTTATCACATATATCAAATATATCAAGCAGGACTTGGACGCCAGAATGTAATATTTACATGTGTGCATGTGAAGTTAATATTTGAAGTGCTGGATACGTAGTTGACCAAACCTTTTTCTTGTTGTGAAACACATCAAATAACCTCAGAACAAAGAGATAAGGATCTAACCTTCACAGTTCCTATATTTCTAATTTGGACATCCAAGATTTCATTTGTGTGAAGTCCAGTTTGTGCAAATAAAACTACACCCTTAGGCCCCTTCCACACTTGCTGAACCCGCATCACACCCGCAGCGAGTGGTGCCTGGATCGCCCGGCACAAGCACTGCAAACACTTCAGTTCTGTTTTGCAGTGTTTAGGCTGGGCAATCCAGACAGCACTCACGAGCACAAGTGTGGAAGGGGCCTTAAACCTGCAAAACTAGTGGTATGCATGTTGCAATGTATCTAGTGTCTACTATATTTTAACAGTTGTACCTTGTGCTATAAGAAAAATGAAGACCTCATCTTCATGAAAGCTTATAATGTTATGTAAAATCACTATTGCCCTTAAAAAAATTCCCCTTGAGCTTTTTATATTCTTAGTGTTAGGGTTCAGGCACAAAGTCTTACAACAGATCTGTAACACAGCAATATGGTCCATACTTGAAAAGCTACTATGGCTCCATTTTATAGACCACATAATAGTGCACATTAGTTTGCCAGCACACAGGCCGGACATAACTCTGATTTTAGCATAGAAAATCTAGAGCATAGGACAGTACCACTGAATGGATGGGATTTATACAAATCGCTGTGATAACACCCGCGATCGGTGCTAGCCCAAGAGCCCTCTCCATGCAGCGCGACCCGACCACCGCCGTGAATACACGGCGGGCGGTCGCGAACCGGTTAAAAGTTCAGCACCACTTTCTTGAAGCCAGATATTCCTGACCATAAAATGGCTGCTGATGGAGGGTCATGTGATCTTATCTGTCCATGAACAAACGCCTTGCCAGGACCTTATTCATGAATATAAGATCAAGGTCCTGGCAGGGTGATTGTTCACGGACAGATAGAGATCACATGACCCTCCATCAGCAGCCATTTTATGGTCAGGAATGTCTGGCTGATGAGGTAAAAGACATGAGGCTTCACGTGGAGCAGAACTTTTAATGGATGTATATTGGTAACCTACCTAATATCCTACCCCTTACACTTACACACACATTACAAAAAAACAAGAGGTAAAGTGCCCAAACCATTTAAAACCATGACAGAGAGTGGAGAATTTCTATTGGTTTCTGCTACGGTGGAATGGCTGTGAGTATGCACTTAAATCCCTTAACCATTCCAAACCATAATTAGTGTGTGATAGCTGAATGTTCAACCACTGGGACCAACAGCTATCATCAGAAGGGAGAACTGTTGTACATGCATCACTATCAATTGACTTCCATGGCACAGAGAGAGTCCTGTTATTTTTGACAATGCATGAAAACCATCACTCCAGTTACATATGGGACTTTTGTAACCCCCAGCAATCAGCTTTCATGTGGATAGGGAATGAGAGGTAAAAGCTCTTTAAGTTCCCATAAAATCTCTAATCTGTATGAGTTAATTTTAGTGATTCCCTGGAGAAAGTGAATTACCGGTAATTGGAAGTGCTTTTCAATATGTGTAAATATTTCCCTTATTGAAATGCTTTAATATAACTGCTGTGATTGGGTTCTATGTTTTATTCATTACTTACATTACTGTGATCAGGATCTATATCCACATGCAGTTCAGCTACATTTACATAGCATTTTGCAGCAGTAAGTTTTCTTCATTAATGCTGTAGTTTTATGTTGCTTTGTTCATATCTAGGTTAAAGTCTCTTTAATTATGGCTACCGCCAACACGCTATCATAAAACTACGGTTCTGATCAATTCTGTATTTTTGATGGAGAATAGCCTTGCAAGCAATGATATATTTTCCATCATATCTATCACGATGTATAGTTATGGATCTGAAGCTGATGAAAACAAAGCTTTATGCAGTGTCTGTAACCTTATTGAGATTTTGCTAGGTTTCATTCAATACTCTACATTCTGGCAACCTCATTACACTACAAATAAAATATGTTACTAATAAACTACAAATAAAATATTTGCCAATGAATCACGCCTGGAAACAGATATGTGTGAGTTGCAGAAGCACAAGCGTGCTAACATAGAAGATGAAGAGCAGAAAGGCTGTAGAACAGGGAGCAGCTCTGTAACATTTGTTCGTATGACAATAGCTGCCAAGAGCAGCACGGATAGGAGAATCTAAGACAGGCCCACTCATGCCGCTCGGAATCAGCCAATCAGATAGCCCGGAGAGGGGGTGTGTGGTCGGGTGGAGTCACAATGACCTTGCATTGGGTTAACAGCATTGAAGACTGAGCTAGGGGAAGGTAACCATCGGTCAAATTCTTTTTTTTTTTCCGTCTGTCATTCAAACAGCCGGCACTCCTAAACTCCTGTTGTGCTTCCTGCATTTAAGCCATAAGGGGATTATCATGGGAATCAGTGTGATTAGTCTGTACGCTATAAAGCAAAACAATAGGTTTCCATCCAAAACACAAACAAATTAAGTACAAAACAATATCAATATTGTAATATTTAAACTCTAAGTTTTCTGTCCTAATGTATCATTCATTTCTAATGTATCATTAATCTTGCTACAGTCTAATCATGGGAACCACACTGAAACCATATAGTAGTCAACCTCATGTAGATCATGGCTGAAAGGAAGTCAGAAAATAGATTCTTATTATGAATTTCTACGCTTTTGCATTGTAAAAATGACTCTGAAGCAAAGATTATTTTACATGTTGAAACTTCCCAGGAATGACTGTGTTTAACCCCTTCTCTGCCACTTTGTTCATATAAGCTCTTGTGAGCAGGGTCCACACTCCTTTTCTTCCATATGAATATTTGTGCCTGTCATGTTTTATTTTATTTGTACATATCCCCTATGATTTCTACAGCGCTATGGAATAAGACAACACTATATAAATAAAGATTATTAATATTATTATTGAAATGTACATCACTTCCTCAATTAACAAACCTTTTCTTACTGTATATGCCCTAAACTTTAAAACTTGTTGAAACATTGTAAGGTGCCTCTTAATAACACAAACATTATTTCAATATTAGTGATAAGAATGGCGCTACACAGCAGATTAGTGTGGCAGAAAAATCCATTCCATATGGCTGAATAGCGTTAAAACATGAACATAATTTTCTACAATCCCTATTTAGACAAAAAAAATAGATGCAGAAATTTCTGCTTCAAATCTGCCACATGTGAAGATATTGTAACTTTAAACACATGACCGTGCACTCTTCTCATGTCATAAATTATTGAGTAAGTTCTCTTTGGGAGATGCACATGTTGGCATCAGAGTACCAAGAATTCTGGCACATTCCTTGCATTGCGAAGACACAAATAGCAATGCAGTCATTAGTCTATCATGTATAGATAATATATTATAATACAATTAAACTATCATGGTGACAAACAGAATACATGGAAAGTAATAGTATTAGAAATAACTATACATTTGGTAAAAGAAAATAAAGCATAAAATATTATGCCTTATTATATCACTTCATTTGTAACACGTCCATGTGGCAGAAAGTGAATCACATAAGAAGTCAGACTTACTTGTAGTAGCAGGCGTCTCAGTTGTGGCTAAAACCTTGTAGCAAGACAACAGACAGTGCATCCATGTAAGCAGTGCAAGGACTCCTCCACTTCTCATGGTTTTTAAAACCTTTGCCTGGAATAAAATAATAATAGCTGTATTTTCTTTCTGTTCCTAACTCTATGCAGGATTTTATTCAAGTTTGATTAATGTTTCAGTAACTACAGTGCATTGAATGAAACTGCACTAGCAGGAGGAGTTATGAACTGCTATTGGCAGCCTGGAGTCTCCTTATGTTGTGGGAGATATGCAAATCATTACCAACCCACCAGAAGGAGGTTCTCAGAGTTATTTCCAATGTTTAAAAGTGACATGAAAGATTTCTGGAGGGTGGACTCTTTATGACCAGCAGTCATGCATTCAGAATACAGGATCATAACTAAACAGACAGAGATGACTTATAAAATGTAACCTCCATTGATCAACATTTCATACATTTTTGTGGCATACACCACACCACTAGAACAGTGTTTTACATAATTATCAACATAAATTGATTGATTTTTTTTTTACCAAAGTTGTGTTGATCATAATTAAAGAACAGAATTACTGTAGCACAGATAAAGATTATAACTAAATTTCAGTAGGAAAGTGTGCAAGCCTTTGCTTAAAATGACTCCAGCACATCTACAGCCACAGGGCATGACTAGTCTCTCACACTGCTCCGGGTTTTTCCTTTGTGACAGCGAGCATTGTCCATCATGAATATTGCTGGCTGTTTGAGTAAAACACAAGGAAGGAACCATGTGCTGTTGAAGAAGATTCTGATACACACATGCATTCACTCATGTAGCTGTATGACATGACCAACTCCTGCTGCAGAAAACTTTCCACAAGCCGTGACACTTCCTTTAACCCCCTTTTTCTGACTTATTTACGCACTCTGGGTTCAGTCTTTCCCTAGTTTGTTGACTAACATAATGGGGCACATTCACTTGAGTTCACTAAAAGAGCATTGCCGGCCATAATGCAGCGTGCGTCGTTTCCCTAAGATCCTGCTACTGGAATCATGAATGTGTCACGTCCCCGCACTGGACCGATGGTACGCCCCCTAATTTGTGTTGCATAGAAGCCAGTGCAGCTGCGCCACAAAAGGGTCAGTGCAATCTCAGTGCAAACACTTCTTAAATACCTGTGCAAGCCATTTTAGCCATGAAGAACGTCCATGGTCCAACAAAAGTGCACTGTTAGTAAATGTGCCTCAATGTTTCCTTCAGCTCCAAATATATTAACCCCTGAGTGACCACCCATAGGGGTTTCTTCGATCACTAAAAGGTTTTTCCGTCGGCCTAGACCAAGTTCATGGGAGTGACACGGGTGTCATGTGACAGCCAGGACCCTGCTCTAAAAGTCAGGATTGGAATGAGTTCCGTGAAAACAAATTGGACATGTTTCATCATTTTTTCAACGGACAAGGGTTCAGTGAATCTGAAAAAAATCAATGGCTGAGTGAGGCATCTGTGAAAATCACAGAACCACGTGCATGAAAAACAACGCCAATGTGAAAGAGCCCTTAAGCTGCCAGTTAAATAGGGATGGTCAGATAATTAAGGAAATTAGCATCAGGTGCCAGATTATCACCAATAAAAGCAGGTATCTGAAAGTGTTCTCTAATTGTGATCAGTCTTTCACAATTATCTTATTTACATTTTTATTCTGTGCTTTAGAATATTTACAAGCTTTACAATATTTATAAGCTTAAAATACTGCTATTTTACTAATATTAGTATATATTCATAGGAATTCAAAGTGACCTTAACATTTAAGTAATTGCGTGTTGTTCTCTAATTTTGATCCCCAGTGTATATTGTACTGGGTTAAAGAAAATTCTGTCAGTAGACCTGAAACTACGCAGTGGTACCAGGAGTATCATAGATTGTAAGCATTGTGTAATTTATTTCTATATCTATTCACACATAGAGTTGTAGATAAGTATATGTCGCTAATAATGAAATGCACTGTAAAACTTGTATTTCTTCTATGTGAAATAGATCTCACTAAGGCCTTTTTCACATTGCTATTGTTTTTTACGTCCGTGGTTCAGTAATTTCCACAGATGCCTCACAAAGCTATTAGTTTCCATGGGTGTTTTCACATCGGCTTGTATTTTTACTAATCCACTGTTCATGGAAAAAATTATGAAACGTGTCCTATTTTTTTATTGATGTGGATCACGGAAGGAAATAGAAGTCTAGGGGTCTGCAAAAAAAACTGATGAAACATCCTTTTTCTTTCACTGATGACACTAATAAACCTTCAAGCAAGCAATGTTAAACCTTCAGGTTTTTTTGGTACATGGTGACAAAATGGATGCATCAGAGAGACAGTGGCGTAACTAGGAGAGGCAGGGCCCCATAGCAGATTTCTGCATGGGGCCCCCCTCCCCCTTAAAAAATATTCATATACATATACACACGTTTATACAATAAAACACATTTATACACTTAAATACACACACATAAAATTCTACATTCCTCTAAATATGCCTCTATACTAAGCACATACATACATATACCTATATACTGATACACACATTTAGGTACTCATATATACATTTATACATTAAAACATACAGTAGATACAAACTCCTACTGTATATACATAGTGTTTATATACATACATATAACATAGATCATATTATTTTACATATAGTGTACACCAACTGTGTATACACATACATGCAGTATGAAAACACTATATACACATACTGAATCTATATACAGTATACACACATACATACAGTACATACAGCAAACACACATACACCATATGTATATACAAAAAGCATATAACCACACATACGGTATATACAGCATATACACACATACTGCGTATACATGCAGTATATACACACATACATATACACATAGCATATAAACACATATACACACACAGCATATAAACACATATACACACACAGCATATACACACACATACACACAGCACATACAGCATACATTCATCTAACTATACATATATAAAGAATTACTTACTTTTCTTGCAGACCAGGAGGCTGGCTGTGGCATCATGTCAGCGGGGGGCTGCTTCTTCGGGCTGGTAGGCTGCGGCATCGCGTGGGCCTACATGCCTGGGAAGCAGTAGGCTGACCACGAGACGCGGTAAGCCGTCCGGGCGTCCGCGGAAGAAGAAGCCGGGCGTACAACAGCCGGGCAAGGGGGGTAGCGCACGGTCGAAATAGGCTACGCGGTTGGAGAGTGTTGCCTGGGCGCGGAAAGAGGGAGCCAGCCGTCCGCGGAAGGTAGGAACCAGCCGAGCGGCCGCAGAAGGAGTGGGGCGAGACGCGGTACGCCGTCCAGGTGTCCTCGGAAAAAGAAGCCGGGCAGGGGGGGGTAGCGCACGGTGGGACTAGGCTGGGCGACCGCGGTTGGAGAGGGTTGCCTTGGCGGCCACGGAAGGAGGAAGCCAGCCGGCCGCGGAAAGAGGGAGCCGGCCGCGGAAGGAGGGTGCCGGCCAAGCAGCCGCGGAAGGAGTGGGCCCGCTGCATACAGACCGGGAAGGGCGGCCGCAGGTTGACTAGGCGGGCGGGGGTATTGCCGCGGACAAAGTAGGCAGGGCCAGCCACAGATGAAATTCACAGGCCATGCTGTTGTAGCCATGGGGGCGGGCTGAGTGTCGCCGCAAATGAAGAGGCCGAGTCTGGCCGCCACAGATGAGGTGGGCTGACAGGGGCAGAAGGCGATCAGATCGCACCAGTACGAATTCTGCCTCGGCTGCTCATCCCGGGCCCCTGTGCCGCCCGGGCCCCGTAGCAACCGCTACGGCTGCTACGGCTATTGTTACGCCACTGCAGAGAGACAAAACGTAACAGATGCACAATTGAAGCTGAACATCAACGCCAACATGAAAAAGCCCTAAGGAGGTTTCCACAATCAGCACTTACCCAGTGTGCTGAACACTGATTAAATAATTACATGTATATACAGTAGATCATTGTTCCTCAACCACTGGGCTGTGGACTAATACCAGATCAGGGATCATTTAGTCCCAGGCGTAGAAGGAGGATGAGGCAGGGGCAGTAGCTGACTAATGGACCTTCCGCTACTCCTACGTCCCATTGATCACTTTACCAGTAGAGCTGTAGTAGCTTCCAGTACAGGTGTGAGGAGCACAAGTGGCATGGTCAGTCAACTCCACCTTACTGCTTCTGTTTTCTGGGCCACCTCTCTAAATAAACCATAATGTACCTTCACACTGTTTGTAAATAACTTGTAGTATTATGCAATTTGTTATTTATGTATGTAGCAACATTATTGCAGTTTTTCGTCCCCTTCATTTGTCTATTGTGATTCATAGTGATTTCACATACCTCAACCTGTGGAAAATGACCGTGTGTAACCTCATAGAGCGAGAAAATAATCAGTGGAATGTTTCAGACAAGGTCATACTTTCCGTCTTAAAGACTAAACTTCTTAAAACAACAAGAAAAAAGCTTCTACTGTATTTGCAGGAAAATACATTTTGAAAAAAAGATACAAAAAATGAGTGTAGGAGCTAAAATCCCTTGCAGTAAGTTGAAAGAGTGAATCAAATGTCAACATCCTGCCCCAACATGCCTGCTGTGACACCTTATTACAGAGGTTTTCATTACATTATCTATCTCTTTTGGATTTTACAGGAGGATCTTAATATTTCATTGCACAAGAAGGGCTTTAAGTCTCCACTGCAGACTGTCAACTCCTAATGAAACCTATTCATTTTTTTGGTTCCACATTCTTAAGTAGCATCACATTACTATAAGCACTGCCAGCCGCTATTGTGACTGCAGTAGTGGACTATAATATAGGTGGTTTAAGTGGTACCTCAGGGCCCATGGCACCCAAACCACCCATCAAATTTTATACTGAGAAGGACCTTCACCCATGAAATCCTTGTACATCTGTTCCTGTCTGCAATACAAATGTACACAAGAACCATTTCAGGACTTCTAAAGATCCTCCAAATGTCCAAATTGAAAGCAGGCAAAATGAATTCTCCATTCCCTAAGAAGCTTGATTCTAGTATAATATGTAGGAAGTGAATTCCAGCCTGGTAGGGGCCATAATATTCAAACAGCCCAGGACCCATGGCAGTCTTAATCTGCCCCTGTGTGATTGTCATAGTTGTACTTTTTAAGGAATGCTACAGTCTATTTTATGCTGCAATGATCAGTCTGACTAAGGCCAATTTAACATTAGTCCGTGAACAGGTTGTGACCACGGACGTGACAAGTGCCGTGGCACTCTGTTGGGGTCTTAAATCTGTGCACAATATTGATATATGACCCACAGAGATCTTGTTTCCCTGATATAGAGCCGTCAGTACAGTGTAGGCTCTGCTGCATATTGGGGTAACAAGAACTCCGTGCATCAGATACAGGCGGTCCCCTACTTAAGGACACCCGACTTACAGACAACCCATAGTTACAGACAGACCCCTCTGACCTCTGGTGAAGCATTCTGAATGCTTTGCTATAGTCCCAGGCTGCATAATCAGCTGTAAAGTGTCTGTAATGCAGCTTTATTGAAAATCCTTGGTCCCATTACAGCAAAAATTGTTTAAACTCCAATTGTCACTGGGGCCAAAAATTTTTTTGTCTGGATCTACAATTATTAAATATACAGTTTCGACTTACATACAAATTCAACTTAAGAACAAACCTCCAGACCCTATCTTGTACGTAACCCGGGGACTGCCTGTATTCTGCATATTGTGTATTGTGCACAGAGTTCAATCAGAGTTAAACCTCTTTATGAATAAACATATTATTAACAATGATTTCCTTAGAATTTATGATAGTAATCCTAATCCTTCAGCATGGTGCGAAGAAGACATTTAAATATAACATATAGTTGATATCTATGGGGACATATAGGGTAAGAAGAACCTGGCTACAATAACAACTCAGCACTATTTCCCACTGTAAGATGATACTTTATTACAGGAAACAAAGGAACAAAGACAAAATGTTGTTTTCACTTTTTGATAATCCAACGCAATGTGCTCGTGGTCATATTTTGGCATTTCCTGTCTATATTTGTTCTTTGGCAGAAAACTAGGTCTCATGGGTCCTGGCTAGAGATGAGCGAACATGCTCGTCCGAGCTTGATGCTCGGTCGAGCATTAGGGTACTCGAAACTGCTCGTTACTCGGACGAATACTTCGCCCGCTCGAGAAAATGGCAGCTCCCGCCGTTTTGCTTTTTGGCGGCCAGAAACAGAGCCAATCACAAGCCAGGAGACTCTGCACTCCACCCAGCATGACGTGGTACCCTTACACGTCGATAGCAGTGGTTGGCTGGCCAGATCAGGTGACCCTGGGATAGACTAGCCGCTGGCCGCGCTGCTCGGATCATTCTGTCTCTGGATGCCGCTAGGGAGAGAGCTGCTGCTGCTCAGGGAAAGCGTTAGGGTGTTCTATTAGCTTACTGTTAGGCAGGAGTGATTCTCAAAGAACCCAACAGCCCTTCTTAGGGCTACAATAACGTTCTACTTTTTTTATTTTAATTTGCATATTTTACCATTTTGTGAGGAATTAGCAGGGGGACTTGCTACCGTTGTGTTTAGCTCTTAGTGGCACACATATCCATAGCAAAGACCGAAGTGGGAAAATTCAGTAGGGGTTGGATTTCTATTAGGCAATAACTCAGTGTCATCTCATCTGGCATAGTACTGTGCTTCCTTTGATACTTGGCTAGAAAATAGCCATAGGAGAATACAAACAGCTTCTTGAAGCCTACAGTAGCGTTCTATATATTTGATTTCTGGTTGATCTGCTGGTGGCTGTAGTTTCTGCAGTGCATGTACTTGCCAATTCTGAGCAATTTGTAGTGAGACTTGCGACCGCTGTGTTCTGCGCTTAGTGGCGCACATATCCATAGCAAAGGCTGAAGTGGCAAAATTCAGTAGGGGTTGGATTTCTATTAGGCAATAACTCAGTGTCATCTCATCTGGCATAGTACTGTGCTTCCTTTGATACTTGGCTAGAAAATAGCCATAGGAGAATACAAACAGCTTCTTGAAGCCTACAGTAGCGTTCTATATATTTGATTTCTGGTTGATCTGCTGGTGGCTGTAGTTTCTGCAGTGCATGTACTTGCCAATTCTGAGCAATTTGTAGTGAGACTTGCGACCGCTGTGTTCTGCGCTTAGTGGCGCACATATCCATAGCAAAGGCTGAAGTGGCAAAATTCAGTAGGGGTTGGATTTCTATTAGGCAATAACTCAGTGTCATCTCATCTGGCATAGTACTGTGCTTCCTTTGATACTTGGCTAGAAAATAGCCATAGGAGAATACAAACAGCTTCTTGAAGCCTACAGTAGCGTTCTATATATTTGATTTCTGGTTGATCTGCTGGTGGCTGTAGTTTCTGCAGTGCATGTACTTGCCAATTCTGAGCAATTTGTAGTGAGACTTGCGACCGCTGTGTTCTGCGCTTAGTGGCGCACATATCCATAGCAAAGGCTGAAGTGGCAAAATTCAGTAGGGGTTGGATTTCTATTAGGCAATAACTCAGTGTCATCTCATCCGGCATAGTACTGTGCTTCCTTTGATACTTGGCTAGAAAATAGCCATAGGAGAATACAAACAGCTTCTTGAAGCCTACAGTAGCGTTCTATATATTTGATTTCTGGTTGATCTGCTGGTGGCTGTAGTTTCTGCAGTGCATGTACTTGCCAATTCTGAGCAATTTGTAGTGGGACTTGCGACCGCTGTGTTCTGCGCTTAGTGGCGCACATATCCATAGCAAAGGCCGAAGTGGCAAAATTCAGTAGGGGTTGGATTTCTATTAGGCAATAACTCAGTGTCATCTCATCTGGCATAGTACTGTGCTTCCTTTGATACTTGGCTAGAAAATAGCCATAGGAGAATACAAACAGCTTCTTGAAGCCTACAGTAGCGTTCTATATATTTGATTTCTGGTTGATCTGCTGGTGGCTGTAGTTTCTGCAGTGCATGTACTTGCCAATTCTGAGCAATTTGTAGTGAGACTTGCGACCGCTGTGTTCTGCGCTTAGTGGCGCACATATCCATAGCAAAGGCTGAAGTGGCAAAATTCAGTAGGGGTTGGATTTCTATTAGGCAATAACTCAGTGTCATCTCATCCGGCATAGTACTGTGCTTCCTTTGATACTTGGCTAGAAAATAGCCATAGGAGAATACAAACAGCTTCTTGAAGCCTACAGTAGCGTTCTATATATTTGATTTCTGGTTGATCTGCTGGTGGCTGTAGTTTCTGCAGTGCATGTACTTGCCAATTCTGAGCAATTTGTAGTGGGACTTGCGACCGCTGTGTTCTGCGCTTAGTGGCGCACATATCCATAGCAAAGGCCGAAGTGGCAAAATTCAGTAGGGGTTGGATTTCTATTAGGCAATAACTCAGTGTCATCTCATCTGGCATAGTACTGTGCTTCCTTTGATACTTGGCTAGAAAATAGCCATAGCAATAGGATAGCATTGTTTGGTTTTAAAAACTCAAAAAAAAACAAAAAACACAAAAAAACACAAAAAAAACACAAAAAAAAAAAAAAAGTAAAAAAAAAAATAAAGTTATAACTCTCATTTTAAAAATGTTTAACCCGAGGGCTAGGGGTAGAGGACGAGGGCGGGGACGTGGGCGTCCAACTACTGCAGGGGTCAGAGGCCGTGGTCCTGGGCGGGGTGAGACACCACCTGCTGATGAGGGAGCAGGGGAACGCCGCAGAGCTACACTCCCTAGGTTCATGTCTGAAGTTACTGGGACTCGTGGTAGAGCACTGTTGAGGCCAGAACAGTGCGAACAGGTGATGTCGTGGATTGCTGACAATGCTTCGAGCAATTTGTCCACCACCAGTCAGTCTTCCACGCAGTCCACCCATGTCACCGAAATCGCCACTCCTCCAGCTCCTGCACCTCAGCCTCCTCCCCCCCAGTCTGCCCCCTCCCAGGAAAATTTGGCATTTGAACCGGCATACTCTGAGGAACTGTTTTCTGGACCCTTCCCACAGTCACAAACCACTTGTCCGGTTGCTGCTGAGCAATTTTCCGATGCCCAGGTTTTCCACCAGTCACAGTCTGTGGGTGATGATGACCTTCTTGACGTAGTGGAAGTGTGTAAAGAGGTGTCCGACGATGAGGAGACACGGTTGTCAGACAGTGGGGAAGTTGTTGTCAGGGCAGGAAGTCCGAGGGGGGAGCAGACTGAGGGATCGGAGGATGATGAGGTGACAGACCCAAGCTGGGTTGAGAGGCCGGGTGAACACAGTGCTTCTGAGACGGAGGAGAGTCCTCGACCTGAACAGGTTGGAAGAGGCAGTGGTGGGGCCAGACGGAGAGGCAGGGCCAGAGCTGGTGCATCAGCGCCACTGTCAACTAGTGAAGCTCCCGTGGTGAGGGCTCTTGCGGCGAGGGCTAGATCTTCAGAAGTGTGGAGGTTCTTTAAGGAAACACCGGATGACCGACGGACTGTGGTGTGCAACATTTGCCAAACCAGGCTCAGCAGGGGTTCCACCACTACTAGCTTAACTACCACCAGTATGCGCAGGCATATGAATGCTAAGCACCCCACTCAGTGGCAACAAGCCCGTTCACCTCCGGCCGTGCACACCACTGCTCCTTCCCCTGTGTCAGCTGCTAGTCAGCCCCCTGCCCAGGACCCTGGCACAAAAACCCCATCGTCGCCTCCACGATCCTCCACAGCATCCACCAGCGTTCAGCTCTCCATACCCCAGACGCTGGAGCGGAAACGCAAATATAGTGCAACCCACCCGCACGCCCAAGCCCTTAATGTGCACATCTCCAGATTGCTTAGCCTGGAGATGCTGCCCTATAGGCTAGTAGAGACCGAGGCCTTTCGCAACCTCATGGCGGCGGCCGCCCCTCGGTATTCGGTCCCCAGCCGCCACTACTTTTCCCGATGTGCCGTCCCAGCCCTGCACCAGCACGTGTCAGACAACATCATCCGTGCCCTGACCAACGCCGTTTCTGACAAGGTCCACCTGACCACGGACACGTGGACGAGTGCTGCCGGGCAGGGCCACTATATATCGCTGACGGCACATTGGGTTAACTTGGTGGAGGCTGGGACCGAGTCTGACCCTGGGGCTGCTCATATACTGCCGACGCCGAGGATTGCGGGGCCTACCTCGGTCCAGGTGTTTCAGGCCTACTATGCCTCCTCCTCCTCCCACCCCTCCTCCACCTCCTCCTCCGAACTACCATCCGTGGGCACGGCGCCATCAGTCGGTAGCTCTAGGCACAGCAGCAGTGCCGTCGCTAAGCGACAGCAGGCGGTGCTCAAACTGCTGAGCCTAGGCGACAAAAGGCACACCGCCCAAGAGCTATTACAGGGCATCACGGCGCAGACTGATCTGTGGCTGGCACCGCTGAACCTCAAGCCGGGAATGGTTGTGTGTGACAACGGCCGTAACCTGGTGGCGGCTCTGCAACTCGGCAGACTGACACATGTGCCATGCCTGGCCCATGTGTTAAATCTGATGTGCAGCGTTTCCTCAAGACATACCCCAATCTGTCTGATTTGCTCACGAAGGTGCGCCGCATCTGTGCGCATTTCAGGAAGTCCAGCCCAGATGCTGCCACTCTCAGGGCAGCGCAGCGCCGCCTCCAACTGCCCGCTCACCGACTGTTGTGCGACGTGCCCACGAGGTGGAATTCAACACTGACCATGTTATCCAGAGTTTACCAGCAGCGCAGAGCGATTGTAGACTGCCAGATGTCAACTTCCACCAGAACTGGTAGTCAGGTCAGTCAGCTTCCTCAAGTCTACAATGAGGAGTGGACGTGGATGTCTGATATCTGTCAGGTGCTGAGTAACTTTGAGGAGTCAACACAGATGGTCAGTGGCGATGCCGCCATCATCAGCCTCACCATCCCGCTGCTTGGCCTGTTGAAAAACTCTCTGGTCAGCATGAAGTCGGAAGCTTTGCGCTCGTCACAAGAGACGGGGGAAGAATATTCCCTTGTTGATAGCCAAAGCACCCTGAGGTCTGTTTCTCAGCGCATATCGGAGGAGGTGGAGGTGGAGGAGGATGAGGAGGAAGAGGAGGAGAATGTTGGCGAGACACAAGAGGGGACCATTGTTGAGTCCTTCACTGTTCAGCGTGTATGGGCAGAAGAAGAGGAGTTGGAGGAGTTGGAGGAGGAGGAAATGGACAGTCAGGCCAGTGAGGGGAGTGAATTCTTACGCGTTGGTACTCTGGCGCATATGGCAGATTTCATGCTAGGCTGCCTATCCCGTGACCCTCGCGTTCAAAGAATTTATTCCAGCACCGATTACTGGGTGTTCACTCTCCTGGACCCACGGTACAAGCAAAATCTTCCCACTCTCATCCCTGGAGAGGAAAGGAGTGTGAGAATGCATGAATACCAGCAGGCCCTGGTGCACAAGCTGAAACAGTATTTCCCTTCTGACAGCGCTAGCGGCAGAGTGCGTAGTTCTGCGGGACAAGTAGCGAGGGAGAGTAGGCGAGCAGGCAGCTTGTCCAGCACTGGCAAGGGTACGCTTTACAAGGCTTTTGCCAGCTTTATGTCACCCCAGCAAGACACTGTCACCTGTCCCCAGTCTCGGCAGAGTAGGGCTGATCTTTACCGAAAGATGGTGAGGGAGTACGTAGCTGACCATACCATCGTCCTAAATGATCACACAGCTCCCTACAACTACTGGGTTTCAAAGCTGGACATGTGGCACGAACTGGCGCTGTACGCCTTGGAGGTTCTTGCCTGCCCTGCCGCTAGCGTCTTGTCCGAGCGGGTTTTCAGTGCAGCTGGTGGCATCATCACCGATAAGCGTACACGCCTGTCGACTGACAGCGCTGACAGGCTGACGCTTATTAAAATGAATAAAGGCTGGATTTCTCAGAATTTCCAATCTCCACCAGGTGAAGGAAGCTCAACCTGAATAATTGATCCACTCCTCCTCCTCCTCCTCATTTTCCTCCTTCTCCTCCTCTTTGTACAGTAAAGCAGAGGAAAATGGCTATTTTTTGACAGGGCCCACTGGCTCTTGCTATAGTACTTCATGCATTTAATTTTTCTGGAGGGCCACCTACCCGGTCCTCTGTTTGAAACAATTTTTGTGAGTGCCACATACAGGCACTCAATCTATTCCATTTTTCTGGAGGGCCACCTACCCGGTCCTCTGTTTTAAAAAATTTTTGGGACTGCCACATACAGGCACTCAATCTATTCCATTTTACTGCAGGGCCACCTACCTGCTCCTCTGGTTTGAACAATTTTTGGGACTGCCACATACAGGCACTCAATCTATTCCATTTTACTGCAGGGCCACCTACCTGCTCCTCTGGTTTGAACAATTTTTGGGACTGCCACATACAGGCACTCAATCTATTCCATTTTACTGGAGGGCCACCTACCTGCTCCTCTGGTTTGAAACATTTTTGGGACTGCCACATACAGGCACTCAATCTATTCCATTTTACTGCAGGGCCACCTACCTGCTCCTCTGGTTTGAACAATTTTTGGGACTGCCACATACAGGCACTCAATCTATTCCATTTTACTGGAGGGCCACCTACCTGCTCCTCTGGTTTGAAACATTTTTGGGACTGCCACATACAGGCACTCAATCTATTCCATTTTACTGCAGGGCCACCTACCTGCTCCTCTGGTTTGAACAATTTTTGGGACTGCCACATACAGGCACTCAATCTATTCCATTTTACTGCAGGGCCACCTACCTGCTCCTCTGGTTTGAACAATTTTTGGGACTGCCACATACAGGCACTCAATCTATTCCATTTTACTGCAGGGCCACCTACCTGCTCCTCTGGTTTGAACAATTTTTGGGACTGCCACATACAGGCACTCAATCTATTCCATTTTACTGCAGGGCCACCTACCTGCTCCTCTGGTTTGAACAATTTTTGGGACTGCCACATACAGGCACTCAATCTATTCCATTTTACTGGAGGGCCACCTACCTGCTCCTCTGGTTTGAAACATTTTTGGGACTGCCACATACAGGCACTCAATCTATCCCATTTTACTGGAGGGCCACCTACCTGCTCCTCTGGTTTGAAAAATGTTTTGGACTGCCACATACAGGCACTATCCAAATTAAATTGTCTCCATAGCAGCCTCCACACGTTGTCTCCATTGCTACCTCCAAAAGTCGTCCATATAGCTGCCTCCATACATCGTCCCTTTATCAAACGAGGTGTGTCAGGCAGAAATTTGGGTTGTTTTCATGGATTCCACATCAAAGTTGTTAACTTTGTCACCACCCTGCTGTGTAATCCCCAAAATATACTGGCAAACTTTTACCATTTAGGGATATTATTTCAGCGCTTCTTGCGCATCTGTTTACATTCCCCTCACCCGCCATATCCTAAACTTATAAGAACGCTACTACACTTGATCTTATACAAAAGGTTCTTAGAAGTGCTGTTTGGGGAGTAGCCTAGAGACAGGGGCTTGGATTGGCGAAAGCTCGCCTGGCAGCGGAACGCCAGCTCCATGCGCATCATGCGCTTCTTGCGCATCTGTTTACATTCCCCTCACCCGCCATATCCCAAACTTATAAGAACGCTACTACACTTAACTTGGTGCAGGCTGGGACCGAGTCTGACCCTGGGGCTGGTCATATACTGCCGACGCAGAGAATTGCGGGGCCTACCTCGGTCCAGGTCTCAAAGGCCTACTATACCTCCTCCCACCCCTCCTCCACCTCCTCCTCCTCCGAATTACCATCCGTGGGCATGGCGCCATCAGTCGGTAGCTCTAGGCACAGCAGCAGTGCCGTCGCTAAGCGACAGCAGGCGGTGCTGAAACTGCTGAGCCTAGGCGATAAAAGGCACACCGCCCAAGAGCTATTACAGGGCATTCCACATCAAAGTTGTTAACTTTGTCGCCACCCTGCTGTGTAATCCCCAAAATATACTTGCAAACTTTTACCATTTAGGGATATTATTTCAGCGCTTCTTGCGCATCTGTTTACATTCCCCTCACCCGGCATATCCTAAACTTATAAGAACGCTACTACACTTGATCTTATACAAAAGGTTCTTAGAAGTGCTGTTTGGGGAGTAGCCTAGAGACAGGGGCTTGGATTGGCGAAAGCTCGCCTGGCAGCGGAGCGCCAGCTCCATGCCAAGATCCAACTAACATAGTTTTAACTGCAGCACCTTTAATCTACTACTAGTTCACTGCCTCCATACATGGTCCCCTTATCAAACGAGCTGTGTCAGGCAGAATTTTGGGTTGTTTTCATGGCTTCCATGTTAACTTTGTCGCCACCCTGCTGTGTAATCCACAAAATATACTGGCAAACTTTTATCATGTACCGATATTATTTGAGCGCTTCTTGCTCACCTCCTTTGGTTCCTCTCTGCCACCCATTGGTTTGAAGCCTGAGTCCATTTAGGGTATGTTGCCATGCCACTCTCTAGCCTGCTGCCGCTGCCTCTGCATGCCGTCCCCTATAGTGTCAGGGTCAATTATTGGATGTTTTAGATGCTATCTAGCTTCATTCTGTCACTCTGTCATGGCCATGCTGTTGCCCATAATTTTGGCATAATGGTGCGATTATGCAGCCTCAGAGGCATCCATGCATGCTGCCCCTGCTGTTTCCTGTCCATTTCCGTGGTGTTTCCATCCTTTTCTGAGGTTCCCAGGTGTTTGGCCAAGCTTCCCTGTGCAGAGCCTTGGTCCCCTTGAAAAATGCTCGAGTCTCCCATTGACTTCAATGGGGTTCGTTATTCGAGACGAGCACTCGAGCATCGGGAAAAGTTCGTCTCGAATAACGAGTACCCGAGCATTTTAGTGTTCGCTCATCTCTAGTCCTGGCATTGAGTTGGTAGTTCTATTTGAAGTAACATGTTCTTCTGTCCCTAATTTACTTTTATGCATCCATTTGTTCCAAATCTTCCCATAGTCAATATATAATTATACTTTCAATTTTCCAATGTAAATGTTGTCTAATGTGAACATACATTTAATGGGAAGACTTACAGTATATAAACAAAAAATCAATCAGGGAAAAACCTCTTCCTTTTTATTAATGAGCGGAGTTGACATCTCATATCAGCCTATTCTAATAAACAGCAGTATGTATTAAATGTAAGAATCCAACATATGAGTTTTATCTATTTATTCTGTCTTAGCAGCACTCTTTCCGGGTGCTCAGCTTTTATATCCTATTGTCTTCTGCGACCAGGTGCCTAATGTGCAAAGCCTATTCATAGAGTTTTCATAGGGTTACAGTGTGTAGCAGCTTGAGCAAAACATTAACATGTAAGATTGTAATACCCATTTCATTTTTTTGAGGATTTATGAAAATCTCTTCCATTATGGGAAAAACATTAACAGAAACTGTTTTACCGCTGGATGTTAATGATTTATAAGAAGTAATTTATTGCTGTGGGTGCAAATGTTGGGCTTCACCCCCCACAGCGATATCACAGCACAAAACATGGCAGAAACCATTTTGGTTGGAGGGGAGGGGTTCACAATATAAGAGGAAGAATTGGCACATTATGAGGGGGGATAAAGTGGGGTACAATATGAGGGTAAGCTGGGGGCACAGATTGCAATCAATAAGAGGTCCTGCTTTATGGTGGACCTCAAGGCCATGTTCACAAGATGTAATTAAATTGCTCTTTGAAACACATTTTTTGTGTAGTTTATCTTGCTTGTTTTTGGTTATATATCCTTTAAATGTTTCACCCTGGTGTGTCATAAATCTAATTTTAATGATATAAAAGCACAAAACCAAATTTAGGCAAAAATGATTCATAACAAACATTGCAAATATTACACATTTATTTATAGAATTTATGTCTTTCACTTCCTAATCTACTTCAGATGAGCTGCATTCATATATATAGAGGGAGTTACAGACATAAAATTATAAACAAAGTACAGATTTTGAGAAAATATTACCACCATTAAGTGATTAATATTACTTCTAACCCTACTGTTAGTAAACACCATGATGCAAAGAATATGATTATAAATGATACAGTTGTAAAGACCCACCTCAATGTAACCACTACAATTACCACGGCATGATGAGTGAATTATACCACCTGACAGAAAATGAATAAAAGCCAATACAAAAATTTATAGAATTATATGTAGCCAAATTGTCTCCCCTACGTAGCCTCAATCTCCCTCCACCCATAAGGCACACTACCCCCTCCCTCCATAGCCATACTGCCCCCTCCCCCTTGGTCACAATGCCCCCATCCCACTATAGCCACAGTCTCCCCACACCCTTAATAAATCACTCCCCGACCACTTACATGCCAGTTTCCACACTCATTTTAACTGCCACACTGAAAGTCTCCAATGATCTCCTCTCTGCAAAAGCCAATGGCAACTATTCTCTTCTCATTGTTCTAGATCTCTCTGCAGGGTTTGATCCTGTGGACCACCAACTCCTCCTCCAAATGCTTCATTCCTTTGGCCTGAAGAACAATGTGCCTTTTGGTTTTCTATCTATCTTTAAGTGTATCCATTTTTAGATTTTTTTCGTCTACTTTTCCACTTACTTTTGGAGTTCCTCAGGGCTCAATCCTAGGTTTCTCTTTTACCTCTACACAGCCACCATTGAATAAACCATCACCAGATTTGGTTTTCAGTATTACCTTTATCCTTCTGCATGTAACATCACCACTGCCTTACTGCAGAAGACCAGTGCTTGTCTAACATCATGTACTGTCTCTACCTGAATATAAACCTGACTTGTCTTTCCATCATCTACCAGCTGACCCAACCCTGACCTCTCAATTTTCGTCTTTGATGTCACCAAAACCTGAAGGTCCGCTGTGATGGGTTTGTGCTGGACTGTGACTTCTCCTTTCCACTGTACATTCAATCACTGGCATACTCTTGCGATATCCACCCACCAGAGCCTGACAACAGTGTGGGAAGTTGTATTCCTTGGTATCTAAGTGGTTGGCTTGTAGTGCAGCCTAGAATCAGGACCACTGGCCTCATCCATGCCTGTCAGGGCCAGTGAGGGGATGCAAGAAGAGGGGTAGGCTGCAATGTAGTAGCAGTCTCCACCTGGGGTATTCCGATGTATGTGTAGTGCTGGATCCTTGGGCAGGTGGTGAAAGGGATCACACGTGGAGACAGGGATGATGAACGATAAACTCACAGTCTCTTTATTCAGCAGACAGTCCAACACAGCAGTAGGCAACAAGCTGTAACGGTTCCTCTGTGCATTGTTCCATGAGGCATTGGTTGGTCGGATCGGTAGCTCAGTTGGGATATTACCTACGCCTTAGTCCGGTAAAAAGGGGCTGAATGATAACTTAGGCTTCTTAGACAACTGAGCTGATGCAGTCTCTGTGGAATTAGTCACACAGAGCCACCGTTCTCTCCTAAGGGTAAAAGACTTGATCCTTTGTCTAGGACTGGCAAAGTAGTAAGACAAAAAGAGTAAGTAGAAGAGACCCAGAAATCCAGCCAGAGCAACTCCCAGAGTAGCTCTGGGAGATTTCCATGACTCAAAGCAATGACTGACCTGGGGCTGCAGGAAAGAGTAACTTAAAGATACATTTAATATACAGTAAGAACATTTAACCCTCTAAACCCTGCTACGGAATATGGCAGATGTAATACCACAAAATTTCACTAGCTGGTAGGATAAAGAAGAAAAGGAAGGCATCCAGTGGAAATAGATATGATGGCTAGAATAAGCTACCAGAGCTGGCCAGACAACATAACCAACCAGGAGGCCAATAGGAAACATTTAACCCCTTAAGGATTAAGCTCATTTTCACCCTCGGGATACAGCCGAATTTTTCAGATCTCCCTGTGTCACGATATGCAGTTATAACTTTGGAATACTTTATGTTACCGTGTTTATTTTCAGATAGTTTTTCATGACATGTTGTACTTCACATTAATGCTATATTTTAGTTGAAATATAGTGAACTTATTTGTAAAAAAAAATGGAAATTTGGTGAAAATTTTAAAAATATCCCTGACACTATTCAAAACAGCCTTTGGTGAGGTTGTTAACCCTTTAAGCTTCTCACATGAATGCAAAACAATATGGAGGTTCTCTTTGAAATGTTTATATTTTGAACAATAAAATGATTATTTAGTCCTAAAATTTACACATTTACACTTTAGGGGGCACAGCAAAGCTCAGAATGGAAGGAGCCTTTGAGCTTTTGGAGGGCAGATTTTGAGGACATTGTTTTCAGGTGGCATTATACTGTATATTTGAAAAGTTCCTGAGCTATGAGAATAGTGAACTTCCCCTATAAGTTATATTATTTTGGAAACTACACCACCCAGAAAATGTATCAAGGTTTATATTAAGCTTTTTACCATTACATGTTTTACAGAAAGTATTTACATTGGCTCGTGTAAGTGAAAATCTTTTTTCCAAACAACCTTGCTTTGGCCCCTACATTTTTATTTTCAGAAGGGGTTAAAGAAGTAAATGCACCCCATAGTTTGCAATAATATCCCACATGTGATTACAAGCTGCTGTATGGGCGCGCAGTGCGGCTCGGAAGGGAAGGAGCACCTTTTGGTGGATTTTGTTGGAACATATTTCAGGCACTATGTTGCATTGGCTGAGCCACTAATATAGTAGGGCTGAACCTCCAAAGAGTGGACTCATTTTAAAAACTAGACCCCGCAAGGAATGCAGTAACACTATATTTGGGGGCGCAATACCCTGTTGTTTAACCTTTATTAGCTTTTATTGGTGTGGGGGTCACAAAAAAAGCTATTCAATAATTGATTTTTACAGTTTTTTTGTGTTTTCTATGGGTCAGTGCGGTTATGGTGATATCCCATTTATATAGATTTTTTATGTTTGACTTGTTCTACAAAATAAAAATTCATTTGGAGAGAAAAAACCCTTGATTTTGCATAGTCATACTATTTTTATTATTTTGTTGATTGAGCTGTTTTAGGGCTATTTTTGCGGGACAAATTGTACATTTTATCGTAGCATTTAGCATAGCGTAGCATTTATATTTACACAGAGTAGCGTACCAAGGAGCTGCTAGTGACATATCTCTTGCAGCGGACAATTGAAGAGTCAGTACTTGGATTCTATCATTTCGACACTGTGGTTGCCCTTTACCACACTTTTTTTTTATAAAAATGTCCAGCTTTCTGAAAGCAGCACCCCTCTACTGGCCGTCCTAGGCACTGCCCTTCGGTGCATAGGGGAAAATAGGGCCCTGTGAATATCCTCAAAATCTACACCTATTTCTTAAATGAACCTTTATCAGAAAAGGAAAATAGGGCTATGGGTCTTCTAAATCAACAAGATTAGTGATAATAAAGTGTCACTATATACTATATACATCTATTACAATATTATACTAAAAACAAATTGCTAGAAGAGATCAAAATCAACCACGCATCTTATGGCACTTTTTCCTGTTACTTTTGCCCACTTAAAAAAAAGAACTGAAGAACCTGGGATATTGTCATATCATGTTCCTAATAGTCATGGAGTAAAGGACTGCAAAAGGTCATTAGTCATATTCATACTGTCAGGGTAAATAGAAATAATAATATTAATAAAAAAGGAAGCTGGTAAGCCAGCACATCCACAGTTGTGTTTTAAAATAATCTTTCCTTTTTATAGCATTTTGTAATTCATTCATAAGCACATGTCAAAAAATTAGAGCAAACACCAAGATTGCATTTATGCGTTTCTGGTTTCCACAAACTCTTAGCCGTAGAATTTAATGAAAGTTGGATACTTTTCTGCACTACAGATTAAGCTGTGCACTGTTCACATATGAACTGGACAAAATATCTTTTACTAGAAATAATAATCTTCCAAACCAATATTCTCTAACATTTTCAGCAATTTATATGATTTATCCAGAATGTTAAAATATAGCATTTGGGAGGAGAAGTTGGCTTAATTTTTCCTGGCACATCGCAGTCATGTATAACCTGGCAACAGCTTCTCTTTTGATGTAAAGGGCAGATATTTAAGTTTGAACTCGTTTTTGACCATTTGGGACATAAGTTAACAATAGATATGTGTGACACCCTGTTTCATAATATAGGTGCAAGAAGAACAAGAAAGAAAACTTGTAGGCCAGCATAAAATGGGGGTGGTGAGCATCATGTCATGACCTTTCTGCTCAAACTTTATTTTGACCAATTATATAGAATTCAGTCCAAATAAATTGGAACTATATGAAAATTCCCAAAAAGTATTATACTCTCTCCTGTATGGCAAGGGCATAGTTCCAAGAGCACATTCCAAGAATCTGATATTGCTGGCCATTACAGGTATCTTGAAGGAGAAAGTGACTTCCCAGAATGCTCTAGCAGAAACCTCTACTACATCCCCATGCATAGCCAGAGATGCTAGTTCGTGTTTCCCTTTTTGGTATCTTGATCCAGCCATGGGCACTGGCCTTTTTTCTGTGAAGGATTCAGAAGGACTCCAGAAAAGCATCTTCCTGCACCACAAAGGTACACAGCCATGAATTTGTATGGACATCACTGTTCAGGCTGTAATGGTGATCTGTGCCAAAAGAGACATCATTACAAAATATCCATAAATGTGATTCAAGCCTCAGAAGTCACCAAGCTGCTAATGCTAAAATAAAAAGGACAGGTCAGTTTATTTCATGAGATACCATCAGAACACCAACACTGTTATCCTTTACTGATAATGATATTGGCACTTTTTATAAAGATTACCCAAGTAGCCTGTTTTTGTATTTAATTTAAGGCTACATTACTGTTAAAAAAACTCAGAGTTTTGAGACACAATTAATAAAATTGATTTTATTATTCTTACACAGGGTTATTACAGGCAGTAAATAGCATCTTACCATTCTTTTTTAATAAAAATTGTAAGCTTTACTGACTACAGGCGGTCCCCTACTTAAGAACACTCGACTTACATACGACCCCTAGTTACAAACGGACCTCTGGATGTTGGTAATTTCCTGTACTTTAGCCCCAGGCTACAATAATCAGCTGTAACAGTTATCACAGGTGTCTGTATGAAGACGTATTGTTAATCCTGATTCTTATGACAACCCAACATTTTTAAAATCCAATTGTCAGAGAGACCAAAAAAATTCTGGCTGGGATTACAATGATAAAATATACAGTTCTGACTTACATACAAATTCAACTTAAGAACAAACCTACAGACCCTATCTTGTATGTAACCCGGGGACTGCCTGTACTGGCTACCCTTGGCACTGCACCCTCGGTGCCTAGAGGGAAATAGGGCCCTGGGAATATCCTCAAAACCTGCACCTATTTCTTAAATGAACTTTTTAGGCTGACAATCCAGATTTTGGGGCCTACTACAATGTAAAATTCACAGTGTGCGCAGCCCCTATCAGAAAAGGTAAATAGGCCTAAGGGTCTTCTGAATAAACAAGATTACTGATAATAAAGCGTCACCATATATTATATACATCTGTTACATTATTATACCAACAAAATTTGCTAGGAGAGATCAAAATCAACCACACATTTTATGGCACTCCTTTTACTTTTGCCCACTTAAAAAAAAGAACCTAAGAACCTGTGATATTGTTATATTAGGTTTCTAATAGTAATGGAGTAAAGGACTGCAAAGGGTCATTAGTCATATTCATACTTTCAGGGTAAGGGTGGTTTCACATTGGTGGTTTTTTTAACATCAGTGATTTTTCGCTGAAGCCATTTTTGGTTTATGGACAAATACAGATTGGTTTTCTCTTCCTGGCTTCAGTGGTTTTTCACTGATGTCTTACTGATCCATGGGCTTTTTCACACTTTCATACAGTTTTTTTAGTGGTCAGTTTAGAACCTGTTCCTTTTGTGTTTACTGACATCAGTGAAAAAAAACTGAAGTGTGAAAAAGCCCATTAAAAAGAATGGTTCAGTAGGACATCAATGACAAGCCAGGAAGAGAAAACCAATCTGTATGTGTACATAAACCAAAATTGGTTCAGTGAAAAATGTGAAGTACAAATGTGCCAATGTGAAACCACCCTAAATAGAAATAATAATATCCATCAAAAAAGGAAGCGGGTAGACCACAGTTGTGGTTTAAAATAATCCTTCTATTTTTATAGCATTTTGTAATTCATTCATAAGCACATGTCAAAAAATTTGAGCAAACACCAAGATTGCATTTTATGCGTTTCTGGTTTCCACAAAGCCTTAGCCGTAGATTGCAGATTAAGCTGTGAACTGGACAAAGCTTTGTTTATTAGAAATAATTATAATCTGCCATACCAATATTCCCTAACATTTTCAGCAATTTATATGATTTATGCATAATGATAAAACATAACATTTGGGTGGAGGAGTTGGCTTAATTTTTCCTGGCACATCTCACTCTTGTATAACCTGACAACAACTTCTCTGTTGTGGTTAAGGGCGGATATGTAAGTGTGGACTAGGTTTTGACCATTTGTGACAAGAGTTAACAATAGATTTGTGTGACACCCTGTTTCATAACTTAGAAGAACAAAGAAGAACATAGAAGAACAAAAATGAAAACTTGTAGACCAGCATAAAATGTGGGTGGTGCAACATCATGTCATGACCTTTCTCCTTGAAATGTATTTTGGCACGTTAGATGGAATTCATTCCAAATAAATTGAAATTATTTGAAACTGCCCAATAAGTCATATTGAAGCCTCAGAAGTCAGCGAGCTGGTAGTGCTAAAGTAAAAAGAACAGTTCAGTTTATTCCCACTATTTTAACGCTTAGCTGGTTTTAAACAGTTTTGTTTAAGACCAAGATAAACCATTTATGTTTTGCCCAGTGAAGCATACCTCACCAGCATCTAGAGTGTCTTCCTAGGAATACATTTGTTTTTACAAAACTTTAAAATGTATGTATGTGGTGTGCTCAGAAGAACTACTGCGGTAAAGGTAACACATACCATTCAGTGCAGATAATGTAATGGTAGGCAGCGAGTAAATCCATATAATACTGAGCTGTACTAATGCTATCATTCACAAGATTGATACATTTACTATATTGTAGGGCTCCTGTGATGAATCATCAAATATGACCATTGATGAGACAGGTCACAATTAGAGTTAGGCAAACAGACTCATCTGTGTGACTAGTCAACGTTGACACTGCATGAGAAAACAGTACGATCAGTTCAGTTCTTGTGAATCTGTATTAGCAGATGAATATGTAGGGCAATTACACTGCATGAGACACCATCAGAACGCCAACACTGTAATACTTTACCAACATTGATATTGGCGTTTTTCACAAACATTATCCTTGCAGCCTGTTTTTGTATATAATTTACATTACCATTGAAAAACCCTGAGTTTTAAAACACAATGCAGTATATTAAATTGTTTTAGTATTCTTATTACAGGCAGTATCTTTTTGCTTCGGTAAAGGGTGGATTTGTTTTTGGTTTGAACTTACTTTTGACTATTTGTGACAAAACCTATCAATAAATTGCTGGTGCACCACATTTCATAATACCATGAAGGTGCAAGAGGAACAAAAAACAATTAGGCAAGCACAAACTATAGGAGGGGGCAGAGGTCATGACACCACCACCTTGCTCAAATTACAACTTCTTGTATTTTAAAACAGCTTTCGAAAAAAATGTTTTTACCGTGCAACAAACCCTTTCGGAGCCTTTTCTGTTTTGCTTTCCCAAAAGAATGGACAAACTGTGATTCCCATTTAACTACTTTCCGATTCTAACTACTTTCTGGTGCTTTTTTTTGTTTTTGCTTTTTTTTTGTTTTGTTTTGTTTTGCTCCCCTCCTTTAATCCCTTAAGGGCGCCTTCACATGATGTGTTGCATCACGTTTTTTGATGCGTTTATGACACATTCCAAAGGCTTCAGCCTTGATTACATGCTGATGTTACATTGCGTTCTAGCAGATGCAGTGGAAACGCAATGTAACCTTGGCATGTGATCAAGGTTTAAGCCTTTTATGTTTTCACACAGACTACATGCCCCCATTTGATGGTTTCTGCATTTGATAAGAACCACTTCTCAGCTGAGGGTTTGTCACAGTTGCATCCCACCTGCCAGGTGTACAAGGGGTTAATCACTGCAAAGTGATTAACCTTTACTTTTCAGTATCTCTGCTTAACAGAGGACAATGTCCTGAGAGGTTCCGTTTATTGACAACCAGCAGAGGTCTTATAAATGTAAAGTAACTGTTACACTTTGTAGAGTGCCTCCTGACTTATCGGACGAAGATCGATTCTTGTGTTTGGGATTTTCCACCTCCTGGGACCTAATCTGCTCCTCAGTTCCACGGTATGGCGAAGCTCTCCCGGTATGTGCTTCTGGTGCACGCTCTGTGGCTGCTGCCTTTAAGCTGCTGTGTGAGCACAGGCCGGTGAACATCATGGGGATCTGGAAAACTACATGCCCCCAATTTGACGGTTTCTGCATTTGATAACAACCACTTCTCAGCTGAGCACCAGTAGTGGCGGCTGTGGTAGCTCGGAGTGGACTTTGAGAACACGGTTTGTGCAGGCCCCTTTTCCCCCGGCAGCTGCTGTGCTACCCGATGCTGGACCTGCAACTCTTTGCTGCTTCCTGTAGGTCCACATGTGCGGCCTGGAGAGGACAGTTATTTGCCTGTGCTGGGTGCTGAGGCTGGAGATGGTGCAGACATCCAAGACCGGATTTGTGCCTGCAGGACAATGAGTAGCATATCCGATCCTGAGAGGAGAGGGGCTACCCTGCGCTGGGTCCCCTGGGTCCCTGAGCAGGAAGTGACATGCGCTGACACTTCCTGCTCTGTCACACTGATGCCTGAAGGAGCGCACAGGACGGTAAGCGTCCCAGCGCTGGCAGCGTAATGATGCCATTACGCTGGCAGCGCTGGGCGCCTTACTACGTGCACAGAAGAGAAGCTGTGAGGAAGACGGAGGGTGAAGGCCGGATAAAGGAAGATTGCGGGAGTGAAGAAATGTGAGTATTAGAGTTTATTTTTTTTAATTATAAATTGTGGGGGCATTACTATATATATATATATATATATATATATATATATATATATATATATATATATATAGCTGGTATATATTCATGTATGTGGTATATTCGTTACTGCAATATTATTAGTATTGTACAGGTATGTGGGTGTATATATATATATATATATATATATATATATATATATATATATTTATGTGCAACTGTATTTCAGTGTTTCTTATATATGATGTGTGTATTTATATGTGTAGCTTAAATATAGCATGTGTAGAGTATATATGGGACAGTGTTAATATGTGTTTATGCGTGTTATGCATATATAGTACATATATATATGTATATATGTGTGTGTGTGGGGCCATTACTATATAAGAGTGGGGGGGGGCATTTACTGTTTATTTATATTTACACTCACCGGCCACTTTATTAGGTACACCTGTCCAACTGCTCGTTAACACTTAGTTTCTTATCAGCCAATCACATGGCGGCAACTCAGTGCATTTAGGCATGTAGACATGGTCAAGACAATCTCCTGCAGTTCAAACCGAGCATCAGTATGGGGAAGAAAGGTGATTTGAGTGCCTTTGAACGTGGCATGGTTGTTGGTGCCATAAGGGCTGGTCTGAGTATTTCAGAAACTGCTGATCTACTGGGATTTTCACGCACAACCATCTCTAGGGTTTACAGAGAATGGTCCGAAAAAGAAAAAAAATCCAGTTAGCGGCAGTTCTGGGGGCGGAAATGCCTTGTTGATGCCAGAGGTCAGAGGAGAATGGGCAGACTGGTTCGAGCTGATAGAAAGGCAACAGTGACTCAAATCGCCACCCATTACAACCAAGGTAGGCAGAAGAGCATCTCTGAACGCACAGTACGTCGAACTTTGAGGCAGATGGGCTACAGCAGCAGAAGACCACACCGGGTGCCACTCCTTTCAGCTAAGAACAGGAAACTGAGCTCTTCGAAATTGGACAGTAGAAGATGGGAAAAACGTTGCCTGGTCTGATGATTCTCGATTTCTGCTGCGACATTCGGATGGTAGGGTCAGAATTTGGCGTCAACAACATGAAAGCATGGATCCATCCTGCCTTGTATCAACGGTTCAGGCTGGTGGTGGTGGTGTCATGGTGTGGGGAATATTTTCTTGGCACTCTTTGGGCCCCTTGGTACCAATTGAGCATCGTTGCAACACCACAGCCTACCTGAGTATTGTTGCTGACCATGTCCATCCCTTTAAGACCACAATGTACCCAACATCTGATGGCTACTTTCAGCAGGATAATGCACCATGTCATAAAGCTGGAATCATCTCAGACTGGTTTCTTGAACATGACAATGAGTTCACTGTACTCAAAAGGCCTCCACAGTCACCAGATCTCAATCCAATAGAGCATCTTTGGGATGTGGTGGAACGGGAGATTCGCATCATGGATGCCATCATGTCAATATGGACCAAAATCTCTGAGGAATGCTTCCAGCACCTTGTTGAATCTATGCCACGAAGAATTGAGGCAGTTCTGAAGGCAATAGGGCAGGGGTACCCAAACTACGGCCCGCGGGCCACATGCGGCCCACGGACCGTTTCTATGCGGCCCCCGGCAGTCGGGCAGGGGCTTCCGTCCGGACAGGAAGCTCCTGCCCGTCACAGTATAGTGCTCGATGCGGCCGGAAACGTCCGCTCGAGCACTATTATTGCAGGTGGAGCGATGTGGCCGGGAAACCACCCCGGCGCACATCGCTCTTTGAACCTGCATGCGCGGCCGTGTGATGACGTCATCACGCGGCCGCGCACCTTTTCCTGTCCGGCAGCCGCAAGAAGAAAGAAGGCGCGGAGGCCAGAGGTAAGTACAGGGTTTTTTAATTTTTTTTAAGCAGCAGAAAAAACATTGTGCCAGCGGGGGGCCCTAATATATGAAATAATTCATTATGGGAGCATCATATAAAATAACTAATGGTGGGGGCAAATAATAAAAATAATAACTAATGGTGGGGGGGACATATAAAATAACTAATGGTGGGGGAAAATAAAAAAAATAATAACTAATGGTGCCTGGACATATAAAGCAAATAATGGTGGGGGGTATATAAAATAACTAATGGTGCGGGGGGGGGCATACACACACATATAAAACAACTAATGGTGGGGGGCATATAAAACAACTAATGGTGGGGGGCATATAAAACAACTAATGGTGGGGGGCATATAAAATAACTAATGGTGGGGGGCATATAAAATAACTAATGGTGGGGGGGAACATAAAATAACTAATGGTGGGGGGCATATAAAACAACTAATGGTGGGGGGCATATAAAACAACTAATGGTGGGGGGGGGACATAAAATAACTAATGGTGGGGGGCATATAAAATAACTAATGGTGGGGGGGGGGGAACATAAAATAACTAATGGTGGGGGGCATATAAAACAACTAATGGTGGGGGGCATATAAAATAACTAATGGTGGGGGGCATATAAAATAACTAATGGTGGGGGGGACATAAAATAACTAATGGTGGGGGGCATATAAAATAACTAATGGTGCGGGGGGGGCATATAAAATAACTAATGGTGGCGGGGCATATAAAATAACTAATGGTGGGGGGCATATAAAATAACTAATGGTGCGGGGGGGCATATAAAATAACTAATGGTGCGGGGGGGGCATACACACACATATAAAACAACTAATGGTGGGGGGCATATAAAACAACTAATGGTGGGGGGCATATAAAACAACTAATGGTGGGGGGCATAAAAAATAACTAATGGTGGGGGGCATATAAAATAACTAATGGTGGGGGGGGAACATAAAATAACTAATGGTGGGGGGCATATAAAACAACTAATGGTGGGGGGCATATAAAACAACTAATGGTGGGGGGGGAACATAAAATAACTAATGGTGGGGGGCATATAAAATAACTAATGGTGGGGGGGGGAACATAAAATAACTAATGGTGGGGGGCATATAAAACAACTAATGGTGGGGGGCATATAAAATAACTAATGGTGGGGGGCATATAAAATAACTAATGGTGGGGGGGGGACATAAAATAACTAATGGTGGGGGGCATATAAAATAACTAATGGTGCGGGGGGGGGCATATAAAATAACTAATGGTGGCGGGGCATATAAAATAACTAATGGTGGGGGGCATATAAAATAACTAATGGTGCGGGGGGGCATATAAAATAACTAATGGTGGGGGGCACATAAAATAACTAATGGTGGGGGGGGGACATAAAATAACTAATGGTGGGGGGCATATAAAATAACTAATGGTGGGGGGGGAACATGAAATAACTAATGGTGGGGGGCATATAAAATAACTAATGGTGGGGGGGGACATAAAATAACTAATGGTGGGGGGGGAACATAAAATAACTAATGGTGGGGGGCATATAAAATAACTAATGGTGCGGGGGGGGGACATATAAAATAACTAATGGTGGGGGGGGGACATAAAATAACTAATGGTGGAGGGGCAACATATTCAATAATTAATGGAGAGGGGTCCCAGTATATTAATAATTAATTGACCCAATTAATTAATTCATTGGGCCAGTATATAAAATAGTTCACAAGGGGGTGCAGTATATTAAATAATTAATTGAGGGGGGGGGGCAGTGTATTACAGATGCGGTCACATGTACCGCTATTTATCCGGCCCTCCAACGGTCTGAGAGGGACAATGAACGGCCCCCTATGTAAAAAGTTTGGGGACCCCTGCAATAGGGGGTCCAACCCATTACTAGCATGGTGTACCTTATAAAGTGGCCGGTGAGTGTATATCAGTTCTAGGGTAAGGGGGGGTGAGTTAAATTTTTAGATATTTTAATTTATTTTTTTATTTTATTTTTTTATTATTTTTCAGACCCCCCCTAGGGTACTTAAACTCCAGGTTTTCTGAGTGATCCTACCATATATTGGCATACTACAGTATGGCAGTATATGCTGATTTTCCACATCATCTATTACAACGTGCAAATCGCACATTGTAATAGAAGGGTTAAAATCAGACAGCCCCAAGTCTTTGTATAAATGTAATTAGGACATAATTTTTATTCCTGTGACATTATACTGTCAGTGACTGTGGTGGTTTAGGGGCAGCCATATAGTGCAGTCATTTTTTGGCGCTGTATAGTAATGTGCAGTTTTTTCGCAGCTGGTATATATTCATGTATGTGGTATATTCGTTACTGCAATATTATTAGTATTGTACAGGTATGTTGGTGTGGGTATGTATATTTATGTGCAACTGTATTTCAGTGTTTCTTATATATGATGTGTGTATTTATATGTGTAGCGTAAATAAAGCTTGTGTAGAGTATATATGGGACAGTGTTAATATGTGTTTATGCGTGTTATGCATATATAGTGTATGTGTGCTTATGTCTGTGGAGTGTATATATGAAATATGTATATTTTGAAGTACAATGTGCGGGATAGGGCCAGCAGCGAGTGTTTAGGTATATGGGGCCCTGATTCTAAGTTTGCAACGGGGCCCACTGGGGTCTTGTTACGCCACTGACTATAGTGTCACCTGAATAACACTGTGCTCCTAAGTAATATAATATATACCCCTCACACCACAACTGACCACACTGTGCCCTAGAATAAATTATGTGTGTACTACATACAGCTCCCCACTACATTAGAATAACTACAAATATATACTGTGAATACAGAAGTATATTCTGTTATATTTCCAAGACCTGTTACAATGTGCCAATGGTACATTGTAAAAAATCATGTGTTAAATCCACGTATACTGCCGTACGGTAGCATTGCAGTGTATCGTAGGACCAATACAGGGGTATGAAAAATAGTAAAAAAAAATTATAAAAAAGCTACATATTTAAATCCCCACCTTTCCCTAGAACTGATATAAAAATAAACAGTAAAAATCATAAACATGTAAGGTATCCCAGCAAAATGTCATTTCTATCAAAATATAATAACGGTTATTCTCTGTGTTGGACCCAGTAATGCAAAATAGCGCCCAAATGTTCAAAATGGCACTTTTTAGCCATTTTGAAACATATAAAAAAATTTAACAAGTGATCAAAGGCCGTACAGACTTCAAAAAGGTAGCAAAGAAAACATCATCTCATCCCGAAAAAATTCACATCTTTACACAGTCCCGTACACCCAGAGGTCGCACTAACATTTTTCTAGAAGGGTAATAATACTCCTCTTACTATTTTTGAGGAGTATTTTTAGCCGGGAAGGAGTATGAAATTTTCAGTAATACAAGTATATAACTCATAGCTGTATAGAATGTTGATAGACGCTATTTATATAAGAAAATCATGTGTCAGTATCTTCTGTGTTTAAATAGCAGATAGAGACAGTTATAGTGATCTTACATCATGCATTGCCCTGGAGCTGATGCCATCAACCCCCCAACCACACTGCGACTGCAGCCACCGAAACATCCCACAACCAGACAGTGGCTAACGCCTCTGACACCAATCGCCAAGACTGCAGCTCACGCACACTATTTCCCCCTTCCTGTGCCCAGACTGCGGCCGGGCCCCAGCAGCCAGACTGCGGGTAACGCACACTGTATCCCCCCATGTGACCAGACTGCAGCTAACGCACACTGTATCCCCCCATGTGACTAGACTGCGGCTAAAGCACACTGCATCCCCCCATGTGACCAGACTGCGGCTAACGCACACTGCATCCCCCCCATGTGACCAGACTGCGCTAACGCACACTGCATCCCCCCCATGTGACCAGACTGCGCTAACCCACACTGCATCCCCCCATGTGACCAGACTGCAGCTAATGCACACTGTATCCCCCCATGTGACTAGACTGCGGCTAAAGCACACTGCATCCCCCCCATGTGACCAGTCTGCGCTAACGCACACTGCATCCCCCCATGTGACCAGACTGCGGCTAACACACACTCTATCCCCCCCATGTGACCAGACTGCGACTAACGCACACTGTATCTTCCCCTCCCTTATGTGACCAGACTACAGTAGAGGCGGCTCCCTCAGTGATCTTATGGTGATCCCATAGGATCAGTGCTCCAGTCACATGACCTTCTAGCCGAGGTCACCGGCTTCAGGAATCCGCTGCAGCCACAGGCAGGATTAGGGGGGAGAGGAGAAAACTCTCAGATGGATTTATACACCGTAATTTATAACGCGATCTCTGAGAGAGGGGATGTCATCTGCTACCACCTCAGCCCCTGCCAGACATGCAGTCCCATGTAACATACACCTTATGCCACCTCAGCACCTGCCAGACATGCAGTCCCATATAACATACAGCTCGTGCCACCTCAGCACCCGCCAGACATGCAGTCCCATGTAACATACACCTCAGCACCCGCCAGACATGCAGTCCCATGTAACATACACCTCATGCCACCTCAGCACCCGCCAGAGATGCAGTCCAATGTAACATACACCTCGTGCCACCTCAGCACCTGTCAGACATGCAGTCCCATGTAACATACACTTCGTGCCACCTCAGCACCCGCCAGACATGCAGTCCCATGTAACATACACCTCATGCCACTTCAGCACCTGCAAGATATGCAGTCCCATGTAACATACACCTCATGCCACCTCAGCACCTGCTAGACATGCAGTCCCATGTAACATACACCTCATGCCACCTCAGCACCTGCAAGATATGCAGTCCTATGTAACATACACCTCATGCCACCTCAGCACCTGCTAGACATGCAGTCCTATGTAACATACACCTCATGCCACCTCAGCACCTTCCAGACATGCAGTCCCATGTAACATACATGTCTTCCCTGACCTTAATGTAGCCATCATATCCACTCCTGTGAAGCCCCCTCACCTCCATACACGTGTTTCTTGCAGGCAGCCATTACAGCTCTACTTCCTGTACTGTGAGGAGACTGCGAAGTAAGCCACACACCTTTCCCGGAGGCTCTGCCCCCTCCATGACATCACTTCTACCCGGAGCAGATCCATGATTCTACGATGTAGCGTGTACTGAGCAGTGCCGGCTGGCGCGCTACCATTGTAATGTTATGTCCTGCACACGATTAATAATAACGATAATTATAGACAGCAATCATGGACTAGGGGGATCAGTTAATCTTGCCCCAATCACTGTGTCTGCATAAAGTGATCAGTGATGAGATGGTGATCAGTATTACTGCTGGCATAAGTAAAATTGCTGCTATTGGCCATCCAATAGCAGTGATCGTAAACCGGGGATGACGACAAAATCCTTCTGGTCCATAAGGCAAGATGGCTGTCAGGGACAGCCGCCATCTTGCCCCAATCCCTGTGCCTGAACCATGTCAGGAAGTTACTTCTCATTGCGAAGTTTTATTATGGCGTGCATCAGGAAGAGATTTAAAGACTATACAATCTTTATTATTTTTTTTGTCAATTATGACAAATAAGGGCTCATTTTTGGGAGGCTGGATGCACTTCAAAAATACTTCATTTTAGCTTATTGATGAGATATTAACTCTTACGTGACCCTTAGTCTAATGTGTGGATAAAGGAAAATCATCAAATCTTGTTTTGAATTTTTAGCATTTTTTTTGTGGGGTAGCACTTCACTGTACCATAATAATAATATATTATCTTTATTCTATGGATCACTACGATTACGGTGATACCTCATTTATATGGTTTCCCTTATTTTTGAACAATTTTACTGAAGAATAACTAAAATAGAGAAAATCGCATTTGTTTTAGTAACACCATAACTGAAGTATTTTTTGGTTGACGGAGCTGGTTGATTATTTTTTGCATGCTTATTTGTTCTTTTCAGGGGTACAATTTTGGCGCTTAAACACCAAAGAAGAGAAAGAATGCAGCTATAGGCTCATAAATTTGTTTGCAAAAGTATATCCAATTTTATTAACACTTTCAGGACCTCGCACTTTTTTGTTTTTTCATTTTCATTTTTCACTCCCCATGATCAAAAATCTATAACTTTTATATTTTTACATGTACAGAGCTGTGTGAGGGCTTGTTTTCTGCGTAACAAATTGCACTTCATAGTGATGGTATTTATTATTCCATGCCGTGTACTGGGAAGCAGGAAAAAAATTCCAAATGCAGTGAAATTGGTAAAAAAACGCATTTGCGCCATTTTCTTGTGGGCTTGGATCTTACGGCTTTCACTGTGTACCCCAAATGACATGTCTAATTCATTCTTTGGGTCAGTACGATTACGGGGATAACAAATTTATATAGGTTTTATATTGTTTTCATACATTTAAATAAATTAAAACCCCCTGTAAAAATTTTTTTTTTAGGATTTTGCCATCTTCTGGCGCTAATAACTTTTTTATACTTTGGTGTATTGAGCTGTGGGTGGTGTAATTTTTTTAAATTTACAATGTCATCATTTTTAGGACTGTAAGACATTTTGATCACTTTTTATAGAATTTAAAATTTAAAAAAAATGGCAAAAAAAGTGCGATTTTCCATTACGAGGTTAAACGCAGTGAAAAACCGTTAGTATATTTTGATAGATCGGGCATTTTCGGATACGGCGATACCTAATGTGTTTATGATTTTTACTGTTTATTTATATTTATATCAGTTCTAGGGAAAGTTATTTTTCTTCAGAAAAGTGTAGTTGTCAGAGAATAGTGCACATTATTACATGCATCACAAAAGTGGTGTTGTCTGTGAATAGTGTTCAGGAATACCTTGATTGTAAAGTTTCTGTTGTTAGTGAATAGCATATAATAATACATATTTCAAATGTTTGCTGTGCCAGAATTTTATTCATCGGTCACTGAAGGGTTAATATGATGCTGATGAGGACCATGATGTCTGACTGTCTTGATTTCTGTTTCAAAAGTATATAAGATGCAGGCAAAGCTCTGTATCCTGCTTCTTATTTCCCAGGCCTGCAACAACCCCTGACACAATTTGCATGTTTGTCCGTCATTAGTAAAACAGATTTGCCCCTTGAATAGTGGTCATCCTCCATTGAGATTTCATCAAATCTACACTGAATATAATCAAAGAAAACAGACTTAAGAAAAAAGACTTAACACGCCACATGATGCATGTGGCACGTGTAATCTTCAGGAGGGGTGCATAGTCATCTGTAACTGCCACTTTGCCACTCATAGAATAAAATAATAATTTCAGCCAAGCGTTGGAGATGGAGGAGGAGTTTGAGGTGGATGTGGCCGTGTAAGTTGAACACTTTTACTCCTCACTCAGGTTCTGGCACAACCAAGTCCTTGGGAATCCATACCTGGTTCATCTCAATGAATGTCCACATTGGCTGTGTATAGACGGATCCTCTTGTCGGTGATGAACCTTCTGGTAGTGCTGAACATATGTCCAGATCGAACACTTGCCACAGGGTTGGCCAGCACCTCAAAGGTATAGAGTACATGCTATGGCCACGTGTCAAGTTTACCAACCCAGAAATTGAATGGTAAGGATACCCATTACCAGGTGTTGTATCATCAGTTAGTCATTCATCATGTGAGTTACATTCACCTTTGAATAAGCATTGACAGGTGCCTCACAGTCAGCTTTCTGGATTGGTGGGACTGGTAGATTTTGAAGAGATCATTCTCCTCCATTTTCTCCTTCTCCAAAACTGTCCCCTGGCAGGGCAGTGGAGTACCTGGCTGTGTTGGTCCAGAAACCCACCCTGCAAGCCATGTGAACATGGAGGCATGGGAACAAAACATTTTTTAATTAGCTTCTGTTATTGTTAAAAAAAAGTTTTGTGCTTTCCAAAAAGTTTGTTTTTTCAAAAAGTTTCAGTTGATCCAGGCAGCTACTCTAGTGGTTGAGAGGAAATTTTCCCCTTCTTTGGGAGGTGTGCAGTTGTCCATACAGATCAGTTTCACCATGGCCAGGTGCGTTTTCCAGTTACTATACTGAAACTGGTGGCTCCAGTTGACGCTGACTGGATGAGGAGGCTTGCAGAAGAGGAAGTTAAGTAGGAGGAAGAGGAAAACAGAGGCATGGAGGTATGTTCAGCAATAATTGGCGGTGAAAGATTCCTGATTTGGGCCCAGCCACCAAAGTGCAAAGTGCACACTTTCTATTCTTCACAGTCTGTTGGTGCTGGGCGGGATGGCCTGCCCCGAAAAGTAGTGGTGGCTGGGAATGACATACTGTGGGAAAGCCACGACCATAACATTTTTAAAGCTGTCCAGAATAAATAGCTTTAGCAAAGGTCAACAATTTTGGAACTGTCCCAGTCAGGACCAGGGCATGTGGGTAAGATGGGTCAAACTTCCACTTTCTCATCTTGTTTGGGGATAGAAGGCTGAATCCTTCACTGTGATGGTGTGGACAGGCTTGGTGTTGTTGGTGTCACAGCCTCTCTTTGCGGGGAGACAGCGCAGGGGGACAAGATGTCCGTCACTCTGGGCTGTAAATTATGCACGCCACCACACCACCCTTTCCCAAGCTGGGAGCATGGAAGAGGCTAGGGCGTGTATAATACACAACCTGGAGCACCTGACATCTTGTCCCCATTCTCCTTGCTGTTAATTATAACTTTCTTTTCTAGGTGATCCCACTGTGTGAAGACTTGCAACAGACAGCAATGGGATCAAGATGAGTGGAGGTAAGTGTTTATACGTTTTTTTCAGTGGTATATTTGCTTTAAAGGTTATTTTCTAAATAAAGTTCAATATAAGTTCAATATCTTGAGACTGGCAAATTTATGCAGTTGCCTCTCAGTAAACTATCAGTAAGCTAAACGTTGGTTCCATGTAAAGAAATTGTATAATACTGAGAAGTCCACATTGTTGTCTACACTTTGGGATAATATAAATATTAATTATTTTGTTATGAAAGTAAAAATTTTTGGTTTAGGATAAGGAAGGTAGCACAACTATTTATAGATGGAGTACTACTGTCTCTAGAAATTATTTTTAGCCAGTCCCAAGGTTCACATTTTAATTCAAAACACAAAATCTTACTTTTCACTTTGACAAGTCTAAATAATTGTAAAACTCCATAAATTATCCTATTATAGAAACTATACCCCTCAATGTATGTAAAACAACTTTTATGAAGCTTGTAACCCTTTAAGTGTTACACAGGGGATAAAACAAAATGAAGGTTCAATTTTGAAATTGTCATTGTTTTGGCTAAAGGAATGTATTTTTTAAAAAATGTACACATTCACAAGGGATAAAATACCAAAACGCTCAACAAAGTTTGATACCTAATTTATCCCTATTATGCCAATAGGCCATATGTGGTGTTATGGGCACACGCCATGGCATTGAAGGGAAGCTGCCCCTTTCAGAGACAATGGGGCAGATTTACTTACCCGGTCCATTCGCGATCCAGCGGTGCGTTCTCTGCGGTGGATTCGGGTCCGTCCGGGATTCAAAGGTAGTTCCTCCGACTACCACCAGGTGGCGCTGCTGCGCTGAAGTCCGCTGAAATGCACTCAAGTACACTGGCCTATTCCTGGTGAAGGTAAGTGCAAGCTCCGTGACACTTTTTGTTTTTTAAATGCGCCGGTTTTTCCGAATCTGTCGGGTTTTCGTTTGGCCACGCCCCCCAATTTCCGTTGCGTGCATGCCAGCGCCGATGCGCCAAAATCCAATCGCGTATGCCAAAATCCCGGGGCAATACAGGGAAAATCGGCGCAAATCGGAAATATTCGGGTAACACGCCGGGAAAACGCGAATCGGGCCCTTAGTAAATGACCCCCAATGTGCACTGTCACTTTTTTTAAGGCTGTACAATCTTTGCATTTTTGTGCAATCATGCCAAATTAGGCCTTATTTTTTTGTGGGATACTAAATTTTAGGACACTGTAGCTTTTTGATGAAATTTTATTTACTCTTTACTGTTTGGAAAAAAACAAAAATTATAGCATTTTTGGTGGGCTGTTCACTGCCCATCCCATCTATTACGACTAAACAATTATGTGCTTGGCAGCCTATTGAAACTGCTAACCGGTAGGGGTGCTGCTTAACGGTTGTCAACTGTCAGCTGGTGACCAACAAAGATCCCTTAAAGGACATCTACCACCAGGATGAAAGATTGTAAAACAAGTACACCAACATACTGGTGTGTTACCCCTATGGCAGGATTCGCTCTTATTTTAGCTTCTTATGTCCTGGTTTTTAAAATTATGCCCTATTTCAGCATTAGGCTTATAGATTTTTTCTGGGTCTACCCTATAGCATTAAAAGTTCGACTCAATAGACCTGTTTTCATTTAATCTAAACTATGGTACTATTATTCTTTGAAGTATAAACAGCAAACTCATATTCTGGACCTCACACGTCATTCCCCCTCTTGTGCAGCCTCATATACATTCTAATGAAAATGTATTTAAATTGGGGGAAAGAAAGGTAACAAATGAGTATTGACTATTTTTTGTTATGTAACTCTTTTAAACTGCTCAGAGAGCTAATAACAAATTGACTTCAGTTCCCATTAGTCTTTCAATTTCTCAACAAATGGCCTTAAAATGTATAAGACAAGCATAGAAGCAAATAGGACTTGACGTGCTGAACAGAAACTGACCAAAACTTAACTCATAAACATACTAAAGGCTCTTTGCCATCAAATGGAGTTCTATAAAAATGATCTTTTGATGTAATTAATTTAGTTTGAAACACAATTTAGTGCAAAAAAAAGTAATGTCTGTTATACAGTGCGGAATTTAGGTGCCATCAATGAGAATAACTCAGACATTACCAGGCATAGGCCACAATCTTGTGTATTGTCATCGACATAATTTGATGGATTTTTAATGGAAAGAATAAAGCAATTGCATTTTACTATTATTGTGGAGGATTGTGTTTCTTAGCTGGAATGCACTTTATACGTTTATCATATCCCAAGACGCTGAAGAAACCGCACTCACACATTCTAGACAGTATCAAGGCTGTTTCCTAGGTGAGATAACTTACTTATGTAAGTTGTTGTGACCTTTCACTATATCCACCTGTTTAATAGGTGTCTGTGCATAGTTTCTGGTCTGGTTGAAATTTTTTTCAATAAACATTAGTTTCACTGTCAATAAGGCTCTGATGAGCCCGCTACCTGCATGTGATACCTTGTACAGGCTGATCATGAGTTCCTTAATAGTCTTACAATAAAATGTATTATGTTAATGTCCCCAGCCCCCCAACAATATATTAAAAGTTCACTCAAATAACACTTACTGTTAAAATATCCGTTTTATTAGTATGTTAAATATAGAACAATGTTTTTTAAGATATTATGGGCACAAGTGTTTATGCAACTTAGGCAATTTACTAGTGTTGAAATAATTTCAGTGCCTTTTTAATAGTAATATTTCTTATTTTCATTTCACAAACACTTCATGACCCAGACGGGCATTTCACTTGTCTCAGCTCTTTATCACATATTTCTCATTTCTATCAGTATTTATTGGCCATGATAACATTGGAAGGAAATGGATAACCTTCATCATTCACATTATTACTGAGTTATATAGTGTTCATTTGAAGCTCAACTCAAGGAGGACCACAGTTAACTTTGAAATATTTAGAAATTTGTGCAAGGAAATTTATTTTTATGTTAAAAATTAGAAATAAATAAAAAGAATGTGAAATAACCTCTTAGAAAGTATCTATGAATTGTGTGTACCATACAGCGACCTGAAATTGTAATTACAGCCACAGCTCTCATTAAAATCAAAATCAAAAATGATAAACTAGGGGAACTTAGTCACAGATCCAGGGACTGTGATTGTGGAAATCTTTTAATATTTGTTATCCATGGCCTCCTTCCTTCTAAAATCAGCTTTCTGTAATTTATGAAGGATAAAGGTTTATACTTTATAGGGCATGTTTTGCTACAACATTGCAGAGAATGTTTGTCTGCTCGCAATAAAGTCAAGGTAAAATATGGTGAGTGGCATCTATTCCTTCCTCTCCTTCAAAGTAAATCTTCAATGCAGGAAGATAGTGAAGACGTCTGCCATACATTCGAATTTGCCCTTAGAGCTCAAGACCACCACAGTAAAAAAAAAGCTGAATGCCTTCTATTTTTTAAGTGGACTTTTAAGGATCATTGAAAACTTTGGTTACTTAAACAGACCATGCATCTGATCCATCAAAAACTAGATGCCCTAATCTGAACCTTTCCTTGGGTTTGTATTCACCAGTATCTCCTCCAGGGTGGGAGAGGTCACATTTCTCAGCCTCACTGCCTTCTTCCACAGGTTACATCTTTACAACTTATACACTCACCGGCCACTTTATTAGGTACACCTGTCCAACTGCTCGTTAACATTTAATTTCTAATCAGCCAATCACATGGCGGCAACTCAGTGCATTTAGGCATGTAGACATGGTCAAGACAATCTCCTGCAGTTCTAACCGAGCATCAGTATGGGGAAGAAAGGTGATTTGAGTGCCTTTGAACGTGGCATGGTTATTGGTGCCAGAAGGGCTGGTCTGAGTATTTCAGAAACTGCTAATCTACTGGGATTTTCACACACAACCATCTCTAGGGTTTACAGAGAATGGTCCAAAAAAGAAAAAACATCCAGTGAGCGGCAGTTCTGTGGGCGGAAATGCCTTGTTGATGCCAGAGGTGAGAGGAGAATGGGCAGACCGGTTCGAACTGATAGAAAGGCAACAGTGACTCAAATCACCACCCGTTACAACCAAGGTTGGCAGAAGAGCATCTCTGAATGCACAGTACGTCGAACTTTGAGGCAGATGGGCTACAGCAGCAGAAGACCACACCGGGTGCCACTCCTTTCAGCTAAGAACAGGAAACTGAGGCTACAATTTGCACAAGCTCATCGAAATTGGACAGTAGAACATTGGAAAAAACGTTGCCTGGTCAGATGAGTCTAGATTTCTGCTGCGCAATTTGGATGGTAGGGTCAGAATTTGGCGTCAACAACATGAAAGCATGGATCCATCCTGCCTTGTATCAACGGTTCAGGCTGGTGGTGGGGGTGTCATGGTGTGGGGAATATTTTCTTGGCACTCTTTGGGCCCCTTGGTACCAATTGAGCATCATTGCAATGCCACAGCCTACCTGAGTATTGTTGCTGACCATGTCCATCCCTTTATGACCACAATGTACCCAACATCTGATGGCTACTTTCAGCAGGATAATGCGCTATCATAGAGCTGGAATCATCTCAGACTGGTTTCTTGAACATGACAATGAGTTCACTGTACTCTAATGGCCTCCACAGTCACCAGATCTCAATCCAATACAGCATCATGGATGTGCAGCCGACAAATCTGCGGCAACTGTGTGATGCCATCATGTCAATATGGACCAAAATCTCTGAGGAATGCTTCCAGCACATTGTTAAATCTATGCCACGAAGAATTGAGGCAGTTCTGAAGGCAAAAGGGGGTCCAACTCGTTACTAGCATGGTGTACCTAATAAAGTGTCCGGTGAGTGTATACAGTACTCAAACATAGGGGGCAGTATTCTAGTAGTTATATGGATCCTGGGTTCAAGTCTCACTCAGGTCAACATTTGCAAAAAGTTTTTATGTTCTCTCCGTGCTTGTGTGGGTTTCCTCCGGGTACTCCGGTTTCCTCCCAAACTCCAAAACATACTGGTAGGTTGTTTAGATTGTGAGCCCCATTGGGGACAGATACCAATTTCTCATGCTTTGTGCAGCACTGCATAATCTGTAGTCGCCAGGGGCTTTGCTAGGGTGGTAAAAGATCTGGGGCACGGGCCCCAATGCACATATATATGGAACTTTGAGTAATGCCTACTCCTGTATACAACCCCCTTCATGTGTGGTTGAGCCTATAACTACTGTGCATAACATATACAGCTACAGAAACCACAGGAGAAATCCCTTCCTATTCCCTCCAGTGACTGCAGGTCCCTCCATTAGGTCCCGGCATCACCACGTCTCCTCTTTAGCCGCGTGTGCTCCCTGTGGAGTTCACCACACAGGCATCTTATGTTCTTCATTGTCCTGACATCTTTGCCCCCTAACAGTGTTATTCTGCTGCTACCCCTAACACTCTAGCTCCTTTATTGTAAGGCCCCTTTCCCATACATATATGCTACGGCCAGGCCGGGACTGCTTGGCTGGGAAGGTGGAGGGGTGACCGCTCCTCACATTCTTATGGAAGATCTTTTTTTTCTGGTGACATACGTGTGCTCACTGTACAATGCACAATGCTCTCCCGCGGTGGCCGTATGTTAGCTGCAGTTCAAATAGCTAGTATATGTTGCATATGGCCACCATATACGATCATAGGGGCCTATAGATACCCAGGAAGTCCTCCTGAAAATACCGTTAATACAGAAATAATAAATGCTTCCTAATATAACATATTGTTAAAGCCATAAAACCTCTCTCTTTCTCTCTATAGATAAATAACTGTGCCCCCCCCACTAATTTGCCCTCAATGTGACCCTAAACTAATTGGTGCCCTGCCTAATTATGCCCACATAAAGGAGCACCTCACCTAATAATACCTACACTAAATAATGTCTATACGCTACCCACTAAGAAGTCCCCCATAGTGCACCAATGTCCTCACAGCCCCAGTAATGTGCCCAACAGTCCCCACTAAGAAGTTCTCCAGAGTCCCCTCTAATGCCCCCCACAGCCCTCTCTAAAGTCCCCCACAGCCCCCCCCGCAATGTCTAAAGAGCCCTGTTATGCCCTCCAGAGCCCACCTGTAATGTCCAAAGAGCCCCGTTATGTCCACAGATCCCCCTCTAATGCCCCCACAGCCCCCTGTAATGTCTAAAAATCCTCTTGTAATGTCTGAAGAGCCCCTGTAATTTCCCCCACAGAGCCCCTGTAAAGTTCACAAGACCTCCTATAATACCCCACACAGCCCCCTGTAGTGTCCCTGAAGCCCCCCTGTAAGGTCCCCCGCAGCTCCCCTGTAATGTCCCTCACAGCCCCCACTAAGAAAACCCACCACAGTGCCTAGTAATGACCCCCCACAGCCCCTGTAATGTCCACAGAGCCCCCTCTAATATCCCACATAGCCCCCCGTAATGTCCCTAAGAAGACCCACCACATTTCCCAGTAATGTCCCCCTACAGCCCCCTAATTTCCTCACAGGCCACAGTAATGGCCCCAAGAGCCCCCTGTAATATCCTATAGAGCCCCAACTTAATGTCCCCCACAGCCCCCTATAATGTCCCCAACGTCCCTTATTTCCTCACAGGCCCCAGGGATGTCCCCAGAGCTCCCTGTAATTTCCCCCACAGCCCCCCAATGTCCCTACAGCCCCCTTTAATGTCCGCTAGAGCCCCCACTAAGAAGTCCCCCACAGTCCCCCTGTATTCTCCTAACAGCCCCCTGTATTGTTCCCAGAGCCTCCTGTTCTGTCCCCAGGGTCCCCTCTATTGTCCCCCAGTGCCATCAGCAATGTCCCTCAAGGGACCAAGTCCCCTCATTGTGCCTCTCTTCCCTGCGCCACTGCATAATAAACAAAAAAACACTTAGACTCACCTCAGTCTCCTCCAGCTTCTCTGTTCACTGCAGCACTGAGGTGACGTCATCAGCCGGCGTCTCCTGCTCCCGGCAACTGTAGTGAGCTGCTAGAATCAGGAGACGCTGGGTGACCACGTCCCTGCTCCCTGTAGTGGAGAACGGAGCCGGTGGCTCTGTTCACCATTACAGGTTACGGAGTGGGGAAATCTGCCCGGGCAGCTAGAGGAATGTCTTGCTGACCCGGGACATTCAGGGCACGAGGCAAAAGATCCGGGGCACAGGCCCCAGATCTTTTGACCTAGCGACGCCCCTGGTAGTCGCTATATAAATAAAGAATTATTATTATTATATCTCACGGATAACTCAGGCTATAGTTTACAGAGTGGTTCCATGAATAACGGCTGCCAAATGCACATTACCATCTATTTTGTGTATGGAAGTCTTTCAAATCCTTTTGCTGACCTATTTTTCCTACTTTCAACAAATAAACTTTAACAATCTACTAGCAGTGTTCAGTAAATCTGAATTTAGAATCTGCAGTACAACCTTTTTCAAATTAAATATTTTTGTAAAGGACATCTACCAATGGTAGGATTATAAATCAAGCACACTGACATAGTGGTGTGCTCCTCCTCTGGCAGGATCTGCTCTTCTTTTAGCATCGTATGGCCTGTTTTTTACAAAAAAACAAGCTTTTCAAATCATGCATATGAGCCTGAGGGGCTCCGAGCTTCATTGGTGTTAATGGATCTGGAGCCCCTTAGGCTCATTTGCATAATGCTTAAAGACCTTTTTTTAAAGATCACAAGAACATAAGAGGCTAAAAGAAGAGCAGATCCTTCTAGAGCTGGTGCGAACCAGCATTACGATGTCCTTGATTTATAATCCTTGATCCTGGTGGTACATGTCCTGGGTATCATAGCAATAAGAACATGTTGCAGGCATACATTTTAGTAATATGTTAAGGGAATGTAGCCTGACTAGTTTTCAACAAGAATTTAGACCCTTCAAACAACAATAAAAGTGTAAGATACAGCAATCATGCCATATACACCCTTTTACAGTCCACTTTCTTTTAAAGCCTTTACAAAATGATCTGAGAAAATATGATTTATCAGGTTGGCCTTTTCTTTCTTTTAGTGACAGATTGAACTGAAAACATATGTGTACCTTAGTGAAGTCAGGAAACATACAACGCATTTTAGCACCCTCCTACCCTACTGATACTAGAGTATGCTGCAGGATTGATTGGGAGCATATGTAAATTTGCCTTTGTTCACTATGTACAGCAGATGTCATTTCACCTCCTGTAGCCAGACTGCAATCCATCTCTGATCTAGATGTACACTTGGCTACATTCCAACTGTGGGTGGACACAGGGTGTGTTACACAAAACTTCCTTACTATTGGCTCTCTGTGTAGTGTGGAGATCAGGTGTTAGGGCTGTAGAGCGGATCACATGAGCTATGAGCTATTTCTGTGCTTATGGAATGACGCCCATGCCTTTTTCTGTAGGGTTATGTAAATACTGGCACTGCACAGACAGTGCAACTCACTTTCCATCAGCTATTTAACAGCTTGCGACAGCTTGTTATCAGCATTTTAGATGTACTGTATGTCTGTGCAAACAAGGCAATGCCAATAATGCAATAACTTACAAAATTGCATATATATACACACAAGTTACGTTAGCTTCTTTTTGTAAGCCTGACTTAAATTTTTGAAATGGTTTTATAAACTATTAACTGTTAATGTAAATAAATTGTATTCTACCAAAGTTAATTAGGATTACCAAATTTAAATAATCAGATTTGGTTTACAGTATCATCTTTATGCTGATCATACCTAGTTATACACCTACCTAGCTATATATCTTCAACATGTCTAGTAAGCAGAAGAAAAGTTGGCGCTCTCAATTTTCTTTCATAAAATTTCCTTTTCCTTTATTTCATATAGTTAAAACATGCTATGTTGCCGCCTTTATCATAGAATGGAAGCATTTATACATGCACCATTCAATGAACCTCACTAAGCTAATCCTAAAAAGAAATGAAATGGAATACGAAAAAGTAACAGAGGATTTATGTAAAGCCAAAATAGAGCAGAGAGGAAGAATGCCAGATGTACAGACTTTCATAAAAAAATGGAAAAAAGGCCAATACCAATTTAGGCTGATAAATGAGACAAATACATCCGTGATGAACAAGACTTCGACTCTGGAAAGATTTTTGACTGGGCTAGTCCAAAGGAGAACAAAGAAACGGGTAGATAGAAGGAGACTAGAGATGAGCGAGCACTAAAATGCTCGGGTACTCGTTATTCGAGACGAACTTTTCCCGATGCTCGAGTGCTCGTCTCGAATAACGAGCCCCATTGAAGTCAATGGGAGACTCGAGCATTTTTCAAGGGGACCAAGGATCTGCACAGGGAAGCTTGGACAAGCACCTGGGAACCTCAGAAAAGGATGGAAACACCATGGAAATAGACAGGAAACAGCAGGGGCAGCATGCATGGATGCCTCTGAGGCTGCTTAATCGCACCATTATGCCAAAAGTATGGGCAACAGCATGGCAATGACAGAGTGACCGAATGAGGCTAGATAGCATCTAAAACATCCAATAATTGACCCTGACACCATAGGGGACTATGGAGAGGCAGCGGCAGCAGCGGCAGCAGCGGCAGGCTAGAGAGTGTCTTGGCAACATACCCCAAATGGACTCAGGCTTAAAACCAATGGGTGGCAGAGAGGAACCAAAGGAGGTGAGCAAGAAGCGCTCAAATAATATCGGTAAATGATAAAAGTTTGCCAGTATATTTTGTGGATTACACAGCAGGATGGCGACAAAGTTAACAAGTTTGATGAGGAAGCCATGAGAACAACCCAAAATTCTGCCTGACACAGCTCGTTTGATAAGGGGACCATGTATGGAGGCAGTGAACTAGTAGTAGATTAAAGGTGCTGCAGTTAAAACTATGTTAGTTGGATCTTGGGATGGAGCTGGCGCTCCGCTGCCAGGCGAGCTTTCGCCAATCCAAGCCCCTGTCTCTAGGCTACTCCCCAAACAGCACTTCTAAGAACCTTTTGTATAAGATCAAGTGTAGTAGCGTTCTTATAAGTTTAGGATATGGCGGGTGAGGGGAATGTAAACAGATGCGCAAGAAGCGCTGAAATAATATTGGTAAATGATAAAAGTTTGCCAGTATATTTTGTGGATTACACAGCAGGGTGGCGACAAAGTTAACATGGAAGCCATGAAAACAATCCAAAATTCTGCCTGACACAGCTCGTTTGATAAGGGGACCATGTATGGAGGCAGCTATATGGACTACTTTTGGAGGCAGCTATGGCGATGACGTGTGGAGGTAGCAATGGAGACAACGTGTGAAGGCAGCTAAAAAGACGACGTGTGGAGGCTGCTATGGAGACAATTTAATTTGGATAGTGCCTGTATGTGGCAGTCCAAAAAAGTTTTCAAACCAGAGGAGCAGGTAGCTGGTCCTCCAGAAAAATTACATAGATTGAGTGCCTGTATGTGGCAGTCCAAAAAAGTTTTCAAAGCAGAGGAGCAGGTAGCTGGTCCTCCAAAAAGATTAAATAAATTGAGTGCCTGTATGTGGCAGTCCAAAAAAGTTTTCAAACCAGAGGAGCAGGTAGCTGGTCCTCCAGAAAAATTACATAGATTGAGTGCCTGTATGTGGCAGTCCAAAAAAGTTTTCAAAGCAGAGGAGCAGGTAGCTGGTCCTCCAAAAAGATTAAATAAATTGAGTGCCTGTATGTGGCAGTCCAAAAAAGTTTTCAAACCAGAGGAGCAGGTAGCTGGTCCTCCAGAAAAATTACATAGATTGAGTGCCTGTATGTGGCACTCCCAAAAATTGTTTAAAACAGAGGACAGGGTAGTTGGCCCTCCAGAAAAATTAAATACATAGAGTACTATAGCCAGAGCCAGTTGGCCCTGGCAAAAAAATAGCCAGTTTCCTCTGCTTTAGTGTACAAAGAGGAGGAGAAGGAGGACAATGAGGAGGAGGAGTGCATACATTATTCAGGTTCAGCTTCTTTCACCTGGTGGAGAATGGAAATGCGGAGAAATCCAGGCTTTATTCATCTTGATAAGCGTCAGCCTGTCAGCGCAGTCAGTCGACAGGCGTGTACGCTTATCGGTGATGATGCCACCAGCTGCACTGAAAACCCGCTCGGACAACACGCTAGCGGCAGGGCAGGCAAGAACCTCCAAGGCGTACAGCGCCAGTTCGTGCCACATGTCCAGCTTTGAAACCCAGTAGTTGTAGGGAGCTGTGTGATCATTTAGGACGATGGTATGGTCAGCTACATACTCCCTCACCATCTTTCTGTAAAGATCAGCCCTACTCTGCCGAGACTGGGGACAGGTGACAGTGTCTTGCTGGGGTGACATAAAACTGGCAAAGGCCTTGTAAAGCGTACCTCTGCCAGTGCTGGACAAGCTGCCTGGTCGCCTACTCTCCCTCGCTACTTGTCCCGCAGAAGTACGCCCTCTGCCGCTAGTGCTGTCAGAAGGGAAATACTGTTTCAGCTTGTGCACCAGGGCCTGCTGGTATTCATGCATTCTCACACTCCTTTCCTCTCCAGGGATGAGAGTGGAAAGATTTTGCTTGTACCGTGGGTCCAGGAGAGTGAATACCCAGTAATCGGTGCTGGAATAAATTCTTTGAACGCGAGGGTCACGGGATAGGCAGCTTAGCATGAAATCTGCCATATGCGCCAGAGTCCCAACGCGCAAGAATTCACTCCCCTCACTGGCCTGACTGTCCATTTCCTCCTCCTCCAACTCCTCTTCTTCTGCTCATACACGCTGAACAGTGAAGGACTGAACAATGGTCCCCTCTTCTGTCTCGCCAACATTCTCCTCCTCTTCCTCCTCATCCTCCTCCACCTCCTCCGATATGCGCTGAGAAACAGACCTAAGGGTGCTTTGGCTATCAACAAGGGAATCTTCTTCCCCCATCTCTTGTGAGGAGCGCAAAGCTTCCGACTTCATGCTGACCAGAGAGTTTTTCAACAGGCCAAGCAGCGGGATGGTGAGGCTGATGATGGCGGCATCACCACTGACCATCTGTGTTGAATCCTCAAAGTTACTCAGCACCTGACAGATATCAGACATCCACGTCCACTCCTCATTGTAGACTTGAGGAAGCTGACTGACCTGACTACCAGTTCTGGTGGAAGTTGACATCTGGCAGTCTACAATCGCTCTGCGCTGCTGGTAAACTCTGGATAACATGGTTAGTGTTGAATTCCACCTCGTGGGCACGTCGCACAACAGTCGGTGAGCGGGCAGTTGGAGGCGGCGCTGCGCTGCCCTGAGAGTGGCAGCATCTGTGCTGGACTTCCTGAAATGCGCACAGATGCGGCGCACCTTCGTGAGCAAATCAGACAGATTGGGGTATGTCTTGAGGAAACGCTGAACTATGAGATTTAACACATGGGCCAGGCATGGCACATAGTATCATAGTATCATAGTATATAAGGCTGGAAGGAGACGCAAGTCCATCAAGTCCAACCCTCAAGAATTAAATAAATGTTTTATCCCCATAACCCGTGATATTTTTTCTCTCCAGAAAGTCATCCAGGCCTCTCTTGAACATGTACATAGAGTCCGCCATAACAACCTCCTGCGGCAGAGAGTTCCATAGTCTCACTGCTCTTACAGTAAAGAACCTTTGTCTATGGTGATGGTAGAATCGCCTCTCCTCTAGGCGTAGAGGATGCCCCCTTGTCCTGGTCACAGGCCTAGGTATAAAAAGATCTTTGGAGAGATCCTTGTACTGTCCGTTCAGGTATTTGTACATTGTAATGAGGTCTCCCCTCAGTCGTCTTTTTTCTAAACTGAATAATCCCAAATTTTGTAATCTGTCATTGTATTCTAGTCCCCCCATTCCCCTAATAATCCTGGTTGCTCTCCTCTGCACCCGTTCCAGCTCTACTATATCCTTTTTATATACTGGTGCCCAAAACTGTACACAATATTCCATGTGTGGTCTGACCAGGGATTTGTATAAGGGCAGAACTATGTCTTTATCATGAGAATCTATTCCTCTCTTGATACATCCCATTATTTTATTTGCTTTAGCAGCAGCCGCCTGGCTCTGGTCACTAAAATTAAGTTTACCATCCACCAATACGCCCAAGTCCTTTTCAGCTTCAGTTTTACTAAGTAATTGACCGTTTAGAACATAATTATACTTTTTGTTTCCATGGCCCAAGTGCATAACTTTACATTTATCTACATTAAACCTCATCAACCATTTCTCTGCCCATCCCTCAAGCTTCCACAAATCCCTCTGTAATGCTAAACTATCGACCTCAGTATTTATTACTTTACACAGCTTAGTATCATCTGCAAATATTGAAACTTGACTGTGTAAACCCACTACAAGGTCATTAATAAAAATATTAAAAAGAAGTGGCCCCAATACTGACCACTGTGGCACTCCACTGGTAACATCAACCCAATCTGAGAATGTGCCATTAATGACCACCCTCTGTTTTCTATCACTAAGCCAATTACTTACCCAGATACACAGATTTTCTCCTATTCCCAGCAGTCTCATATTATATACCAACCTTTTATGTGGCACGGTGTCAAATGCCTTTGAAAAGTCCAGATATACAACATCCACAGCGTCCCCCAGATCCAGTCTTCAACTTACCTCCTCGTAGAAACCAATCAGATTAGTCTGACAGGACCGATCTCTCATAAACCCATGCTGACGCTGGGTTATAAGGTTGTGCACAGTGAGATACTCCAGGATAGCATCTCTAACAAACCCCTCAAATATTTTCCCCACCACAGCAGCTAGACTTACGGGTCTGTAGTTTCCAGGATCGCTATTTGATCCTTTTTTGTATATTGGTACCACATTTGCTATGCGCCATTCCTGTGGAACATAACCAGTCCTCAGTGAATCTTCAAATATTAAAAATAACGGTCTGTCTATCACCGTACATAATTCATGCAGAACCCGGGGGTGTATGCCATCTGGCCCAGGTGATTTATCTATCTTAGTGGTTGTGAGGCGGCGCCGTACCTCTTCCTGGGTTAAACTGTTGACATTATAAAAAGAATTTACATTATTCCTCATTGTGTCTTCCACCAGGGGATTTTCCTGGGTAAAGGCAGTTGAGAAGGCGACATTCAGTAGATTGGCCCTTTCCTCATCTCCTTCCACCATTAACCCCATGTTATTTCTAAGGTGACCCACACTCTCTGTTTTTAGTTTCTTATCATTTATATACTTGAAAAATAATTTGGGATTATTTTTGCTCTCCCTGGCAATATTTCTTTCAGTCTCTATTTTTGCGGCCTTTATCTGCTTTTTACAGGATTTATTTTTCTCTCTATAATCCTGTAATGCCTCATCGCTACCTTCACGTTTTAGCACCTTAAACGCTTTATCTTTCTCGCTTATTGCTTTCCTTACAAGACTAGTTAGCCACATAGGCTTTTTCTTGTTCCTTTTATGCTTTTTCCCATGAGGTATGTGTTTCTCACAGGACTTTTTCAGAATATATGAGAAAAAGTCCCATTTTTGGGGGGGGCTTTTGTCTTTGAGAGCATTATCCCAGTCTATGCCTTTAAGGTCTTCCCTTAGTTGATGAAAATTTGCCCTCCTGAAGTTTAGAGTGTTGGTTGCCCCTTCACTAACGTGCTTAGTAAAGCGTAATACAAAATCAATGATATTATGATCACTATTCCCCAGGTTCCCCCCAACCTGTAGTTTTGATACCCTATCAGGTCTGTTGGTAAGGATAAGGTCCAGCAGTGCCCCCCCTCTTGTTGGCTCCAGGACTAGTTGCGACAGGTAATTGTCTTTTGTTGTTGACAAGAACCTGCTACCTTTGAAGGACCTGCAGGTTTCTGCCCCCCAGTCAATATCTGGGTAATTGAAGTCCCCCATGATAAGTACTTCACCATGCTTTGAAGCCGCATCTATTTCACTTATCAGCATTTCCTCTGCTGCCTCCATTATATTTGGAGCCTTATAACAAACCCCTAGTAATATTTTATTTTTATTTTTCCCTCCTCTTATCTCCACCCATAGGGACTCCACATTTGCGTTACTGATGTCATCTCGCAAGACGGGCTTGAGGCAAGAATTCACATATAAAATCACCCCTCCCCCTTTTATATTTATACGATCCTTTCTAAAAAGACTATAACCATCTATAGCAGTGACGGCAAACCTTTTAGACACCGAGTGCCCAAACTACAACCAAAACCCACATATTTTTCGCAAAGTGCCAAAGCCACAATTTAAGCAGTAACTTATTACTACCTGCTCTGTCACAGATTTAAATTGTATAGGCACCTGAGGACACAAATACAGTAGAAAGAAGTTTGGATCATCATTGTAGCTTCCTTCTAGGGTCCTTGGCTGCCTGTGATTACAAGAGGCCTTGAGTCCTATCTGGCGAACCCTGCCCTGGGGTGATGGCAAGGGTGCCCATATAGAGGGCTCTGAGTGCCACCTCTGGCACCCGTGCCATAGGTTCGCCACCACTGATCTATAGTAACAGCCCAGTCATAGCTACTGTCCAGCCATGTCTCGCTGATACCCACTATATCATATTTCCGTTCCAACATTAAGAGTTCCAGTTCCTCCATTTTGTTTGTGAGGCTTCTGGCATTTGTGTACATACACTTTATATGGTTTTCCCTGTCCGTATTCCTTTTGTCCTTATTCCCCAATCTCATTCCAGCCCCCCTTCCTCCCCCATGGACTATGGCTCTTCCCAGCTCTCTATGTACACCGTCTATTTGCCCTGCACAAGTGTAGTTGCCCTCCCCCCAGGTCTCTAGTTTAAACACTCCTCCAACCTTCTAGCCATTTTTTCCCCTAAAACAGCAGCCCCCTCCCCATTGAGGTGCAGCCCATCCCTACTGTAGAGCCTGTAGCCCACAGAAAAGTCAGCCCAGTTCTCCATGAACCCAAACCCCTCCTTCCTACACCAACTTTTGAGCCACTTATTTACCTCCTTGATCTCCCGCTGCCTTTCTGGTGTGGCACGTGGTACAGGCAGTATTTCGGAGAAAATTACCTTTAAGGTCCTTGCCCTGAGCTTATGGCCTAAATCTCTGAAATCATTTTTAAGGACCTTCCACCTACCTGTTACTTTGTCATTAGTGCCAATGTGGACCATGACCGCTGGTTCCTCACCAACCCCTCCCAGTAATCCATCAACCCGATCCGCAACATGCCGAACCCGAGCACCCGGCAAACAACACACTGTTCGGTATGCACGGTCTTTGTGACAGATTGCCCTGTGTGTTCCCCTAATAATCGAATCTCCCACTACCAGCACCTGTCTGACCTTGCCTGTGCTCCCATTGCCCTTCTTACTGGAGCACACATTCCCCTGGTTGCTAGCGGCCACATCTTTCTGCAGCATTGCTACCCCAGAGCTGATATCCCCCTCATCCGCCAGCCTGGCAAACTTATTGGGGTGCACCAGATCAGGACTAGACTCTCTACAACTCTTCCCTCTACCCTGCCTTCTACATGTTACCCAACTAGCTGCCCCCTCACTCTGCACCTCCATACTTCCCTCCCCACACCCATCTTCTCCAGAGAGTTTGTGCTCCAGGAGCAGCAAACTTCGTTCCATATTATCAATTGCCCGTAGCCTTGAAACTTGCTCACTTAGATCCAGAATCTGGGCTTCCAGATGAGCAATTTTCACACACCCCACACAGCAGTATTCCCCCTCGAACGGCTGTTCAAGGAAAGCATACATGGCACAGGATGTACACCGTGTAGCAATGCCACTTATGGAGTCCATTATTCTAATGGGGATTACAATAGAAATATGCACAGAAAGAAGAATTTACAGTCAAAGTAACACAAAACACAGAAGTTACCTGCTAAAGCCCCTCAAACTTAAGTCCCTTAAACGTAAGTCACACTTAAGACACTGCACACACTTCGGATCAATGCACACTCTCCGCCAAGCTCATACACTCGCTTTGCTAATGCTTTTTTAAAAGTTATCTGCCACAAAAATCTGCAGAGCTCACTGCACAAGATCTGGCTGCAAACCACCAAACAAACTGACCACAGAAGTATATAAAGGCTGCTAATTAGATAGCCACACCCCACTATTAATTAGGCAGCACCTGTGACTATACTGTCTAGATAAGCAAGGTGAATGCCTCCCTATACCCCCCACACAATATACAGATTATGCAAGTAAAATACCTTCAGATCTACTTGGTTGCAATAAAAATCACACAATGAATATCAGGAAATAAAAAATGTAGATGCACTTATCTATTTGTTGCTGGATCCAAAAAGTACTCCTTCCCTTAAACGTAAGTCACACTTAAGACACTGCACACACTTCAGATCAATGCACACTCGCCGCCAAGCTCATACACTCGCTTTGCTAATGCTTTTTTAAAAGTTATCTGCCACAAAAATCTGCAGAGCTCACTGCACAAGATCTGGCTGCAAACCACCAAACAAACTGACCACAGAAGTATATAAAGGCTGCTAATTAGATAGCCACACCCCACTATTAATTAGGCAGCACCTGTGACTATACTGTCTAGATAAGCAAGGTGAATGCCTCCCTATACCCCCCACACAATATACAGATTATGCAAGTAAAATACCTTCAGATCTACTTGGTTGCAATAAAAATCACACAATGAATATCAGGAAATAAAAAATGTAGATGCACTTATCTATTTGTTGCTGGATCCAAAAAGTACTCCTTCCCTTAAACGTAAGTCACACTTAAGACACTGCACACACTTCAGATCAATGCACACTCGCCGCCAAGCTCATACACTCGCTTTGCTAATGCTTTTTTAAAAGTTATCTGCCACAAAAATCTGCAGAGCTCACTGCACAAGATCTGGCTGCAAAACCCATGTGTCAGTCTGCCGAGTTGCAGAGCTGCCACCAGGTTACGGCCGTTGTCACACACAACCATGCCTGGCTTCAGGTTCAGCGGTGCCAGACACAGATCAGTCTGCGCCGTGATACCCTGTAATAACTCTTGGGCGGTGTGCCTTTTATCGCCTAGGCTCAGCAGTTTGAGCACCGCCTGCTGTCGCTTAGCGATGGCACTGCTGCTGTGCCTAGAGCTACCGACTGATGGCGCCATGCCCACGGATGGTAATTCAGAGGAGGAGGTGGAGGAGGGGTGGGAGGAGGAGGCATAGTAGGCCTTTGAGACCTGGACCGAGGTAGGCCCCGCAATCCTCGGCGGTATATGACCAGCCCCAGGGTCAGACTCGGTCCCAGCCTCCACCAAGTTAACCCAATGTGCCGTCAGCGATACATAGTGGCCCTGCCCGGCAGCACTCGTCCACGTGTCCGTGGTCAGGTGGACCTTGTCAGAAATGACGTTGGTCAGGGCACGGAGGATGTTCTCTGACACGTGCTTGTGCAGGGCTGGGATGGCACATCGGGAAAAGTAGTGGCGGCTGGGGACCGAATACCGAGGGGCGGCCGCCGCCATGAGGTTTCGAAAGGCCTCGGTCTCTACCAGCCTATAGGGCAGCATCTCCAGGCTAAGCAACTTGGAGATGTGGACGTTGAGGGCTTGGGCGTGTGGGTGGGTTGCGCTATACCTCCTTTTGAGCTCCAGCGTCTGGGGTATGGAGAGCTGAACGCTGGTGGATGCTGTGGAGGATCGTGGAGGCGAAGATGAGGTTTTCGCACGGGAGGTGTTTGGGCCGGGGTCCTGGGCAGGGGGCTGACTAGCAGATGACACAGGGGAAGGAGCAGTGGTGTGCCCGGCCGGAGGTGAACGGGCTTGGTGCCATTGAGTGGGGTGTTTAGCATTCAGATGCCTGCGCATACTGGTGGTAGTTAAGCTAGTAGTGGTGGAACCCCTGCTGATCCTGGTTTGGCAAAGGTTGCACACCACAGTCCGTCGGTCATCCGGTGTTTCTTTAAAGAACCTCCAGACTTCTGAAAATCTAGCCCTCGCCACGGGAGCTTGACTACGGGCAACATTTGGCGCTGATGCACCAGCTCTGGCCCTGCCTCTCCGTCTGGCCCCACCACTGCCTCTTCCAACCTGTTCTGCTATAGGACTCGCCTCACTGTGTTCACCCGGCCTATCAACCCAGCTTGGGTCTGTCACCTCATCATCCTCCGATCCCTCAGTCTGCTCCCCCCTCGGACTTCCTGCCCTGACAACAACTTCACCACTGTCTGATAACTGTGTCTCCTCATCGTCCGACACCTCTTTACACACTTCTTCCACTACGTGAATAATGTCATCATCACCCACAGACTGCGACTGGTGGAAAACCTGGGCATCGGAAAATAGCTCAGCAGCAGCAGGACAAGTGGTTTGTGACTGTGGGAAGGGTCCAGAAAACAGTTCCTCAGAGTATGCCGCTTCAAATGCCAAATTTTGCTGGGAGGGGGCAGACTGGGGGGAAGGAGGCTGAGGTGGAGGAGCTGGAGGAGTGCCGATTTCGGTGACATGGGTGGACTGCGTGGAAGACTGACTGGTGGACAAATGGCTAGAAGCATTGTCCGCAATCCACGACATCACCTCTTCGCACTGTTCTGGCCTCAACAGTGCTCTACCACGAGTCCCAGTAACTTGAGACATGATGAACCTAGGGAGTGTACCTCTGCGGCGTTCCCCTGCTCCCCCATCAGCAGGTGGTGTCTCACCCCGCCCAGGACCATGGCCTCTGACCCCTGCAGTAGTTGGACGCCCACGTCCACGCCCTCGTCCTCTACCCCTAGCCCTCGGGTTAAACATTTTCCAAATTAAAGTGTAAACTTGAAAAAAAAATTTTTTGTGTTTATTTTTTTTAATTATTTTTTTTTTTTTAACAAAACGATGCTATCCTATTGCTATGGCTAGTTTCTAACCTACACTGACAGCACACAACTGGATTTTGTGCTTTGCAAGATGAGTTTGAGCTATAAAATGAAATAAAGGTAAAAAAAATAATAAATCAGCAGACTCTGCCTAATTCTACTCAAACCCCTAATAAATTGTCCCACTTCGGTGTTTGAGGTGGATATGCGTGTCACTAAGAGCTAAACACAACGGTCGCAGGTCTCCCAGCAAATTCCTCACAGTAAGGTACTAGCTGCACAACTAATGCCAGCAAGCCCAGCCACAAGCAAACAAAAAAAAGGAAAATATAACGCTATTGTAGGCCTAAGTAAGCCGTTGGGGTTCTCCTATGGCTATTTTGTAGCCTACAATGAGAGCACACTGCTTTGCAAGATGAGTTTGAGCTATAAAATGAAATACAGCTAAAAAATAAAAAAAAATCAGCAGACTCTGCCTAATTCTACTCAAACCCCTAATAAATTGTCCCACTTCGGTGTTTGAGGTGGATATGTGTGTCACTAAGAGCTAAACACAACGGTAGCAAGTCCCCCTGCAAATTCCTCACAATATGGTACTAGCTGCACTACTAGTGCCAGCAAGCCCAGCCACAAGCAAATAATAAAAAAAAAAGTATAACGTTATTGTAGCCCTAAGAAGGGCTGTTGGGTTCTTGTAGAATCACTCCTGCCTAACACTATTCTAATAGAACACCCTAACGCTTTCCCTGACCAGCAGCAGCTCTCTCCCTAGCGGCATCCAGACACAGAATGATCCGAGCAGCGCAGGCAGGGGCTAGTCTATTCCAGGGTCACCTGATCTGGCCAGCCAACCACTGCTATCGATGTGTAAGGGTACCACGTCATGCTGGGTGGAGTGCAGAGTCTCTTGGCTTGTGATTGGCTCTGTTTCTGGCCGCCAAAAAGCAAAACGGCGGGAGATTCCATTTTCTCGAGCGGCCGAAGTATTCGTCCGAGCAACGAGCAGTTTCGAGTACGCTAATGCTCGAACGAGCATCAAGCTCGGACGAGTATGTTCGCTCATCTCTAAAGGAGACTAAAGGATTTCTGGACCACAAATTTGGAATCAAGTGCCTCACCAATTGGAACCAACAATTGTTAAACCATCTACAGAGAGAAATGTAAATGTAAATAGAAGTAATGCAACCCTGGTCCCTTCAGAACAACCACGAGAAGAGGAAGGAAGAAGTGAAAAGGGAAACAAGAAAAGGAAACAGGTGTCCTGGAGAAGATAGAGGAAGAAGAAGTAAAAGAAAGACAAGAAGGAAAAGAAGAATTTACTGTAGTCAACTTGTCAGACTTTTCTCTGAGTAAACGTTGTATTTCTGTATTATTTAAGGGTTTAGGGTTCGGATTAGTGCAAAAATTTGATCAAGTTAATTTTGAGGTAGATCTCTTTAAAGGAATAAGAAAAATGAATTAAAAAAAAAATGGTTTACAAATCATGAAATTACAAAATGTAAAGATAAAAAAGAAGGAGAAACACCGATAGAAATAGGTCCTTTGGTGGTTTTTGTACATAATCCACTGAGCCCAGATGAGGCAGAGTGTCTTCTAGCCTTAGCGGAACCAGAGATCCCAGGGTCTAAAAAAGATGTGTCCTTTAAAGGGGGCAATCAACTTTCAATTCCCCTGTATTAACTGGTGGCGTGTTGGATATTTTTCAACCGAGATTAATACAGGATGTGAAAGTGCTCATTTACGACAGTATCATAGTATCATCATAGTATCATAGTATCATATAACAGTCCATCAAGTCCAACCTTTAAGAATTAAATAAATGTTTTATCCCCATAACCCGTGATATTTATTCTCTCCAGAAAGGTATTCAGGCCTCTCTTGAACATGTACATAGAGTCCGCCATAACAACCTCCTGCGGCAGAGAGTTCCATAGTCTCACTGCTCGCACAGTAAAGAACCTTTGTCTATGTTGATGGTAAAATCGCCTCTCCTCTAGGCGCAGAGGATGCCCCCTTGTCCTGGTCACAGGTCTAGGTATAAAAAGATCTTTGGAGAGATCCTTGTACTGTTCGTTCAGGTATTTGTACATTGTAATGAGGTCTCCCCTCAGTCGTCTTTTTTCTAAACTGAATAATCCCAAATTTTGTAATCTGTCAGTGTATTCTAATCCCCCCATTCCCCTAATAATCCTGGTTGCTCTCCTTTGCACCCGTTCCATCTCTACTATATCCTTGTTTTACACTGGTGCCCAAAACTGTACACAATATTCCATGTGTGGTCTGACCAGGGATTTATATATCATTATCATGAGAATCTATTCCTCTCTTGATATCATCCCATAATTTTATTTGCTTTAGCAGCAGCCACATGGCTCTAGTCACTAAAATTAAATTTACCATCCACCAATACCCCCAAGTCCTTTTCAGCTCCAGTTTTACTAAGTAATTGACCGTTTAGAACATAATTATACTTTTTGTTTCCATGGCCCAAGTGTATAACTTTACATTTATCTACATTAAACCTCATCAACCATTTCTCTGCCCACTCCTCAAGCTTCCACAAATCCCTCTGTAATGCTAACCTATCGACCTCAGTATTTATTACTTTACACAGCTTAGTATCATCTGCAAATATTGAAACTTGACTGTGTAAACCCACTACAAGGTCATTAATAAAAATATTAAAAAGAAGTGGCCCCAATACTGACCCCTGTGGCACTCCACTGGTAACGTCAACCCAATCTGAGAATGTGCCATTAATGATGACCCTCTGTTTTCTATCACTAAGCCAATTACTTACCCAAATACACAGATTTTCCCCTATTCCCAGCAGTCTCATTTTATATACCAACCTTTTATGTGGCACCGTGTCAAATGCCTTTAAAAAGTCCAGATATACAACATCCACAGCTTCCCCCAGATCCAGTCTTGAACTTACCTCCTCATAGAAACCAATCAGATTAGTCTGACAGGACCGATCTCTCATAAACCCATGCTGACGCTGGGTTATAAGGTTGTGCACAGTGAGATACTCCAGGATAGCATCTCTAACAAACCCCTCAAATATTTTCCCCACCACAGCAGTTAGGCTCACGGGTCTGTAGTTTGCAGGATCATCTCGCAGGACAGGCTTGAGGCAAGAATTCACATATAAACAAACCCCTCCCCCTTTTTTATTTATACTGTCCTTTCTAAAAAGACTATAACCATCTATAGTAACAGCCCAGTCATAGCTACTGTCCAACCATGTCTCACTGATACCCACTATATCATATTTCCGCGCCAACATCAAGAGTTTCAGTCCCTCCATTTTGTTTGTGAGGCTTCTTGCATTTGTGTACATACACTTTATATGGTTTTCCTTGTCTGTATTCCTTTTGTTCTTATTCCCCAATCTCATTCCAGCCCCCCTTCCTCCCCCATGGATTATGACTCTTCCCAGCTCTCTATCTACACTGTCTATTTGCCCTGCACAAGTGTAGTTGCCCTCCCCCCAGGTCTCTAGTTTAAACACTCCTCCAACCTTCTAGCCATTTTTTCCCCCAAAACAGCTGCACCTTCCCCATTGAGGTGCAGCCCATCCCTACTGTAGAGCCTGTAGCCGACAGAGAAGTCAGCCCAGTTCTCCATGAACCCAAAACCCTCCTTCCTACACCAACTTTTGAGCCACTTATTTACCTCCCTGATCTCCCGCTGCCTTTCTGGTGTGGCACGTGATACAGGCAGTATTTCTGAGAAAACTACTTTTGAGGTCCTTGCCCTTAGCTTATGGCCTAAATCCCTGAAATCATTTTTAAGGACCTTCCACCTACCTCTTACTTTGTCATTAGTGCCAATGTGGACCATGACCGCTGGTTCCTCACCAGCCCCGATCCGCAACATGCCGAACCCGAGCACCCGGCAAACAACACACTGTTCGGTATGCACGGTCTTTGTGACAGATTGCCCTGTGTGTTCCCCTGATAATCGAATCTCCCACTACCAGCACCTGTCTGTCCTTGCCTGTGCTCCCATTACCCTTACTGGAGCAGACAGTCCCCTGGTTGCTAGAGGACACGTCTTACTGCAGCATTGCTACCCCAGAGCTGATATCCCCCTCATCCGCCAGCCTGGCAAACTTATTGGGGTGCACCAGATCAGGACTAGACTCCCTACAACTCTTCCCTCTACCCCGCCTTCTACATGTTACCCAACTAGCTGCCCCCTCACTCTGCACCTCCATACTTCCCTCCCCACACCCATCTTCCCCAGAGAGTTTGTGCTCCAGGAGCAGCAAACTTCGCTCCATATTGTCAATTGCCCGCAGCCTTGAAACTTGCTCATTTAGATCCAGAATTTGGGCTTCCAGATGAGCAATTTTCACACATCCCACAGATCAGCATTCCCCCTCGAACAGCTGTTCAAGGAAAGCATACATGGCACAGGATGCACACTGTGTAGCAATGCCACTTATGGAGTCCATTGTTCTAATGGGGATCATAATAGAAATATGCACAGAAAGAAGAATTTACAGTCAAGTAACACAAAATACAGCAATTTCCTGCTAAAGCCCCTCAAACTTAAATCCCTTAAATGTAAGTCACACTTAGGACTCTGCACACACTTCGGATCAATGCACACTCGCCACCAAGCTCCCACACTTGCTTTTCTGATGCTTTTTTTTTAAAGGTTATGTGCCACAAAAATCTGCTGAGCTCACTGCAACAAGATCTGGCTGCAAACCACCAAACACACTGACCACAGAAGTATATAAAGGCTGCTAATTAGATAGCCACATCCCACTATTAATTAGGCAGCACCTGTGACTAGAGATGAGCGAGCACTAAAATGCTCGGGTACTCGTTATTCGAGACGAACTTTTCCCGATGCTCGAGTGCTCGTTTCGAGTAACGAGCCCCATTGAAGTCAATGGGAGACTCGAGCATTTTTCAAGGGGACCAAGGCTCTGCACAGGGAAGCTTGGCCAAACACCTGGGAACCTCAGAAAAGGATGGAAACACCACAGAAATGGACAGGAAACAGCAGGGGCAGCATGCATGGATGCCTCTGAGGCTGCTTAATCGCACCATTATGCCAAAATTATGGGCAACAGCATGGCCATGAAAGAGTGACCGAATGAGGCTAGATAGCATCTAAAACATCCAATAATTGACCCTGACACTATAGGGGACGGCATGCAGAGGCAGCGGCAGCAGCGGCAGGCTAGAGAGTGGCATGGCAACATACCCTAAATGGACTCAGGCTTCAAACCAATGGGTGGCAGAGAGGAACCAAAGGAGGTGAGCAAGAAGCGCTCAAATAATATCGGTACATGATAAAAGTTTGCCAGTATATTTTGTGGATTACACAGCAGGGTGGCGACAAAGTTAACATGGAAGCCATGAAAACAATCCAAAATTCTGCCTGACACAGCTCGTTTGATAAGGGGACCATGTATGGAGGCAGTGAACTAGTAGTAGATTAAAGGTGCTGCAGTTAAAACTATGTTAGTTGGATCTTGACATGGAGCTGGCGCTCCGCTGCCAGGCGAGCTTTTGCCAATCCAAGCCCCTGTCTCTAGGCTACTCCCCAAACAGCACTTCTAAGAACCTTTTGTATAAGATCAAGTGTAGTAGCGTTCTTATAAGTTTGGGATATGGCGGGTGAGGGGAATGTAAACATCTGCGCAAGAAGCGCTGAAATAATATCCGTAAATGAAAAAAGTTTTCCAGTATATTTTGTGGCTTACACAGCACGGTGGCGACAAAGTTAACAAGTTTGTTGTGGAAGCCATGAAAACAACCCAAAATTCTGCCTGACACAGCACGTTTGATAAGGCGGCCATGCATGGAGGCAGTGAACTAGTAGTAGATTAAAGGTGCTGCAGTTAAAACTATGTTAGTTGGTTCTTGGCATGGAGCTGGCGCTCCGCTGCCAGACGAGCTTTCGCCAATCCAAGCCCCTGTCTCTAGGCTACTCCCCAAACAGCACTTCTAAGAACCTTTTGTATAAGATCAAGTGTAGTAGCGTTCTTATAAGTTTAGGATATGGCGGGTGAGGGGAATGTAAACAGATGCGCAAGAAGCGCTGAAATAATATCCGTAAATGGTAAAAGTTTGCCAGTATATTTTGAGGATTACACAGCAGGGTGGCGACAAAGTTAACAAGTTTGTTGTGGAAGCCATGAAAACAACCCAAAATTCTGCCTGACACAGCACGTTTGATGAGGCGGCCATGTATGGAGGCAGTGAACTAGTAGTAGATTAAAGGTGCTGCAGTTAAAACTATGTTAGTTGGTTCTTGGCATGTAGCTGGCGCTCCGCTGCCAGGCGAGCTTTCGCCAATCCAAGCCCCTGTCTCTAGGCTACTCCCCAAACAGCACTTCTAAGAACCTTTTGTATAAGATCAAGTGTAGTAGCGTTCTTATAAGTTTAGGATATGGCGGGTGAGGGGAATGTAAACAGATGCGCAAGAAGCGCTGAAATAATATCCGTAAATGGTAAAAGTTTGCCAGTGTATTTTGTGGATAACACAGCAGGGTGGCGACAAAGTTAACAACTTTGATGTGGAATCCATGAAAACAACCCAAATTTCGGCCTGACACACCTCGTTTGATAAAGGGACGATGTATGGAGGCAGCTATATGGACGACTTTTGGAGGTAGCAATGGAGACAACGTGTGGAGGCTGCTATGGAGACAATTCAATTTGGATAGTGCCTGTATGTGGCAGTCCAAAAAAGTTTTCAAACCAGAGGAGCAGGTAGGTGGCCCTCCATAAAAATGGAATAGATTGAGTGCCTGTATGTGGCAGTCCAAAAAAGTTTTCAAACCAGAGGAGCAGGTAGGTGGCCCTCCATAAAAATGGAATAGATTGAGTGCCTGTATGTGGCAGTCCAAAAAAGTTTTCAAACCAGAGGAGCAGGTAGGTGGCCCTCCATAAAAATGGAATAGATTGAGTGCCTGTATGTGGCAGTCCAAAAAAGTTTTCAAACCAGAGGAGCAGGTAGGTGGCCCTCCATAAAAATGGAATAGATTGAGTGCCTGTATGTGGCAGTCCAAAAAAGTTTTCAAACCAGAGGAGCAGGTAGGTGGCCCTCCATAAAAATGGAATAGATTGAGTGCCTGTATGTGGCAGTCCAAAAAAGTTTTCAAACCAGAGGAGCAGGTAGGTGGCCCTCCATAAAAATGGAATAGATTGAGTGCCTGTATGTGGCAGTCCAAAAAAGTTTTCAAACCAGAGGAGCAGGTAGGTGGCCCTCCAGAAAAATTGAATAGATTGAGTGCCTGTATGTGGCACTCCCAAAAATTGTTTAAAACAGAGGACCGGGTCGGTGGCCCTCCATAAAAATTAAATGCATAAAGTACTATAGCTAGAGCCAGTGGGCCCTGTAAAAAAATAGCCAGTTTCCTCTGCTTTACTGTACAAAGAGGAGGAGAAGGAGGAAAATGAGGAGGAGGAGGAGTGGATAAATTATTCAGGTTGAGCTTCCTTCACCTGGTGGAGATTGGAAATTAGGAGAAATCCAGGCTTTATTCATCTTGATAAGCGTCAGCCTGTCAGCGCTGTCAGTCGACAGGCGTGTACGCTTATCGGTGATGATGCCACCAGCTGCACTGAAAACCCGCTCGGACAAGACGCTAGCGGCAGGGCAGGCAAGAACCTCCAAGGCGTACAGCGCCAGTTCGTGCCACATGTCCAGCTTTGAAACCCAGTAGTTGTAGGGAGCTGTGTGATCATTTAGGACGATGGTATGGTCAGCTACGTACTCCCTCACCATCTTTCTGTAAAGATCAGCCCTACTCTGCCGAGACTGGGGACAGGTGACAGTGTCTTGCTGGGGTGACATAAAGCTGGCAAAAGCCTTGTAAAGCGTACCCTTGCCAGTGCTGGACAAGCTGCCTGCTCGCCTACTCTCCCTCGCTACTTGTCCCGCAGAACTACGCACTCTGCCGCTAGCGCTGTCAGAAGGGAAATACTGTTTCAGCTTGTGCACCAGGGCCTGCTGGTATTCATGCATTCTCACACTCCTTTCCTCTCCAGGGATGAGAGTGGAAAGATTTTGCTTGTACCGTGGGTCCAGGAGAGTGAACACCCAGTAATCGGTGCTGGAATAAATTCTTTGAACGCGAGGGTCACGGGATAGGCAGCCTAGCATGAAATCTGCCATATGCGCCAGAGTACCAACGCGTAAGAATTCACTCCCCTCACTGGCCTGACTGTCCATTTCCTCCTCCTCCAACTCCTCCAACTTCTCTTCTTCTGCCCATACACGCTCAACAGTGAAGGACTCAACAATGGTCCCCTCTTGTGTCTCGCCAACATTCTCCTCCTCTTCCTCCTCATCCTCCTCCACCTCCTCCGATATGCGCTGAGAAACAGACCTAAGGGTGCTTTGGCTATCAACAAGGGAATCTTCTTCCCCCGTCTCTTGTGAGGAGCGCAAAGCTTCCGACTTCATGCTGACCAGAGAGTTTTTCAACAGGCCAAGCAGCGGGATGGTGAGGCTGATGATGGCGGCATCGCAACTGACCATCTGTGTTGACTCCTCAAAGTTACTCAGCACCTGACAGATATCAGACATCCACGTCCACTCCTCATTGTAGACTTGAGGAAGCTGACTGACCTGACTACCAGTTCTGGTGGAAGTTGACATCTGGCAGTCTACAATCGCTCGGCGCTGCTGGTAAACTCTGGATAACATGGTCAGTGTTGAATTCCACCTCGTGGGCACGTCGCACAACAGTCGGTGAGCGGGCAGTTGGAGGCGGCGCTGCGCTGCCCTGAGAGTGGCAGCATCTGTGCTGGACTTCCTGAAATGCGCACAGATGCGGCGCACATTCGTGAGCAAATCAGACAGATTGGGGTATGTCTTGAGGAAACGCTGAACTATCAGATTTAACACATGGGCCAGGCATGGCACATGTGTCAGTCTGCCGAGTTGCAGAGCCGCCACCAGGTTACGGCCGTTGTCACACACAACCATGCCTGGCTTCAGGTTCAGCGGTGCCAGCCACAGATCAGTCTGCGCCGTGATGCCCTGTAATAGTTCTTGGGCGGTGTGCCTTTTATCGCCTAGGCTCAGCAGTTTCAGCACCGCCTGCTGTTGCTTAGCGACGGCACTGCTGCTGTGCCTAGAGCTACCGACTGATGGCGCCATGCCCACGGATGGTCGTTCGGAGGAGGAGGTGGAGGAGGGGTGGGAGGAGGAGGAGGCATAGTAGGCCTGAAACACCTGGACCGAGGTAGGCCCCGCAATCCTCGGCGTCGGCAGTATATGACCAGCCGCAGGGTCAGACTCGGTCCCAGCCTCCACCAAGTTAACCCAATGTGCCGTCAGCGATATATAGTGGCCCTGCCCGGCAGCACTCGTCCACGTGTCCGTGGTCAGGTGGACCTTGTCAGAAACGGCGTTGGTCAGGGCACGGATTATGTTGTCTGACACGTGCTGGTGCAGGGCTGGGACGGCACATCGGGAAAAGTAGTGGCGGCTGGGGACCGAATACCGAGGGGCGGCCGCCGCCATGAGGCTGCGAAAGGCCTCGGTCTCTACTAGCCTATAGGGCAGCATCTCCAGGCTTAGCAATCTGGAGATGTGCACATTAAGGGCTTGGGCGTGCGGGTGGGTTGCACTATATTTGCGTTTCCGCTCCACCGTCTGGGGTATGGAGAGCTGAACGCTGGTGGATGCTGTGGAGGATCGTGGAGGCGACGATGGGGTTTTTGTGGCAGGGTCCTGGGCAGGGGGCTGACTATCAGCTGACACAGGGGAAGGAGCAGTGGTGTGCACGGCCGGAGGTGAACGCGCTTGTTGCCACTAAGTGGGGTGTTTAGCATTCATATGCCTGCGCATACTGGTGGTAGTTAAGCTAGTAGTGGTGGAACCCCTGCTGATCCTGGTTTGGCAAATGTGGCACACCACAGTCCGTCGGTCATCCGGTGTTTCCTTAAAGAACCTCCAGACTTCTGAAAATCTAGCCCTCGCCGCAGGAGCCCTCGCCACGGGAGCTTCACTAGTTGACACATTTGGCGCTGATGCACCAGCTCTGGCCCTGCCTCTCCGTCTGGCCCCACCACTGCCTCTTCCAACCTGTTCTGGTCGAGGACTCTCCTCCGTCTCAGAAGCACTGTGTTCACCCGGCCTCTCAACCCAGCTTGGGTCTGTCACCTCATCATCCTCCGATCCCTCAGTCTGCTCCCCCCTCGGACTTCCTGCCCTGACAACAACTTCCCCACTGTCTGACAACCGTGTCTCCTCATCGTCGGACACCTCTTTACACACTTCTTCCACTACGTCAACAAGGTCATCATCACCCACAGACTGCGACTGGTGGAAAACCTGGGCATCGGAAAATTGCTCATCAGCAACCGGACAAGTGGTTTGTGACTGTGGGAAGGGTCCAGAAAACAGTTCCTCAGAGTATGCCGGTTCAAATGGCAAATTTTGCTGGGAGGGGGCAGACTGGGGGGGAGGAGGCTGAGGTGCAGGAGCTGGAGGAGTGCCGATTTCGGTGACATGGGTGGACTGCGTGGAAGACTGACTGGTGGACAAATTGCTCGAAGCATTGTCGGCAATCCACGACATCACCTGTTCGCACTGTTCTGGCCTCAACAGTGCTCTACCACGAGTCCCAGTAACTTCAGACATGAACCTAGGGAGTGTAGCTCTGCGGCGTTCCCCTGCTCCCTCATCAGCAGGTGGTGTCTCACCCCGCCCAGGACCACGGCCTCTGACCCCTGCAGTAGTTGGACGCCCACGTCCCCGCCCTCGTCCTCTACCCCTAGCCCTCGGGTTAAACATTTTGAAAATGAGAGTTATAACTTTAATTTTTTTTTTACCTTTTTTTTGTGTGTTTTTTAGTTTTTAAAACCAAACGATGCTATCCTATTGCTATGGCTATTTTCTAGCCAAGTATGAAAGCACACTGCTATGACAGATGAGATGACGCTGAGTTATGAAAAAAATAAACGTAAAATAAAAAAGGAAATGGCAGACTGTGCCTAATTGAAATCCAACCCCGGGCCCTAATAAATTTTCCCACTTCGGTCTTTGCGATGGATATGTGCGTCACTAAGCGCAAAACACAGTGGTCGCAAGTCTCACTCCAAATTGCTCACAATTTGCTAGTAGATGCACTGCAACAACTACAGCTACCAGCAGATCAACCAGAAATCAAATATATATAACGCTACTGTAGGCGTAAGTAAGCCGTTTGGATTCTCCTATGGCTATTTTCTAGCCAAGTATTAAAGCACACTACTATGCCAGATGAGATGACGCTGAGTTATGAAAAAAATAAACGTAAAAAAAAAAAAAAAGGAAATGGCAGACTGTGCCTAATTGAAATCCAACCCCGGGCCCTAATAAATTTTCCCACTTCGGTCTTTGCGATGGATATGTGCGTCACTAAGCGCAAAACACAGTGGTCGCAAGTCTCACTCCAAATTGCTCACAATTTGCTAGTAGATGCACTGCAACAACTACAGCCACCAGCAGATCAACCAGAAATCAAATATATATAACGCTACTGTAGGCGTAAGTAAGCCGTTTGGATTCTCCTATGGCTATTTTCTAGCCAAGTATTAAAGCACACTACTATGCCAGATGAGATGACGCTGAGTTATGAAAAAAATAAACGTAAAATAAAAAAGGAAATGGCAGACTGTGCCTAATTGAAATCCAACCCCGGGCCCTAATAAATTTTCCCACTTCGGTCTTTGCGATGGATATGTGCGTCACTAAGCGCAAAACACAGTGGTCGCAAGTCTCACTCCAAATTGCTGATAATTTGCTAGTAGATGCACTGCAACAACTACAGCCACCAGCAGATCAACCAGAAATCAAATATATATAACGCTACTGTAGGCGTAAGTAAGCCGTTTGGATTCTCCTATGGCTATTTTCTAGCCAAGTATTAAAGCACACTACTATGCCAGATGAGATGACGCTGAGTTATGAAAAAAATAAACGTAAAATAAAAAAGGAAATGGCAGACTGTGCCTAATTGAAATCCAACCCCGGGCCCTAATAAATTTTCTCACTTCGGTCTTTGCGATGGATATGTGCGTCACTAAGCGCAAAACACAGTGGTCGCAAGTCTCACTCCAAATTGCTCACAATTTGCTAGTAGATGCACTGCAACAACTACAGCCACCAGCAGATCAACCAGAAATCAAATATATATAACGCTACTGTAGGCGTAAGTAAGCCGTTTGGATTCTCCTATGGCTATTTTCTAACCAAGTATTAAAGCACACTACTATGCCAGATGAGATGACGCTGAGTTATGAAAAAAATAAACGTAAAATAAAAAAGGAAATGGCAGACTGTGCCTAATTGAAATCCAACCCCGGGCCCTAATAAATTTTCCCACTTCGGTCTTTGCGATGGATATGTGCGTCACTAAGCGCAAAACACAGTGGTCGCAAGTCTCACTCCAAATTGCTCACAATTTGCTAGTAGATGCACTGCAACAACTACAGCCACCAGCAGATCAACCAGAAATCAAATATATATAATGCTACTGTAGGCGTAACTAAGCCGTTTGGATTCTCCTATGGCTATTTTCTAGCCAAGTATTAAAGCACACTACTATGCCAGATGAGATGACGCTGAGTTATGAAAAAAATAAACGTAAAATAAAAAAGGAAATGGCAGACTGTGCCTAATTGAAATCAAACCCCTAATAAATTTTCCCACTTTGGTGTTTGAGGTGGATATGTGTGTCACTAAGAGCTAAACACAACAGTAGCAAGTCCCCCTGCTAATTCCTCACAATATGGTACTAGCTGCACTACTAGTGCCAGCAAGCCCAGCCACAAGCAAATAAAAAAAAAAAGGATAACGTTATTGTAGCCCTAAGAAGGGCTGTTGTAGAATCACTCCTGCCTAACAGTAAGCTAATAGAACACCCTAACGCTTTCCCTGACCAGCAGCAGCTCTCTCCCTAGCGGCATCCAGACAGAGAATGATCCGAGCAGCGCGGGCAGCGGCTAGTCTATCCCAGGGTCACCTGATCTGGCCAACCAACCACTGCTATCGACGTGTAAGGGTACCACGTCATGCTGGGTGGAGTGCAGAGTCTCCTGGCTTGTGATTGGCTCTGTTTCTGGCCGCCAAAAAGCAAAATGGCGGGAGCTGCCATTTTCTCGAGCGGGCGAAATACTCGTCCGAGCAACGAGCAGTTACGAGTACGCTAATGCTCGATCGAGCATCAAGCTCGGACGAGTATGTTCGCTCATCTCTACCTGTGACTATACTGTCTAGATAAGCAAGGTGACTGCCTCCCTATACCCCCCACACAATATACAGATTATGCAAGTAAAATACCTTCAAATCTACTTGGTTGCAATAAAACTCACACAATGAATATCGGGAAATAAAAATTTAGATGCACTTATCTAACTGTTACTGGATCCAAAAAGTACTCCTTCCCTTAAACCTAAGTCACACTTAAGACCCTGCACACACTTCGGATCAATGCACACTCGCCACCAAGCTCCCACACTTGATTTTCTGATGCTTCTTTTAAAGGTTATGTGCCACAAAAATCTGCTGAGCTCACTGCAACAAGATCTGGCTGCAAACCCAGATGACAGTGACAAAGAGAATATATCAAAGTGAAAAGGAAGCGTTAAAATGGTTGAAAAATAACAAAGAAATAATAGTGAAAAAGGCAGACAAGGGTGGTAACACAGTAATTTTGTCTTACAGGGACTATGTGCAGGGCTCAATGACAAAAATTACACGGGTGTGTTTATAAAAATTGCTAAAATTGTCCCTTTAATGTGTAAAAAAAACACAAGACTCCCCTCTCCCTCCAATATGGCGTTGTTGGAATATACTTTTAAGTTACTGATTACTATTTGTGTATCTCCGATGGAGAAATTCATGTTGGAGAAAGCAGCATTATTTTCCCTGAGACATTAAGATTCCTTGCCACGCCCCTAGAAGCTACTATTGACTTGGGTTCAACCTATATGATACGAGGCAGAGTGAAATTAAGTTCTCACTGAGGTCCGATCAAACCCCTCTACTTAAACACGCCTACCTAGCATATTGTTCATATGACTGATGTCACAGTTCTTGACCATGCCCTTAAATATTCACAATTGGCTGGAGCTTTTTCTGAACCATGTGATGTGTTGTATAGCCTAGTCTTCACTAAGGTCCGATGTAGTCCTGGCGGTTAACTACGCCCACTGGCACAGTGATTGGAGGATAGTAGCAATGTTTCCCTTCAGGTCCAGCGCAAAACCTTGCTCTTATGGGGGCAGAGCTAAGGCTAAGCTCCACCCCTTGCATTTGTTTTTAACTAATAGCAATGTATTTTGAGGTTGTAGGTGTGTTTTGTATGGTGGCCCACTTAAAAATTGGGCTACGCAGTGCAAAAAACAAGCAAGATGACTATTGAATTTAAAAGCCACACTCTCTGTAAATTGTACTGTGTTCACACACTAAAGTAAAAGGTTCTCAGCTGAGGAGTGCTAATTGTGCCCTTATTTCTGTTTCTTTATGCTACACTAGCTATATGTCTGCACATAATATCACCTCTTCATTACTTTGGAACACCAGTGACTGTCTCTCCACTGTTGCTTACATCATGTCTTCTCTCTTCTTAATATTTCCAAAACTTAACCAACTTAAAGTGAAGCTGTCACCACGTTTTTCACGAATACAGCTAGTGGCAGGTTTCTATGGAGCCCTATTAACTAACTGAAATCCTCCACTTTGTGCCCTCCCACCCCCCCCCCCCCATTGTCTTCGCAGCTCCCTGTAATGTCTTCAAAGCCCCCTGTAATGTCCCCCACATCCCCCCAATGTATTCACAGCCAGCAGTAATGTCTCCAAAGCCTCTTGTTATTTTCCCCACAGCCCCCAGTAATGTCTCCAAAGCCCCCTGTTTTGTTCCCCACTACCCCCCCAAAGTCTTCACAGCCCCCAGTAATGTCCCTAACAGCCCCCCAGTCCCAAAGTCTTCACAGCCCTCGGTAATGTCTCCAAAGCCTCCTGTAATGTCCCCCACATCCCCCAATGTCTTCACAGCCAGCAGTAATGTCTCCAAAGCCCCCTGTTATTTTCCCCACATCCCGAGTAATGTCCCTAAAAGCCCCCCAGTTCCAAAGTCTTCACAGACCTTAGTAATGTCTCCAAAGCCCCCTGTAATGTCCCCCACAGCCCCCCAATGTCTTCACAGCCAGCAGTAATGTCTGAGGATATAGATAGCGATGACAGTAGGGAATTTTGCCTGGACATTTGGGGCACAGGTCAAAATATCTTTTGACTTAGCGATGCCCCTGGGTTGATATATCAGGGGTTTCTAATATTATATATTTCAAATTTAATTAAAAACAATAATAATCCCCAAAAAAGTGGATTCTGCAATCTCCTTGAAAATATAGAAAACCGATATTCAATTTGTAAACCCTGTAACATCAAAATAAATTATCCAGACATTTTAAAAATTATGAAAATGTAAAGTAGAAATATGGGAAATATTCTTCAGCAACTAATTTAGATGGTAAAATTATCTGCCTGAAAACTAGATAATTTTAAATTTTGAAAATGGCAAATTTAAAAAAGATATATATAATTTTTACATTTTTTAATAAATAAATGCAAAACTTATCAGCCAGAAGGGGTTAACAACTTGCCTTAGCTTGTTATCAGCAGTTTAAATGTACTATATGTCTGTGCAAACAAGGCAATGCCAATAGTGCAATAACTTACAAAATTGCATATATATACACACAAGTTACGAAAACTTTTTTTTGTAAGTCTGACTTAAAATTTCGAAATGGTTTTATAAACTTTATCAAATCAAAACTGGTGCACGGTCTTTATTAATCTGGTGCCCCCTGTACTGCTGCACTTTTTGGGAAGTGTGCACCATTTTTATTTTGGTGCACTTTGTTCATGCTGTAGTATTGTGACACAATTGGGGAGCATATCAGTAATAATAATGTTGTCATTATAGCCAAATAGTTCAATTTTACAACATTAATCTGGGTTTTTTATATTTCTTTTAGAGTAATGGCTCTTTCCTGGCAGAGTGGCCTTTCATGTCAATAAAGTATATATACTTGAGTATAAGCCTAGTTTTTCAGCACAAAAAAATGTGCTGAAAACCCAAACTCGGCTTATACTCGAGTAAAAAATAGGTTTTACCAGGTTTTTGTGGTAAAATTAGGGGCCTCGACTTATACTTCGGTCGGCTTATACTCGAGTATACACAGTACTTATTTCATTATGGATAATGACATACTCTTACTAGCTTTAGCCAGCATATTTATAAGGTCTTTTGCTTGATAAGTACATTTTGAACCAAAACATGTTAATCTCTGAAACAAATAACCCATCTCCTTCCAGAACTGTATGATGGCTGGACATTCCCATCTTTTTTGTAGTTTCAAATAAAGATGAAAAACACACCTTCAAGTATCCAGAAATTGTACCCAAGGATGAACCAGAAGCTTCCAAAGACTTGACATATCAAATAGTCTGTACCAAATTGTTTAAAGGCAAAGTAATCTTAGCACTCTATTATTCTGACATTGTGCCAGCACAAACTTTGATAAATTACCTTCACTGTAATAAAATGAGGCTCCATTCACATCACATACAAATTTTTGGCACATGTTCAGACTAACGCTAAGAAAGCTCCCAGAATACAAGCTGAATGCATCCAAAGACTTTTACTTGCAGACAGAGGCCTCCTTTTTGTCTCCGTCTGTTTAATACACATCACATCCAACAGGGAACACTGGATAAAAAACCACCAGAAGAGTGCTGCTCCTGCTAATAAAAACAGTCTGCACTTAGTGATGGCCATTAGAGGAATAAGAAATAAGAACATAATAAGAAAATATCCGATGCTATCTTCCTGCAACTATATGGCATCCATCCTCGGTCTCTGCTGAGATTTAACTGTCTAAATGTGGAAAGTTACATTACTCGGCGGACACTCTGAACATCGGCAGCAGCAAATCACTGCCTACTGCTGATGTTTACTCATCCTTCAACTTGAAGCTGGATACTGCATGACCACTGTATCTTCACAAAGGAGGGAAATATATGAATACACTCAAATGGGAGTTTTTTATATGTTCATATTTATGTTCAAAAATTCAGATGTGAATTCTAAAATTCAAAGATCTGAGATCTGAATGTAGTACAAGAAGTACCATAGCTTTCGATAAGGAAACAGAGTTTGGACTTTTAGCAAGTTCTTTATTGAATTAATATCCCCTTTTTTTACATTATATTGTCATAACAATAGGAAGTTATTGAAAAAGTCTCTTTCTGGTGCTGATTAACTCTTTTCATGGGTTAATTGTCCACAATTATCATTGCCTTGCAGAAGCCACAGATGATTCTGTGAGGCCTCCTGCACATGATAGTGTGATCCCACTGACAGCACACATACAGAAGTGTGGCCCTTGCATTATACCTAAATATGATGGAAAGACTTCCTGTCTACCAGCCGGACTTTTGCTATCTCAACCATTTGAACTGTTTGCATCCTAAAAGGACAACTACCATCATTAAATCACAAACTTATGAATCTATAAAAACAATTCTAGATGTGGAAGGATAAGGATTAGGAAAGAAATCAACAAGGTATTTGTGCGAGCAAACCCAGGGGGTTACCTGAGATGAGAGATGGGACTAACAGATGTAACAAAATGTAACTGGACCAATGACTGGTTAATAGCACTTGGTCCTTTCAATTATTGTTGTCTTCTGAGTAAGGAATATGGAAATTAGTTTGCCGATGTGGGGAAAAGAAAAACTATACTGTATATTCCAAAAAACTATGCAAAACTACACACGCTATGCTCCAACACTACCTTAAAGGGGTGTTCCCATTTCAACAAGCAATTGATATTATTTGAATAATGAAATATCCAATATAACGTACTTTCTGTATCAATTCCTACTGTTTTATCTATCTCTTGCTGACATTCTATAGAAAGCTTCATTGTTTATTTCCAGTGGACAGAAATCTGATCACGGTTACACCGGTGCACAGCTTGTTATAACCCACAGCTCTGATTACTCTCTATAATACTAACAAGCCGTGTACCTGTGTGACCATGGTCAGATTTCTATCCACTGGAAGTAAACATAGATGCTTTCTATAGAATGACAGTAAGATCTAGATCTAGAAAACTGTGAGGAGTTGATACAGAGAGTATATTTGCAAACTGTATTATTTTCCATCATACAAACAATAACATTAATTTGTGGAAGTGGGAATACCCCTTTAAGTAAGGCAGATCCTTATATCACAACTTTCATTAAGCTTTGTGCATGTGATAGTAGATAAGTGCACAACTGTAGATACTGATGATCAGAATCCTTGCAACTCCTGAACTTCTCACCTACTCAAGAAACTGGTTGGGTTAGTAAAGAAATTATTCTCCTTGTGGAAATTGCCTGTGAAGGACACTTTTACAGCATCATAAAGGCCACGTGTGCTCCACTGAGAATTCTGAGTAAGGAATATACAAATATAGGATGTCTCCCATTGTTTTTTTTGTTTCTGAGATAACAGGGTACACAAAAACATGTTTAAGATAACTACATCTGTACAGAATTTATTTTACTTCTTTCACTCCCTGGTAATGTCCCATTACTGACAAACAGACTTCCAGTGTCACACTGCATCTTCTGTGCATATTGATTCCTATGGGACACTCCTACTCATTCTCAACTCAGTTCTGGTTCACATATAAGTGACCATATCAAAGGACATCAACAAAGATGGAACAGAGTGTACAGAAGTAAAATATAAGTATTTTAATACCCTCAATCCCCATCTTAAAGGGGAAAAAATGTAGGATTCTTTTTTTTGCACCATATCCATTGTCATCCCACTCTAAAAATAATTTGTCAAAATGAAAAATGCAGTTATTCAAAATTTCTTCATGTTTTTCATTTTGTTTTTATACATAACATTCTGATACATAACACATACATTCTGACAGGGCATGTAAATACCATCTAATATCATATGCAGTAGTTTTGCTTTAAGACCCAGCAATGCAGATTTTATATTTACATCCAGTTAGCTCCCATTAAGGAAATCATTTGTCACAGAGAAGGAAAAAACACTTCCTGTGCAAAATAGTACCATGGCCTTCCCAGTCGATATCTCTATGATAGATAGCTTGTCTAGACTCCTTCAGCTCCGTCTGTTCAGCCATTAGATTTTCTGCTTGCTAATAGCTAAATGCAGAAAGATTTATTCTCATATTATAAATGCTAGTCATTTCAGTGACTCTCACTGCAGCCCTGAAAATGTGTTGTAAATGCCTTTAAAGATACATGATACATAAAGATAAAAGGTAAATGTTTAAAGTATTGTTTTATGTAATGCTGAACATGGAGATATCATTAAACTGGACTGCTATGACATTTCCAGGACCAACATTTTATGCTGATTTAGATCTACAAATTCCTTGCATTCAATTGATTCATTGTTGAAATCTACAGGTGCATACAGGGGCGTAACTTCAGTGGTAGCAGCCATAGCAGTTGCTATGGGGTCCACAGGGTCAGGGGGCCCTCCATCCAACCTGATATTAAAGAATGGAGGATGTGCACCACTATATATATTATGCTGCACATATATAACATATATGTGTGTATATATGCTGTATGTGTGTATCTGTGTGCATGGTGTGTGTATATATGGTGGGTGTACTGTATGTGTGTATATACGCTGTACATCTGTGAATGGAACTAAATGTGTGTGTGTGTATATATAATTGATGTGTATATGTATGTGTGCGTGTGTATGAGTGAACTGTATGTTTATGTACAGTATATAGGTACAGTAATGTGTGTGTAAAGTGCATATTTTTAAAGGGGGGCCCCAATCAGAAGTCTGGAAAACCTATTAGAGGATGAAAAAGACCTCAGCCCTCAGACTTCAGACCTTTCAGGATTATGACCCTAAACATACAGCAAAAACTACAATTGAATTGCTTAACTCTTTAGCGGTTTATGCCGTAATAGTATGCTATGGAGCCGATGTCAGTTCAGCTCATATGAGCTGTAACATACAGTTGACATCCCCATGTACCACCCTTGGTAAGAGCGAGCTCTGATCGCAGGTGTTAACCTGTTAGATGGTATGGTCAGTGCGACCGTGGCATTTAAATGTGTTCACCTGCTGGGAAGGAAGAGTATATAGTGGAGCTGCTGGGGGGCAGAGTATGAAGGGAAGCTGCTGGGGGTCAGAGTATGAAGGAGGGCTGCTGAAGGGGCAGAGTATTAGGAGGAGCTGCTGGTGGGCACAGTATACAGCAGAGCTGCTGGGGGAGGCAGAGCATGAAGGAAAGCTGCTGGTAGGGGGCAGAGTATGCAGAGGAGCTGCAGGGAGGGCAGAGTATGAAGAGGAGCTGCTGGGGGAGAAGAGTATATAGCAGAGTTGCTGGGGGAGGCAGAGTATGAAGGGAAGCTGCTGGGGGGCAGAGTATGCAGAGAAGCTGCTGGGGAGGCACAGTATGAGGGGGAGCTGCTGTGGGGGGGGGGCGACAATATTAGGGAACCACAATGTGAGGTGGAGATGGGTGGCACTGAATTTTGTGGGGGTGGAGTAAGGTGTGGTGTGGTTTAGGGTTGGAAATTTCCACAGTGCAATAGGCACAACCTTAATCCCTCTTTTACTTCTCCAAAAGTTGAGAGGTATGTGTCACCCCCTTTAATAAGTACAGTAATTGATCTCTAATCTTTTCAGACAGTAATCAATTACTCACTTCTCTAGGTGGTACAGGTACCCTGAATTTCCCTCTCTAGATCAACCTATTAGCTTTATCCCAAGGATGTAAGAGGTTACACATTTCTCCTGCTCTGTCAGCCTTTGCTTTGGCTGCTGCATCTGCTTCAGCTGAAATTACACTGATACTTAGTGCCTTAGGTGGGACAGTCCTTATATATTTTATTTCCTTCTATTCTCTTCTAAAGCCTTTCTAGGCCTTTCAACATATCCCTGAGTTCTGAAGGTTAATGATTACTGCAAATTATTGAAACCATTGATCCTGTGCCAATCTTTATTTTTTTATGGGTTCATTCAGATTTTAACAGAACCTTGTGAGATTAGATAACAGGGCAGACATTTCATAGAGAAATATGTGTATAAATAAAAAGAAAATATATGATGAAGAATTAGGTAACTAAGTACTATGTTATATACCCTTTTGATTGGTTATGATATATATATATAAAAAGCTTAATTTGTCAAAGATTTTTCTTCAATGGCTCAGACAGGAATACAGAACACTGTTAAAATGTTGAGCCTGCAAACCATAGATTTTGACTGCAGTAATTATCATTACCAGTGAAGCTGTAGTGCCATCTACTGGTCATTATACAAGAATTGCCTAGCAAAAAGCGCAAAGGAATTATAGCAAGAATACAATGCAAGGCCCAGTTCTCACCTTTGTCGGGGATTTCCATTAAGCTCTCTGTTAGAAGAGCATAACAGAAACAAAACATAGAAGACACCTTTTGTTCCCCATAGAGTGCAATGTATGCTATGCTAGCTTCTGTTATGTTTCCCTTATTCATTGCGAAAACAGTAACACAGACTGATAGAATACAAATAGATCACAGAAGCTGCCTAACACAAGTGTGAACTTAGCCTAACAGAGTAATGATTCAGAATTTATATTTATATATATATTCTACATTGCAATAGCTAGGGTGATGGAAATTACTATATTTTTGGACTCTTAGACACAGGTTTGTATATATATATATATATATATATATATATATATATATATATATACATATATATATATATATATATATATATATATATGTGTATGATTTCACACTAATTAAAATTCCCTGGTTGTCACACAAACTTCGCTGCCATAGCTCCCGCACAAACAGCTCTGTAACATGGACACAGATAGCTCTGCTATATCTGCGCACAAACACACCAGCTCTGCTACATTAGACCTCCCAACCCCCACACATCATTAGCTCTAAACCACTTATAATTACTAAACCCCCTACATACCCTCCACTCATCCCCTCTTCCTCTCCCCACCACATACACATATGTATAGCACCAGCTCTTACCCCATCTGCTCTATATACCTCCCCAGCTACTCACTATCTGTAGCTGCAGGGCACAGGTAGCTAGTAGCTTGATTGTCACATGACCTGATGATATCAGTCAACCTCCTTGTACCTTACTGTCAGGAAGTTAGGGGAGAGAGAGAGCAGAGTCACTTCTCTTTTGGAAACTGGGTGAAGCGCTTTGTCAGCGATTTACCAGGACCAGTCAGGAGGGTCTGGCAGTGCTGGATCCTACTGACCTTCAGACTATAAGACACAGGCACTTTTTAGAAAGATTTTTCTTACAAAAAAAGTGCATCTTATGGTCTAAAAATGTCAGAATTTGGATTCTGGATGAATGTATATATTTCTGATATGAAATAAAAGCAAATAAGGACAGAGACTAATTTTGATTATATGCTACGATTTCTAACAGACCTGCTATAAAAATGTTAAAAGGCTCAAATGATGGCAGTTATTGGCACACACATGTAAGACATAGCAATGAGGCTGTCAAATTACTGAATTCAGTAACTTAAGTCAATTTTATTGCCATTCCATCTATCTTTATTTCACTCTTCAGAATTGCTTACTTTTAATTTGCTCTCTCATTAAATTGTAGAGCAGTTTCTTTGCAACGGTTCCCTCCTGTGTTCTTTAAGAAACTAAAAAGTAAATGGTCTAAATTGCAGGTTTACATTAAAGGAGTAATCATTTATTATGCTTTACCTCAAAAATGCAAGTAGACAAAAAAATTAATATCACATAATAATGTATATTACCTTCTCCAACACGAGGCTCTTTGTTCGGAAGACTGTGATTGTAATAGCGTTACATGAAGTCAGGTTTTCATTTAAATCTCTGCAATATATGATGTTAAAGGAGTTGTGTGAAGTATAAAGAGAGACTGAGAACAGATGGGCAATAATAATGAGAAATGAACACCTTTAAAGTAAAAAAAAAAAAAAACTACAGAGCTCAACCAGATAGAGGCAAATATTCCACTTCCATAAGCAGTTATGAAACTATTTATCTAACATTTCTTGTAGTAAAACAACAACCGAAGCTAGAAAAAGATTAATGAGCCGCCACATCCACTGATCTTTACATGTAGCTTCATGGGACTCTTTATCCCTCCCCTTCCTGTGGGAGCACATTACTCAATTATCTTTTTAAAATGGCATTATTTCTTTAAAGAGGTATTCTGATTTATATTTTTTGACAGTTATCTCATTAAAAATGGATGATTTAATAACAGCTAATAAAACTAGAATAAATACATGACACATTTTATCATCATTTTATTCCCCTTGGGTTAATAATAGTAATTCCTTTATTGTGAAGACCGATGAACACCGGTACCATAAAGTTGAGCTGGTTTTATGTTTACCTGAAAGTTTAAGAATAGCAACACAGTTTTCACAATTCTTTGTGTACTCACTAAAACAGATGGCAATAATTGGACCACACTATTGATATGGTATGGGGAGAGTTTGCTTTTCCATTACAAAATGTAAAACGGCAAATCTATCTTTTTAATTATCTGTGAGCTCCACACATATATCTGTTTCTATTCTATGTTTGCAAATCCATGCTTCTATTCCATGTAGGACAGGGATTGCATGTGCATACTTTTTGATCCGTACACATGCGCAAGATTCACATATATCTTTCATCTGTTCTTCCCAGAGACCTCTACAATACCCATACTTTCATTTAAAGGGAACCTGTGAGGGCGTTTCGGGAAACTAAACCAGCCACAGGTCCTCTTGGTCTACAAGCTCCACATATTTCAATGCTTCTGTTACATCAAGGTCTGCAAGCTCCACATATATCCACACATCTATTCCATCTGTGTCTGAGAGCTGCACACTTACCCATGCGATTATTCCAAAGTAACTGTGTCCTGATACCGTAAGACAGAAGCCGTGATCACCATATATCTAAACCATATTATATGCATGCTGCATGCTTCTTAGTTGGATACCTTTCAATGAACTTGTGTGATCATAATATTTGGATGATTATATGTGATCAATTCTTAGGCTTTACCCTAATAAAAAAGTATATGTTAGGGTCACAAAATGAGGGACTACTAAATAAACATATATGGAGTTCTGTGAAGTGGTTTGGTAATAATGTAACTCACTAGCCATTCATGGCTATTACTGTACTGTACACTTCTGTCTGAGCTGACATGCACAGTGGGCACCAATCACAACAGTTGACCTGTTAATTGTTAACTTGACCTCAGCAGCTAACACCATCTAGTATAGCCAATCGGGACTCCCATGATGTCATTGGAGGGCACTGATCAGTTGCCATTGCAGCCTACAGTCTTAATACTCTTAATACTGATCTCTGATAGCCTCTAATAGGTTTAACAGTAAAATTGCAATATACTGCAATACAGTAGCCCAGGGGGCCTGAAATAATAGTAAAAAATATATATAAAAAAAGTAAAAGTTAAATAAACCCCCTAGCCCTAACTCACATATAAAAATAAACAGTAAAAATTATAAACATGTTAGGTATCACCACATCCCAAAATGCCCATTATATCAAATTATAAACAAGATTATTCCAGGATGTGAACACCATAACGGTAAATATCACCTGAATCGCCCCTTTTCACAATATTTTCATCCATAAATATTTGAATGAAAAATGATGAAATGGTCATATAGGTCCTGAATTGATATAAATTAAAACACCAGCACCTACCACAAAAAAATACACCTTACATAGAGCCTACAGAGCCTACAAAAAATGCTACAAATGTGTTTATGGCTCAAAAAATCTCAATTTTTTTCCAGCTTTCCAGTACATTCCATGAAATATTAAGGCACCGCTAAAAAGTACAATTTGTCCCGCATATAAAAAGCCCTCACACATCTCTTTAAAGGGAAAAATAAAAAAGTTATAGCTTTTGGAATAAGGGAAGTAAAAAACAGAAAAGCAAAAATGAAAATGTGCAGAGTCCTGAAAGTTTTAAAGAGCATCAGATTTTATAAGTCAGTGTTGCACACAGTCTATCCGACTGTACTTGGCATTTTCTTCCTGTGGTCACTGATTTTATAATGAAATATATGCAAAAAAAGCAATTGGGTCCGATTATTTTATATTCACGTTCATATAACTTAGTACTTCTTCTTATCAATAAAAAAAATTGAAAGATAATGAGAGCGCTAAATAAAAACAGAGATCCAATTCCTTTAGTTCACTACATATTAAGTTTTTTTTCTAGACTTCAGAGGAGATACACAGCATAACACAGTGATATAATCATCAGGAGACTTGTGTGGAATATAAAGGGTGCAGCCATATCTCCATTTTCTTAAATTTGTATTCGCCATGCAATAACTTGGTTCACTGATAATAACAGACCATGCATGAGAAAAATGCTTTATCTACAACACAACAAAGTTGAATCTCGGCATCCATGCATCTCAGATGAAAATTCTGAAATTCTTGAAGGAAACCAGTAACCAGAGAGCTATTTTTCACTGGGGACAGATTCCCTTAAACACTATAAAGTATATATCAGACATGTTTTTAGAAAACCCCTGTGTGACTTGGTTAGAGAAATAATCAAGGGGAAACTTTACCTAGCTCCCAGCCAAGTTCTGGGGAGGAAGCGTTTCAAATTTTAAAGTGTAACTGCTCCTTTGCTTATTTCCTCCCCTCATCAATATTCATCCCACCCCCTCCCACATTTTCCCTCTTCTGATGCCTTCCCTTCCCCCCCACCTCATGATGTCATCTCAACAAATCTCATGCTTGCATGGTGACCATTCTACTGATGTAATTGTTAGTGAGCAGTAAGACACCACATTTTGCTGCTCGCTGCACATGTGTCACTTTGCTAAACTTTATTGCTTTGTCGCTCCCCCGGGACTTAGCTAAGATGCTGGAAGGGAGCCAGGTAAAGTTTAACCTTGATTATTTCTCTAACCAAGCAATACATAGGTTTATTAAAACATTTATTATAACATATATTACATATTTGCTTTATAGTGTCTATAAGAAACTGTCCCAAGTGAAAAATCTGGTGAAAGGTTCCCTTTAAAAAATAATAATAACAATATAAAGAAATAGCACTAATACAGAGAAATAATAATTTACAAACATGTTCATCTCAACATTCATTGTTAAAGAATCTAGCATAAAAATGAAGTCTGATAAATCAGGGGCACTTGCTTATAGATCTGAGCACCATGAATGTGGTAATCTTTTAATATTTGTTATGTTTTGGCCTCCTAGCTGCAGCACGAAGGGCTTGGTTAACACTTCAGTTTTATTAGCACAATGACCCTACCCTGTTAGTGGCTGATCATAATTATGGTTTATATCCATGTGATTTGGATGATTTTCCTCGAAGTTTTCCTCCAAAAATGTAGAACATAACAACCTTGAATACTAATGAGCCGTCCTTTCATCCTGGTTGCCGAATGTGTTTGCCTTTCCAGGTGTGAAAAGCTATACCTAGAGCAGTGGTGGCGAATCTATGGCGCAGGTGCCAGAGGTGGCATTCAGAGCCCTTTCTGCGGGCACTCAGGCCATCAGCCCAGGGCAGAGTTCACCAAACACTGAATCTTCCTGCTGTCCCAAGCAACTTAAGAGATGCTACTCTCTTTATTGGCTGTTTGGAACTGTGGGGAAAGTAAGAAGGGTAAGAACTGCATTATCTTTCAAGGTCATCCTGCTGGACCACCATTCTTCCTCTACAGAAAGATTCGAGAGAGAGAGCCTACAATGATAGTCTGAATTTGCCCTCCTGTCATCTGTATTGGTGACCTCAAGGGGGCAATACAATTGAAAGATGTGGAAGAACAGGCAGAAATAAGTTACTGTGCAAAATTCCATGCTGGCGCTTCATGGTAAATAAGTGGATTTTAGTTGTAGTTTGGGCACTCGGTCTGTAAAAGGTTCACCATCACTGACCTAGAGTACAAATAGACTCTGCACTAAATATTTTGAATTATGTGCCTTGCTGATTCCCCTTAGGAGAGGTTTATGGCTGGCCTTTTTAGCTTGCCCTCGTCCTAAATGTAGGACACTATTACGTTACAATATAGGAATAATGCATGTGATGATATACCACAAACAACCAGCACCATAGATGGCAACATCACAGGAAGGAAAAACAAAGTAATATCACATCTTCATGCAGCTTCAGGGGATAATGGACATTAAATGAGGCTCCTTTACAAAAATTTGCTAGTTAAAACTGGTCGTTTACATACACTGTAAAAAGACACATGCCAGAATAATGAGAGTGGGAGATTTTAAGGCATACACTAAGATTACTATGCATGTATTGGGAGCCCATGGTGGTAACCAGCCATATGCAGGAATCAGACGGAGGCAATGTTGTGCACATCAGAACGCGTAACACCTCTCCAATCACCTTCCAGCTTACATAACAGAGACATCATTGGATAGTTACATAAACCAGTTAACAGTTGCCTTGCCAGGCAGTATATACAGCTGCAATTACACAATATTCAGATTCTAGAACCTTCCTAGAGAGGTGATCAATCTCCCTAAAAGCTCCGATACTCGCAACTACCAGCCTGCCTATGTGTTGGCAGGGGTGTTGCACTTCTTTGTGTAACATTATGGGAACGTCTAAAGAATTCAGCCAAGATATCAGGAAGAGAATTGTGGAGTTGTCCAAGTCTGGCTCATCCTTGGGTGCAATTTCCAATTTTATTTATAAATATTAATAGACATGAAATTTCCTTTGCTCAGACAAAACTATTGAACTGTTTGATCGCAAATGACCATTGTTAAATTTGGAAGAAATAGGGAGAAGCTTGAGAGAATGAGAATAGAACAATTGTGAAATATGATGGTGGCATCATTATGTTGTGAGTTTGTTTTGCTGCAAAATGGACTAATAAGGTTCACAAAATAGATTGCATAGTGAGAAAAGATTATTATGCGCAATACTTAAGCAACGTCTCAAGACATCAACCAATAGGTATTCCAAATGGACAATAACCCAAAGCATACAGCTAAACTGGTTACAAATTGGCTTAAGGATAACAAAGTTAATGAGGTTTAGTTACTTAGGGTCGTTCTGCTCACTTTGGTCAGACTGTTCGCCATTTTTAGGGCTGAGTCTGTGGACCCTCTGGACCACAGCGGGAGATGGTACTAGCCGACACCTGGCACCAGAGTCTAAGTAGCACCTGGTCTTCACCAGAGCCCACCGCAAAGCGTGATGGTCTTGCTGTGGCGGAGTTCCACCAGGTCGTTCCACAGGTGCGACTAGCCCGAGGTGGCTGCCAAAGTAGTAATACTGGAGACAGTCTGTACCCGGGGAGACAGCGGGAGAACAGCACAGGAAGGCACACTTGGACTCCCGTCAGGAATCGCAGGACCTGGCACATGGATCAGAAACACAGCAATAGACTGGCACATGGATCAGGAACATAGGAACGGACTGGCACATGGATCAGGGATACAGGAACGGACTGGCACACGGTTCAGGAACACAGGAACGGACTGGCACATGAAACAGCAGGATACACAGGAACGCAGGATACACAGGGGAGCTTTCTCTCAAGGGGATGGCTTGAAGATCTGACAAGGGTCACAGGAAGGGGCAGGAATCTATGTCAGGCCAGCGCCAGTTATCAGCGCGCTGGCCCTTTAAATCTTTGGGGAGAGCACCCATGACAGTACCCCACCCCCCCTTTGGCCCCCTCTTCTTCTTGGTCCGATCCAAAATGTTCTCTTTGGGCTCCCAGGATCTCTCCTCAGGCCCAAACCCCTTCCAGTCTACAAGAAAGAACCACTTACCACTCACGATCTTCATGTCCAAAACCTCCTTAACTTCATAGACATCAGGGGAATCCGCCTCCGGAGTAGGAAGAGGGGAGTGCAGGGAGAAGCGGTTCAAGACAACTGGCTTCAGGAGGGAGACATGGAAAGAGTTTGGGATGCGCATAGATGGAGGAAGGCGGAGCTTGTAGGCCACTTGAATGATGCACTTGATTACCTCAAAAGGACCAAGGAACCAGGGACCAAGTTTGTAGCTGGGTATCGCAAGCCGGATGTATCTGGAGGATAACCATACTTTGTCACCAGGAGAGAAGACAGGAGGAGCTCGACGTTTCTTATCAGTCTGGGTCTTGGTATGGTCTGTAGCTCGTAGAAGGGACTGGCAGGTCTGGTCCCAAATAGACTTGAGGTCCTGCACCAGACCCTCTGTGGAAGGAACATCAGAGGGAAGAGACAGCGAAAGAGGAGGGCGAGGAATACTCCAATAGACCACAAAGAATGGAGCCGAGCCAGTACACCCCGAGTCCAGTGAATTGTAGGAGAACTCAGCCCAAGGAAGAAGGTCAGCCCAGTTGGCTTGACGGGCTGAGACAAAGTGGCGGAGGTAGCAGCCCAAAGTCTGGTTCACCCTCTCTTCTTGACCATTTGACTGAGGGTGGTAGGCAGAACAAAAGTCAAGGTTGACCTGCAGCTGGTTACACAAGGAACACCAGAACTTGGACACAAATTGGACTCCTTGATCGGACACGATGTGTAGCGGAAGACCATGCAACCGGAAGATATGTTAGAAGAACAAACTGCCAAGCCGTGGGGAAGACAAAAGACCTGGAAGGGGGACAAAATGGGAAATTTTGGAAAACCGCTCCATCACCACCCAGAATACACTGTACAGTGTATTCACCCACAGATGAGTCTTCTGTGGCACAGGCCAGGGCCTACCCAGAGAGGAGGCTGATGATGAACGCCACCTTGGAGCACCCGCTGACAGACTGAGATGGCATTAACTCTATATGCAGCAAGCACGGGGTCCCACGGAGGAGTAGCACAGGCCAGGGCCTTCCCAGAGAGGAGGCTGATGATGAACGCCACCTTGGAGCACCCACTGACAGACTGAGATGGCATTAACCCCTTCACGCTCCGTGGCGGATATATCCGCCACAGAGCGCAGTGACTTAGCGCTCAGTGGCGGATATATCCGCCACGGCACTTATGCCGGCTCGGCTCTGGATCAGAGCAGAACCGGCATCGGGAAACACGGGGTGCCGGCTGTAACTAATAGCCGGCACCCCAGTGTAACACCCGCGATCGGAGTTGTCTCCGATCGCGGGTGCTTTACCCTTTAAATGCCGCGGTCAGCGTGACCGCGGCATCTAACATGCATCTGGGGGGTCTTTCCCCCACGATCGCCCCCCCCGAACCGTTTTCGGGGGCGCCGATCGTTGCTATAGCAACTCTGGGGTCCGATCTGGACCCCAGAGTTACTTGCAAGAATTGCCGGTAAGATGGCGTCTGTGACGTCATCTTACTGGCACAGTGCCAGCCTATGCAAGTGTATAGGCTGACACTGATAATACTCTGCAATACATCAGTATTGCAGAATATTATCATGAAGAAGCAATCAGAAGATTGCTTGTTCATGTCCCATGGTATAAAAATGAAAAAGTAAAAAAAAAAAGTTATTCAATAAAAAAATAAAGTCATAAATCACTAAAAATGCCCCAAACTCCCAAAACATATAAAGAGACATATAACTCAAAAAAAGTCTAAATCATAACACAAACCCCACATATATAGTATCACCGCGTCCGTAACAACCCGTAGAATAAAAGTAAATCATTATTGAACCCCCACGATAAACGCCGTAAAAAAAAACTGTTATAAACCCTCCAAAAATTATGATTTTTACCTTTTCAATCCCACAAAAAATGCTATAAAATGCGATCAAAAAACCATATGTACTCAGACATGATACTGGTGCAAAGTACAACATGTCCCGCAAAAAACAAGCCATCAACCAGCTCTGTAGCCAAAAAAGTAACAATGTTATACCACTTGGAAGACGGCAATGCAAAAATGATAGATTTTTCCCCACATTAGGGTTTTGTTTGACAAATTTAGTAAAACGTAAGAAAATATATTCATGCCGTCACATGGCCCCAATAACGAAAAAGCGAAAATTTTATAGCCTTCAAAAGGGGCCAATGAGGAAACTAAAATCCTGGCAGCTGCAGCGCCCTCCTTCCCTTCTGTGCCTCGCTGTGCCCCCATAAAACAAGTAACGGCCACATGTGGGGGGTCTTTGTACTCAGGAGAAATTGCAGAACAAATTGTATGGTGGGTTTTCTCTTTTTATATTTTGGAAATGTGTAAATTTTAGGGCTAAATGAACCTATAAGGGAACAATATGACCATTCTAAATTTCACCTCCATTTTGATTCAATTACTATGAAGATCTCAAGGGGTTAACAATCTTCGTAAAAGCTGTTTCTGATAGCTTGAGGGGTGCAGATTTGAAAATGGGTTGGTTATATAGTGGGTTTTGATGTATGACAAAAGGTAGAAAACAGAGATTGTACAGAGGTGACTATACATATAGTTATAGCAGCTGTACAGGTAGTTGCACCAGAGGATCGGTGCCCCATAAGCTAATGAAATTTATAGAACCTATATTACCCCTACAAAATAGGGGAGGAGCTATGAGGCAAAAACAGATTCCAAAAATAGTAAAAGTAACAAGGTTTTATTATGTATCAGGTAAAAACACATAAACATAAATAACCAATTAAAAGGAATAGTATGACAGGGTTACAAGGTGAATATACAGCAGAAAAAGAAAGCAGTCATACCCGGACATAGCAAATTGCACAGAGGTTAAGCCAATTTAGATGGGCTGGTATATGAAGATTTGTGAACCTATTCAGGGCATAGAACCACGCACTCAAGTAGTGGCATAGCAAGAGCTCATGCCTGGTGGGAGCCACTTTAAGGCATACAAATACCAGTCCTTACCGTGTTGGTGAGTAAGTGTGCCAGAGGTCCGGGGATGACTGCTGCCCCAACGTACGTTTCGGCTCCTATTGAGCCTTCGTCTGGGGGTGGCGTCTTCCCGGTCACAGGTCACATTTAAAGAGGAGTTTGACCAATGGGATCGTCTTACTCGAGATATCGCGAGAATCTGAGTCACATGATCGCGATGTCTTCGCGCATGCGCGGTTGGATAGTGTTTTGCCTGAAGTAGCGTATCTTTGCGCATGCGCAGTTTGCCGTACCCGTCGATCGCACATCCCAGAAAAAGCTTGAACGTTCGAGACTATATTAGGTAAGTTACTGGGATTTTTGAACTTGCCTGAATGTTGTATTTTAAAGTGACAAGTGCTTTTAATCACATAATCTGTTGGTACACATTTTGATATACCTAAAACAAAGTGTCAGTGTTACAAAATTGCATATTATTTACAATGTGTTACCTTAATCAACTGAGACATCATTAACATATTAACAAACATTAATGTGAATTATTCTTTCAGTCATATTTCATTGCTAAGATAAGAATTTTTTCTATTTACACTATATTTACAGTAAAATTGATATTAATAAAGCATATTCATTAGACAAAATAGTTTATTGTGATACCCTATGGATGTGAGTGCTCAGTGACAAATAAAAGGGGAAGTGAGGGGAGGTGAGGGGAGTGAAGTGCAGTGAGAATTGTGAAAGGGAGTGCAAGGGACATTATATAAAAATTAGTGCTAACAGATAGTATACATTGTTATTATTATACAACATACCAAGACTAGCGATGGATAATTTTTATAATACTTTTAGTAACTACAGTTCTCTCATCATGTTCGATATTAGTGGTTACCATTACTATTTGTCCATCAAGATATAATCTCATATCATGCCGAGGTTGGCAACAAAGTTCTTTGGTCACACGAGTGTAAACTCATCTACTCCTCAGAAACAGATGTGCCGGGAAAATATAACAAATGTCTGTCTCTTGACATATAGAGATCTAAAAGATTTTTTTAGAAAGAAAAAGAAGAAAAATTCATTACACAAATAAAATGTCAAAGATTAAAATTGAGTCCTACATTAGTGGACGCCAAACATGCTATGAGAGCGCGATGCAGAAACTTATGGAGCAAGGGAAAGGTTGGTATTGGTGAATCATTGGAGGAAAGGGGCAAAGCTAATGGTTTCGTTCAGACCTTTGGGATAAATTGTCTCCAGAGTCCAGATCCACCTCGTTTCACATTGGGCCAGTTTCTTTTTAATTGAGCCACCTCTAATCCCGGATATAATTTTATCTATCCCTCGGACTTTTAATAGTCCTGGGTTGGAGTCATGTCTCAATTTAAAATGGGCGGCTACTGGTTTGCCGTCGGGGTCGAAATGTGGATCGGCCGTGGCTTTAATGTCCCTCATATGCTCTCTTATCCGGATTTTTAGTGCCCTCGTCGTCAGTCCTATGTAGATAAGATTGCATGGACACGACGTGTAGTATACCACTCCTTTTGTATTACACGTAATTGTGTGGGTAATTTTAAATTCCTTATCACCTGCTGAATTGGTGAAGGAAGTGGCGCATTCCACATTGGGGCATGCTACGCATTTGCCACAGGGCTTACATCCCCATGGTGGAGGTTTCGCCCCGAAAATCGTCTGCGTTTTTCCCGAGTCATAGTGACTCCTTACTAGATGGTCTCGTAAGTTTTTGGATCTCCGAGCTGTCACGGCAGGATAAGGTGTGATATATTTTGATAAAGTAGGGTCACATTTCAAAATTGGCCAGTATTTCTGCAATATTTCTCGCATTTGTGGCCACTGTGAATGATACGTGGTGATATATCTTACCTGTTCAGAAGTTGTTTCTTTCCTTTTCGGTACTAAAAGGTCTTGGCGTTCTGTTCTTTTCGCTCTCCAATATGCTTTTTTGATCACTCGGTTGCTATACCCACGTTGCTGAAATCGTGACCATAAGTCCTTCGCATGTTTCTCAAAATCTTCGTTTGTCGAACAATTTCTTCTAATGCGCAGGAACTGGCCAGTCGGGATAGCTGAAATGGTTTGCTTTGGGTGCGAAGAGGTAGCGTGGAGAAGTGCGTTTACTGAGGTCTGTTTCCTATAGACTTCTGTTTGTAGATAGCCATCGGGGTCCCTTCTTATGATAACATCTAAGAAAGGGATACTGATCTTATCAGCGCTATACATCAGTTTAATGTTGTACGGATTAACATTCAATCGTTCAAAAAAGGTCTGTAACTCCGTCGTGTTGCCCCTCCATATGATCAGGATGTCGTCGATGTACCGAGCCCAAAAGAGGACCCGGTCCATCGCGACATCCCGATCATCTCCCAATAGGTCCCTCTCCCACAGCCCCAGGAACAAATTGGCGTATGAGGGCGCACAAGGGGGTTTTGATGCTAAATATGTAAAATTTCATTCAAAACTGTATTTATCCCCAAAATAGTCAATTCTGAAAATCCGGAAAAGCGATATTCTATTTGTAAGCCGCGTGACATCAAAATAAATTATCCAGACATTTCAGAAATTATGAAAATGTAAAGTAGACAAATGGGAAATGTTATTCAGCAACTTATTTAGGTGGTAAATCTATCTGCCTGAAAACGCAATGATTTAGAATTTCGAAAATGGCAAATTTTTCAAAAAATTTATCATATTTTCTTTTTTTTTGTAAATAAACGCAAAACTTATCTGCCAAAATTTACCACTAAAATGAAGTACAACATGTGGGGAAAAAACAATCTCAGAATCGTTTTGATAAGTAACAGTGTTCGAAAGTTATAACCATATAAAGCGAAGCAAGTCCGAATCCAAAAAATCGGGCTGAGCCTTAAGCTACAAAATGGCTGCGTCCTTAAGGGGTTAACTCTATATGCAGCGAGCACGGGGTGATGAACCCTCTGCACAGTTTGGGATCGCCATCATATTTATTAGGCATAAATAGTCTCAGCCTAGGCTCTGGTGTCAGTGGACAAGCCAGGATGACAGGAGAAGTCGCAGGGGTAGCCGCTGGAACTGCCGCAGGATCACAGGGGCCTGATGCTGAGAGTCAAGCAGCTGTTGGAGAGCGGAAGCGAATTGGCCTAAAAGTTCTCCTTGGGCAGCAATCTGCTACGACTGCCAGGTGACAACACCGGAAAGTTCTGCCAGTATCTGACGTGGCTCCTTGGGGGGGTCCAGGGCCGGATCTTACTATCAGGACTATCAGTCTGTGGACCCTCTGGACCACTGCAGGAGATGGTACTAGCCGACACCTGGGACTGGAGTCTAAGTGGCACCTGGTCTTCACCAGAGCCCGCTGCAAAGGTCATTCCACAGGTGCGACTAGCCCGCGGTGGCTGCCAAAGTAGTAATGCAGGAGACAGTCTGCACCCGGGAAGACAGTGGGCGAACAGCACAGGAAGGCACACTAGGACTCACTTCCGGATTCGCAGGAGCTGGCACACAGATCAGGAACACAGCAACGGACTGGCACATGGATTAGAAACACAGGAACGTGTTGGCACATGGAACAGCAGGATACACAGGAACACACGATACACAGGGGAGCTTCCTCTTCAGGGGATGGCTTGAAGATCCGGAAAGGGTCCCATGAAGGGGCAGGAATTTATGTCAAGCAAGCGCCAATTATCAGCGCGCTGGCCCTATAAAGCTTTGCAAGCTGGTGCGCGCGCCCTAGGAGATGGGGACGTGTACGCCGAACCGCAGGAGTGGCAGAGATCGCCGCTGGAGTTCCACTGGTCTCCAGGGACACAGGGATCGCGGGAGCTCCCGTGACAGCCATTTTCGGGATTTGTGCAGCTTTGCCAGGTATTTAACAGGGGTTTGCACTAAGATTGTGTTCCACGCGATCGGATGGTGGCGCAGCTGCACTGGCTTTCATTCAACAGAAATAGGGGGGCATGCCATAGGACGATCTGACTAATCAGGAATGTTTCTCAAGACAGTGCACTTACATTCACCACAAAGAACCTGACCTGACCTGTTCAAGTACCCTAGGGGGTCTGATCACTTATAAAATATATTTCAATACTACTGTATTGCAGTATATCGTAGATTTACTTCTTATTTATTACAGTATGTCTCAGACACACTGTAATATACAAATACTAATGACAGGAGAAAATTATGTCACAGAGAGCGTTGACCACCATTTAAAAATGGCGGCTCCAGGAGCAGCAGACCTGTTAGGTGCCATGATCGGTGCCAGCACCAACAGCTGCAGTTCCCAGCAGGTGTAATACAGCTGACACTCGCTGCATACGGAGAGGCCTTGGTCCGTGAGCCCTCTCCATATTCCCTATTCACGAACAGCCGACATATATTTGTGATGGGCTGCTGTGAAGGGGTTAAACCCATTTAAAGAAGAACACAACATCTTAGATTTTTCTTGTGAGATATCCTTTTTAGAAAAGAAGCTTTATAAAAACTTAGAAGCCGAACTTCCATTCTCTTTTTAGTAGACTCATTTTTATTTTTCAACTCTAGGTATCAATATGAAATAAACCACATAATAAGTAAATATAATTCTTCCCTTAGCAGAGGTTATGTAATGTGCTACCTACCCTTTAGCAAAAATAGGAATTATTACAGCCTTGCAAAATTTCTGCCAGTTATATGATCCAGCAATAAATTCAGACAAGGTAATTTATGTTACCCATCAAATATGAAGGCCAGATTTTAGAAAGTGTTACATGTCATTATAGAGAACATTGAAAGGACTATTTATCAGTTTCTGTATGCACTTCTATCCCCCACTGTTCAGTTCAATTACATCATGTTTAAAGGGGTATTCCGGGAATATAAACATCTAATACAAAAACCCATGATGTTTTAAATAAATGAATATAACAAACTCAATGTCATAAGTCACAAAATGGAGCTTAAATAGTTTGATTTTATGATTCACAGAATGTTATGGCCTCCCTAAAGTATGCAGAGTTATTACCAAGATGACTGCCACTAAAAACTACAAGTCCCATGGTCCTTTAGTCTAACAGACTGTCCTGCTCTGTTACCATAGTAATGATGTGTGTAACTGCCATCACGACACATTACTTCACTGAGATGGCGCCTCACCACAACACTGGTCATACTGGATGCACTGCAACCAGCCGACTACAGCCATAATAGTGGTTATCACATGACCTGCCCAAACAGATACAGGACATGTGATGTGGACATGTGACCAGTGCATAGCTCCCAACATTTGTGAAAGGGAAAGAGGGACAAAATCGATCCCCCTAAGCCACACCCCCAATCACTCCCTTGCCACGCCCCAAATTTTAGCCATATTATAATAATAAAAATCATCTCAATAAAAAAAAAAAAAAAATTATCCTCATTGGGATTTGAACCCAGAACCTGCAGTGTCCATGTACAATAATAACGCAGTGCCCCAACCAACTGAGCTATAATCTCAGCAATTAACAAGGTGGAGAATTTTGGTAACAAGGAACTATGACTATTGTTACACTGTGACACAGATTTAATGCTTTGGTATATAGGGAGGGATCTTCTCAGAGGTTATTATTGTAATTATTGAGACTATTATTATTATTATGGAGATGATTATTATTATTTTTACTATTATTAATAATCATCTCCATAATAATAAAAATAATAAAATTTATAATAATAATAATAATAATGCCTACTCGCTGGAAGGGATATTAGATCCAGGCAAAGTTCCTTTGGTGTCTTTAGGACGCAGGAACCATGTGATGCGTTATTGTGAGCAAGGATAACCGATACTACCTTATACAATTGGTGAGTTCTATGTGAGGTTAAACCCACAATTGGAAATTGAACATCATGTAAAATTGTAACTTATGTGAATGTGTAAAAGTCGTACGAGGACGTACTCCATTTTAAGTCGGGGAGAATGTAGCACCCTCCACTTTATGTAAAATGTCGGGTCCTACAGCTATGGCAATGTACTGTGTATACAGTATACCTTTAATTGTTATATGTTTAATAAAGAATGGGCCAGCCTACCAAGGTGAGGTAGCAGCAAAGGATTGTGAGAAGAAGGGAGGAGTTAAGAGTGAGTCAGTCAGAGTGAGGAGTGCAAGCAGCCTGGGTGTGCAGAAGGAGTCTGAAGCAACATGTCTTAGAGAAGCACAGCAAGCAGAGGTTGTGTCTGTAATAAGCGTAATTCAGCGCAACTGAGGAACAAACAAGGAACATATTGAGGAGCATATGGAGAATCATATTGAGGAGGATAACTCACCAAGGTGGCCGGCATCCCTACAATTAAGTAAAAGTGTGCAAGTGTTTATTTGGCGTTGCCATCATCGCAAGGCAAGTGACATATACCTCCTCCTCCAACCATCCCCTGGGAGCCAGCCCTAGTCGGGAAGGGTTCATAACCTCATGCTGACCCATAACATCTATCTCCCTGGGCCGAAGTCAGCAACCATTATCTTCCCTTCCCCTCCCTTTACAAGGAGGCTAGTGTCTGCCCCCCCCTGGTTCCACGTCAGTACCTTCGGCCTAAGGGGATGGGGGCGCCACATAAGCCTTTCCCAATCTCCTCCCCTCTTGGGGGCTTTACCCATTAAATAGTCTGAAACCTGATTTGCATGAGGATTACCTCTGTGACATAAGGGTACATGCTTTGCCACCGTAGTATTCAGGTAATTTTCAAAGTCACAAATGTGATCCCTTATGATACGCCTAAACTCCCTGGTCTTGCCAACATAATTAAGAGGGCATGAACAGGAGATTAGGTATCTGACACCAGTTGTTACACATGTCTCAAGTCTCTGATCTCATATCTCACATTTGTTGTGGTACTCACAAATTATCTTCCTGTCTGTATGAAAGGACATTTTGTACAGTTCCAACATTCTGGTCCGCCATCATAGGAGTCTTGTGTGGGACTGTGTTCAAGGGCCCCCGTTTTACAATAAAAAGGGGGGCCAGAGGGGCTCACAGTACCCACTTATTCCCCATCCACCACAGATGCCCCCCTTTAATGAAATGTGCACCCCAGTTGCTCCCTTTTAATGAAATGTCCACTCTAGATTCCCCCCTTTACATAACCCCCCCCCCCCATCATTACTTTAAATCACTATGACGCATTAACACAGTTTCATTAAAGGGGAGCATCTGCTGTAGTCTGGGGGTGACTGACTGTGGACTCCGGATGGCTGACTGTGGACTTGGGGGGTCAACTGTGGAGTGGGGCTGTAGCTGACTGCGGTCTGGGGAGAGGGAATGACTGTGGACTGGGAGGGACTGACTGTGGACTGAGTGGGCACACGCTGGGGCTATCTATATACTGAGTGGGCAAGTGCAGAGGCTATCTATATACTGACTGGGCACATGCAGTAGAGTTATGACTTAAAAATAGTTTTATCAAAAAAAATGTGGCAATGGACGCCAGTGGGGGGGGGGGGGCACAAAAATCTTCCAGTCAGGGGCCTTAAAAAATCCTAGTGGCAGCCCTGCCCACATTTATAGGTACCTGGCCTTTTCACATCTAACCATGTAATTATTTGTGGTAATTCCTCAAGATGTCTCTGTACTAATGTATCCTGCAGGGTTTTTTCCCCTCCTAAATATCACTGATGACCATTCCAATATAGAATCCCTAATATCTGAATCTGCCCTTTGGACCATCCAATACTTTAAAAGGGGCATGCACAGCTTCATGTCGTTCATGTCGTTCAGGTACCTATCAGGCAAGTCAGATTCTCTTTGTGTGGCTTTTGTTTGGGTACAAATTGTGTAACTCTATCGGTTTCTCTTGCTTTTTTTTCTACGAGTGAAATCACTCCTCTTGGAAAAACTCTTGTTAGGAACCTTCTGCTCATCTCCTTTGCTTGAACTTCATAGTCTCCCGGTTTTGTACAATTCCGTCTCAAGCAGAAGAATTATCCCCTGGGAATGCCTTTCTTCAGAGGGACTGGATGACAACTGTCCCACTGAAGAAGGGAGTTAGTAGCTGTGATCGATGCTACTTTCCTATAATCTGCGCATTAGGGATCTAAGACAGTTTTTGAAAAACTAAAAATGCAATGAATCAACATTGTGATACTCGCTGATGTTATCCGGGTTAAGGGGGATTTATGATTTATAGGAGCCTCTATTTTTATGCTGGATTAACCAAAAGTAAAGTGGGTGTTAGATGTGGTAATTAGAGATGAGCGAGCACTAAAATGCTCGGGTACTCGTTATTCGAGACAAACTTTTCCCGATGCTCGAGTGCTCGTTTCGAGTAACGAGCCCCATTGAAGTCAATGGGAGACTCGAGCATTTTTCAAGGGGACCAAGGCTCTGCACAGGGAAGCTTGGCCAAACACCTGGGAACCTCAGAAAAGGATGGAAACACCACGGAAATGGACAGGAAACAGCAGGGGCAGCATGCATGGATGCCTCTGAGGCTGCTTAATCGCACCATTATGCCAAAATTATGGGCAACAGCATGGCCATGACAGAGTGACAGAATGAAGCTAGATAGCATGTAAAACAACCAAAAATTGACCCTGACACTATAGGGGACGGCATGCAGAGGCAGCGGCAGCAGCGGCAGGCTAGAGAGTGGCATGGCGACATACCCTAAATGGACTCAGGCTTCAAACCAATGGGTGGCAGAGAGGAACCAAAGGAGGTGAGCAAGAAGCGCTCAAATAATATCGGTACATGATAAAAGTTTGCCAGTATATTTTGTGGATTACACAGCAGGGTGGCGACAAAGTTAATATGGAAGCCATGAAAACAACCCAAAATACTGCCTGACACAGCTCGTTTGATAAGGGGACCATGTATGGAGGCAGTGAACTAGTAGTAGATTAAAGGTGCTGCAGTTAAAACTATGTTAGTTGGATCTTGGCATGGAGCTGGCGCTCCGCTGCCAGGCGAGCTTTCGCCAATCCAAGCCCCTGTCTCTAGGCTACTCCCCAAACAGCACTTCTAAGAACCTTTTGTATAAGATCAAGTGTAGTAGCGTTCTTATAAGTTTGGGATATGGCGGGTGAGGGGAATGTAAACATCTGCGCAAGAAGCGCTGAAATAATATCTGTAAATGAAAAAAGTTTGCCAGTATATTTTGTGGCTTACACAGCACGGTGGCGACAAAGTTAACAAGTTTGATGTGGAATGCCCTGTAATAGCTCTTGGGCGGTGTGCCTTTTATCACCTAGGCTCAGCAGTTTGAGCACCGCCTGCTGTCGCTTAGCGACGGCACTGCTGCTGTGCCTAGAGCTACCGACTGATGGCGCCATGCCCACGGATGGTAATTCGGAGGAGGAGGAGGTGGAGGAGGGGTGGGAGAAGGAGGAGGCATAGTAGGCCTGAAACACCTGGACCGAGGTAGGCCCCGCAATCCTCTGCGTCGGCAGTATATGACCAGCCCCAGGGTCAGACTCGGTCCCAGCCTGCACCAAGTTAAGTGTAGTAGCGTTCTTATAAGTTTGGAATATGGCGGGTGAGGGGAATGTAAACAGATGCGCAAGAAGCGCTGAAATAATATCCGTAAATGGTAAAAGTTTGCCAGTATATTTTGAGGATTACACAGCAGGGTGGCGACAAAGTAACAAGTTTGTTGTGGAAGCCATGAAAACAACCCAAAATTCTGCCTGACACAGCACGTTTGATAAGGCGGCCATGTATGGAGGCAGTGAACTAGTAGTAGATTAAAGGTGCTGCAGTTAAAACTATGTTAGTTGGTTCTTGGCATGGAGCTGGCGCTCCGCTGCCAGGCAAGCTTTCGCCAATCCAAGCCCCTGTCTCTAGGCTACTCCCCAAACAGCACTTCTAAGAACCTTTTGTATAAGATCAAGTGTAGTAGCGTTCTTATAAGTTTAGGATATGGCGGGTGAGGGGAATGTAAACAGATGCGCAAGAAGCGCTGAAATAATATCCGTAAATGGTAAAAGTTTGCCAGTGTATTTTGTGGATAACACAGCAGGGTGGCGACAAAGTTAACAACTTTGATGTGGAATCCATGAAAACAACCCAAATTTCGGCCTGACACACCTCGTTTGATAAAGGGACGATGTATGGAGGCAGCTATATGGACGACTTTTGGAGGTAGCAATGGAGACAACGTGTGGAGGCTGCTATGGAGACAATTCAATTTGGATAGTGCCTGTATGTGGCAGTCCAAAAAAGTTTTCAAACCAGAGGAGCAGGTAGGTGGCCCTCCAGAAAAATGGAATAGATTGAGTGCCTGTATGTGGCAGTCCAAAAAAGTTTTCAAACCAGAGGAGCAGGTAGGTGGCCCTCCAGAAAAATGGAATAGATTGAGTGCCTGTATGTGGCAGTCCAAAAAAGTTTTCAAACCAGAGGAGCAGGTAGGTGGCCCTCCAGAAAAATGGAATAGATTGAGTGCCTGTATGTGGCAGTCCAAAAAAGTTTTCAAACCAGAGGAGCAGGTAGGTGGCCCTCCAGAAAATGGAATAGATTGAGTGCCTGTATGTGGCAGTCCAAAAAAGTTTTCAAACCAGAGGAGCAGGTAGGTGGCCCTCCAGAAAAATTGAATAGATTGAGTGCCTGTATGTGGCACTCCCAAAAATTGTTTAAAACAGAGGACCGGGTCGGTGGCCCTCCATAAAAATTAAATGCATAAAGTACTATAGCTAGAGCCAGTGGGCCCTGTCAAAAAATAGCCAGTTTCCTCTGCTTTACTGTACAAAGAGGAGGAGAAGGAGGAAAATGAGGAGGAGGAGGAGTGGATAAATTATTCAGGTTGAGCTTCCTTCACCTGGTGGAGATTGGAAATTAGGAGAAATCCAGGCTTTATTCATCTTGATAAGCGTCAGCCTGTCAGCGCTGTCAGTCGACAGGCGTGTACGCTTATCGGTGATGATGCCACCAGCTGCACTGAAAACCCGCTCGGACAAGACGCTAGCGGCAGGGCAGGCAAGAACCTCCAAGGCGTACAGCGCCAGTTCGTGCCACATGTCCAGCTTTGAAACCCAGTAGTTGTAGGGAGCTGTGTGATCATTTAGGACGATGGTATGGTCAGCTACGTACTCCCTCACCATCTTTCTGTAAAGATCAGCCCTACTCTGCCGAGACTGGGGACAGGTGACAGTGTCTTGCTGGGGTGACATAAAGCTGGCAAAAGCCTTGTAAAGCGTACCCTTGCCAGTGCTGGACAAGCTGCCTGCTCGCCTACTCTCCCTCACTACTTGTCCCGCAGAACTACGCACTCTGCCGCTAGCGCTGTCAGAAGGGAAATACTGTTTCAGCTTGTGCACCAGGGCCTGCTGGTATTCATGCATTCTCACACTCCTTTCCTCTCCAGGGATGAGAGTGGAAAGATTTTGCTTGTACCGTGGGTCCAGGAGAGTGAACACCCAGTAATCGGTGCTGGAATAAATTCTTTGAACGCGAGGGTCACGGGATAGGCAGCCTAGCATGAAATCTGCCATATGCGCCAGAGTACCAACGCGTAAGAATTCACTCCCCTCACTGGCCTGACTGTCCATTTCCTCCTCCTCCAACTCCTCCAACTCCTCTTCTTCTGCCCATACACGCTCAACAGTGAAGGACTCAACAATGGTCCCCTCTTGTGTCTCGCCAACATTCTCCTCCTCTTCCTCCTCATCCTCCTCCACCTCCACCTCCTCCGATATGCGCTGAGAAACAGACCTAAGGGTGCTTTGGCTATCAACAAGGGAATCTTCTTCCCCCGTCTCTTGTGAGGAGCGCAAAGCTTCCGACTTCATGCTGACCAGAGAGTTTTTCAACAGGCCAAGCAGCGGGATGGTGAGGCTGATGATGGCGGCATCGCCACTGACCATCTGTGTTGACTCCTCAAAGTTACTCAGCACCTGACAGATATCAGACATCCACGTCCACTCCTCATTGTAGACTTGAGGAAGCTGACTGACCTGACTACCAGTTCTGGTGGAAGTTGACATCTGGCAGTCTACAATCGCTCGGCGCTGCTGGTAAACTCTGGATAACATGGTCAGTGTTGAATTCCACCTCGTGGGCACGTCGCACAACAGTCGGTGAGCGGGCAGTTGGAGGCGGCGCTGCGCTGCCCTGAGAGTGGCAGCATCTGTGCTGGACTTCCTGAAATGCGCACAGATGCGGCGCACCTTCGTGAGCAAATCAGACAGATTGGGGTATGTCTTGAGGAAACGCTGAACTATCAGATTTAACACATGGGCCAGGCATGGCACATGTGTCAGTCTGCCGAGTTGCAGAGCCGCCACCAGGTTACGGCCGTTGTCACACACAACCATGCCTGGCTTTAGGTTCAGCGGTGCCAGCCACAGATCAGTCTGCGCCGTGATGCCCTGTAATAGCTCTTGGGCGGTGTGCCTTTTATCGCCTAGGCTCAGCAGTTGGAGCACCGCCTGCTGTCGCTTAGCGACGGCACTGCTGCTGTGCCTAGAGCTACCGACTGATGGCGCCATGCCCACGGATGGTCGTTCGGAGGAGGAGGTGGAGGAGGGGTGGGAGGAGGAGGAGGCATAGTAGGCCTGAAACACCTGGACCGAGGTAGGCCCCGCAATCCTCGGCGTCGGCAGTATATGACCAGCCGCAGGGTCAGACTCGGTCCCAGCCTCCACCAAGTTAACCCAATGTGCCGTCAGCGATATATAGTGGCCCTGCCCGGCAGCACTCGTCCACGTGTCCGTGGTCAGGTGGACCTTGTCAGAAACGGCATTGGTCAGGGCACGGATTATGTTGTCTGACACGTGCTGGTGCAGGGCTGGGACGGCACATCGGGAAAAGTAGTGGCGGCTGGGGACCGAATACCGAGGGGCGGCTGCCGCCATGAGGCTGCGAAAGGCCTCGGTCTCTACTAGCCTATAGGGCAGCATCTCCAGGCTTAGCAATCTGGAGATGTGCACATAAAGGGCTTGGGCGTGCGGGTGGGTTGCACTATATTTGCGTTTCCGCTCCAGCGTCTGGGGTATGGAGAGCTGAACGCTGGTGGATGCTGTGGAGGATCGTGGAGGCGACGATGGGGTTTTTGTGGCAGGGTCCTGGGCAGGGGGCTGACTATCAGCTGACACAGGGGAAGGAGCAGTGGTGTGCACGGCCGGAGGTGAACGCGCTTGTTGCCACTGAGTGGGGTGTTTAGCATTCATATGCCTGCGCATACTGGTGGTAGTTAAGCTATTAGTGGTGGAACCCCTGCTGATCCTGGTTTGGCAAATGTGGCACACCACAGTCCGTCGGTCATCCGGTGTTTCCTTAAAGAACCTCCAGACTTCTGAAAATCTAGCCCTCGCCGCAGGAGCCCTCGCCACGGGAGCTTCACTAGTTGACACATTTGGCGCTGATGCACCAGCTCTGGCCCTGCCTCTCCGTCTGGCCCCACCACTGCCTCTTCCAACCTGTTCTGGTCGAGGACTCTCCTCCGTCTCAGAATCACTGTGTTCACCCGGCCTCTCAACCCAGCTTGGGTCTGTCACCTCATCATCCTCCGATCCCTCAGTCTGCTCCCCCCTCGGACTTCCTTCCCTGACAACAACTTCACCACTGTCTGACAACCGTGTCTCCTCATCGTCGGACACCTCTTTACACACTTCTTCCAGTACATCAACAAGGTCATCATCACCCACAGACTGCGACTGGTGGAAAACCTGGGCATCGGAAAATTGCTCATCAGCAACCGGACAAGTGGTTTGTGACTGTGGGAAGGGTCCAGAAAACAGTTCCTCAGAGTATGCCGGTTCAAATGGCAAATTTTGCTGGGAGGGGGCAGACTGGGGGGGAGGAGGCTGAGGTGCAGGAGCTGGAGGAGTGCCGATTTCGGTGACATGGGTGGACTGCGTGGAAGACTGACTGGTGGACAAATTGCTCGAAGCATTGTCGGCAATCCACAACATCACCTGTTCGCACTGTTCTGGCCTCAACAGTGCTCTACCACGAGTCCCAGTAACTTCAGACATGAACCTAGGGAGTGTAGCTCTGCGGCGTTCCCCTGCTCCCTCATAAGCAGGTGGTGTCTCACCCCGCCCAGGACCACGGCCTCTGACCCCTGCAGTAGTTGGACGCCCACGTCCCCGCCCTCGTCCTCTACCCCTAGCCCTCGGGTTAAACATTTTGAAAATGAGAGTTATAACTTTAATTTTTTTTTTAACTTTTTTTTGTGTTTTTTTTTTTTTGTGTGTTTTTTAGTTTTTAAAACCAAACGATGCTATCCTATTGCTATGGCTATTTTCTAGCCAAGTATTAAAGCACACTACTATGCCAGATGAGATGACGCTGAGTTATGAAAAAAATAAACGTAAAATAAAAAAGGAAATGGCAGACTGTGCCTAATTGAAATCCAACCCCGGGCCCTAATAAATTTTCCCACTTCGGTCTTTGCGATGGATATGTGCGTCACTAAGCGCAAAACACAGTGGTCGCAAGTCTCACTCCAAATTGCTGACAATTTGCTAGTAGATGCACTGCAGCAACTACAGCCACCAGCAGATCAACCAGAAATCAAATATATATAACGCTACTGTAGGCGTAAGTAAGCCGTTTGGATTCTCCTATGGCTATTTTCTAGCCAAGTATTAAAGCACACTACTATGCCAGATGAGATGACGCTGAGTTATGAAAAAAATAAACGTAAAATAAAAAAGGAAATGGCAGACTGTGCCTAATTGAAATCCAACCCCGGGCCCTAATAAATTTTCCCACTTCGGTCTTTGCGATGGATATGTGCGTCACTAAGCGCAAAACACAGTGGTCGCAAGTCTCACTCCAAATTGCTGACAATTTGCTAGTAGATGCACTGCAGCAACTACAGCCACCAGCAGATCAACCAGAAATCAAATATATATAACGCTACTGTAGGCGTAAGTAAGCCGTTTGGATTCTCCTATGGCTATTTTCTAGCCAAGTATTAAAGCACACTACTATGCCAGATGAGATGACGCTGAGTTATGAAAAAAATAAACGTAAAATAAAAAAGGAAATGGCAGACTGTGCCTAATTGAAATCCAACCCCGGGCCCTAATAAATTTTCCCACTTCGGTCTTTGCGATGTATATTTGCGTCACTAAGCGCAAAACACAGTGGTCGCAAGTCTCACTCCAAATTGCTGACAATTTGCTAGTAGATGCACTGCAGCAACTACAGCCACCAGCAGATCAACCAGAAATCAAATATATATAACGCTACTGTAGGCGTAAGTAAGCCGTTTGGATTCTCCTATGGCTATTTTCTAGCCAAGTATTAAAGCACACTACTATGCCAGATGAGATGACGCTGAGTTATGAAAAAAATAAACGTAAAATAAAAAAGGAAATGGCAGACTGTGCCTAATTGAAATCAAACCCCTAATAAATTTTCCCACTTTGGTGTTTGAGGTGGATATGCGTGTCACTAAGAGCTAAACACAACGGTAGCAAGTCCCCCTGCTAATTCCTCACAATATGGTACTAGCTGCACTACTAGTGCCAGCAAGCCCAGCCACAAGCAAATAAAAAAAATATATATAACGTTATTGTAGCCCTAAGAAGGGCTGTTGGGTTGTTGTAGAATCACTCCTGCCTAACAGTAAGCTAATAGAACACCCTAACGCTTTCCCTGACCAGCAGCAGCTCTCTCCCTAGCGGCATCCAGACAGAGAATGATCCGAGCAGCGCGGGCAGCGGCTAGTCTATTCCAGGGTCACCTGATCTGGCCAGCCAACCACTGCTATCGACGTGTAAGGGTACCACGTCATGCTGGGTGGAGTGCAGAGTCTCCTGGCTTGTGATTGGCTCTGTTTCTGGCCGCCAAAAAGCAAAACGGCGGGAGCTGCCATTTTCTCGAGCGGGCGAAATACTCGTCCGAGCAACGAGCAGTTACGAGTACGCTAATGCTCAATCGAGCATCAAGCTCGGACGAGTATGTTCGCTCATCTCTAGTGGTAATATAAAAATGATATGGATGGATTCAGGATGGGGTGGCTGACTCCTAGTGATTCCTTGTACTAAATAGCAGAATTATGGGTTAGAAGACTGAGGTAACCTCATATGTAGTTGTAGAGTGTGTGGTCTAAGTGTAATGGACCAGGTTTGTGCAAAACCCCTGCCAACGCATAGGCAGGTGGGTAGTTGCGGATAGCGTCCTCCTCAGGTCAGGAGCTGTTAGGGAGATTGATCACCTCTAAGTGCAGCTCTAGTTCCTGCCTAGAAAGGCAATTAGCCAATAATCTGTCTGCTATGTCAGCTGGGGTGTGAATGGAGCGGTGCTACCACCTGACCAGTGGTCTGTTCTTTAGTGAGAGTGAGGAGCATACCTTCAGTGCTGCCTAAGCCATCAATCCCAGGAACTACCAGTGCCTCAGGCCTACTGCCTGACACTTAGGGCGAATCTGGAGACTTTAGGCCAGAGCTGCAGCTTCTACAACTGGGACACAGGTCAACCTCAACTATGCCAGCCTACATCTACTATCAGGCTGTGTGCACCATTCCTGTGGACCACTCTCTATGACCACTCCAGCAACCAGAATTTTCTGTTTGGGTCGTTGCCTGCTGTTCAACAAAGAACCTTAAGTTGATTTACACAATGACGCCTCCGTCTGATCCTGTTTGCGACCACGGGCTTCCTCATCCATTACCCAGGGACTCATCCTACAGACATTCAGGGGTTTGCCGCAGGGAGAAACAAGTACATCAGCCTCTCCCTCCTTATTTCTTGCACACATCACCAGGCTGTAGGTCAGCCCTCTGGTCCCCATACCAAGCACCACGGCGTGCTCTAGACCGCACTAGCCAGCCATTTCTGTATTCTGGGCCCTGGCTGCCTCCAAGCCACCAAGAAAAGGCTATGCCCCGGTGGAGGATGTTGTATGTTGTGAGGGACATGGGTTGATGCTGATTTTTTTCCACTTTGAACTGCTTTGACAGATCTTCCCATCTCCTCCTGTTCCTCCTTTCCCCCCTGGATGTAGCACCTTGAACACCTATAGAGGGGGGGGGGGAGCAGGCCTATCCAGAGCTCCTCCAGCCCCCCTCTATTGTGTGTGGGGAGACTACTGGGGGTGTGTTGTGGGAGAATTCCTATGACGTGGTCACAGGCTTGTTTTGTCTCCTGTATAGTTCCGCCCTGTATCGCCCCCCTACATAGCCAGGTTCACTCACAGGAAAGATGAAATTAGCTCCACCCACAATGAGTGAGGTTCAGTATAAGGTGGTGTGGGTGATATCTGCCTACTACCATGGAGATCACTCATATCTTACGTTATTAAAATTCTTTGCAGGTAGTGAGTGTTCATGGGACATGGGTGTACATTAGGCTCAGAAATCAATGTGTGTATCAGTTTGGATGTATGAAGCCATGAGTCTTAGTGATAGGACATAGTATCATAGTATATAAGTCTGGAAAAAGACGCAAGTCCATCAAGTCCAACCTTTAAGAATTAAATAAATGTTTTATCCCCATAACCCGTGATATTTTTTCTCTCCAGAAAGGTACCCAGGCCTCTCTTGAACATGTACATAGAGTCCGCCATAACAACCTCCTGCGGCAGAGAGCTCCATAGTCTACAGTAAAGAACCTTTGTTTATGTTGATGGTAAAATCGCCTCTCTTCTAGGCGCAGAGGATGTCCCCTTGTCCTGGTCACAGGCCTAGGTATAAAAAGATCTTTGGAGAGATCCTTGTACTGTCCGTTCAGGTATTTGAACTATTCAACAAACAATGATTAAGTCAGGCAACTGATAATAGTGTAAGGGTCAGCACAGACCCGTCTATATTTAGCCTGAACTGTCCACTGATCTCTATCCCTAGAGATCAAAAAGATGACATCATGGGGAGCAACGGTCTTCACTAAGACCATCGCTCCCCGTGACGTCATGGGGCGGAGGGCTGCAATCGGTTGCTGTGACAGCCTCGGGTCTTCCAAAGACCCTAAGCTGTCTCGTTTTAAGCCATTCATTACAATGTGCAATTTGCACATTGTAATGAATGAGGAGGAAAATCCCCATATACTGCCATATTTAAAATGGCAGTATATGGTAGGATCGATCAAACAACCTAGGGTTAAAGTACCCTATGGGGTCTGAAAAATAGTATAAATAAAAAAAAGTTTAAAAAAATGATATTAAAAAAACCCTAAAAATTCTAATCACCACCTTTCCTTAGAAGTCATATACATTTTAAAAAACAGTAAAAAATCATAAGCACATTAGGTATTACCGAGTCCATAAATGCCTGATCTATCAAAATATAATAATGGTTTTTCACTGAATTTAATTTAAAATAGTACCCAAGTCAAAAATGGCACTTTTTTTGCCATTTTGAAAAATATAAAAAATTCTATAAAAAGTTATCAAAATGCCCTACAGTCCTAAAAATGGTAGCATTGAAACCATCATCTAAATTGTCAAAAAATTACAGAACCCACAGCTCCCTACACTGAAGTATGAAAGGGTTATTAGCGCTAGAAAATGCCAAAATAAAAAAAAATTTGTACAGAAGGTTTTAATTTCTGTATATGTATAAAAACATTATAAAACATGTACAAATTTGTTACCAACGTGATCGCACCGTCCCAAAGAATAAAGGAGATATGTCATTTAAGGTGTACAGTGAAAGACGTAAAATCCAAGCCCACAAAAACACTACACTAATGCGTTTTTACCTGCTTCCCAGTACACGGCATGGAATATCAAATACCATCACTATGAAGTGCAATTTGTTACGCAGAACACAAGCCTTCACAGAGCTTTTTACGTGTAAAAGAAAAAAAAAATTTTGATGGCGGGGAGTGAAAAATGTAAATGATAAAACAAAAACCAGCCAGCCAGGTCATTAAGCGGTTAAAGAGGTTGCCCACTTTAAACACATCCCAGTAAATAATTGATGATGTTTGTGTAATGAAAATGTATACATTTTTCCAATACACTTTCTGTATGTATTCTTCGTGGTTTCTAAGTTTTCTGCTTGCTGTCAATCAACAGGAAGCATCATCTTTTACTTCCTGTGGAAAAACATTGATCCATGTGATCTCACACAGGAGAACAGCTTGTTATAATACACAGTGTAATCAAAACTGTGAACAAACAAAAAAAGTTTTTTCTCAGCTCAACTCCATCACAGACAGCACAAGCCAATGCACAGGAAATCCTGAGTTGTGGTCAGACCGTAATCCTGAAAAATCATATTTTTATTGCAGCACACGGCAAAAAAGTAAATTGAAAGAATATATTAAAACACTATTTATTTCATCTTATTGAAATCATATAGGTATCAAAAATATGAAAAAAACAGCCGTGTTTTTTCGGACGCAGCCGTACTTAGTCATTACATTTCATAGTGAGGTTTAAATAAAACTGAAGGAGGCTTTCATGCAATAGACCCCTCCCATTTAGGTCATGTGACTGACTATATCAGGTGACAAGGGAGGATTGACAGGTACAGAGTCAGCCTAGTTATAATAGAATCCACAACCTTATATGTGTATCCATATTTATCAAAAGTGATATTCAATTATTGCATTGTTATATTTAATTATATATAAAGGAAATTTAATTCCATTAGATAATATTTATTAGATAATAGACCTTAGTAGTTTGGTCCAATCACCTCCTCTTTTTGGATGATGGATTTAAAGTTGTGTGATGCCATACACATGACAACACATGACCAGGGACCGCTGTTTATTTACAGGAAGTAAACATATAGGGGCACATTTATTTAGCCCTAAGTAAGTGCAATAGTTCACCTAAAGTAAAGTGCATTCATGGTGATAGTTCACCGAAAGTGCATTGTCCAACAATAATGCACTGTGCGTCTGATATCCTGCATGTGTCGCTTCCCCGCTCAGGTCTGACAGAGTTCACCATCTTTTTCGTGGTGCATGTAACTGCTAGGGCTTGGGTCACAATTTGAAAGATAAATCCTACGCTCAATTCGAATCAGTCGGATCGTCCAACGGCACAGCCCCCAATTTGTGCCGCATGGAAGCCAGCACAGTTGCGCCAAAAAAGGATTGCGTGCACCAAAATCCGAGCACAGACACTACTTAAATACCCTTGCAAACTACGCAATCCCCAAAAAAGCGAGCAGTCCGACGAAAATGAGCAGTGCGACCCTTAGTAAATGAGCCCTATAATCTTCTTGTTGCATGACAGCAATCAGAGATCTAGAAAACCATAAGGAATTGATACAGAAAGCTTACAGATTACAGAAACAATATTAATTATCTGCTGTAATGTGCTTAAAATGGACAATGCCTTTAAAGGGGTTATCCGGGTGTTAAAATTTAATCCGGGCTGGGGCGGGCTATTTAAAAATAATAAATGTGTACTTACCTCATCTGGCGCTGCTGATGTCCCGCGCCATGGTCCGTCTTATCTGCGCGGCGGTTTGATTACAAGGGCTTGCCAGAAGCTCCCATCCGATACCATCTCCCAGCGCTTACAACGCTGAGAGATAGGGATTGATGGGACTGGAAGTTCCCTATGCACGGTTTCTGTGCCCCTGTAAACTAACAGGGGCACGGATCAAACAGACCGAAGCGTGGGACAACGGCGGCGGCGGAGGAGGTAAGTACATGTTTATTAATTTTAAAAAGCCCACCCCGACCCGGCACTAAGTCATTTTTTATAATTGGATAAAACCTTTAATTCCCTGGGGTTTTGATTATCCTATTCAAGATAAGGCTGGGAGAAGAAACACATAGTTCTGTTTTATGAAATGCACTAAGGTACATGAAACGACATGTGCCCCACTTGCAGTATACTTCTATAATTTCATCATCTGTATTTTAGTACATTGAGGTTAGAGGCAAAGCTGTTTAAACTTACCTCTCCTGTTTTGAGGAAAACACATATTAACAGTAATCTGTCTGGCAGTTTAGGCCCACTAAACCAAAATTATACCTTTATACAGCTAGAAGTATAAAAGTAAAAATACATTTGCAGTGCTTAGTGGTCACCTGGGTCAGGACTCAAGGCAGAGTCTATCCCTGCTGTCATCTCAACCAAGGTATGGGTGGGAGATCTGTAATAAAGATCATACCACTATACTGGGCTTCCTCCATGTGTTGTCCCAGGCTTTTTTGCATTTTGCATGAGGTGGCCCATAATGTTATGGTATGTAGTGGACACTGAGTAAACTTCTGCAACCAAGAACATTTGTTGAAGATCACAGCTTTATATTCCATGCAGTGGCTTCACATCTTAGTTGTAGCAAGTCCTAAGTAGACCAGAGAAAATGAGTCCTCATTCCCATATCTTTGCAGCTTGCAATCCAAGTTTTCATGAGAAGAGAATATATAAGAGTCTTATAGAATCCCCTGAATACACAACTGGATCTTGCTCATTTAAGGGACAAAGAGCCATTAGAACAGGATGTGGTGGACTATTTTACTGAATTTGATGGAACATTCTAGAAGGTTCTATTTGATGGCCCAGAATCTTCTAGATTAAACCAAAACATGGAACACTTTAGACAGAAACCAAAGAGAAGGGCAAGTACCACCATAAACAAATTCACTTGAATAACTACCTTCTGGGACTCTTCACAGTATTGTTGCTGGACACTCACACTCCTGTGTGAGATCTCTTCACAGAACAAAGCACAGCCCATAAGTCTGTGTAGCAATACAATGCAGAGATCTCACAAAACAGCAGTTTAAAGATACACCCCCAATGCTTCAAGGGAATAATCCTGGAATAGAAATGCAGAATCCTTCTGCATTCTAAAACTGCCTTCCTCTTTGTCTGATCAAAATTGTGGGTTATTTTTATATTGCCATCTTCTAGTTCATGGGGGTTTTTCTTACGTCTTCAGCTGTTATTTTCATTGGTACTAGGAGGATTTACAGCCATAGCCATAACCAATTCATTGGGAGCCTCCAATCATGGTGCATCCACAATTGGTGTTAAACCTGACGTAGCCATTGCAGCAGACACCTGGCTGTCTGGATGTGCCAGCTCCTGCTCCCATTGCGCAGGGTCCACCTGTGTTTTTTCTATGTGTCCCAGCAACAAAACAACTTCAGCGCCGACTGACACCACTTGCAGAGCAGAGTAGTAAAATGAAGAAAACAGGTGCATCCACAGGCACCAGGAAACTTATTTGCAAACTAGGGTATTTGTGGAGGTGGTAGATTTTATTTGAGGAAATCCAGGAGCAGGGCTTACTGTGTTAATTCATTGTATTAAATGTCTATTTGAATATGTACAAAAAACAACAGAATAAGAAAAAAAAGGATAATTGTGCTTTCAACTATATATTTTTGATTTCTAGCTAACCCAGGGTTGTATTAGGAATATGGTTACATAAGCTGATGATATGCAGGAATTCTGCCACTTTAAATTCTCAGCCTGCTTTACTTATAGGATGATTTAAAGTGATTACATTTCTTCCTGAACACCACTCAAATTCAAAAATCAAACTGAGCTTGATTTAACCATGGCCATTGGAATACATTTACTCCTTGCGTAAAATTAATGTCAAGAAGAAATATAGAGGACAATGCTAAAGCCATGAAAATAAAAATAATAAAATAGCAGAATGTAGGATAATTATCTAAAAGCCATCAAGGGAATATATGTTTTAATGAATTGAATGAGCCTGAAAATGTGCTTTGTTGTGAATGCATGTGCTTTCTCCAAGCTAATAAGATGTAATGTTATCTATTCATATACACCAGCTTCTCTCAGCTTAAGATTAAAGTATTCAAAATCTGACTGCGGCAAAGTGAATTTCCTTACATCTGTCTTTCTATACTGCCTTTCATTTTAGATCCTGTATCTGTATCCAATATCTCTGGTTCAGGAAAATTTATCTTGGGAGAAAGTAGGTTATTATGTTCAGAAACAGTCATCATCATGTACAGTGATTTATTATTCATTTATTATTTTTCAGTTTCCTTTGCTACTTTACCTGACCCAGTCTGAAGAACTTGAGAAGTACACATGGCTGCATATTGCTAGATAAACTGAGACAACAGAACCATAGCTGTGGAAGGGCAGGGTCCATGCCACCACCCCTTCAAGCCTGGCAGGAGTTGGGGCTCACTGGGGTAGTGGAGGTTCCAACAGTCCTGCCAAAACCTTACATTATGGAAGTAAGCCCCAGGGGGAATCCTATCCCACCTGTAAAGGACTTATCTCTATCATGTATCATGACACAAGATCTCTCATTTATCATTGATCACCTTTTTATTTTCAGAGTTTGGCAAAATACAAGGTCATTTCAGTGTATATTGAAGAAAAATAATTTTTGGGCTTTGACAATGTGATCAACAATATGTTGTATCAGGGAGGTGTTGTATTCAAACCTAGATGTTGTAGTTTAAAGAGAATCCGTCAGGCAAAACAACCCCCCTAAACTAAATATATTTTCATAAACTGCCATTAGAGAGCATTGCCTCTATCCCTTCATTGTCCCTCTACATGCCTGTAAACCTAAGCCAATGAGGTCCTAAAGCTGTATGCAAATGACCTGTTAAATGTCCAATGAGTCATTAGCATATTCAAGCTGTCCAGCTTATTCATGATTGGGAGGCACAACCACACCCCCAGTGCTTGACTGACAGCCTGTATAATGGTGTGAGGCTGTATAATGATGTGCTTCCTGGTGCTGGCGCCCCCTGCAGCCTGTGTGTTTATAGGAGAGTATACAACAGCTCCAGGCTGCAGCCATGTTATAGCAGAACATGTCAGGTACTTGTGTAGCTCATGTCTGTGTCTCTGTGTATTAGGAGGATGCAGCATGTCAGCAGATGCAGCACACACACTAGCAATGCTTTACTATACATTACACACAGACATGAGCAGGGGGAGAAGAGGGGAGGGGTAACAGGGGTGACATCACTGCCTCTGACCATGTGACCCGCCTTATTTGCATAATAAAGAAATGTTGATTTTGCAATGATTAATGTATGAAATAACTAGATAAAGGCTGGGATGAATCCTTGTGAGCTGCTCCAACGGGTAGTAGTGACAGGACAATTGACAGAGAGATGATGATAGGTGTCCTTTAAACTGAAGCATAAGAAAGCATGAAATAAGGAATTTCTGTTTTGTAGAGGTTGGGTCCTTGTGTGATCTTCTTTGGGTGTGTGAGAGGGGTCATTTCCCACTTTATTTGCATCATCACTTGTAGGTAGTAGAAGAAGTCTTAGGTGGTATTTTTTGGGGGTTTCAGTGAGGGTTGCATGTGGTGTCTGCATTGAGAAGGTCTCCTTCCATACGGAGACCTGAGTGGCTCCATCTGGAGATGGATCAACTCCTTGGAAATTGAAGTTACCTTGGAATGGCAACTGGTAGTAGAAGATAGCGCTCGGCACAATCCAATTTGAGCAGTCACAATGCAGACCAATCGCGGGGCAGTATTAGTCACTGTAAGAGACTCCGGCAATACAATCCTCATCTTATAACACTGCTGGTGGTGCTCTGCTGAAGTGACATAAAGTCCAATCAATATTCAAATAAAGAGGAAGGATGGGCGGCACTCACCATAGCTGTGAAAAATCGGTTTCTTTATTTCAGTAGGCGCGAAACGGCTCGTTGCCAGGTCCCACTCCTCCCTGTACTATGCACCTGAAATAAAGAAACCAATTTTTCACAGCTATGGTGAGTGCCGCCCATCCTTCCTCTTTATTTGAATATTACCTTGGAATGGAAGTAGCAAGGATGTATGAGGAGGTAAGCCCTTCTGTTTCCTTGTATATTGCCATGCTTTAGCTGTATTGGCTAATAACTGTTTCTGATTTTCTCTGGAAGAGAGATGGGTATCAGAGTGTCAGACTGGCCCTCCAGTGCATTGGTGAAACCACCGGTGGACACTAACACCCGCTAACTCTGCGCCCTGCTTACTCTGTTTGGAACCTCAACTCTGTCTGTTCCAAAGGGCTTAAAAGTGTATATGGTTTCCAGTAGTGTTAGCCACTAATAGGGGATAGTAGGGGATAGGCTAAAGTCAAGGCTAAGAACAGAATTTCATTGGTGCCTATTTTTATACCTTCTAAGGCAGGTTCAGTGTGGAGGATAAGAAAGGGAGGTGTCAAGGGAGCAGGGGAAGGGTGAGACATGCTCCTGCACAATGTAACAGCCTATCATGTTAAAGTTAAATTCAGTAAGAAGGAGGCGATGGTAACAAAGATAAGATTATGGTGTGATGATGAATAAGTGTTCCTGGTTTGTCATGCTATATTTTTGACGGTAGATTTCCTTTAAGTAGAAAGGGGGACAATGTGATACCCTGTATAATTTCTTTGTAAAGAGAGCAACGGGGTAATGCAGCTCCTCGCTGTGAGAGATGTGAGTACGGTGGTATGTAACAAGTGCTAACACAATAGGAAGATTAGGCTAAAGTTACAGTGGCTGAGATTTATTTCCAAAAATTGCCAGGATGCATTGTCTGAGAACTGTTTTTTTCCTCTTCTACCCCATGCAAATATCCACTGTCCTCACCAAAAATGAGTCTTCTAGTGCATCCCAAATAAATACTATTCCAGTATATAATAGGAAACTGGATTACCCGAATCACAAAAAATATTTTACAGTAGACTGATCATCAAGGCATTGATTCTGCAGTCATACAGATACTTGCCAGTCCCAACATACAAAACGGGACAATGTGAAAAATTAAAGGTTGTAGCCAGAGATGGCACAGGAGGGTACAGTCTCCCAAGCATTCTGTCACTCAAATAACTTTATCAGTGGGCCTACATAGGCTTTAATTGCAGTTCTGCCCCTTTACTTCCAGTTGTGTGCAATTGCAACTACTTTGCAATGTTATCAGTGTCTGCGCAAGCCAAAGTGAGACAGAAGATTGGCACATGCTTATTGAAGACCAGGTTGTCAAGGTAATATATAAATAGACATTGTAGTAATGACTCCATTCAAGCACAAGATTATATAATATAATTAGTCTACACATGATAAACAAAGATAGCAGAAGTAAGCTACCAACTGCATGGTGGCATGTATGTAAATAACATATTACAACAAAGATACCTAAGTAAAGACAATTACATGCAGCAAGTGGCAACGTTTCAAAGTTATTTAAAAAAAAAATACATAAGCACCGAATAACACTCCTGCACAAATGCCACAGTTAAATAAAAATATACAAAGAAGATTGTGACACTATATCTGTGGTTACCCTAAAATATAGCAGACACTCATAACATTGCAATCATGCACATATGCGAGATATTGGGGCACACTTACTAAGGGTCCATTGGACGCATTTCCATCGGGTTTCCCAATTGTTTTCACTTTGCGCTGAATTGCCCCAGGTTTTTGGCGCACGCGATCGGATTGTGGCGCATCGGTGCCAGCTTTCATGCGACACAAATCGGGGGGCATGGCTGCCAGACAACCCAACTGATTCGGACAAACCGCAGAATTTAAAAATCAAATTGTGTCACAAGATCAACACTCACATGCACCGGGAAGAAGATGGTGAACTCCGACGGACCTGGGCACTGAAGCGACACATGCAGGAAATTGGACTTGGAATTGATTTTAGTGAATCGCGGCAGCTCCGAATCCTCATCGGACATTCCCATCGCAGCATCAACGGGACGGGTAAGTAAATGTGCCCCATTAAGTCATATCACAGTATGATAATTCTTCCAGGAGTAGAAGTATATAATAATGTAATCACACTTCAGACTGACAGTACATAAGTATATGGATCACTTATGTAGTCAAGATGAACAAATAAAGCTTGCACACAACAATTAGCACATTGTGCAATAGATAATTCATGGTAAACTGCGTACATAATTGCTATACAGTACATGGATCAAATAGTTAAGGATATAGAAGTGGTTACATGATCACATTTAAAAATGAAAATTGTTTAGATAATGCTGGCAGGTGGAGGGGACCTCATACAGGTAAGTGAAAACATGTTGTGGAAATGTCCATACAAAAATAAAAATGTTGCTATATCCACACCATAATAATAAGATAGATATACAGATGAATCCTTAGTAGTCCAATGGATCCCAAAATGTTGACACACACAATATCCAGAACAATGGTTAACACCAGGGGCAGAGTAGACCAATCAAGGCCAATAGAGAATGTCAAGATATAATTCCTAAAGACAAAGGGTGACACCCCTTTCCTCAATGGGGGGCCCTCAAAAACAACAACATAAGACCACAGTCTATCAGAAAGTAATTAAGGCGGGCCAATAAACATTTTAAATTAACAAATACTTTATAAATCTAAATAAGTGATAAATTTGGTAGTGCCATAATCTGGACAAGCCACACAAAATAATAAGCACTTAAAGAGGTCCTGTCACCCATTGAACAAGCACTAGGAGCTGCTTACTAAAGTAGGCAGCTCCCAGCGCTATCTCAGATGTAGCAGTGTTACACTGCTAGCTTTATGGAACCCTCTGAAAAAGCTAGCCGCTGTACAATAGAAACGCTGCGCTGTACAATAGAAACGCCGGACCGCGCTCAAAGTGGTCCAGCATATTCACGAGGGGGGCAATCCGAGGTGCTGCCAAACCGCACCGCTCACTCCAAAGGCCAGCATGACTGCTGAGCTTCATGCGGTAGTCACCGCCTCTTAGTCCCACCCCCTCATGAATACGCTGGACCGCTTTGAGCGCAGTCCGTTTCTATTGTACAGCATGGCAGTGTTTGTTAGCATTATGGGAGGGTTCCAATAGCGCTAGCAGTGTAACACTGCTGCATCTGAGGTAGCGCTAGGAGCTGCTTACTTTAGGAAGCACTTCCTAGTGCTTTTTTATGGGTGACAGGTCCTCTTTAAGTGATTGGAAAATGCCATATAAAAATATTATACACATTTTCTTTGCTAAACAATATTAAAGTCATTTAATTTTAAACTGTTAAAAAATAAATGTTTGCTTTTTAAAACAAAACCTCATCTTGTAGCAAAAACAATGCCTATGGTGCCAAAAAAATAAATTATTACTATTATGACTCAACATAGGATGGTTCCTTAAAGGGGTTCAATACTAATTTGCAGCTGTCCTTCTCCATCTTATAGAATGTGAAAATGTAATTTATTTTTTGTGTTTTGTAAAAAATTAAAGCAAAATATAATCATGCTTTTTAAAATTATTTTTTAAAAAAAAGGAAATTATTGCATATGGTGCCCTGCAGCAAGCCTAAACTGGTGAGCCCTAGGCACCCTTGTCCTATACTGGCAATAGATTATTCAAACAACCAAGATTACCTCAGATTCCTTTTTATTCAGCCAGAGAAAATGATGGGAGTGCCGCTTTCACAGGGTTTCCAGTAATAAAACAAATGGCAAAAAGAAAATGGTTTAAAAAGAAAGAAAATAAGCAAAACTAAACTCAACAAACATGTGGCTCCAATTCCATATGATGAACTGATTCCTTTCAACCCGCAGGAGGGGAGCAGGACCAGTGAAGGATCACTGAGGATTTCCATTGAAATATTCTGATGCCATGGTCAACGCTTGTTTTTCCTGATATACAACCTCTTTGAGTCTATTAAACAACAATTAAAGGGAACGTACCACCACGATTCTACCTATAAAGGTAGATCTGGTGGTAGGTGGATGAATGGGACGTGAGGATAGCCCTTTTTTGGGCTAATCCTCACGTCCCGGCTATCTTTTAGAAAACTTTACTGCTGGGATATGTAAAAATTTTTAAGCGGCTACTGGGGCGTGGAGTAGCCAGACATGAGGCTACAAGTCGTGGCTACTTCACGCCCCAGTAGCCTCTTTACTCCGCCTACCATTTAATCTTCGGCGCCCAGCTACGGGGAGCTGCGCGCCCTCGTCCGAGTCCCCCGGCATCTGCATCGTTCTACGCATGCGCAGTAGCTCTGGCCCCGCAGCTGCGGACGTGCAGCCGAAGGCCTACATTCTGCGCATGTGCAGAATGCCGGGGACTTATACGAGGGTGCGCAGCTACGAGGAGCTGCACGCCGCAGATCAAATGGTAGGCGGAGTAAAGAGGCTACTGGGGCGTGGAGTAGCCGCGACTTGTAAGCTCATGTCCAGCCGCTTTAAAAAATGTACATATCCCAGCATTAAAGTTTTCTAAAAGATAGCCGGGATGTGAGGATTAGCCCAAAGAAGGGCTATCCTCACGTCCCATTCATCCGCCTACCACCCGATTTACCTTTATAGGTAGAATCGTGGTGGTAGGTTCCCTTTAAATACTGGTTGGAAATTTAAACAAAAAGGTTGGTCAAAGAAATATGACCTGGAAAGTGTTTTTTTTCCCCTTTTTACTATTCTACATGTCCTTCTTCATGGCCTTCCTTGTATACTTATGTAAATATTTCCTTTTGTCTCTTTTACCCTTTCTTTGTGCTCTGAGTTTCTTAGTGCTACTGTAGGTAATGTGAACAATAACAAATGAGTGCAGTAGGCGTACAAACCAGGAGGTTTTATTGACAAGTTCTTTTTTTATGACAATAAAAGCCAATTCAAATCAATGTTGTGAATTTTATGAAATCTGGTTCAGGAGCTGTTTTTTTTTTTATTTGTACTTTTTTAGCATGTAATAAGTTGCCTTGGAAACATATGTTCCCAAGAATGTCTTTACATTTCTTAAGTAAGGAATATAATTGTTTCCATTAGTCCATTATTATTCATTATATTTCCATTATTATTTTTATATTTAAAAAGCAAACAATGTACAGAAATATTTATTTGTTCTTTCTTTCAATATAGCAAAATATATAGCAATATAGAACACTAGCTATAACTATTTAATTTAATGTCCTATTTAGTGTAGTATGTGCTATTATAAAAAGTATACAGATGTTCTTGTATATTCCTGGTGTATTCCTATTTTTGTTGATGTGATGTGCTATTAATGGTCTGTCTGTCATCATGATTCCTTCCTCCTCTTTGATATCGTTCTCCTAAAGCACCTAAAATTTCTCAACCATACTTGTGGTTTGTCAGAGACAAGGAACAGAGCAATTAGGTATTATAATATGGGCACTTTCCATGGAAGCCTTGGAGCCCAAGGCTTCTAAGGGTCCATGGCCACCCAAATCGCACACCGGGTTTGATAATGCAATAAATATGAGATATTCAAGACAGGGACCTCTAGCCCTGAAATCCTAATGCTCACTCTCAACATTCATCTATACAAGAGCCCTTCCAGGACCTTTGTTGGTCACGCAAAGGTCCTTAAATTACAGAATGGATATCGAGCCCTCCTTTCCCAAGAAATTTGGCTCTGGCAGTCATGGGGAAGAGTCTACTGACACAGCATCTTCTCTGAGTCCAATCTAAGGGCAGTAGTGACTGATCAGGGACAGGCAATTTCACATGAACCTCTCAAAGTATGGCTTCTGCATGTGTTACTGTTAACTTCAGTCTGCCCTTTACGTCCACAGCAAACCTTTCTGCAATGGTAATGCATATGGAAGAATTTCTTAGCTGTGCAGTCCCCAAGTATGTGTGTGCTTGTATATATGTCGTTTTTTTTTTGTTGGGCACAGATGACACATTACACTTCTTTATTTATTCTTTTAACTATACTGTTAGAATGGTTCACTATCCAAATTGCATAGCGTGCCAATGAGCAATGTTCTTGTTTATTAACTGTACAAATAGCAATTGCTCAATCTCTATATGTTTGTGCATCTTTAATTCATTATATTCTTCATCTGTCACTCATTTCCATAACTGAATCTGCTAGTTGGATTTTAAACAATTTTAATTAAATACTTGAAAGTAGTAAGGTAGGATAGTTTACAACTGCTCCAAACAATAAAAATAATGCTGAACTTTGGCTACTGAGGGGTGCACTGTGATTTGAATACTGTGGGGGACACTATGACTTTGCTACACTCTGATTTGGTTACTGTGGGTGACATTGTGATTTTGCACTGTGGGAGGAGTGAGACTTGACGGCTGTGGGGGACCAGAGACTTGGCCACTGTGGGAGCACTGTGACCTTGGCTACTGGCAGGGCACTGTGACTTGGCAACAATGGGGCCATATGGTGATGATTGGCTGCTGAGGGGGCGCTGTCACTTTTGGCTGCTGTAGGGCACTGATTATTTTGACTTCTTTGGGGACACTAACTATATTGTCTACTGTAGGGGAATTGTGACTATATTGACTACCATGGAGACACCGTAGCTGGTATTACATATGAGCTCAAAATTCTGCAGCATATCCCTGGTGCTGTGATGCCTGGTTATCTTCTTCTGGTTATCTGGCCTGCATGGTGACAGTCTTAAACTTCATTGGATTTGTTAGATTTATTTATTTATTATTTCATGGTCCTATGCATAAGCTGAATGCCTAAACTATAAAAGATAAAGCAGGACCTATTCCTGCCCATCTTTGCGATTGAAATATTGTTGGTGCGAACAGCGCTCAAACCCTGATGGCGGACAGGCCAGAAAAAAAAAAAAATAGCCTCCAGCTATGTATTGCACTACAAAACACTGAAATAAGGAGGATGGGGGGTTAGGGTTCAATTTCGTGACATCAGGCTTATTTTGGTGGTAAAACTACAAAAGTTTTCCAAATGTAACACCTACAAAAAAGAAAAACTAAACTAGAAAACCAAATATATAAGCAAAATGTGTGGTTGATTTGCAACCCTCCTATCTATGTAGGATTGTTTTATTACAATTTATCTCATGTCACGCTAAGTCCTATCTTAATGCTCTAATTTTTTCATTCCAAACTCTTGCTACGTCATTTTTTGTAACTGAAGGGTTTGTAATAAAGTAGGATTAAAATAATGTTAATTTAATCCCAGGTCTTTTCTTCTTTGACCTGCATAAACATTACTCCAGCTCGTGCAACCAATAAGTGTGTGATCACATTTTCAAGTGACTGTCTTATAACACACCACAAAAACAGTTGCCTTCAAAATTGAACATTCTTGACTATGTGTAATGTTGTAAACAGTGTGTAAAGTTGTTACAAATCATATATAAGAATACAATAGTGTATCTAGTGGGTTATATTACAACAGTGAAGGGTGTAAAAATGTAAACTATTTTAAAATAGTAATTTTAGTGCTTCCTACCACCCAATAAATATAATAAAAAAACAATCAAACAGTTGGATGTACCCCGATATTCTACCATTCAAAACATTCTTATCGCATAATAAACAAACGCTATTAATGTTCTTTTGTTTAATAAAGGAAGAAGCACAGGACTCCATTGTAGTCCAGTGCATCAAGTGTTCTCTTTATCAGGAAATAGTGCTGTTGCTTCCTCCTGGATGCATGCAACTAGGATCCTTCTGCTGCGATCATCCACCACCATCATGAAAGCAGGCCAGATTGGGCAAATCTGGATGCTGCCCCACACCCTGTTTTTCTTTCCCTTTTTATCTCTTTTCAACTAGGAACTAAAAAGTTATAACTTTTAAAAGATGATGCCACAAATTTGTTTTCCTCTAAAGGGTGGGGTTTTTTGCTAAATTAGGGTGGATTGTGAAGTGGACCTTGTAAAAAAATTCAAAATTCAAAAACCAAAACAGTGTCCTGTTCCATGAAATATTCCCCAGTTTATCGTCCCAAACAGCCGTGTCACGGTTCAGGGCAGTTTTGAGGTCATTTAACCAACAGGGTGAACCTAAAAATGTATGCCCCTCCCCTCTGCCAAGTAATAAAACTGAAACTTCAACTCAGTTGCTGCAGAGCCTCAAAATACACATCACTGCTTCTGCAGAACCTCATAATACACACATCTGCTGCTGCAGAACCTCATAATACACACCTCTACAGCTGTGGAACCTCATAACACACACCTCAGCTGCTTCGGAACCTCAAAACACACACCTCAGCAGCTGCAGAACCTCATAATACACACCTCAGCTGCTGTGGAACCTCAGAATATACACCTCAGCGGCTGCAGGACATCATAATACACACCTGAGCTGCTGTGGAACCTCATAATATACACCTCAGCTTCTGCGGAACATCATAATACACATAACTGCTGCTGAACCTCATAATACACAATTTTGTAAACAAACAACTGAGGAAAACACACACACTGACAGATACATGCAAACAGACACACATGCAAGCAAACACATCATCACACATACCATACACTCACTATATGGATCAGTTATACACATTCATACATGTCACATACCATCACACACCCTGTGGTGTCTGCAGCAGCCCTGGTATTACACAGAGGAATCTTCAGGCTTCTCCTCCTCCACCTCTTCGTCCCGATTTCTGAGCTGCCAGATTTCAGCTTCACTGCAGCTCCATGTGAAGAGGAGATGGGGGGGGGGAGAGATTAAACTATACTGCATTACACAGAACACTGAATAATTCAGCAGCCTGTGCCTGTACCGTGCCTTGTCCGAGTGGGGGAGGAACAGTGCAGGACACAGCACTTCCTTAGTCATCCCAGGAAGTGAAGATGTGCACAGCGTGTGTGGGCCCCCGGCAGCTCTCTGGGCCCCGACACTTGCCCAGGTATGGCGGGTGCTGGAGCCGGCCCTGTATGTAAGTACTAAACCATCACTAATACTACAATTTAAGAATGCTATTTCTGAACGTAATAATCAATTTTCCTTATTCTTACTGCTCTATCATTGCCCCAATATTCCAACACCTGCTAATGAATTTACTATCAACATTTCTTCTGTCCACTCATTTAATGACCTCTGCTAATGCTTACCTATGCATTAAACTCTGGCTCCATAAATGGAGCAACCTGCTTCTGCTTGCCGCTGGTATTATCTCTCCTAATCCAGGGTCCTCTAAACAAATCCCCACCATTACTTCTGCCTTCCATCAGCAACCTACCTCTACCAAATGTTGTAATCATTCGAGTCTACAACCTATATATCTGACCTTCTCACCAACACCTCCATTCACTCTGGAGAAACAAACTCTCTAAATTTCATAGCCTCTTAATTTCTCAAAACCTGTCTTTCCTGGGTCTAATAGAGTTGTGGCTCAGTCCATCTCATATTGCCTTACCTACTACACTCTCTTATGGTGGCCTGCCCTTTATTCATACTCCCCACCATTACTTCTTCCTTCCATCAGCAACCTATCTCTACCAAATGTTGTAATCATTCGAGTCTACAACCTATATATCTGACCTTCTCACCAACACCTCCTCTATTCACTCTGGAGCAACAAACTCTCTGAATTTCTTGGCCTCTTAATTTCTCAAAACCTGTCTTTCCTGGGTCTAATAAAAATTTGGCTCAGTCCATCTCACATTTCCTTACCCACTACACTCATGGTGGTCTGCCCTTTATTCACACTCCCTGGTCCTGCAATAAACCTGGCAGATGAGTTGGCATTTTCCTGACAAATAACTGCTCCTTCAGATCCTTACCATCTTTATTCTGAAAGCCGTAATATCCAAGCCCACAAGAATACAACACAAATGCGTTTTTTAACCATTTCACTGCATTTGGAATTTTTTTCCCGCTTCCCAGTACATGGCATGGAATATTCAATGCGATCACTATGAAGTGCAATTTGTTCCGCAAAAAATGAGCCGTCACATAGCTTTTTACGTGTAAAAATAAAAAAGTTATAGATTTTTGAAGGTGGGGAGTGAAAAATGGAAATGAAAAAACGGGAAAGGGCCCGGTCCTTAACCGGTTAATGTTGGTAGGGGGTACAAATACTTATGTCTCACTGCAAAATGCAAATAAATGTATAGAATTTGAACAATGTGATTTGCTGGATGTTATTTTTGATATTCTCTTGCTCAATGTTAAAATTAACATACCTTTACAATTATAGACTGTTCATGTCTTTGCCTTTGGGCAAATTTACAAAATAAGCCAGGGATCAAAATATTATTTCCTACACTGTACATAGATCCCAAAATATCATAAGTGGTTAATTAAGACAGTGTGCACGTAGTGAAATTATGTAAAGATTAAAAGCATATCCTAATGGGGTGTTGGATGATCTACCGGTCATGCCGATGTTAAGACACACAAAGCCGGTGTAAACCGGCTTGCAAACAAACCTAGTGCACCAGAGTAACGCGCATAGTGGAGAGGCTGCGAGTCCTACCACACATATGTGTAAAGGCTCCCCATCATCCAAAACACTCCTGAACTTGTACTTATCTTTGGCTTAACATAGCATTAATGTCTTTTGTACATGCAATGCAGACAGCAAATATGATTAGGAAAATCTCCTGTTCTCAGCCGTTGTGATGCATTTGAAAACTCATGCATTAATGAATGCCCAGTGTGAACCCAACCAAAGGATTAAACTACTGAATGTTTTTCATTATACTTCTCGAGTGTGCAAAGTGTGCACCCACCCTTATTCAAGGTTTGCCACATTGATGTACTGCTAGGAACTTTCTTGTGAGATATACTGTATATATAGTATATATATAACATTTTTTCTCAGATATCATTGGAAGATAGTCTAATAGTAAAATAGTTGGTGCAATTAAATGCAGAATGTAGTGAAATAAAGAAACAAGGCCAATAATGTCACACCAATTGAAGAATTGTCCTATAGATCTTATTCATTTTATATTAGGACATTTTGTCAGTACATTCTAATACAAGATAATGTGGCTGGATTTTTTAGTACTGTTTTTTCCAAAAGAAAGGTCACTTCTGCTAAACAGAACATTTTATTACCAGTTTTCAAGAGAAAATTATCAAGTACTATGCCGCATATTTTTCAAGACCACACTTGCTCCTGCTATAAAGGTTATTTTTGCCAATGCTGTGTGTTTTTAATGGACAAAAATTACAAGAAGAAAGTTGCAAAATGTAAGTATTTTCTGGAAAAATGAGAAGTGGGTAGTTAACAGATAGGAAATAATGGAGTTGTATTATGTAAGGTCAACAGCTTCATCTTAAAAATGATTGATTCTGACTGAATTCTAAATGTATCAACAATAAGTGACATAACCATAGGGGGTGCAGTTTTTGGACCAGTCCATAGTTAAAGGGGCCCACAAGCCTGTCTTACAACACTTTGATCATCTCCTTTGATGTCTGCTAATTTAAGCATCACAAACCTTAATCTTACTCTGTGCACTGCAATGGTCTGTGCATTGCCAGACATAACCTTCAGAAAAAAACAGTAGGTCAGAATATACCGTAGTCAAGAGAGACTTGACTGTATGCAGTTGCAATACTGTAGCTGTATTATTATTATTACAGAAGACATCACTGGACAGAGGCACAGAAAGTGGGAGAGAGTGGCACTAGTGACACAGCACTCACTCACAATCCTGGCAGACAGAGAAACCCTTTTCACTAGCCCCAGTGAAACAGAGCACTGTCAGCATGGTTAGACTGCTACCAGTTCCTCTCTAGATATAATGCCAGTCCATAAAGGAATTAAACCGGGCCTGAAACCAGCTCCAGGTAGCATGTTACGCTAGACCAATTGATGGATCAAGAAAAAAAGAGCATGCAGGTTAAGTTGAATATCTAATTGCACACTAGACAAAATTCTATATACACAAGGGAAATAAACAATTGTTGAATATGCAAAATACAGTTGGCAGTACAATCAGAAATGAATGGGTAACAAACTTACCAGTTACCAGTCTGGCCTTGATGCGGCAATCATCTGTTTAGCCAGGTGCCTTATCTCAGCTTTGCAATTTATAAGGCTATGATTACTAGACATGATATTATAATCCCATACTATTCATATAATATAAATAATAATACAATATATTTTCATTAGGAGAGCACTATATATTGTAAATGGCACCCCTCATACTGATTTATATTATATTATAGAATTTTTTAGCTAGGTGTAATAATGTTATTATTTGGGGGCAAAGTATGTATTGTAAAATAAATCAGGGCTACTGTGTATTTTCTAAAATACCCCTTGAAAGCATTATAATATACAGCATACATGTAAGGAGAACAGTGCATTTTATATATGTAGAGGGCATAGCACAGTTAGTTGTGGTTTGAAGGGTATACTTTATATAGGCAGTTCTTAAAAGGTTTGTTCTTAAAGGGTAAGTGTCAATTCATTGAAAAATTAGACAACCCTTTCCTGTCCCACAAGAATTGGATTGCACTATTTTTTTTTTTATTCCTAATTTGGTATTTGTTAGGCCCCACCGCAACCCCAAAAATGTGCCTGTATGAGGCCCAGAAATTCACAATGGTAGGCCACTTATGTTCTTCTCAACTTACTTTTTTCTTTCACCTCTCCATGGAGAGATTAGTGTTAATGGCAACTGGTGGGTGGTAACCTGCAATACACACTCCTTCTGCTGGACACCTAAAGAACTATTAATGCTGATTAACATGAAATTTACTTGTGGAACTTGTGGTAAGCTGGGTTAATATTTCTTCAGAGTCTATCTACAATGGGCCCACGGGCCATTTGTTAACCCTTTAGTGCTTGTTAAAATATAACTTTTAATTTCTCATCTAAAATTAAATAAATTGCGTGCTCTTTCTTTGACTCAGTGTCTATTTTAAAATTATCAGGGATCCGTGGTCAGTCCTCTTATTTGTCTATCTTTCCTCTGTCAGTTCTAGCTGTATTTCTTAGTGCTATCCACTATTGTTCAATTTTAACCTATAGTTGCACATTCAGCAGTCTGACCTGGGATGTTTATAGGGTTGGGGAAGATTTAGGATTGGGGTAGGGTAACTCTCATCATTCATTCCATCAATTCATTCATTCCCTTCACCTCCTCTATTCCCTTAGAAAAGTCTATTTTTTCTTTCTAGTCCTCTTTGTCTTGAACTAGACTGATTCACTGATCGGCTGATCTCGTTCCCTGTTCTAAAATCCTAGCGTCGCCCCCCCGACATGTTTCGCCACCTAACGTGGCGTCCTCAGGGGTTCGGGGCAATAGCAGTCTCGGTTGCCGTCTGCGCGCCTTTTAAGTGGTTTTCTGATGACGTTATCCAGTGGGTGTGTGCCTCTCCGCCAATCCCTGTCTTTGGTTGTATACCTCCCCTTCTTTTCTATTGGTTCCGATGTGTAGTTGGATTTTGATGCACTGCGCATGCGCCATCTCTGATTTTCTGCGCATGCGCGTTCCAGATTTCAATGCGCCCATTTTTTGGAGTGAGTCGTCCTCTCGTATTGTCGCGCTTACTGCTTTATCTCAGTGTGCGCATGCGTGGATGCATTGTAAGTACTTTTCTGCCGATGTAGGACTTATCTCCATCTATTTTATGCTGTTGTAGATTGGTCAGATCCTTTTCTCAGTTCATAGATGGATGGATCTGTCTATATTGAAGATGTGTAGCTTCAGTGTGGAGTATGTTCGTTTTTGTTCTTGAAGGGAATATGTTTTAAGGGTGAGTTTTGGTGTTTTTGTCCAATGTTCATTTCTGTTTGTTGTGGTTAGTACCCCTCGTTTTGTTCCTATTTCTCAAGGGGGGTAAACTCTTTGTATTGTATTGGTTTGTAGGGCGGATTTGGGAGGTATTTTTTATCTCCCCTTTTGTGTCTCATATTTCCTTTTGGATTATGCGCATGTTGTTGATTTCGGTTGTTTATATTTTAGTAATCATAATGGTTGTTGTTATGTTTTTTTAAGATTTGGACGGCCGAGTATTGCATTGGCACCGAGTCGTTATTTTGATTTTCTTATTTTCATACTTCTTTTACTTATCTCCAGGATTTCCTATCTCTTCTTTTTATTCTTTTAGGGATTTGTTGGTGTGTCCCTTATGGCAGGTTTCTAATTTTTAGTTGGATAACAACTTTCTTGAGATTTAGTCTGTTTTGGTTTAAAGGAAAGGTGCGAAGGTGAAGCCTTCGTTTAAGCCTTTTGGGCTGAGTGTGTGGAGTCGATGGATCCAACGGGCTTCTATTTGTTTCAGTTGGTTGTCTATATTCCCTCGTCTTGGACCTGTCTTGAGTTGATCAATACCCCAGAATTTGAGTTGTCTTAGGTCACCATTGTGTGCCAATTTCATGTGTTTTGTTAGTGTTGTTTCTTTGTCAGTGCGTATGGTACTGAGGTGAGATGAAATTCTTTTCCGTAGTTCTTGTACGGTTTTTCCCACGTAGAGTTTCGGGCATTTGCATTGCGCTATGTATATTACTCCTGTTGATTTACAGTTTATATATTTCCTTATCTCGTAGGTGTTTTGTCCCTCTGTATCTATGAATGTTTTTTTCTTTAACATGTATTGGCATAGTGTGCAACTTCCGCATGGGTATGATCCGGTAGTTTTGGGTTGGGTTTTGTTTGGATTAGTCACACTTCTCTCTTGAAAGTGGCTATGTACTAGCATTTCTTTGAGATTTCTCCCTCTCCTGTATGTTATACTGGGGTGTGGTGTTATTATTTCTTTGATATCTTCATCCGTTGTTAGTAGGGGCCAGTATTTTTTGAAAATATCTTGTACTTGTTCAGTTTGTCCATCAAACGTTCCAATGCATCTTATAAGGTTTTTTTCCGGTCGGGATGGCTGGTTACACAGGAGTTTCTCCCTATTGGTTGATTTTGCCCTGTTGTATGCCCTATGTAGGACTTTTTTAGGGTATCCTCTCTTTATGAATCGTGTGTATAGTAGTTCGCATTCTTTGGTGAATTCTTCCTCGTTGGAACAGTTCCTTCTCGCGCGAAGGTATTGGCCTACCGGTATTCCTCTTTTGAGGGGTTCGGGGTGCCAGCTTCGCCAGTCTAAGAGGCTGTTGGTTGATGTTTCCTTTCTGTATATGGTTGTTTGGAGGTGGCCATCTGTGTCTACCTGTATCTTAAGATCCAGAAAACAGATATGATTTTTGTGTATCTCGGGTGTAAATCTCATGCCTATCTGGTTTTGATTTAGTTCCCTGACGAATTGGTGGAAGACGTCCTCATCTCCCTCCCACAGGATGAGGACGTCATCTATAAATCTTCCCCAATATAGTATCTTGTTGGTGAAATGTGCATTTTTTTCGGTGAATACTGTAGTCTCTTCCCACCACCCTAGGAATAAGTTTGCGTATGTGGGTGCGCAATTTGTGCCCATAGCGGTGCCCTTTACCTGCTGGTAAAAGGCACCGTCAAACAGAAAATAGTTGTGTGTGAGCAGGAATCGTAGTAGTGCTATAGTGAACTGATTGTGTTTACGGTATTGTGTGCTTTTCGTGTTCAAATAGTATTCCACTGCTTGGATTCCAAGTTCGTGTTTGATGTTGCTGTATAGTGATTCGACGTCAAGGCTCGCCAGATAGGTGTGTGATGTTACTGTTACATCTTGTAGTTTGGATATTACATCCTTTGTGTCTTTTAGATAAGAGGGTAGGGCTGTGACAAATGGTCTAAGTATTATGTCGGTATACTCACTAATACCCTGAGTAAGATTGTTAGTCCCGGAAACTATCGGTCTACCTGGAATTGGAGTTGTTTGTTTGTGTACTTTTGGTACGGCATAGAACGTTGCGATGGTTGGTTTCGGGTTTAGAAGGTATTTGAATTCATCCTTGGATATGAGTTTCTCCTGTAGGGCTTCCTGTAAGATTTGGGTTAGTGTCTTGACATATCTATCTGTAGGGTCACCTGAGATCCTCTTGTATGTTGTTTGGTCTGATAGCAGTCTTTTGACCATGTCTAAGTAGTCTTTCTTGTCCATCAGTACTGTATTTCCCCCTTTATCAGAGGGTTTCAGTATAATATTATCTAAATTCATAAGCTTTTGTAATGCTATCCTTTCTTGTTTTGTTAGGTTCGAGGAGACACGTGTTCTGTCTGGTTTTATAGCTTCAAGGTCCTTAGTGGTCATATTGCCAAAGGCTTCTATTAGGGGGTACTTCGAAAAGAGGGGGGTATTTTTTGATTTCGGTTTTAAGTTGGTTAGTGGTGGTGTAATTTCCCCTGGAGTTATTTGATTTTCTGATTCTAAGTCAATTAATGTCTGTATCGCTCTTATGTCTCTTTCCTGTTCATTTTCCACCTCTATTTCTGACTGTTTGAAATATTTGTGTAATGCTAGTTTCCTCGCAAAAAGGTTAACATCTTTGATCCAGGCAAACCTGTCAAAGGTGGGTATCGGAGTAAAGGACAGGCCTTTTCTCAGTACTTGTAAGTCAGTTTCGTTTAGTTCATATGTTGACAGGTTTATGACTAGTTTGTCCTGTTCATTCATCTGGAAGATATCCCTCTCTACTTCCCATTGAACCCCCATTTTTCTCTGTCTCTGAGTGACATGGTGTTTGTTCCTCCTCCTAAAAAAGGTGTGGGAGTTTGAAGAGTCACTGGCGTTTGATTTCTGTTTTGCATTGGTTGTGCTGTGTTTTGGATTTGTGTCGTTGGTGTTGTGCTTGCTAGTTGGGTTGTTTGTCCAATGGAGAGGTCCGTTGTGGTGTTGTTTATAGTGTTTAAGAATTGATGTTGTATTGGTAGGTTTGTTTGGCTCATTTGCCCGTTGTTGAGACTCATCTGTAATGTTGTCATGGGGTTTGTTATTCCAGTTGCGGGTAAGTAGGAGGAAGAGGAGAATATAGGGAATAGCGTTTGGTTTGTACATTGTTGTGATGTGTTACTCTGTGCTGTACTTATAGATGTTGCTTTTTTATTTGGTTGTTGTTGGTTCGGCTTTTTGTAGTAGTTCTTAGTTTTGCGCTTAATCCCACTCTTCCCTCTCCTCCCCTGTGTCGTCTCTCTCTCGTCTGTGGCTGAGAGTTCGGATTCGGATTGGTCAGTGTAGTAGTTCTGTCGTGTATTGATTGTTAAGTTTGTACGTTTGTAAATCTGTCCCGTTTCGAAGTCGTTGCTGTCTCGCACATATTTGCGGTGTTTTCTTTCTTTAATCTCACTAGTTAGTGTTGTTAAATTCTTTTGTAGTTTTTCCTCTAGGGTTTTAAATTCTGGATGCGTTTTGAACGTTTGGATTTCTTCTAGGGATTTCCCCAGATTGTCACTTATTTTTTTCAGGAAAGCCTGTTCGTAGTCGTGTAAATAGTTAATCAGTCTTAGTGAATTTTCTGTGAGAATTTGTTGCCACCCTTTGATGAATTCGTTGTCCTCCTGGTGGGAATTTGGAAATAAATTTATCCTTAGTCCTCTGTACACTATTCTCTGTTTCAGATATGTCTCTAGACTTGCTGTTTCCCAACTCGACTTAACGTATTGTTTGTACAGTTTTGATAATTCTCTAAATGCTGAGTGGATATCCACCTGACCCAATGGAATATTTTCTTTGGTGAATACATATGCTGCTTCTGTCACTATGTCATGTGAGTTCAGTTTCTGTGATAGGAAACCTGCCATTTCGGGACCCCTCTCCCTAGTAGTTCCTGTGAGTTGAGGTGGTAACCTCTCTAATTCACTGTAATTTACTTGTGGAACTTGTGGTAAGCTGGGTTAATATTTCTTCAGAGTCTATCTACAATGGGCCCACGGGCCATTTGTTAACCCTTTAGTGCTTGTTAAAATATAACTTTTAATTTCTCATCTAAAATTAAATAAATTGCGTGCTCTTTCTTTGACTCAGTGTCTATTTTAAAATTATCAGGGATCCGTGGTCAGTCCTCTTATTTGTCTATCTTTCCTCTGTCAGTTCTAGCTGTATTTCTTAGTGCTATCCACTATTGTTCAATTTTAACCTATAGTTGCACATTCAGCAGTCTGACCTGGGATGTTTATAGGGTTGGGGAAGATTTAGGATTGGGGTAGGGTAACTCTCATCATTCATTCCATCAATTCATTCATTCCCTTCACCTCCTCTATTCCCTTAGAAAAGTCTATTTTTTCTTTCTAGTCCTCTTTGTCTTGAACTAGACTGATTCACTGATCGGCTGATCTCGTTCCCTGTTCTAAAATCCTAGCGTCGCCCCCCCGACATGTTTCGCCACCTAACGTGGCGTCCTCAGGGGTTCGGGGCAATAGCAGTCTCGGTTGCCGTCTGCGCGCCTTTTAAGTGGTTTTCTGATGACGTTATCCAGTGGGTGTGTGCCTCTCCGCCAATCCCTGTCTTTGGTTGTATACCTCCCCTTCTTTTCTATTGGTTCCGATGTGTAGTTGGATTTTGATGCACTGCGCATGCGCCATCTCTGATTTTCTGCGCATGCGCGTTCCAGATTTCAATGCGCCCATTTTTTGGAGTGAGTCGTCCTCTCGTATTGTCGCGCTTACTGCTTTATCTCAGTGTGCGCATGCGTGGATGCATTGTAAGTACTTTTCTGCCGATGTAGGACTTATCTCCATCTATTTTATGCTGTTGTAGATTGGTCAGATCCTTTTCTCAGTTCATAGATGGATGGATCTGTCTATATTGAAGATGTGTAGCTTCAGTGTGGAGTATGTTCGTTTTTGTTCTTGAAGGGAATATGTTTTAAGGGTGAGTTTTGGTGTTTTTGTCCAATGTTCATTTCTGTTTGTTGTGGTTAGTACCCCTCGTTTTGTTCCTATTTCTCAAGGGGGGTAAACTCTTTGTATTGTATTGGTTTGTAGGGCGGATTTGGGAGGTATTTTTTATCTCCCCTTTTGTGTCTCATATTTCCTTTTGGATTATGCGCATGTTGTTGATTTCGGTTGTTTATATTTTAGTAATCATAATGGTTGTTGTTATGTTTTTTTAAGATTTGGACGGCCGAGTATTGCATTGGCACCGAGTCGTTATTTTGATTTTCTTATTTTCATACTTCTTTTACTTATCTCCAGGATTTCCTATCTCTTCTTTTTATTCTTTTAGGGATTTGTTGGTGTGTCCCTTATGGCAGGTTTCTAATTTTTAGTTGGATAACAACTTTCTTGAGATTTAGTCTGTTTTGGTTTATAGGAAAGGTGCGAAGGTGAAGCCTTCGTTTAAGCCTTTTGGGCTGAGTGTGTGGAGTCGATGGATCCAACGGGCTTCTATTTGTTTCAGTTGGTTGTCTATATTCCCTCATCTTGGACCTGTCTTGAGTTGATCAATACCCCAGAATTTGAGTTGTCTTAGGTCACCATTGTGTGCCAATTTCATGTGTTTTGTTAGTGTCGTTTCTTTGTCAGTGCGTATGGTACTGAGGTGAGATGAAATTATTTTCCGTAGTTCTTGTACACTCAGCCCAAAAGGCTTAAACGAAGGCTTCACCTTCGCACCTTTCCTATAAACCAAAACAGACTAAATCTCAAGAAAGTTGTTATCCAACTAAAAATTAGAAACCTGCCATAAGGGACACACCAACAAATCCCTAAAAGAATAAAAAGAAGAGATAGGAAATCCTGGAGATAAGTAAAAGAAGTATGAAAATAAGAAAATCAAAATAACGACTCGGTGCCAATGCAATACTCGGCCGTCCAAATCTTAAAAAAACATAACAACAACCATTATGATTACTAAAATATAAACAACCGAAATCAACAACATGCGCATAATCCAAAAGGAAATATGAGACACAAAAGGGGAGATATAAAATACCTCCCAAATCCGCCCTACAAACCAATACAATACAAAGAGTTTACCCCCCTTGAGAAATAGGAACAAAACGAGGGGTACTAACCACAACAAACAGAAATGAACATTGGACAAAAACACCAAAACTCACCCTTAAAACATATTCCCTTCAAGAACAAAAACGAACATACTCCACACTGAAGCTACACATCTTCAATATAGACAGATCCATCCATCTCTGAACTGAGAAAAGGATCTGACCAATCTACAACAGCATAAAATAGATGGAGATAAGTCCTACATCGGCAGAAAAGTACTTACAATGCATCCACGCATGCGCACACTGAGATAAAGCAGTAAGCGCGACAATACGAGAGGACGACTCACTCCAAAAAATGGGCGCATTGAAATCTGGAACGCGCATGCGCAGAAAATCAGAGATGGCGCATGCGCAGTGCATCAAAATCCAACTACACATCGAAACCAATAGAAAAGAAGGGGAGGTATACAACCAAAGACAGGGATTGGCGGAGAGGCACACACCCACTGGATAACGTCATCAGAAAACCACTTAAAAGGCGCGCAGACGGCAACCGAGACTGCTATTGCCCCGAACCCCTGAGGACGCCACGTTAGGTGGCGAAACATGTCGGGGGGGCGACGCTAGGATTTTAGAACAGGGAACGAGATCAGCCGATCAGTGAATCAGTCTAGTTCAAGACAAAGAGGACTAGAAAGAAAAAATAGACTTTTCTAAGGGAATAGAGGAGGTGAAGGGAATGAATGAATTGATGGAATGAATGATGAGAGTTACCCTACCCCAATCCTAAATCTTCCCCAACCATATAAACATCCCAGGTCAGACTGCTGAATGTGCAACTATAGGTTAAAATTGAACAATAGTGGATAGCACTAAGAAATACAGCTAGAACTGACAGAGGAAAGATAGACAAATAAGAGGACTGACCACGGATCCCTGATAATTTTAAAATAGACACTGAGTCAAAGAAAGAGCACGCAATTTATTTAATTTTAGATGAGAAATTAAAAGTTATATTTTAACAAGCACTAAAGGGTTAACAAATGGCCCGTGGGCCCATTGTAGATAGATTAACATGAAACACTTCACCCCAAAGTATTTTGGAATATCTTATTTGTGTATTACAGTGTTTAGTTCTTAGTATATCTGGCTCCACCTTTAGGGCAGGGGGAACATCATGTGGTGGTGCACGATGCCTCGATGATTGATAAATTGCCACAAAAAAACTCTAATACAATGTCTGATGAATAAGCATAATCATATGATATCATTAATCACATTTAAGTAATGAGCCGTATATATTTTTCCATTTCACTGCTCTATTTTTGTGAAACATTACTTTCATTTAGAAATACATGTAGGTATCCAATCCCCCCCCCCCCTCCATTGTTCACTGTTGAAGCTTTGATGGACATTTATGATCTTCCTGTTTAGAACTTCTTAATTACCATTTTTATAATACAGGAATTACAGTGACTGGAAACACAATAAGAATGATTCATATATTTTCAGAACAGCAAGTTTTATGAACACACAAATATGTAATATGCACCACCTCTATAGTACTTCACTTCCCACACATAATTCTTCACTACTTTACATTTCTTAACTCTACAGTTGGCTTCTGCCCCCACACACTGGTGTGGGTGCACCTTGCTTTGATCTTGTTCAATTGCCATGGAAACAGGGACGGCATCCTTGGAAACAAGGGATGCCCCTGCAGAGCTGTAAGCAGCACTTTGTGTAACAACTGAAAAGTAGCATGTCTGGAAGTTTATGTGCAAAACTGAATATATGTACTTGTATATATATCTTAAACGAGTATTGGTAAACAACTAAAAATTCATATATTATATATATATATATATATATATATATATATATATATATATATATATATTGGGAGATTTGGCCCAGTAGAGACCGTGGTAGCGGTGATTTGTGATGCAGTCCAAGACAGTGACACCAAAGTTTAGTCCAATACAGGTCTCGCCTGCGTTTATTCCAGCAGGTACAAAATAAAACAGCCTTTACATTCAGGCATCAAATAAACAAAATCCTACCTGTCTGGGTGCTAACTAAACAGAGTTCTCCTAACTCACCACTAAAACATAAAAGACTTCGCTGCTCCAGGCACAGGGGTCAGGGCTGTGTGTGCTCTCCAGCCTCCACTCCGAGCCAACGCTCTCAGCTCTGCTTAGCAGCTTTATGCAGCATGATTAGGCTGCTCCCACCACCTGTCCCCAAGGTGCTGGACAACACAAACTCAACACTAAGGCCTTGCATAGTATGAAAACCTAGGGGAAACATACCGCACATCCACAGTTAACCCCTTCAGTGTCTCACAACTTCTGCTTGGAGTGTGGGCGGGAGGCAAAAGTAGAACAATGAATAAATTAAAATATGTGGCAATATCATGTAGGGTTTTTGTTTTATGGAAGTCAGAAGCACACAAGTCAGGTAGTATTTAGATGAACCTTTTTTTTCTTTGGAGGTGCAAGAAGCACAATGCGTTTCAGGGTTTGAGACAAATCCACTTGAAAAACGAGTTGACTGATCCTTCGGCCTGGAACTGACCAACTATGATACAATACTATGATGCGGCCGCTGGTGACGTCATAGATAACATGGCCGCGTCTATGTGTAAGCCGAGGTGAAGTTTTTCAGTACATTTTTTGTGCTGAAAAACTTGGCTTATACACAAGTATATACGGTAATAAAAGAACAACACATCCAGGAACATATGATAGATTCTAACACATTCCTTCATGCATAGGCCAAGTTTGTGTTGGCCTTATAAAATGGGCATTAAGAAAGCCACCATTTATAAACACACCTTTATTTTAAAGTGCTGCCCTAGTACAATACGTGCTCTAAAAAGCAAATGTTTTATCAAATCCTCTTCATATTCCAGGAAAGCTCCCCTTGGCCTGCACATCGATGTAATACATATGCAGTTATACAATGCCTGATGTGCATGGTCCACTTCCACATGGCACTGTGGGTCTGAAGTACCTGATCTGACAAGTCAACCACTCCCATGTACTTATCATAATCCCATATGCAGTAATATTTTTGGTGGCTTCTGTACTGGTACCTTGTACTGGGAAAGGGGTGCTGGTGTGCCCATAAATTGTTGTGAATACAAGGACCTCTCTCTTTTCCTTGTACTTAACACACAATACTGAGTCACTTCAGTGCTCTGTTCTCGTGCCTTCTAAGTTTTTCCACTAGCAGCAAATTCAGGAGACCTCTATGATTTTTTCATACAGTGCCGCATGCCACAGTACTTATGGAAACATGCCACGTGAATAGTGTAATTCTGGTATAAAAATTGTCTTGGTTGATGTGGTAGCCCTTGTCCAGTAAATGGTTGCACCAAATCCCACACTATCCCACAGAGCAATTTCAAGCAAGGGACATTCATGACGCTTTATTCTATTTATTGTCTTAAATAAACAATTATATCTGGAGTCATCTCTGGGTGGGCACTATGTGTTATCTACATAGTGTAAATATTAATGGATGGCTTCAAAGTGCATCCAATGCACAAAAAAACTGTGTGGCGCGTACATTAAGTAGTGGTCAGGATATAATGTAACACTTCGTACACAGCTCACAAAAAATGAACATGTACACTAAGTACTGGTCAGGATATAATGTACAACAACTACGTACACAGGTCACAAAAAAACTGTGTCATGTGCACTAGGTACTGGTTAGGATAAAATGTAACACTTTGTACATAGCTCCCAGCATCATGTTTAATAAGTACTAGTCAGTTGTCATGACATCCAGATCCTGTAATAGCAGAAATAGCAAAAATATACTGCAATAGAGTAGTAATACAGTATATTGTATAAGTGATCAGACGTCGTAGGGTTTAAAAACCATAACAGAAAATAGCACACAAATGTACAAATCACCACTTTTTCACCATTTCACAACACATACATTTGAATAAAAAATGAAAAAGTTGTGTAGTACCAAAAATGGGAGCAATTAAAATGTCATCCTTTCCTGTATTCTGCACAGGTACACCAAAGTATGAAAAAGGCGAAACTGAGATATTTTTACCTGTTCACATGGTGTAGTATTGCATGGTGTCTGTTTTTTCCAATTTGCGTTGCTGTTGGGGACCCAAGGCCCAGAGCCATGGCGCTTAGCTTGCCATTATGTGTACTGGGGGGCTGCTGGGTCTTAGTCCCTGCTGGTGCTGTATTGCAGCAATGGTGATGCGGTGCCATGGGATGCTGCATCCATTAGCGTAGGCACCCACTTAAACAGGTCACTGTGGCTGTTGATCAAAAAGAACCTTGATTCTGTTTTTGTAATATAGCCTAATGTTAATAGCTCATTGTATAATGTGTAGGATTGTGATCCAGATCTTTTTTTTTTAATATATTTAAACCTAATATAAATATCCTTGTGATCATAAATTGCTATACACAGAGAAATAAAAAGTTATGGATTTTTGAAGGCATGGAGCGAAAAACAGGAACATAAAATGGAAAAAGTCCATCGTGCCAAGGGGTTAAACATTTGGGGAGTGTGATGACTACTAATTTTAAGCATGTTATTCCTATCTGACAGCTAGAAGTGTAGTAATAAATCTATTATTCTGTAAATCTCTTTTTACATCAATGTCAAGGTAGTGGATCACATCTTTTAAAAGACGAAACTTTATTTGTGTACAAACATCATCTACATACGGAGTCCACTATGGACCCTTTGTATATAAACATTTCTTCAAAAGAAGACCTATAAATATTAGCATAACTTTAACCCACAGAACCCCCCTCATTGAGGTCTAGCAGAGACATCTTAAAGTCCAATGTTCTATTGTCAATACTAGGATCCTTACGAAGTGCTGCACAAACAGCCTGGGTCTTGTCTTCATAGGGAATATTTGTGTACAAGCTTTTTATATGAAAATAATAGTTTTGAGCATGTCCAAGCCCCCAAATTCTGGTCTGTGCCAAATTTGAAGAGTTGAACCCGTTAACGAGGTTTATTTAGAACTTTGGGTCCTAGCTCATTACTCGACCTTAAAAAATGTGCAGAACTCCACGCAAATAAATGTTTACCCCTCTGACAACTACAGCCCTGCCCTCTATGAGCATGGCTCTGATTTGCCAGGTGGGGCATGTAAACCTACTGAAAAATATGCAGGGTTGCATTTCCATCACCACTACTGAGAGGAGACAGTTTCTAGTTTCAGGGCGGTGTGAAAGGGAGAGAGAACCTTATGTACTTACTGTATCATCATCAGTAGCATTGTCATTTTTCTGCACAAGTATCCATGACAAACTTGCACATACATGTTTACAAGTGTGTTATTTTTGCTAAGTAGTAGTGTCCATTTTCTGCATTTCTATATATCAAAAAATTGCTAATTTGTGTTCACCGCATACAGATTTCCTAATTTACGTTTACTATGTTCAATCTATTCATATACTGCAAGCAGAGACATGGCCGTGGTAGTGCTGCTGGTGTTTGAGCTGGTGCTGATGGGAGAAGATGTGTTCTGCCTGTGCCTGCCACAACCTTCTCTGGTGCAAGCAGCTGCCAGCTCGTGCTGCATGCTGCATTGGTTAATTAAATAGTAGACTTCCTTCAGATTATCTTCACCACACTCAACCTCTGTTGAAAGTGCTGAGCCTCTAACCTCACCCCCATTCAAAACAGCAAAACCATTCAGACAAAAGTCATGAAGCATTCAATCATCCTGTATGAAGAGCCCCCCAACTGGGATTCTATGGCCCATCCACCTGCCCTAGTTGCAGACATACACTTACAATATTCCAAAGTACATGTGCTGGAGGATGAGGGTTTGGATGGCAGGCTATCACAAGAGATCTACAATGATAATGAAACCCAACTGCCAAGTGCTGCGGCTTTCTGCGATGTGCAGACTGAGAAGGAGGAGGACAGCTGTTAGGGCTCAGTAGTAGAAGATGCCAGGGGTGATGACAAGGTCCTGGACCCAACATGGAGCCAAGGCAGTCATAGTTTGGATGAAGAAGTGTTGTTCAGGAACACCCAGGCAGCCAGCAGAAGAGGCGAAAGGTTGCCAAGGTTGCCAGGAAGTTGCCTGCTAATGCCCTGGACACTCTGGCATGCAATACACAAAAGATGTCCCAAAATGTCCATGTCCATGGCATGGAATTTTTTCTGCAAGAGTGCAGAAGACAGAGCATGTATCATTTGCATGCTGTACCACCAGTGCCTAAAGCAGTGATGGCGAACCTTTTAGAGCCTGAGTGCCCAAACTTCAACCAAAAGCCACTTATTTATTGCAAAGTGCCAGCACAGCAATTTAAGTAGTCATTTATTTCTCCTCGTTCTTTGACAACTGTTAATCGTTCCGCCTCCTAAAGACATTAACGCAGTTGAAAGGAGGAGGGCAAATTGTAGGAAGATTCTGTAGGAAGATTCTTTGAGTCCTGTCTGGTGAACTTCATGCTGGGGTGATGGCCCGGGTGCCCACAGAAAGGGCTCAGAGTGCCGCCTCTGGCACCAGTGCCATAGGTTTGCCACCACTGGCCTAAAGCAAGGGCAAGGTCCCATCAATCTGAGCACCTCTTGTATGACCAAGCACATGCAAAGTAAACATGAGCTGCAGCAGATAAGACACAAAAAAAGGCTTCAAACACCACCTCTTGTGGACATTTTATGGAAGGAGCACTTCTTGGGACATTTTTTGCGGGGGAGCACTGCTAGGGACATTGTATGGGGAGATCACTGCTGGGGGCATTATATCAATGAGAGGAGCACTGCTGGGGACATTATATTAATGGGCAGAGCCCTGCTAGGAACATTTTATAGGGGAAGAACTGCTGGGAGCATTATATAAATGGGGGGAGCACTGCTGGGAACATTATCTTAACCTCTTAACGACCAGGCCCTTTTTCATCTTTACATTTTCATTTTTCACTCCCCACCTTCAAAAATCCATAACTTTTTTATTTTTCCATGTAAAGAGCTGTGTGAGGGCTTGTTTTGGGGGGAGCACTGCTTGGGACATTTTATGGGGGAAGCACTGCTAGGGACATTGTATGGCGGGAGCAATGCTGGGGACATTATATTATTGGGGGGAGCACTGCTGGAGACAGTACATAAATGGGTAGTGCCGGGGACATTTTATGGGGGCAGCACTGCTGGGAGGATTATATCAATGAGGGGAGCACTGCTGGGGACATTATATTAACAGGGAGAGCACTGCTTGGGACATTACATTGAGGAGGCTCTGTCGGGGATATTTCATTAATGGGGGAAGCACTGCTGGGGACATTTAATTAATTAAGGGAGCTCTGCTTTGGACATTTCTTTAATTGCAGGGGCTCTGCTGTGTTCCTTTTATTAATGAGGAGAGCTGCTGCTGGAAGCTTTATTAATGGGGTGAGGGCTCTGATATGGACATTTCATTAATGGGTGGACACTACTGCTGGGCATTTCATTAATGAAGGATTGCTGCTGTGGCTGTTTAATTAATGAGGGAGGCTGCTGCAGACATTTAGTTAGTGAGAGGAGGCTGCTGCTGACATTTTGATTAATTAGGGAGACTGCTGGACATTTCATTGACACGGAGAGGCTGCTGGACATTTTATTAAAGACTAGCAGCTGCATTTTACACCCTAGGCTTGTACTCGTGGCTATGTTTTGTGGTAAAATAATGTACCTCAGCTATCGCTTGCATATGTGTGCTATCCACGTGCACGTGCGCCAGCTCTGCGAGATTTAAAGGGCCAGCATGCGGCCACCATCTGACCTGATAAGTAGCCTGCTGGATCTTTGTGCTCTTTGTCCTCTGATAAAACGTTCCCCTTCTGCCTGTGTGATTTCCATTGTGACCTCCTGCTATGTCCTTGACTCTGATTCCATGCTGTCTGTCCTCCTCCTGCCTGTCCAAGACCACGCATCTGCTCTACGATTCTGTACTTCGCCTTGGGCATTACCGCAGGAAAAGTAGCGCCTGTGGTGCGACCTGGTGGTATCCCACTGCAGTAAGTCCAAACTGTTTTGCGGCGGGCTCTGGTGAAAACTGTGTGCAACTTAAACTCCACTCCGAGGTGTCTGCTTACGTCAACGCTCATGGTGGTAGAGTGGGTCCACTACCCCTGGTTCCTGACAATATTTAAAAGGGGGCTACAGAAAATGGGTCATTATAGAGGGGGGGTGCAGGAAAGGGGGCATTTTAGACTAAGACTGCAGGAAATGGGACATTATTTGGGTTGTGGTTAGATATGGAGTATTTGCAGGGCACACAATTTTGGAAAAAATTTTGGGTGTAGCAGGTTCCTGGATATAAAAAGGTTGGGGGATCACACAGATATATATAGCAATAGTATATATGCTACTGAATTTATTAGTCTGTTAAAAGCAGCATGTAAACATTCACCAATCAACACTAATAAAAGTAAAACTTTTTTTCTCCTGGCATCTGCAAGAACAAGTAGTAAAATCTCTATTTTATAGAATTGCTATACTATTGGCAGCTACATCCAGAAGCTGGCTCAGCAGCATTTCCTAATATTTGGCATGAATGAATAAGCAGTGGTAAAATCTACTCTAGAACAGGTGCCCTTCGCATATGGCACAAGGAAGCACAATCAGCATGCACTCACATAGTAAAAAGACATTGTAGAAATGCATCCTTTTCATTACCAGAAAATTCATATCAATGGATGGGAGGGGTATTTCATCCTGGTGTATCGAGATCTAATGAGACAAATCAGACTACACTTACTAAAAGACACCAATAAAAATCAACAATCCAAAAGAAGGGTACAAAAATGTTTGCATAGACTTATGCAGCCTTAAATTAGTGAAAGACTTAGGTTCAAGGTAAAAGTCAAGCCCCTCCAAGGGATTTATCTGTTTTTTACTTCTGTTGTGCCAAAAGCAACAACTTCTTTTTATTTTTCTAGTTACAAAGCCATATAAAGGCCTGTTAAATTACAAGACATTTTTTACTTCCTAATGGCACTATTCAATAATTAATGTACTGGAAAGCTGAGAAAAAATTTCAAAAAGTTGTAGAATTGTTAAAAAAAAAAAGGTAGAGAACCAACACTTGAAAAAATTAAAGCATCCAGTTTCTTCTTAAAGGGGTATTCTCATTTCACCAAATACATTTTATTGATTGAATTAAGCAAAGTTATACTATTTTCCAATATACTTTCTATATCAATTCCTCACGGTTTTCTAGATCTCTGCTTGCTGTCCTTCTATAGAAAACTTAGGGCTCATTCACATGGCCGTCTGCGGGGACATACATGCGGCTGCATGTACGTCTCCATAGACGGCAATAGCGGCGCGGCGCAGATACGGTGCCACACATGTGTGGCACCGGTCCGGCCTGCACACCGCAAAAAGATAGAGCATGCTCTATCTTTTGGCGTGTGTGCGGTTGTGCGCCGCTATTCTCTACGGAGGGAGGAGGGGTCACCTCCTCCTACTCTCCAGCACATGGCGGGCATACCGCGTGTGAATGGACCCTTAATTGTTTATTTACAGTGGCCAGAAATCTGACCATGGTCACACAGGTGCACGGCTCGTTATAACACACAACGCTGATTACACTCTGTGATATAACGAGCTGTGCACCTGTGGGCCATGGTCCACTGGAAGAAAACATAGAAACTTTCTATAGAAAGGTCAGCAAGCAGAGATCACCCTTCTAGTGCATTTGCATATGTGTTTACACCTTAGTGCATGCAGTCAGTTACGTGTATCACATGTTTTGCATTGTTTACTTGCAAAACGCATGGGGGCAGATTTATCAAGCTGTCTAAAAGTCAAAATATTTCTAGTTGCCCATGGAAAGCAATCACATCTCCCCTTTAAAATATTCATGAGCACTGGTAGAATGAAATGTGAGCTGTGAGTGGTTGCCAGGACAACTAGAAATATTCTAACTTTCAGACAGCTTGATAAATCTGCCCCATGGTGTTCATTCCCAATCATATTCATTTATATGTGAATGTAAATGCGATCAGGAGTAACTCCTCCCTGTTGCTTTTGAAGTACATTTCAAAATGCAATTTAAATGACGTGTGAATGCAGAGAGCAGTAGATCAGAAAATCAAAGGACCCAAATGAATAAGGATGGAGGAGAGAGAAACTCAAAAAACAGGTTTACAGGAGAACTCTGGGGAACATCAGAGGGACCAATAAGTGTCAGGGCACATTCACATGGCCGTCTACGGGGACAAATTTGCGGCCGATGGACGTCTCCATAGACGGCAATAGCGGCGCGGCGCAGATGCGGTGCCACACATGTGTGCCACCGATCCGGCCCGCACACCGCAAAAAGATAGAGCATGCTCTATCTTTTGGCGTGTGTGCGGCTGTGCGCCGCTATTCTCTATGGAGGGAGGAGGGGCCGCCTCCTCCTCCTCTCCAGCACACGGCGGTATGCTCGCACGGCGGGCATACCGCTGTGTGAATGTACCCTCAGGGAGAGAAGCAATAGATCCATACTTCCAGGGATGGGGGGTTGGTGTGGTTTCATTTCTATGTCATATAGGGGATATAATACAAGTTAGGGGCTCTCTGTGTGAAACTCAGACAGGAAGCAGATACACAACTCCCTAAACTCCTTCTCCTAAAGTGTGAGCAGAGACACTGTAAATACTTGTATGGGTCTGCTTCTGCTCACATGCCTTCTACTGCTGTGGTCTGGACTTATCTGCCTCCTCTTCTGGCTGCAGTCACATTGGTGTGTGGAGGAGGGGAAGCAGAGGGGCAGCTCCCTCAGCTGGGGTAGCATGTTCAACTGTCAGTGACAACTGTCTCTACAAGTTGCAGTGTCATCATTTCCTTACAATGTTATCTTATGGGCACTTTGGAGCAGTATTTGCCCCCCCATGAACCTGGACTCTGGACAACAGCCCAAAACACTCATATAGAAATGCGCCATTGATCCCCACTGCTCATTTAGCTAGTGTCTCTAGCTAGCCTCATGGGCCAGTTCAATGAACTACTTTTTGGCATGTACAGTACCATGGAATTAATGGTACTTTATAATTAAATATTAACAAAATAGTAATTCTCTATATATGCATGACCTAAGAGTATAATATCAAATTGTGCCACTTTTTCATTATTAGAGATATATATTTTTTAAAAGATATTGAGTAGCATTTACATTTTAACTTTGTTATTTATTGCAGGTTAGAGCTGATCATTACTTATATGTAAGCTCCAGTTACAAGAAGCATTGGAATAATTTTGATTTGTATTTCCCATTTGGCCTCTAGTCAGAACAGTTTCAAATGCATTATACTTACACATTGACAAATAAAAATGTATTGTAAAAGCTAAGAAGCTGATATTTCCCTTGTTCCTTGTAAATTTTGCCTCTGCATTTATTTCTCAACAAGTGTCTTTAGTTAAAGCTTTTTTTCTCTCATTTTCATTTTTTTATGCCTCTTCCTTCCTGTTTTAAGAATTCTCTATCAACAGGAATCCATATCAGTTTACATAAAGACAATAATAGTGCCATTATTTTTATCTTTGGTTACAAGTTAAATCTATCTATTCCATCTTTATTTCTAACTACGTACTTAACAGTTTTTTTATACCATGTTCTACAAATTAGGATTTTTATTGGTGACTATCTTCAATTAATGTCCATAAACTTTAATAGTGTCTCATTTGGCTCCTGTGCAAATCAAAATAATCAAATAATCCAAATGATAGAAGTAAGGCCCATGCACACAAATGTAAAGGGGCAACACGATTTGTGGGGGCATAACGCCCCCCATAGACGTCCATGGCACCAGATCATGGTGCGGAGGGCACATGCTGTCTAACCACACTTTAACCGCGCCAGGTGGCTGCATTGAAAAATATAGGATATATCCAATATTTTGCCACATTATAATGTAGCCGCTCATGTTTCAAAGGAGAGGGGAGAGGTGCACCCGGCTGTATGCTCCCCCGGGCTATAGCCTGGGTGAGCATACATTTGTTTGCATGAGGTCCAAGAGGAATTTTTCCTTTGTACAGTAAACCCTATTTAAAATATAATATCCTTCAGACTTTAAATTGACTAAAGCTAGCCATCAGCTAAACACATAAGTACACAAGGTGAGAAGTAGAGGAAATTAGCCTCTCACACAAATGTGTATTGCATCAGTGATTATGAGCCAGAACCAGATGTGGAGACTGCACAGAAATAAGGTATAAGGGGAGGATGCATCTGTTTACTGTTCACAACTTGCTCCTGGTTTTAGCTCATAATTGTGTGGATAACAGAACCTTGATGTCCCGGGAACATAAAGATATAGGGGGACATTTATCAATAATGTCTGAGGGCTAATTGCTATTAGCAACCAATCAACTTTTCCAACAGCAGTTTATAAAATGAAAGCTGAGCTCTGATTGGCAGCCAGGAGCAACTAGAGCAGTTTTGCTCTGAAATACTTTTGATAAATGAAGCCATATAAATGTGTTAGTCCAAACTATTCCATCTTGAGGGCAACCATTGATACTGTTGGGTGAGATTTAGCCATATGATCTTTTGAGTTAAGGACAGCTCCGGTTGCAATTTTTTTCTACCTGTTTATACTGAATATTTAATGGAAAATGTTTTAATATTTTTTGTATGATAAGTTTTAGCAATGTTTTCTATATTGTCAGATGAAGTCATGTTAGTTTGATCCAAAGGTGGTTTTATGAATATTTCTCTGTCTAATTCAGGGTTTTATGGTATGCTGTCTCCAAAATAGGTATACAAGATAGCTCATCTATGAATTGTTGAGTGAGACACTCCCATTCTCTTAAGTTTATCAATATTTGTGGTAGTGGCAGTGGTAGTGGCACTACCGTGGTAGTGTCAGTGAATTGTTCCAATCCCCAAAAGTTTCCACCCCAAATCAAAAAAGTATCATCTGTGTATCACCTTCACAGCACCAGGTCTGCACCAAGCCTGGGAAAAATTTTGAATGCTCCCAATTGGCCTTAAACAAATTGACATAGCTGGGTTTGAAACTGGTGCCCATGGCCCTTCTTTTTTGCAGAAAATCGTTATCAAATGAAGAATAATTTTAATGAATCTGTTATAGTCCAAAATAACTGTAATCTGTTAATGATCCAATTTTGTGGATTGATCCTTATGAAATCTAATGGTTTCTCTCGCCTGGTCATGATTGATTGAGGTGTATAAAAAAAACTGAGATCTAGGGATGCAATAATCCAATGCAGTGGCCAGTGGCTATTGTGTGAGATTTGTAAAACTTGAGTGATAATTTAGAGTATCCTTGACATAAATATGTAAATATTTGGCAATGTATTGGGTTAGGCTAGCTAGATGGTTGTTGACTATATCTCCTGGCATGGTATCTGCTCCATGGTCTGCACACTATGCTGACAAACACAGCTAATCTTCATGCCACAGATCACATTGATGTGCCATCTTGGAAGAGCAACTTCTGTGGATTGTAGACACCACCTCATAGTTTACATAGTTACATACATAGTTTATACAGTTGAAAAAAGACACAAGTCCATCACATTCAGCCTAGGAAGGAAAGGGAAAGGATGGGATATGGATTTAGGGGAAACAATTCTATATAACATAATCGTCAATGTTATTTATGTGTAGAAAGGCAACTTCTTGAAGCTCTCTGCTGCGCCGACTGTGACCAGGAAGGCTATTCCACAAAAAAGCCCTATCACCTCTGATGATTAAACCTTGTTTTATCCAGATGGAGACAGTGCCCCTGGTCTTTTGATTTGATGCCCTTCATACTCCTGGTCATACTCAAAAGTGACCAAAAAGGATGAGAGCGGAGAAATGGTCAATGGTCACCTCGTACAGAGCCACTAATTTCTACCTGTTGATGCACAATCATTGTTGATTCATAACGGGACATGTTTATTTCAAAGAAGTTTGACTGACTTGGAGTTACATTGTGTTGTTTAAGTGTTTTACTTTTTGAGAAGTATAGTATATGACAGTTTCCAATCACTGAAATGATGGTTTGACAACATAAGAGTATATACATCTTTTTATTATAAATAGACCCACAGTTGGACCTAGGTCTATTTTTAAATATTTCTTTACCATGCTACCATGTCCCAATCACTTCACTATGTACTTTAATAAAAACCCCTTTTACAATCACTGAACCTGCTTTAATGTCTTATTTAAAGAGAGTATGACTACAAGCTTACTGGAAGATCCATACCAGTCTTTACTTTCTGCTCTGTTTACTTGGTGAATATCCATTTTACCTCAAAAAAATTAAACAAAACAGACTACATAAATGGTAATACATTTAGCTAAAGATGTTACTCATTTCACGGGCATTAGTACTATTAGTATGCGATGCGCCTTTGAAAATAGTTTACATTAATTTACAGTTCCACTTCAGATATGCAAAACATCATCAGTGGAATGCTCTCCTTGAAAAACATTGAAAATAAATAGTTATGAGTAATATTCTCTGTTATAGACTATTTTAAGACTATTTTCAACTTTACAAGAAAAAAAGTTAATATACTTTGAAAGAGCAAGAAAACAGAGAAACTGTAATAGTGAGTAGTGTTGTAGTTATCAGCAATCCTAACAACGACTTGACTGATTGTGACATTCGTTAAGTTGTTACTGCATTTCAGTTAAGTTAATAACAGTCAATCAGTTCACGCTTGTATAGTAAGACTAAATAATAATTCCAAATATTTCTTTAGCTGTCACAGTTTACTAGCTCCAAGTAGCCAACAATGAATTCTATATTTGTCAGTACGGTTAACAAGCAAATAACTTAGAATACCAATACCTATGAGGTCCTACAGACCCAGTGGACCTATATCAGTCACATGGAGGTACACCATTGTCCCTACCTATTACAGTGTTGTTCTAGAGTTGTGCTTCATTGCATATTGAAATGAAGCATGTGAAAAGACACATGGGCCAACTGAAGAAAATAATCTAATCTTCCTCTGTAGTGTTTTGTTATAGTTATATATTCAGCTTACATTTAAATGTTTGGAATCAACTGTAAAAACCATTCTTATCAGAAATATCATAAAATAGTGAGTGAGAAATAAGAGAAAAGGTCTAAGAAATCCCATACACCTTTTTCTTTATTAGTGGTAGCTTGGAAGAGAAGCCAAGAAGAGAAGCTATGGTCAGCCAGACATTTCTATTATCCTTGTCCATGCTGGATAAATTGAGTATTCTGTGATAATGGGAGTCACTTAGCTAATAGATGCCTTTGTGCTATAATTAAGTCTTAAAGGGGTTGGCCGAGAGAATTAAAAAACCTATTGGTGGCAAGGAGAGGGCTGGTTAAAAAGAGCTGACCCTTCCCCTTTTTTCTTTTTGTTGTTCATACTACTGTTGATCTACGGGGGCCATGCACCTTATACGTTCCACTGCTGCTTGTGTCTAACAAATTATTGTTCAATTGGCCACATTCGGCCGTGTTTACACAATTTTTTGATACCTTATGCATTTTTCTGTGGTGTGAATTCAAACATATCCCCTTGACATACGGTTCCTAGTACCCTTGTTTTTAAATACATGTTTTTTCGTTATTTTTAAACCTGCACTTGTCCTTTGTGAATACATACCTGAACATGAAGTCCACCAATGCGGCTTTTGAAAATATAGATAATGTTACTAGACGAAACAAAGCTGCTACTATTTTTTCAATCAATCCGGGAATATGCAATACAGATCTATATTTTCTTATGCAAGAACTTGAAAACCAACTAATTGAACAACTTAAAATCTGGTGGGACTGCACTACCCTGCAATCGTATGTGGAACGAACAATGATCCCAAGAGGTCTAAGAATTAAAAAATTCCCCACTACGATTTACAATGAGGATTTCTCTAAGGAGTGGAACGAAAATCTATCAGACTGCTCGTTGAAATTAATGAATCTTATCATTAAAAATGAAAATATACGTTTGGAGCAAATGGATAATGAAATATTAAAAATACAAGAGTCTTTAAAAACACATATAGAAAAAGCTGAATTTAAAGAGCTTGATTTAAAACTTAAGAAAAATATATCAGAATTGGAGCATTTCATCACACAAAGCAAACAAACAAAATTTAATCGCGATTTGATGGATTACGAAAAAGATTGTGTTTATACCTGGCGTAGTGAAAGAAGACATGAGCGCTCCCTGCATTCGATTCTAAAGAAAAATAATAATACCAATAAAAATAATTAAAAAAACTAATCAAAAGAGCAAAGTTTCTTTCACCTCGTCTGAACAAGACTCCACTGACGCTGTCTCTGAAGACTCTGACAGTGACAGTGTAAGAGGTGCATGTGCCCCTGTCTCATACCAACAAAATACTAAATCCAAAAAATCAAAAAAAAACAACAGCAGCAAAAAAACTCCAAGAATCTGCAGAACTCCAAACCCCCACCAGAGGTAAACGCAGAAGGAGAGCGGGCCGCAAACACAAACGCAGAGCCAATTCAATACACGACAAGAGCGAATACGGCCAACAAGAAACAGAAGACCTAACAGTTATTAACCTATCTGCATGCCTCCTATCAGTAGATCAGATACAAGTTCTAAGGAAAGGACTAAACTTTGTGCCAACCATGGGTTTTGATCTTTATAAGACATTATTGGATGTTAATAAGTTTATACGTTTGCTCACCATTAAGAGACATTTTTTTACAGATGAATTTTCCAACCATGACCCTATGGAACATATATCGTGTGACAATTATAATGAATATGAAAATCTAAAATTTGCCGATCAATGTGCTCTCATGACGCTACGAGAATTAAGTGGTCACAAATCTACAAACAAAATACAGTTTACTGACATTTCTCCAACTAGAATCATGAATCCTAAGTTTTACCCTTTATCCTCTAGATCAACAGAAATGGATATGTTCCAAACTCTAGTTGAACGTGATTTAAAACATCAAGCGTTGAATGAATTGAGGGACAATCCCCATATCTGTATTAAAATAGCTGATAAGGGGGGGCTCCATAGCTGTAATCGACAGTGGTTTATACGAAAAACTCATTTATGACATGTTAAATGATAACACAGTTTATAAAAAATTAATGAGTGATCCCACAAATACAATTACTACCAAACTTAGAGAACTAATTTCATGGATATTTTCTCTGATAGAGAAGGTGATTTTTTAATACCTACTTCTCCCCTTTGCCCTATATTCCATGCTCTACCCAAGCTACATAAGCAGATTTTCCCCCCTCCCCTGCGTCCCATCATTGCAGGTATGGGTTCCCTAATGGAACGATTAAGTAGCTGGTTAGACTCCCATCTCCAACCTATTGTTAAGAAAATGCCAGGTTACATACAGGACACTAAAGAAGTCCTCAAAAGTATGACGCAAATACAATGGCATGACCAATATAGGTGGATTTCTTGTGATATTTCGGCTCTCTATACAAACATACCTCATGATATGGCTCTTGTTGCCCTTGAAAGCCATATGTATAGATTCACAGATTTTTCATACGAGCTGAAACAATTTATTTTGTCAGTCACACATTTTTTGCTGTCAAACAATTATTTCTCTTTTAATGGTGAATTTGGCTCATGTTTCTCACCATCATTAGCAAATATCTATGTTTCATGGTGGGAGGAGAGATACCTATACAGTGTGTCAAATCCCTTTAGGGACAGTATATTTTGGTACGGTAGGTATATCGATGACACCCTGCTCATTTGGCAGTTTTACCTACCAAATGGAGCACTATCGTATATCCTTTCTAGATATTGTCCTAGAGGGCCACAATATCACCAATACAGTGGACACCTCTTTATATCGCAAACCCACTTGTGGCAATTCTATTTTGCAAGCCACCAGCTGCCACCCTAAACATGTAGTTGAAAACCTACCTGTTGGAGAGTTCATACGTGCTCGCAGGAGTTGTAGTGATCAACAAGCATTTGAAAAAGAATGCCATATTATTTCAGATCGCCTAACTAGAAGAGGCTATACGAATACACTCATCCAAAAAGCTAAAAGTATAGCAGCAAGTAAGACTAGGAAACAACTGCTATTCAACTCTAGAACGAGCGGTAAAAAATCTGCTAATATTGTTTTTTTACAGCAGTACAGCAGTAATTTCCATCAGATAACTAATATTATTAAAAAATATTTACCAGTCTTAACGGCTGATGACAAAATAAATAAAATTCTACAACAAGGGTGCAAATTTATATCAAGAAGGGCATGCACTATTGGTAACATCGTATCTCCTTCACTATACCTTGCACATGATAAAAAGGAGAAAAATACTTGGCTAAATACAAAAGGCTCATTTAAGTGTGTCATGAATAGATGCAACAACTGTAAATATATGAAGAATGCAAAAAAGTTCTCTTCAGTCCAAAGCAGTAACACTAATAACATTTATTCTTTTATAAATTGCAACACACGTTATGTTATTTACCTTGTTACCTGCACCTCTTGTAACATACAATATGTTGGTAGTACCATTTGTCCTCTGAAAAAACGAATCAGTGAACATATCTCAGACGGTTCAAACTTTAATGACAAACATATCTCTAGTTTATCCAAACATTTTTTACAGATACATGGAGGTGATATGTCATCTTTTACAGTTATTGGCATTGAAAAGATAAGAACTTCGGTTAGAGGAGGAGATAGGGAACGGAAGCTTCGCAGTCGAGAGGCTTTCTGGATCCTTAACCTCACAACTAGAAGCCCTAACGGTTTAAACAATAGAACTGACCTAATGTACCTATACTAATATTGCATTATCTTTATAATTCCAACTATTCATGTTTTTTCTACTATTTGATAATATAAAGTTTTCCAGTCATACGCATGCGCAATGGTGATCCACTGATGCGTGAACGTTGAATAATTAATGGCATTGTTATCACCTGGTATGTATTTCCTCTTGTGCTTTTAAAAGTGTGTGTCTCACATGTATTGTTAGGACCATGACTAAGAATGTAATATAATCATTCGAAACGCGTAGGTCTTTTTGGGTCTCCGGACCGTATGTCTTTTTTTGTCTTTTTTATAAATGGATTAAATAAACTTCTACAGATTTTTTATCAGTCTACCTGAAATTTGGAGTGCTGGATTTGTTCATCTTTTGGATTCTTAAAAAGAAAATTATTTACTTCCGGTACGTTCACAGTTCCTCCCGGCATCACTCTGGTCCATGCTCCATGTAAACAAACAGGGCCACCAGCGCTCACTTCGGCTGGCTGGAAGTTGAGCATAGCATGGTTTTCATGACCCTTATTGTTTACAAGGAGCGCGGAACGGAGTGATGGCAGCACGGGACACCAGGAGGGACCGCGAAGGTAAGTAATCAATCTCCTCCCGGCCACCAATAGGTTTTTTTATGCTCTCGGACAACCCCTTTAATGAAAAGGCAGTAGGACAACTCATCTAACTTTAAAGTCTTTTTCTAAATGTTCCTTTTATTTTCCTCACTTTTATATTTATTTGATATATTTATAAAGCAATCACATGTATATAAAAGACAAGAATGTAGAGATGCATCATGTAGAGGGTAACTCAAAAACAGGAAATTCCTGCTGCTTGCTTGCTTGCTTGCTGCAGTTAGTATATCCCACAAAGAATTTTGGTCAGTATAAACTTTTATTATGTTGTAATTAGGCCCTTTCACAGCATAATAATATTTTATATTGTCAAAAATCCTCTATGGGATATTTAGTAGCAAACTACTTTATAGAGCATAGAACATAGGTCTGATTTTGCTGCACTAACATACTGCTCATTTTTGTAAGGGTACACAGGGACACAAAATAGGTTAATATTCCAAGCCACCAATCTGTTGTACAAAACAAGGAAAATAACAGTTTACTAATTTTCCTGAATAAAACAAGAAATGGAAATAATTCTACTCTTGTTAAATAGAAATTTTGAGCAGTAACGAATTGGGTTTATGCATTTTTCATGTAATTATGTCTATTTATACCGTGTTATAGCTCTGCAATTAGAAACACTTCCAACACCTTAACCATGGGTCAGAAAGAGTGAAAGTAACAAAAAATGAAATAATAAGATGTTTACTTGCAAAGAGCAAAATCTGGCAATTAAAGGGAGCATTTACATGAAACTCATTCCGGCACTGTCTATTGATAGCCAATTACTTGTGGCATACATTCAGAAAAGTAACAAGAATGAAGACAGACCAATGGAGCTTATTACACTAATATTATGTCTGTTCTATTTCATAGGGCTTTGAAGTGGTCTCTCATTCCCAGAAGAAGAATATTAAACCCTCTAAAGCATAATTGAAATTCAGCTTAATTTAATGGAACTGAATATTTACTGATAAAAATTGTAGTCAGACTATGATATATCAATGTCACTATTAAGGTTTGTATTTTCCCAATGGTGAAAATTCTGCATGAATTTGTAGTTCCTAAAACCATTCTACAGTCCTGCACAATTGTTCAGTTTGTTGTAGTATTGTTTTTGTGTTTTTTTTTAAATGTCACATGAGTTTAATCTACTGTATATATAAACAGCCAGTGACCATAGAAAGGCATCTATCATTTCAATTACAAAAATTGAGTGCTTTGTATAATGTATTTTTTTACTGTTCAAGAATCTTAATGTAAAATTACTATACTGGATGTTATCATCTTAATAATTTTTTAAACCCAATGAAAACTATTGAACCAGAATTTGTAGTTTCTAGATCACCCAAAATTGTCCAGGGAAGAGATATGACACACTCAACCACCAAAAACCGTAAAATCATAAGGATACAGATTATTGAAATGAATGATGGATGATCAAAGCCAGTTTGAAGAAGCTGTAATTTTGTCACCAGATTTTAACCAATTATGCTACTAGCCAACTGATGCTGCACAGACAAGTCCTCAATAAGTTCAAAAGGAAAAGATAAATATCCAGCACCAGTAAGGTACGTATTAAGGCATGCTCGCCTAATTCATGGTCTCTTTTGGCAGAACTTTGATATAAGTCATCGGGTATATGGAATCCAGCTAGATAACCATTAAACACTGGTCTTATAAGAGACATAGTGTAGACAGGACAAACCTAAAATGAAGGATCTGCTTTCTTTAATCACTGAGCAGAGATGGAAGCAAGCACATTGTATAGTCCTTTGATGACCCCAAATTCCATAGCCTGTATCTCCTGTTGCACAGTATGGTTGCTCCCTGGCACACCAGCATAGGTTATAGAGCAGAAATTTTTAGTGCAGAATTAATACCTTGCCCTAATCATCTTTCTTCTCCTTAATAACATGGGAAGTTTCAAAAGAGTGGGACACCAGTCTTGTGGTGGACTGTAGGAGCATCATACACTGATTCTGCAAGCAATGCATACAATGGAAGTCGTCAGAAGTAATGCAACGTCTACCTTAAGACGCTTAAAGGAAATCTACCATCAAAGTCAATGCATGACATACCAGGGACAATTACTAATAGATTCAGGCACTGTAGTATTCTTCTTATATTTGTTATCAATGACCTCATTCCTTCTAAAATCAACTTTTAAAATGATGCTAATGACTCAGAAAAGACGTGTTACAGAAACCCTCTGTGCTCTGGCTTTCCTTATACTGGTGCAGCACATCTCAATCTCTCAGTTCCTCTGCACTTCCTGTAATATTGGCAGCAGTGAGCACACAGTGGGAGGGGAGAATTGTTCCTCCAGAATATAACAACCAGTGAATCTGCAGCACTGAGGGGCTCTGATAACATGCCAAAAGCCTTTCAGGCTCATTAGTATAATTTTAAAAGTTTATGTTAGAAGGAAGGAGACCATGGATAACAAATAAAAAGTATTCAGACCCTTTTTTTTTTAATTAGTTTTTATTTTATACCACCATAAGTGCAACAAGTATAAAAAAGAGAACTGTACACTCCGAGTATCTTTATAGAACTGTAGTGAAAAAAAAAAGAATTAATACATTTTATGTTTAGCGTAAGCATACGCGAAGCTCTTTGTTTTACCCACTTATCCTTGCGTTTTGTCATATATTACTACTTCAAAAGCTTATCCTACCCTCACCACCCCTCTGCCGGGATTAAAACGAACAAAGCAAAAAAAAAAAGAAAGAAAAGGGAAAAGGAAAACCTATTGAAAACCTATTGACCTATTCTTTCTCCCCCATATCTTCTACCAAAGATCCATTTTATTCTGTTTGCCATAATAGACTTTTTTGAAGCTCTCAATTTTCATCCGTAGTGTTTCCCAATGTGCAAGGGTCGGGGAGTGGGGTTTCATCCAATTCCTTGGAATAAGCACTTTAACTATAAGTGACATTCTACAGATTCTACTTTTGGATTTTCGAGAGCCCCTTCTTGTAACCCGCCTGTAAGTCATTTAATAAAAGGGTCTCCATAGAGAAAGCTATTCTTAATCTTAGTGGGTCTCAATTTTTTTTATTCACCTCTTTCCAGAGAGTGTTATTTCTCGGATATGCCCAGCTAAGGTGTAGAATATCTGCGTTCAAATTACCTCAGCGTGGGCATTCGGATTCCTCATATATCCCCATTTTTTGAGACGCACTGGAGTATAGTATATCCTGTGGATGAAATTAAATTGAATCAGCCTGTGATTCGTGTTTAGTGAACATAAAACCGTGTTTCGATAAACCCCCTTCCATTGGTCTTGTGTAAAGTGAATGCCATCCAACTCCCACTGTAAAACATCCTTCAATAGTGTATCCTTTGTATTTTCTCTAAGTAAAATTTTATATATCCTTTAAATCGACATTTTCCCCTTCCAATTGAGAAAAAAACCAATCTATCAACGTTCCTCTCTGAATAGTAAAACAACTTTTATCAAGTGATTTATTAAAAGCATCCCAAATTTGTAAATAGTGAAAAAAAGTGCTTCTACCCACCCCAAATAGTGTTACCAATTCTTTGTAAGTCATTAATATACTATCTTTGAATATATGACATAATGGGGTAACCTCCAGTGCACCCGTCCCTACCCCCTACCTCCTAAGGTGTTTCCAGCATACATTAATTAGTCTACAAACCGGGAAGTTATTTGCCAGTCTCCCCGTCAATTGGCCCGATTCACAAACTTCAAGAAAGGACATGTTTCCCCTGATATTCCTAGTGATCTGTGTAAATGCCCGTTTTACACCACTTTGACAGAAAGCACACTTTAGCTGCCAAAAAGTACAGTCTAAACTTAGGTATCATTAATCCACCCTCTGATTGTGTCCTGTACAAATAGTTGATCTTCATTCGCACATGCTTTCTCCCCCATATAAGTTCATTGCAGAGCCGCTCAATCAACCTAAAAATTTTCTCTTCCACCCATATCGGAGATGCTAAAAGCACATATAGTAGCTGCGGTAACACCACCATCTTTAGTAGCCCTAGTCTATCAGCTCTACTCAAGGGCAACTTCACCCATACAGAGATTTTAGATCTTATTTTTGCGATCATTAGCAAGATATTCAACTCAACATAGCGTTTAGGATCAACAGCGATCCGTATCCCCAAATAATCAAACGCTGAGTGAGGTTCCAGACCCCTTTAAATTGTTGTTTCATTGCAGCCACGATCGAGGGGGGCCTGTGTGGTAACGATGCTGGGAGCTAGCTGTCACCTTGAGCTCACTTTCCCTGCCTGTCTGGGAGCGATGCGTTGCATTAGCGCCGTTAGGCATTGCTCCCAGTTCCAGAGAGTGACAGCTCGCAGTGTGGGAGCACATATATGTCCAACATAGAAAGTGTCAGGCATGCTCTGCTTGTGGGGCAAGATGGTGGGAGCCCCGCCTATAATCCAGCCCTGCAACAGACCAGAGAATATTATTCTCATAGTCTGGGAGTCCTTCATGTAAGTTGAGGCTCCGCTGGCTATAAAGCCCTGACTGGTGGAGGGCTGCAGTGATATATGTATATAGGGTTTAGCATTTATACCATATCATGTCATTAGGCTTTCTGAAAAAGTCATGCTTAATGGGGCTTCCCTGCGCCGTCCCTGCGGGCTAAGGCCCTCCCTGCAGCAGATAAACCGCCCTGAGAAGCTATCAGGAACCTAACGGTCCCAACAAGAGAGACCCTACAAGGTGACGGGGCAGGCTTACTTTGTTTAACAGCTGCTGGATTTTGGAGAGGACAGATAACAGGAATTCGGATATAGACCAGTGTTCACACTGGTGCACAGAAAACCAATACAAGTCTGAATCTGCTGCCACCAGCACTGAATGGCTCAGTCGTGCTTCAGTCAAACCTCAGCTGCAGACACAACAAGTTCAAACACAAACCCAGCTTTCCCAAGGAAATATTATAAAGGGAGCTGTTAATCACAGGCAGCCCTGGGTGTGGTTTCCAGCACAGAAAGCTGAAACCTGATCTCATTCAGAGTTCTGACACTATGGGGCACATTTACTTACCCGGTCCAGTCGCGATCCAGCGGCGGGTTCTCCGGCGCTGATTCGGGTGCTGCCGGGATTCACTAAGGTCCGTGCGCCGATATTCACCAGGTGTCGCTGCTGCGCCGAGGTCCGCTGGAGTTCACCTGCTTTTTTCTGGTGTATGTGAGTGCTTGATCTTGCGACACAAATGGCTTTTTAAATTCTGCAGTTTTTCCGAATCCTTCGGGTTGTCCGGTGGCCACGCCCCCCGATTTCTGTCGCGCGAAAGTCGGCGCGATTGCGCCAAAAATCGATCGCGTGCGCCACAATCCCGTGAAATACAGCGCAAAGCGGAAATATTCGGGAAAAACCCAACGGATTCGCGGCTGCGGACCCTTAGTAAATGTGCCCCTATGTCATTGTCCATTATTTCTGTCAGTGACTACTACAAACTACCTTTTTTTTTTCATTTTTCTGTCGCTATGGCTGTTAAATAGCACAATTTTGAGTGTCATATGCCCTACTGATCAACTTTTATTAACCTGTCTGTACAATTTACTTGGAACCTGAATAAAAAAAAAACATTTTTCTTTTGGTCAATACACCTATAGCAATGTCACATTAGTAGTTTTTCAATAACATTTATTTGCATTACATTGTTACATAAATTCTTGCAATGTCATAACTTTTACATTTTTTTGTCAATGTAGCTATGCGAGGGCTTACTTTCTGCATAAAGACCTGTAGATTTTATTTGTACACGCTTGAGGTTCATAAAGTTTTTTAATTGCATTTCATACAATTTTTTGTGTGATTGATGATTAAAAAATGTAAATTTGGGCATTGCTTTTCCTTAATTTTTGTCGTGTGGGATAAATACTATTATAGTTTTTAGCCTAAGTTGGTACAGGTGGCAAAGTACAAAATACATGCATTTTTGTGTGTTGGTGTTTTTTTCCTAATATTCATCTTTGCACCAATTTTTTACTTTTATTTACATTTTTTATATTACTTGTTCCAACAAAGGGACACTGAGATTGCCTAGTATAATGCAAATGGCCAAATTGAAAGTCAACACAGGAAGTCCAGGGTTCTTCAGTTGACCTAGGGATGCCTCAAGATGTCATCGGCACCCGTGATCACAGCTGCATTGTGCTGATGGGAGCTCACTCCCTCTGCACCCGCTTAAACAAAACTATCCATGACTGACTGAAGCCTTTAAGGTGTTAAACACCTGGGTGTTAGTGCTGGACTGAGATAACATAGCCTGACAGCAGCAGCAACTGATTGTGTGTTCTGCAATGTCCTTCTGCAGAAAGGAGTTGCATCAGAAAAAGTACCCTTAAAGGGGTTATCCGGGTTTAAATTTTTTTTTATGGCCGGGCTGGGGAGGGCTATTTAAACATAATAAACATGTACTTACCTCCTCCGGTGCTGTCGATGTCCCGCGCCGCAGCCCGTCTTCTCCGTGCGCCGGTTTCAGTACAAGGGCGCACAGGGAGCTTCCGGCCAGCCGGATGCTCCCATGCGCACCATCTCCCAGCGCTTACAACGCTGAGAGATAGGGTCGGATGGGAGGAGCCGTCCACAACGCCGACCGGAAGCTCCCTGTGCGCGGCTTCCGTGCCCGTTTGTTTACAGGGGCACGGATCGAAGTGACCGCGGCGCGGGACATCGGCGGCGCCGGAGGAGGTAAGTCCATGTTTATTATGTTTAACTATCCCTCCCCAGCCCGGCCATAAAAAAATTTTTAAACCCGGATAACCCCTTTAATGGCCCCCATAAAAACCTGATACCATGGTGTGAAAAAAAAATACACTGTAGAGTATTAACATCAATACTACAAAACCAGTATCTAATCAGAGAGTAAGCAGAGAGTTGGGTAGAATTCATGATACCAGCTAAATATACCTACTGCACTGAAACCAACCTGCTGCCAAACATAGTCTGAATTCTGGGTTATTGCAGTAGTGAAAGCCCATCAAGAGTACACGCTTTGTACGTGACAGCACCAGCCCCTCCTAGCATTAAATCCTAGGAACGTCTGAGTTCTGAAAACGCAGAATTAATCTTCTGGGAATTCTGATGAATTGTATACGGTGGAAAGTGACAACAGAGGCACAAAATAATGTAGTAACCAAGTCTATTGTTGGGATTCCCATCTTTGAATCCTTCATCCAGCTAAAGCCTGATGAGACTTATCACATCATAGTCAGTGCTATGAATGTGGGTGCCCAAGTGAATGTGGGTGGCATCAAATCTATTAACATTCACAATACAGGTTCACTTTTTTTACCTTAATGAAGAAACCACTTATCTTCTCCTGTCTATTTATGATTTACCATTTCCTGTGAAGAAGAGGAAAGTCTGGAGGATTTACTTTATCGCTGAAACAAATTATCAAAGTGTATTGCTTTCTCAACAAATCTTATTCCCTTTAAGGGGAAACATTAATGGGAGGTAGAGGTTGATGAAAATGTAGAATACCCGGTTGCCGTGTCCTATGAAGATATAAACAGTAGTGCTGTACTCAAAACTAACAATTGTTTCTGGTGTCTTCAACATTATCTTACTAACGTGGAGGCTACATGGGCGTGGAGTAGCCTCTCCAGACTGTGGGAGTGAAAGGATGCTCCACGCCCCTAAAGTTTAGATCAGTTTAGGCTATATAAAAGTATTAGAAAAACAGAGTTTATGGAATAGGACCTTAGGGGGAACCTAGCATTGTATGTAGATTTCCCTTAATACTGAGGTGGGTAGGAAGCAGCCAGGTGCTACTAACCAAATAGCCTTAACTAACTGATCACCAACAAATATGACGGCATCAAGAAAAGCAAACATTATGACATATTTCTTAAACATTTATGTATGTTAACAGTTTCCAAGGAGGAAAGACAAAACAATATTTTAGAGATAATTTCTTTAAATAATTTTATTCACAGGTGGGAAAAATTCCAAACAGTTTACAGTCTTTCACGCTAATTCAGCATGCAATGCTCAATATAATTGAACACAAATCTGAATCTCTACCTGAGTTACCATGGTAAATATTCAACCTCATAACAGAAAAAACAAGTCAACGGTATGTCAATGGTGCCTGGAAAGGTTACCAGAAGAAACTATTTTCTTAACAGATTACGGCAGCATTCCTGAAGTTTGTAAAGCTGTATTGATACAAACCACAAGACACCTAGAACAAATGGGGGGAGGGGGGGGTGAGAGGGGCAAAAATATAAGGGGAAGATGAGAGACCTAAATTGTGAGGGGTAGACGAGGGGGAAATGAAAGGCCACAATATGGGGGGGGGGGGAGATTAAAGGGGCCACAATATGAGGAGGAGATGAAAGGGGCCAGAATAGGAGGTGTCATAATATGAGGCGATGGGAGTCCCTAATATGAGGAGTAGATGAGGGGCCATAATAGGAGGAGATGAGAGGGGCAACAATATAAGGGGAAGATAAGATTCCACAATATGAGGGGGGAAGATGAGAGGGGTCAAAATATGAGAGGAAAATGAGAGGACACAATATGAGGGGAGAATGAAAGGTCACAATGTGAGGGGGAGATTAAAGGGTCCACAATATGAGAAGATGAGAGTCCAGAATATGAGGGGTGGATGAGGGGCCACAATATGAGAAGAAGATGAGAGGGGCCACAATATGAGAAGTAGATGAAAGAGGCCACAATGTGAGGGGGAAATGAAAGGCCACAATATGAGGAGGAGATGAGAGGTCACAATATGAAGAGAAGATAAGAGGGGTGACAATATAAGGGAAAGATGAGAGGCCACAATATGAGGGTTAGATGATAGGGAACACAATATGAGAAGTAGATGAGATGGGCCATAATATGAGGGGGAAATAAGAGGACACAATATGAGGGGGGATGAGAGGACACAACATCAGGAGGAGATTAGGGGCCACAATATGAGGGGGAGATGAGAGGGTCCAACTTGTCTCTATCAGTCCTATCAGTCCTGCAACATTTCAGTTGCCCCTAGACAGGACCCTGTAACTTCTCACTCAGGGCATCTTGGATGAAATTGTGCAGATGAGATTATAGTCTCTCTCTGCTGTGTGTCTGTAGCCACACCCCCTGCATGGAGCTCATGCTGCTGCACACTGAGAAACAGACACTTCCTGCATGGAGCTCAGAGACATTCACATCCTGCCAGGAGATGCCAGGAGGTGAGCACAAAGAGAGGCTGCAAACTACAAGCTACAAGGAGATAAGTGAACCCAGGTACATATGTGTGAGATGTAGCAGAGCTCACAGTGTAAAAGTCTGCAGCCTCTGTCTAATCTCATGCATTTCTGATCTGTCTCTGTCCGGACTAGGCCCTGCATATCGCCCCCACTCCCTTGGGCGTGCGCGTGGCGGTACTTCAAGATTTAATACCCAGCGCACAGGCGCTGGCCACTTCTGGGTCTGCATTTCATTGGGCGGCTCCCATCATTCCTCGCCGGATCCTCAAGCAATTTCTCTGAAGAGAAAGCCCTCCTGTGTATTCCAAGCGTTCCTGTATGTCTCCAGCATTTCTGTGTGTTCCCATGTATCCTGCGTTCCAGTTCCTCCTCCCGGGAGCAGGGCCGGCGCCACAGAGATGCACGGGTACATCCGAGATCAGCGATATGGATTGCGGGGGTGCCTGTGACAGTGGTGATATAACCAAGGGATGATATTTTTTATAATAGTTAGACAGTTTAGCAAATAAATGATTCTGAAGAAGTGTAGACTATACATTCCTGACATGTCGTATATGAGTGGAGAGAAGATCAACCAAATAAACACAACACATTGACCAAGAAGATCCTGGAAGATATTTTTAATAAATTGTTGGAAAACAACAGAGGCATTACCCAACCCAAACAGCATTATCAAATATTCAAAATGCCTGGCGAGGATCAATTTTAGAGAACAAACTGGCACCCACTATCTGATTGAAAAAGTTTGGGAAAGAGTATTGGTTCTTTACAGTAATGTTATTGAGTTCACCATAGTTAATACAAGGTCTGAAGCCACCGTCTTTCTTACTGGCATGAAGAACCCAGCTCTGGGTTGATGAATTTGTAATTGAGAAAATAACACAACACATTACCAGTATTGAAGAAAAAATTGCAGAAACCTAGAGGGTCAAACTGATGAGAGATGAGTTTGATTATGAGAACCAACAAGTGTATGAATGGGGCCGTTGGGAGAGACCACCACAAACCCCTCGCTCTATTCTGAGGAAACCACACAAGAAATATCATCAAGACAAGACACAAAAAGTAGGTTCTCTCTCCTACGTTTAATACTCATCAGAATATTTGACACAAGATTCTGAGGCAAAACAGGGAGAGAGTACATCCAGGACTGTATCTTACTATAAGAAGAAGAGGAATAAGAAGCCGCCAAAAAACGTAGAGGGGGCGCAAACACCGAAGGAGCAAATGGCATTCCCTCTTGGACACAAGAAGCAAGAAACCGAAATAGGCGATTTAGATGTGATCAATCTGTCTAACCATGTTCTTTCTCCTGACCAGGTTAAACTCTGATCATTGGGACTTAATTTTGTTCCTGACAAGGACTTTGATGTGTATACCACCATATGTGACATCAACAAATTCATCAGGGATTTAACTGTTAAACGCCATTTCTTTTCCGATGAGGATTCCAATTTCGGTTCTAAAAGTCACCAAGTAAGTGCAAATGAATTTATATCTCTAGATTTTAGAGACCAATTCACATTATTAAATCTAATGTCTTTAGAGGATAATAATTTGTCCCAGAGGGTGAAAAATCCTAGGATTTATCCTATTAGTTATCGAGCCGATTGTATGGACCTGTTTCAGGAGAGGATGGAGCGTGATTTAAAAATATTAAAGGACTCTATTACCCGCAATGAATGCAGGGCACACAATCTTCCTCCTCCCCTTAAACAGGCATTAAAGGAGGTTATGAGTTGGCAGGACGTAATAATAAAGATATCCGATAAGGGGGTTCAGTTGTCTTGATGGACAAATTAATGTACAAAGATCAAATTATGTTGTTACTCAATGACCCGTGTACTTACAGAAAACTTCGGGAAAACCCAACCAAGTGTTTCAACAACAAATGATTGAAACTCCTGGAAGATGGTGTCAGTTTAGGTGCACTTACCAAAAGCCAGACTGAGCAGATTTTTGTCAAGGATCCAGTGGTGCCTAAAATTCATGCTCTTCCCAAGACCCACAAAGGGGTGACACCACCCCCCAATGCGTCCAATTGTCTCTGGCATTGGATCACTTGGCGAGAATCTCTGCAGTTGGCTCAATTGGATATTACAACCTTTGGTAAGACGGGTTCCGGGTTTCCTACAGGATTCCCGTGATGTTCTACAAGCATTAGACAAAATCATCTGGAGTGATAACTTTCACTGGCTTAGCTGTGATGTGGTATCACTATATACCTCCATCCCTCACAGTACAGCCCTTAGAGCACTCCAGTTTCATTTGGACAAGTATACCAACTATACACCTGAGTTCAAGGAGTTTGTTATCATGACATGCCAATTTTTGATTACACATAATTTTTTTATGTTTGACAACATTTATTATTTACAGATTAAGGGGGTTAGTATGGGGGCAAAATTTTCCCCATCGTTAGCAAATCTTACCATGTCGTGGTGGGAGGAACTCACGATCTACTCCCCCGACAACCCCTTCCTTGACTGCATCGAGTGGTATAGCAGGTACATAGACGATATTTTGATCGTCTGGAGGGGCGATGTGCCTGCCATACCACTCTTTGTTGAATGATAATACCTTTCATTTGAAATTCACACATGTCACTCATCCAAGTGAGATTTCTTTTCTGGATTTATTTTTATCGGGCATTAGCGGGGACAACATCACCACCAGAACATACCGTAAACCCACGGCCGGTAACACTATCTTACATGCCAAACATCCATCACACAAGATACAGGCCATTCCGGTGGGGGAGCTGACGAGGGTGAGGAGAAACTGGAGTAAAATCACTACATTTTGTACGGAGGCTTCAGAAACATGCAACAGGCTGAGGAGCAGGGGGTATCCAAAGTGGACACTAGAGAGAGCCAATAATAGAGCCGTCAATAGGAATAGACACAGTCTCATCTATCCACAACAACCCCATAATTCAAACCATAGCTATACTCTAAGAGCCCGAATTCCACTCTTACTCCTACACTGGTTTTGCAGTTTAGCCCACAGTTTAAGGCTGTTTCAAACATTGTTCATCAACACTTACCTTTATTCAAAATGGACCCCACACTTGAAAAGATTCTTGACAATGGTTGTAGGATCGTCTCTAGAAGGGGCCAAAGCCTTGGTAATATGCTGTCTTCTTCTTTATTTACCACACAATCCGGCTCTACCTGCCTATCCACTCAGGGTTTTTTTTTTAGATGTGGTGCCTCCCGTTGTCTCACATGCAAGTTTGTAGACAACAAAAGGAAGTATTTCTTCTCCAGTGATGGTGCGAAGAAATTCCCTATTAAGAAGCTCTTAAATTGCAATTCTGACAATGTTGTTTATATCATACACTGCTCTTTATGTAATTTAATGTATGTTGGACATAGTACCCGCAGGTTTAAAGTTAGATTCTTAGAACATCTGCATGACATTCTGAATCCTACGGGCTGCAATTTATCTGGGGCATCACAACATTTTGTCAGACTACACAAAGAAGACACTCGCTCACTGAGTACATATGCCATAGAAAAAGTCCACAAAAATGCCAGAGGTGGCAACATTGGAGCCCGCCTAGCTAATAGAGAGGCGTATTGGATTTTTTCCTTGGGCGCCTCTTCCCCACAAGGGTTGAATATCAAAAGGGAGCTAATGTACCATTATTAATTTGTGTCTTTTCAAACCATGATGACAGTTCGTCTGGTTTTGCAAATACATTTCATATCTCTGTAATGTTGTTATGAAGTTCCGTTTTTCTTTTATCTGAGTCATATGTTGTAATTGGTTTTAATTCTTGTCATATTTGTAATTTTGCTTTGATTTATCCTAGATACCTACCTTGGATTGTGGGGGAGTCGTCTCGGCTGCGCCGCATGGATCCCCTTCGATGCTGCTCAGGCCCCATCGCTCCTCTGTAGTTTTCGTTGCGGGTCTCCACTGCGGTGCCGACGGGATTCCTCCTTGTACAGGTCCCCCCCTTGTGACACTTTCCTGCTGGCATATTACCCGTGCGACTAGGTCTTCAGCATTATTTACCTGGCTACCAGTTGCTACGCAACTTCGGTAACGCTATCAAACACTGCGGCGGGGTAGGATGTAATTGTCGGACAGCTTGCAAAAGCTGTCCGACGTATTCATTAGGGGGCGGGGTTGGGGCGTGGCTAGGGGCGGTGACTGCCGGCCTATGGAGCACCTCGGGCCGCCCCCTCATGAATACATTGGACAGCTTTGCAAGCTGTCCGATGATTACACTGTACCCCACCGCAGTGTTTGATAGTGTTACCGGAGGTTTCCGGTAACGCTATCACTATAACACTGCGGCGTTTGAGCAAGCACTAGGAGCTGCTTACTTTAGTAAGCAGCTCCTAGTGCCGAAAATTTAGGTGACAGGTCCTCTTTAAGTTTATTTTAATTGTGGATTGCTGTACCTTGTTCTTATACTTATACCTATATGTCCTAGTACGATTTTTCAATGCTTATGGGCGGTACCGGAAGTGCCAGTGTGTGTTAGGGGGGGAGGTACTAGCGATTGCACTGTGTTATAAATGTAGACTCATGTCATTATATGTTAGCCATGACTAAAGACAGGTTGCCTGTCCGAAACGCGTAGGAATTTTAACTTTCTGTCTGAGTGGACTTTTTATCCTATGATGAATTATTAAATAAAGAAATCTTCAGTGTTTGGAGCTTGGCTGGACCGTGCACTTCTTTTTCTACTGTTGATGAATTTGTCCCTTCTATAAACTTGAATGTATTCCTGCATACCCTTACATTTCATAAGGGCATATATTGAAAAACCTACGCTTGGGATATTTAGAGCCAGCTAAGACATCAATCCAGCAGTTGTAAGGCCTATGTGGGACGAACCTTTGTCAAAAACATCAGCAAAATCAGAAGCGTTATCTGGCAGAAAGAGGAACAATGAGAAGAACATTTTTGACCCTATTTAGTCAATTCACCAGAGGACCACTCAAAAACTGGGTTATACAGTGCTAGCCATGATAGTCCTAGAATGACAACAGCAGACAATGTAGTGAGCAAAAAAAAAACTCCTCCAACTCAGTGGTAATGGATTACAACCTGAAAAGAAATCTAAAGAATTTTAAAACAATTCTAACCCTCTTTTGAAGGTGAAGGCTCCAGTTACCAGGAATAGTATTGCTTCTTCAGTATTTACCAACTTTTAATGTTGGAGCACAAATATGATATATCAGCTATGACTGGGCTTTTACTATAGATCAGTGGTGGTGAACCTATGGCACGGGTGCCAGAGGTGGCACTCAAAGCCATATTTGTGGGCAATCAGACAATCACTTCAGGACAGAATTCACCATATAGGACCAAATCCTGCAGTCCGAGAGATAATGTTTTAAAGCGACATTTCATTGGCTGTTTGTAACTGCGGGAAAAGTGAGAGGCTGTTGGCAGAACTGCAATGTCTTTGGAGGTCCCCCTGCTGGACTCAACATTCTCATTCTACAGAGAGACCCCAGAGAGAAACTACAATGAGAGTCTGCATTTGCCCTTCTTTCAACTGTATTGGTGGCCTCAGGGTTTGATCCGATTAAAAATTGAGGAAGAACAGGTAGCAATAAGTTATACCTTGAAATGCCATGTTGGCACTTCACAGTAAATAAGTGGATTTTAGTTGTAGCTTGGGCACCTGGTCTGTAAAAGGTTCGCTATCACTGCTATAGATGGTTATAGTCTTTTTAGAAACTATCATGTAAATAAAAAAGGGGGAGGGGTTTGTTTATATGTGAAATCTTGCCTCAAGCCCGTCCTGCGAGATGACATTGGCGATGCAAATGAAAATGTAGTGTCCCTATGGGTGGAGATAAAGGGAGGGAAAAAGAATAATAAAATATTACTAGGGGTTTGTTATAAGGCTCCAAATATAAAGGAGGCAGCAGAGGAAATGCTGATAAGTGAAATGGATGTGGCTTCAAAGCATGGTGAAGTACTTATCATGCGGGACTTCAATTACCCAGATATTGACTGGGGGACAGAAACCTGAAAGTCCTTCAAAGGCAGCAGGTTTTTGCAGACAATTACCTGTCGCAACTAACCCTTGAGCCAACAAGAAGTGAGGGACTGCTGGACCTTATCCTTACCAACAGACCTGACAGGGTATCAAAACTGCAGGTTAGAGGGAACCTGGGTAATAGTGATCATAATTGATTTTGTATTATTCATGGTCTACATGAATAAGCTCTTACAAGCAAAACGCATAAGTCATTCCTTCTGAGGTTGATCAACTTAGATTTGTGTACTTTGCCGTGAAATACGTTTTTAATGGAACACAATAAAGCAAGAATTTTTTGGATTTCAATCTCCTGAAGCCCGGGCATTTCTGGAGTCCGTGGGGCTCTTTCCTTTTTTTTTTTTTTTTTATTATACAAAGATACACATATATTTACAAATATAAACCACATGAACAAACATATAACAATATACCATTTCTGAGGCTGCAGTCTGGGAGGGGCCACCTTTTAATCACATGGTTTGAATAGCTATTTTCCAATCGGGCTAGATATCCCCCTTCTATTACATCAAATGGGCTAACCACTTTGGGGGCCTTACAGAATGGGTTGAGCACTTTAGGGAGTCTTATAAGATGGACTGAGCACGTGGGGCTTTTTCCTTGAGCCGAGTGCAGGAGGCTAATCGATTGGAAGGTGAGCTGAATGGTGAATGTTACGTTTTCTTTGAGTTTAAATGTATATATGATTCATTGATGTGATATTTTTTTATACCATTGCAAGGAAAGATACAACAAGGAATCCCCTTGTTTATTTAAATTTGGGCATATTTTATATTTTACATATTTTATATACTCTCACCTATTGGATAATCTAGTCAGTACATTTCATGAGTATAAATATACATTAGTGGGAAAGAGTTACATGCAAGTCACTTATGGTATAGTAAAGCTACAACGGAGGAAATAAATTGTTATCTATTTATTTATTTGTGTATTGTTTTATCCATTTCAGTGTAGGGGGTTTATGCATTAAATATTATTACAAACATATCTTTATTTGTGCCAGTGTTCTATTTTCAAAACGATGTAAGCCTATTTCTGATCACAGTTCTGATCTGTTTTATTTAGGTGGAATATTCTTATGACCATCTGCTTTGTGTGCCATTTTTCATATTTATCATCATTATTTTTAATATTTGAAGATTCCCTGAGGACTGGTTATATTTCACAGGACAGGTGCATAGCAAATATGGTACCAATATACAAAAAAAGGTCAAAAAGCGATTCTGGAAACTCCAGACCTGTCAGTCTAACTTCTGTTGTGTGCTGGGTTGTAACCTTATAACCCAACATCAGCATGGGTTTATGAACGATCGGTACTGTCAGACTAATGTGATTGGCTTCTATGAGGAAGTGAGTTGCAGATCTGGGGGACATTGTGGATGTTGTATATCTGGACATTTCAAAGGCATTTGACACAGTGCCCCATAAAAGGTTGGTACATATAAAATGAGACTGCTGGGACTAGGGGAAAAACTGTATTTGGGTAAGTAATTGGCTTAGTGATAGAAAACAGAGGGTCGTCATTAATGGCACATTCTCAGATTAGGTTGACGTTACTAGTGGAGTGCCACAAGGGTCCATATTGGGGCCACTTCTTTTTAATATTTTTTATTAACCTGTGGGTTTACACAGTCACGTTTCAATATTTGCAGATGATACTAAGCTGTGTAAAGTAGAGAAATAGTTGTTGAGGTTTAATGTAGATAAATGTAAAGTTATGCACTTGTGCCATGGAAACAAAAAGTATAATTATGTTCTAAACAATCAATTTCTTGGAAAAACTGGAGCTGAAAAGGACTTGGGAGTATTGGAGGATGGTAAACAGGCGGCTGCTGCTAAAGCAAATAAAATTATGGGATGTATCGAGAGGAATAGATTGTCATGATAAGGATATAGTTTTGCCCTTATACAAATCACTGTTCAGACCACACATGGAATATTGTGTACGGTTTTGGGCACCAGTGTATAAAAAGGACATAGTAGAACTGGAACGGGTGCAGAGGAGAGCTAACACGATTATTAGGGAAATAGGGGGACTAGAATACACTGACAGATTACAAAATTTGGGATTACTCAGTTTAGAAAAAAGACGGCTGAGGGGAAACCTCATTACAATGTACAAATACCTGAACGGCAGTACAAGGATCTCTCCAAAGATTTTTTTATACCTAGGCCTGTGACCAGGACAAGGGGGCATCCTCTACGCCTACAGGAGAGGCGATTCTACCATCAACATAGACAAAGGTTCTTTACTGTAAGAGCATTGAGACTATGGAACTCTCTGCCGCAGGAGGTTGTTATGGCCGACTCTATGTACATGTTCAAGAGAGGCCTGGATGCATTTCTGGAGAGCAAAAATATCACAGGTTGTAGGCAAAAAAGGTTGGATTTGATGGATTTTTTTTATCTTTTTCCAGCCTTATATACTAACATACTATATTATGATTGCTCTTGCATAAAACTATTAAGTGACCCTCTCCATAGCTTGTCTTATCAGGTTCGTCCTACAACAATCCAAAAGCTAAAATATACTGGGGTCTTAGGTGTAAATATGGCTTGTAACTATCCCTAAAAGGGAAAAAAGCATTCTACCTCAACTGAAGAAATCAGGCAACCTGACTTTAAGTTCTGACACAGACTGACTGCTCATCTGAACTATTTAATTGCCTATTGCCTCCAATGTTACAAATAACAGAAACAGCCCTGCCTACTTTCCTCTGTGTATCCTATTGATACAGGACAATCACAAAGACAGTCCCTCCCTATGCCTCAATACAAACAGAGAAATGCAATAAGGGGTAGTAAACAATCTGAGTCACAACTGACATATAAGGAACAGAATCACTAACACTTAGCCCCACATTATTTGAATTTGTTGAGTCTTGTATGAGGATTTTTTTCTTTTCATTTGTAAATAAGGGATTTTGTTTTAGTTAAATGTTGTGTAAATACATAAGTTAGAAATCATTATAACATTATAATAAATGCTTTAGTTTATATGAAATTGCAATCAGAAATATCTAGATTTTATTATCCACTTAAGGTTCATAAAATTTCAGCTAGCTTGCTGATTCCACCAATAATATTGAGCATTGACTCCATTCCATTTCATCAGTCATCTTCAGACAAATAATTGTGCAGATTTATTCAGCTACAATGTGATATAAAGGACATGACTTTCCGAACAAAAATTGCTCTTTGAACAATTTAAGGTAATTAATTTATATACTTTTGTATTTGGCAGCTGAGGCTCTTCAGAATAGATCTCTACACCACTAAATGACTTTTGCAGTTTTTTTTTTTACTTCTTTTGCACCTATCACTGCATTAGCTCCTGAATGTAAATTTCAGCTCTTCGGGCCGGCACTGGCTGAGCAGAAATTTCCTGATTCCTCTGTGTTAATGTGACAATTTGCTTTTAGCACAATTTAGCTTCTGAACATTGTACTGGAATCAGAATATGGATGTAAGATTGCTAATAACACACTCAGCTCTGCAATCACACCTATCCAATCAAACTCATACTCAGCACTTCTATGCCTCCCCTTGGATCAATTCAAGACACTTAGCTTGTTTGCAGAGTTGGTCTTCTATTCGTGCTGCTAGAGAGGAATGGCCTCTCGCATCTAGTGATCTGTCCAAACAGGAAGACATGTATGATTATAAACAAACAGTGGCACCAACAGCGGTGACAGCAAGAGCGCTGGGAGAAGGGAAGTATGCTTATTTATTTTTATACTCTTCCCAGGTCACCTGTTTATGTTTTAATAAACTCAGACAAACCCTTTAAGAATGTTGTCTTAATGAGAATACCCCATTAATAGGATTATTGGTTTCAACAGTTTTGTAATACAATAATAAGGCTGATAATCTCATTGTGCCACTCTGAAGACATCCTAAGAGATCTATGAAGGAAGCTGTTCACGTAACTCATGGAAGTCCTAAATCTTTCCAAAAGCCATTTTTGCAGTTGGTTCCTGCAAGTTTAAAGGAAACCTGCCGGCTACACTGCGCGACTACTTCACGCCCCAGTAGCTTCCTTGATCCTCCTGCCCAGATATCTTCAGCGCGCAGCTATGAGGAGCTGCCCACCCTTGACCGTGAAGCTGGCGTTAATGTCGGGAAGGGGTTAATAACAGAGAAACTGAGGTAATATAGCCATTTTAGTCAATGCAAATCATCATTACAGAGTGTGAGTTTCGCCCATATTTTAATCCAGCCCAAGTCTCAAGTATTTCAAATCCTGCTCTCTATTTAATACTTTACGGACTCCTACTTCAATATCCGCAATATCATCAATGGGAAGTAATTTGGATTTATTTCAATTAATTTCCAAACCTGACAGTTCCAAACTCTTTATATCACTTCCTTCTTGCCCATGGCGTGTGTCCGCTCCAGTCAGCTGCTGTCCGTACGTTGTGTCACTATCCACTATGCATGCATCCGACTCAGCTGAGAAGACTCCAGCTCTGCAATACTATGGAGATTATTTAGAGTACAGTATTGTTAATTAGAGTGGAGACACTTTTCTAGATGTATCTGATATAGCTAGACAGGTTTTGGAGCATCTTGCCCATTCTCAATAGCATATGTTATTGAGAAAGGGGCAAGATGCTCTGAAACGCATCTAGCTATATCAGATACATGCAGCAAAGGGGCATAAGCTTTTAACCCCTTACTGACAAGTGACGTAATAGTACGTCACATGTCGGGTCCCGGTACATGGAGAGGGCTCGCGGGCCGAGTCCTCTCCATAGCCGGTAAGTCTTTGCTGCATATTGCAGCAAAGGCTTACCGGTAACACCCGCGATCGGTGCCGTTACGAAGACCCGAAGCTACTTCGGGTTAACCCATTCATTACAATGTGCTGTCAGCACATTGTAATGTATGAGTAGTAAAATCCCCATATACTGCCATACTGTAGTATGGCAGTATATGATAGGATCGTACAGACACCCTAGGGTTAAAGTACCCTAGGGAGTCTGAAAAATAGTAAAAATAAAAAAAATTATAATAAAAAAAATTATAATAAAAAAACCTAAAAATTCAAATCACCCCCCTTTCCCTAGAATTGATATAAATATAAATAAACAGTAAAAATCATAAACACATTAGGTATTGCCGCGTCCGAAAATGCCCGATCTATCAAAATATGATAACGGTTTTTCACTGCGTTTAACCCCTTAACGGAAAATCGCACCCAAAGTCGAAAATGGCACTTTTTTGCCATTTAAAAAAAAATTAAAAATTCTATAAAAAGTGATCAAAAGGTCGTACAGTCCTAAAAATTATAACAATGTAAACGTCATCAAAATCCGCAAAAAACTACACCACCCACAGCTCCGTACACCAAAGTATGAAAAAGTTATTAGCGCCAGAAGATGGCAAAATCCCCCCAAAAATTTTGTACAGGAGGTTTTAATTTTTTTAAATGTATGAAAACATTATAAAACCTATACAAATTTGGTATCCCCGTAATCGTACCGACCCAAAGAATAAAGTAGACATGTCATTTGGAGCGCACAGTGAAATCCGTAAAATCCAAGCCCACAAGAATACGGCACAAATGCGTTTTTTTTACCAATTTCACTGCATTTGGAATTTTTTTCCCGCTTCCCGGTACACGACATGGAATATTAAATATGACCATTTTGAAGTGTAATTTGTTACGCAGAAAATAAGCCATCCACAGCTCTCTACATGGAAAAATAAAAAAGTTACAGATTTTTGAATGTGGGGAGTGAAAAATGAAAACGCAAAATCGAAAAAGGGCCGCGGCGGGAAAGGGTTAAGAAAGTTTTATTTAAAGGAAGCCCAACACCAATTTGATGAAATTGCATTATTTTCTGGCTTTTTTCTTACCACTTTGGGTTAAAGATGATTACTGGAAGTGATGTCCTTCTGTTCAGTTGTTGACAATCTTGGAATTGTCAGTTTCTGAGGGTCCAGACCTCCTTGACCAGCTTCATTCCTGGTGCTGATGACTATTACAAGTAACTTACATTTACATAATTGTGTCAGAGGCCATTTTTGTTGTTTTCATTAATATCATTTAGAGAAATGTATGGCCTTTAGTCACCGTTTGTTGCAACGTTTATGGGTGGAATGATGGCAACAAAGTTGTGATTTGAATTTTTTTTATTTTCCATTTTATTGTTCGTGGTATGGGGTATCACAAATTTTGAACACAAGATACCTGTTAATGACTTTTTTAATAATGTGGGTTTTTTTTGCTGCAATATTGTGATATTGTGATGCTGTATTGTGATATCTGGTAGATGAGAGGTGTGGGAGGTTTATGACTCAAGTTGCCAGCACAGCCTATACTAGCTATAACATTACATTCTTGGAAAATTATTTTTATGCCTTTGTAATGCACCTAAGAGAAGGTATATAACCAAATGTTGACATGTTTTCATTGATACAGTAGATGAAGAGTTTTTTTTTTTTAAATGCAGTTTCATACACTCAACCAAGTATTTACAAGCGCCCAATTCTGTTTTTCACAAGTAAATGACATATAAATCTGAACCAAAAGTGAACTTATACAGACAATGACAAGCCAGCCAACACTGCAGGTGAAATACATTTGTTTTATTTCTTGCCTAAGTTTGTACATATACATATGTCATATACACACTTTGTTTCTTTATATCCTTCATTAATTTGGATGATTTACGTTACATAAAAATTTGTTTTGATGCTGTAAATTGTTGTATTTCAGTCTTGTAAAGCAACAATATCCCAACCTATAAAAACACAAAGTAACATTTACACAATAGAGAAATGTACTATATCACAGCTTCTATAAATATAAGGGGAATCATTAGTTAATGTACAATAAATTGGAAAGAAAAGGGGATTGAAATAATGTACATCTAGAATTGAAGTAAAACCAATGTAAACATTATAAATGACAGGATGCCTGTATAGCTATCCTAATGCCTAGTATTATTTCATGGTTTAAAAAGTGCTCCTTCTAGCTTTTCTGCACTCCTGTCATGTCCACCCTTAACTAGAATTCGATATTGTAACACAGAATTCAAGCTTATATTTTCACGTCTCACAAGGCCAGTCAAAGCAATCTGCCACCACAAAACTGTCAACAGTGATGTATTGAAAGAGGTGTGAGAATTACTTTCTACTGCTACCTTCAATCTAGTACAATTTTTTATTAGAACTGCAATTATACACAGAAGCTCATTGTGTGAAACTACTTGAAGGGAAGATGGATGCGGATCTTCAAAGGAAACTTGTTTTGCTTCCACAATCCTCTTATTTATAATTAAATATACACAGCATTTTATAACTTATAGGGAATCAAAGCAAAGTCTACAGTAAACATAATCAACAGAAACATGATTTACAATTTAGCAGAATTTATGACAGTGACAATAATAAATACATCCCTCCTTCATTCATATCTATTCTACATAGGGGTATCATGGCTATTAGTTTTATTCTACTTATTTGGACCTCTGGATAAACTCATAAGTCAGCTCATTCCTGGCAAGGTATATTTATACCATATTATAATTTTCATATAAAGTCAATCTGCTTCATTTTATATGATTATTGTAAAGTACTTGGTTCACAAAATTACTTAACTTTTTAAGGAAAGAAATCCTTGTTACCAGAAAACTGTAGTGACTTATCTTATGCCAGATGGATACATGCAGATGAACTGTCATTAGGCTGCATGTAATGATCAAACACCCGGCTTAATCATAGTCATAGAAACCTACCGCAAGACCAGGACTGTGCGGAGATAGCAGAACAGATGGTCAAGCAAGATTTGGACAATATGTAGAGAGCACCATCAAACACACTCACAAAGATGTATCTGTGGATTCTATTTATCACTCAATAATAGGGATTTTCAATCTGATAACTTCCTCCTTTACATACTACAGCTTTTAATCACTGTTCTCTCATAAACCCTAGATAAGTGATTTAAAAAGATGTTTATTCTTCTACTACATATATCCAACTACACTGGTCCATGATGATAATATAATGTGTCAGATCCACTAAAAGTGGTTACATGAGGATATCATGTAGATAGTCAAATTGATATGCATAGAGCAGCATAGCACTGGCGTGAGATACAAAGAAGAGAAGATCCTCGGATGTTAGTATGCCACAATCCAAGATGCAGCCTGGAGCTGGTGTGAATAATTTGACATTTTTTGTAAATCCCTCTACAACCCCTAAACTTTAACAAAAAAGGGGGAATGCAGCATCAACTAGAAAACATTTGGTAACTTAACAAAAAGTGTCATTTTCTAAGCCATGGCTTAGATTCCATGATACATTTCTCTTGAAATGTTTCATGGAATCTATGCATTGACTCAAACGTATGAAAACGGCCCCATTCATACATGGGCAACACAGGCTTCTATTGAATGGCTGTATTGCCCATTGTATCATATCATTTCTGAGACATAAAAAAATATAAAGCATATAGAGCCAAAAATATAAAGTATGTACTTGCGGCCCCATTCATTTTAATGGGCAATACGGCCATTCAATAGATGGCCGTATTGCCCATTAAAATGAATGGGGCCGCAAGTACATACTTTATATTTTTGGCTCTATATGCTTTATATTTTTTTATGTCTCAGAAATACCATCATACCATACTGTTTTTGAGACGTAAAAACATATAGAGCATGTCCTATTTTCTCATGCATTTCCGTTCCATATGCTCCATAGACGTCGGTGGGAATGTACAAAATATGAGTTGCATACGTGCTGCGTACGGCTGTGCACCGTATGCTGCCATATTTACGTGCAGTATCCAGAACCAGTGGGAGGCGCACTCTGTCAGACAGCCAATAGTCAGCCACTGTATTTTTTATAAATATGGTATGGATACAGTGCCATACACGCACATACATATGAAAAACATCTCCTATATACGGATACATTGGAATTCTTACAGCACGGAAATACAGGAGTGGAAAAATCACACGTTTGTGTGAATGCAACCTGTCAGTTACAAGAACAACTATTTAACAAATGTTCTTGACGAATAATTACAATGGGAAAGTCAGGACCTGACAAAATGTAGTAAAAGATGTAATGTAAAGCTTACTATGGCCTTATTCTGAATACTACAATTTCACATCAGAATTCTCATAGCGTTTTTAAATTGAAAATGCTCATTTCCATCATTTTGATTTACAGTTAACCGTTCACTTGAAGCTCACTTGTTTGTAAGGAAATAGACTGCTGTTCTCTAGTGTCACAAGAAAAATATAATGTTTATCCAGTTTAAAGATTTAGAAGTGTGAATTTACTAAATGGACCTGTCTGCAAAGTGTGATAACAACACAAGTGTCAAGCTGCAAATGGACAAAAACACGTTGTCTGCATACATAGGTGATAGTTTACATTTAACCAAGTCCTGTCTGTCATCCAGACTATTAGTGTATGGCCCCCTAAAGAGCCAACAGAATGTGCACCACTAATCTGTACTAGAAATGAAAAGGTATCAAGAGAAAGAAAGCAGTTTTAATGTGAATGCAGGATGACATATTTCATTTATTAGGGGATTTGTAAAGAGCAGAGTGACAATATGAAATATTAATATGCAGCTGAGAATCACCAGTTCAGCAGCAGACCCGCAGAGAGACTACTCTGCGTTTACGGGTAACTTAAATGATACTTGAGATTGTACTGCTGTGCAGCTCCGATAGGCCTGAGCATCTTTCTGTACTGCCCAAAGGTAATCCTGCTCACATAGCTGCTGCAGAGACACCACCATAGGGGCTCAGAATATTCCCCAACACATCAGGTACCAATTTAATAATAATTTTTGTAAGGATGTGATTGTACCGTTGTTTGTGAAAAAATAAAATAAAAAAGTAATTATACAGGATTAAATCAGCACCTCTGGTTATATGGAGATATGGTGAGCAGGAATAGTAAATGCTATGTTGGATTTCAAGAACCCACTACATTGTAAGTATATTAGTAAAGCGCACCATTGTCACAACAAGGTAGAATTGAAATATAGAAATAATAGTAAACAGCCCTCACAAATACTGATTTGTTACTTTTATTCCTAAAAACTAAGGGAATCTTGAAGTTTTAAAGTCACTCTGGGTTACTAGTATCTGTAACTCTTACTATTATTCAGGATAAAGCTTTGGGGCACTTGATATATATGTGAAAAGAACATCAAAACCAATTTTGCTTTATATATAGCAAAAACTAAGCCTAAGTACCTTAGGAGTGAGCGCCTGCTGGCAGCGGCAGCTCTAATCTCCTGAAATGTGACATGTGCTGAACCCTCCCAGGCCTGCGCACTGGCTAGATATAATCAACAGTCTAAGACTATTACATTTAGTGTGGACTTTTGTGTCATTGTCTTGCAGAAAACTGAAGTAAATCAAGAACAAGGTGTGCAGAAGCCTCCCAATTGGGAACAACTGCCACAGCAGTCACAAAGTATGTAAGGCCTGAAAGTCACATTTGTAAAAAGTTCCATTAATTCTAGTTAATGCCAAGCAGACAGGATTGAATACTTACTAAAGATACTCTGGGAATGGCAAAGGAAGTCTGTATATCATATTGTACTTTTTCTACATGCTGTTTTATGCTAATAAGGTTTACAAAACCACCAGCAAGTCACAGATAAAATACAAAAACTGGTATCTTATGTGGAGCTAAACTAGATATATGTATATAAAGTACATATGGGGATATTTATATTGTATATATTAGAATATAGTGATGGATCCTGGGATGTTAATGTAAAACCAAGGAGAGATCCATTTTAAAATGAGTCTTTGCATAGCTATTCAAGATAATAAAGTCCTGGAACGATGTTCTCATAGATTTCCTGGGTAATTACTGGACACCACAGTAACACGACTACCGTATTCCCAGATTAGAGAATCATAAGGGTTATTATAAGATTACAATAAAATAGTAAAATGGGTCTAGGATTGGCTTGTAGACTTAATGCTGCTACATTGAGGGGTTCAATATAAACCTAAACATAGACAGTTACATGGGTATTTAATAACATTTTTTTTTCCAGCTTTGTAACCTGCTACATATTTTTAAATAGTGAGATACCCTGAAGCTTACAGGAATGATGCAGACGTAGCAATTAATACAGTAACCAGAATTGAGCACCATGTTAGCGATGCATACAGGACATAAGCTATTATAAGCATAAGTGCACCTATCACTTGTATTGCACTAAACAAATGGTGTACAGGACTGTAGCACTCTACCTCAATTGGGTAGGGTGCCAGAAGTTAATGCATCTATATATTAGAGAATACAGTATCACATCTATTTCCCTTATCAATCTGATTTCATGAAAGACTGCTGCAGGGAAGTCAGTGACCCAGTGACTGCCTTTTGGATGCTATCCACAGAGAGTGTCCCCCACTGATCACATTCTGTCTATGAACAGAGCAACAGGTCCATTGTGGTACAGCCCCCATTGATGAAAAACATGTTGCAAACAGAATGTTTACAGCCACAAGCTCCAACTGCATTGTCCAAAATTCACACTGTTTTGAAGGCAACCCTCTTATTTGCCTAGAATATTGTGTTGTATAAAGTGCTGTACCGTATATGGCAGTCTCTGCTGTTACCTAGCCTGATTGATGTTAATCTCTTACAAGTAGAAACAAAAATACTCACATCCAATGTTAGATTTGCGTGAATGAACGAAAATAACATTAAACTGGGCAATATTACTGTACTTTGTTTCTGTTAAGATGCTCACAATAGCACATAACAAGTATGAAGACCTCTATTGTTCAATGACAAATAAAGCAAAGGGCCTGTTGGCATGGAACATGCCTCCCGATGAAACCATATGGATTGGGAAAGCTGGTGAATGGCAATGGTCTGTCTACATGAGATGGCTCTTTGGCTGACATAGTTTATGGGTACAGAGAGCTTCAGTGAATTTCCCCTTACTGCTGGGAATGAAAGGATCATGATATATGGAGCACATCATAAGCTATAGACAAAGTAAAAAAAACCAAGCAATACAATGGTCTTCTTATAAATACAAACACTATCACTTGTCTAGTTTAAGAAAATCTTTCTACATATACACATGCATTGCCTCCACCTGTAGCATATACTCCTAACCACCAATGTGGCTATGCCTTCATGCTTAGCAGATTTGTCTCTGTAAAGTACCAAGATATAATTAAATATAGATTTTAATAAATAAAGACAGCTTTATACAAACTCTTAATGGCATAATAACATGTTATCGTGAGCTCTTAAAAGGTGAACAAAAATGTTCCCAGCTAAGGTCAGGGAATATCCATAACAGATGTACTTTGGTCTATTACAGAGGGCTTTTCATCAACTCCAAATCTTGACATCCTTTAATAGGTGTCCCTTCACTGATTATTGCGCCCTTTTTTCGCTATTCCCCAGCAATTATCATCCCAAGTAGGTGAAAGGTTCTCTTTACGGTTTATTATATTCTGATCACCAAAATATGTAATTTGACCACAATCTGTTTATAAACTCTGTCCATATATATCCAAAGCCATAGATGCCAATCGGAGTGTTACTGTGTACCGCATTCCCCATGTACATTACAAAGGCTCCCTCAGTACTATGTGGGAGCTGAGCAAACAGCATAATCTTGCTCTTTTTATGCATTTCAAATTATATTAAAAAATAAAAATTAACTTACAACTATATAAAAATTAAATGAAAGACTACAATACTAGATGACCACCAGGAAGCAGAAATATTAGAAAATAATAATAGCAAAAGCAAAATGGCTCTTTGTAAACCAGCAATTTATAAACCTCAATGTAAAACTATTGAGGAATTGTACCTTTTAAAACAAAATAATAATTCCCTCACACACTTAAACACCATATATACATTTTATACATATCACATCTACAGCACAGAGCCCATCAGTCCTTTCTCTCATGAGTAAAATATGAACGTGTGCCAACCTCACGTACCTTGAGATAATGCCAAGTAGACCAACAGAAGACAACACCAAGAAATAAAAGTAATCATAGTGCTTGTGTAGCAAACTTATTCAGTCTAGTGAGGCTAACCCTTTGCATAGACTCTTGCGTTATGGCTGGTCATCATATATTGGGCACTTTTGAAAAACCACAGAATAGTAAAATGAAAGCTGCCAATATATAGAAAAGCATCAATGTATTTTGCTGTGTATTGAAAATTTCAAGGATCGTCCAAAATCGTATTTTTTTTTTTCTAGAAAGAGCACCACAGTTGCTATAATTGCCAGCAAATGGTTCTGAAATTACATCGCTTATGGATAGGATGATCATTTTTGTTTTGGAGGACAACCCCTCTAAGGTCTTATAGAAGACCTGTACAGCTATGGCAATGGTGGGAGGGTACATTTACTGTGCTACAACACTACATTACATTCAAAAGCCTTAAAAGGTTTCTATATATACAGAAGCCCTCTCTATTCATGAATTTTCTGCTTCAAAAGATGCCCATTGTTTTGTACAATGTAGGTCCCATTCACACCACCGTATTGGGGCCTGTGATCTGGACGAACAATTTGTGGCCAGATCACAGCCCTAATAGAGGTCTCAGGCACCCAGTCTGCACAAGTGTCTCACCGCACTGTGGCAGAGCCGGGCGTCCACACCACAGAATATAGGACTTGCTAGACTTGTGGCTCGGCTTACAATAAAGAGGGGAGAGGTGAGGAACACTTACTCCTCCTGCAAACGACCGTGTGTTATGCCCTTGATCTGGTCCAGGCAAACACAAGGTCGAGTAAAGAGGCCTTAAAAAAAAATTTCTTGGACATTTCTCCCTGGAATTTGGTCAGCAAAGAATGGGTATTTACAAGATGTATAGCTGAAGAATCTGTATATCTGTATAACTATAACTAAATGCATGGCTCTTAACCTTGACAGATTGCGTAGTTGTGGTTTAGGTAGCAAAACTAATGCAATATGCACAAATTAAAAAATATATAACATTGCATATTAGATACAGCCAAGGTTCAATATACTTGTTTCATTCTCTTGGATGCAAGAAGCAAAATGTGTACTACAGCTCTGAGATTCAGGTCTACAATGCCCTGAGTCCACTGTAAATGTCTTCTGAACTGCTGAGCAAGGAAAGGTTGTTTCATTAATCAAACTGGCTTTAGAATACAGAGAAATTTCTATCTTAAACTGTTACATTGGTAACACAGAATCATTTCACAAATAGACTCATCTGGCCACTGTAGTAAAATTTGCGAAACAGTTTTTGGAGAGAAGATTTACATTGAGAGAACCCAAAACTAAATCTATTTTCATAGACTTCCATTAGAAAGCATTGTCCCTCTACATGCCTATAAACTTAAGCAATCAGGTACTAAAGCTGTATGCACCTGAGAGAGGTCAAATAAATCATTAGCGTATTCAGTTGTCCAGCTTATTCATGAGTAGGAGGCACGGCCACAACCTCTAGTGCTTGACTGTATAATGATTTGACACTCCTGTTGCTGGCGCCCCCTGCAGCCTTTGTGTGTGTGACACAGATACAACTGCTCCATGATGCAGCCATGTGTATAGCAGAACATGTCAGATACTTGTGTAGCTGATGTCTATGTCTCACACATGTGTATAGCAGAACATTTCCGGTACATGTGTAGCTGATGTCTGTTTCACACATGTGTATAGGAGGACACAGCATGTCAGCAGGTAAAGGACAGACACTAGCAATGCTTTACTATACATCACACACAGACATAAGCAGGGGGAGGAGAGGGGAGAGGTAACAGGGGTGACATCAAAGCCTCTGATCATGTGACCAGCCTCATTTACAAAATAAAGAAAAGATGATTTTACAATGATTGATGTATGAATTGACTAGATAAGAGCTGGGATGGAATCCTTGTGAGCTCTCAGACAGGTACTAGTGACAGGACTAGTGACAGAGACCTGATGACAGGTGTCCCTTAAGCTAAAAGCTTATTTGATGTTAATTAGTTCAAACCAATAGCAACTAATTAAGCATTAGCTTTGGCCAGCCTATGAAACAAGCTGAAGAAAGCAAATACCCAATGCTGTGTCCACTGTAGCCTGGGTAATAGTGTATTCTCGAACGCTTCATAGTTGTTATGTAAGCACCTAATACATATAGTACCTACTTGTTCAGTCAGGTTGGACATGCAGGCATAAAATGGTAAAGATGGGGAAGATGGGCAAAATTATTGTTTTCTTGGGAGATAAAAAAATCTACCATTTCTTGTAAGTTCTTTTGTTCATTTTATCCCTGCTCTTTCAATGCTCAAGAATGGACTCCTAGGAATAGAATAAGCAGGGATCTTAATAATTAAACTCTGTTATGCTCAATCCTTTACTATAATACTACATATCAATCTGTTCACCATCTCCTGCACTGTAACCTCATGCCCATTGAAGAGTTGAAATGTCCTCTTTAAAGCCCATTAAAAAATATTTGCACATAATTCCTCATTTAGAAATAGTGTCTTACATTTGAAATGCACGCCGAATCTTGTTGACAACATAACGTCAAATAAAAAATAAAATGTGTTTTTTGTTTGGGTGACATACCTAATACAAGTCAACTCATAGTGATTAATCACAAAGCTTGGCCTTTCATCTATTATCCCGTTGGGTAATTTCTGTCTATATGTATTTTAGTTGGTTTGTGATTTGTCAGTAATTATACCCTTCTGCTCATTTTGAATGAACTATAAAGTTCAGAGATAGTGGAAAAAAAATATAATAAGTGACTGGAAATTATAGCTTCCTTTCAAAGCTGCACGAGCTATACAGTGCATCTATTACAGACTGCAATGAGCAGGAGAGCTGATGAAACACACATCAGTAAGGTACTGGAATTAGCAGCAGAAATGTTCCATTATTCCCATGACAAGACCTGCTATCTATACTAATAGGGAGATGTGCTACTATTTACCCCTAGTGGGACAAGCATATCTAGAGATATCCTTAGCATTTCGGGCTTCGTCAACCACTGAGATGAAAGCTGTAGGTACATTCATAAATTGATTTGCTTTGAATAAGGCGAAGCCGACATGATATATATATATTGTACAGATTGAAAACTTAATGTGCAATTTCCAGCCAGTCCAGCATCAAACTGCTCAGACTAAAAATGTATATCTTAATAAAATGGTCCATACTACTAAAGCTAAAATGTGTAATTATATTGTATACCCAAAGAACCTGGAGTGGCCTGTACTGCCTATCCACTAACAATTGAATGTCCTGTGCATTCCAAAAAATGTATCTCTGCATAATTGGTGTCATAATAAATTAATAAAAGAAATGTAGTAAACCAACCAGTCTGTATACCTTCTGCAAAACTGGGATGACAGGTGTATAATGTGGACTCTGGTAACCCCTATGATGAAAGGTGCATTCTTAGCTATACCTTTCAGTGCTGGAGTTAACCGGCAGCTCATGAGTTGTCATAAGCCAAAATACCACACTGCAGATTGGGAACAAAGACATCTACAATATAGTGAGCAGTCAACAGCAAAAAAGGAATGTGCAAGAGAAAATGCTATCAAGCTCCAGTCAGTCACAGACTTGTTTTGTTGTTTGAATGAACCACAGATAGTAACAATTGTGACAGACAAAATATTTTGCTGCTCTTGCTGACTGACTCCAGCTTTTATTCATCATATGCCTCTTAGGTAACCTTCTGCTTGATGCTGGGTGTCTCTGGCCGGTAATCCTTCCTCTCCGAAATGTTGCGCTTGACCTTGGCACTGGCTGGTGAGGAATCTTGAGTGAGTGAGGGGCTGGAATGAGATTTTTTGAGACCAGAATTATCATTTTCCCCGTTGGCCAGTATCTCTTTGCCACCATCTTTCAGCAGCTGTACATAAACATCATACCGTGTTTTCTGCAGGAAAAAAAAAATTAAAGACATTAATTGCAAAGACTAGTTCTCATTCCAGGAACATTTTTCTACATAATAAGCTTTATAGAAACCCAACCAATCAGCACAGTTTTCATATTCTGCTCCAACCCTTTTCCATGTCAAACATCACAGGTGGTACAGTTGGGCTACAAATTTTTTTTTGAAGTCCTGACCATAGTCAAACAGTCCTACCAGATGTCATTTGTATATGTGTAGGATTTTAAGCTTTCATCATTTCATTATTGTCTCACAGATTTAAAGCGAACATTATCTTGTTGATCCATTCATCAATCGTGGTAAAATCATCCTTTCTTTTTTATAGAAGTTAACTTTGGCACCGAAGTGAGGAAGCTGGGCCAGATGGATTCTTCTCTGTTACCCCTCCCATATTCTTCCCATTGCTCATTGCTTTGCATACAGTAAAGTAAAACATTTAACTGGGATATATATTGCTTTGGCTGTTGTCTGTGAGACACACAGATATGTCAGAAGCTACACATGTACCAGTCCTCCCTTCCACTATTTACAGCCAAGCTGCATGCTGTAATCTACCTTCAGCACACATCTCCTTCAATGGTGGCAGCTGAAACAGTTCTGTGAGAAGGAGGAGGACAGAGCTGAGGGTCTCTCAACGCCACGAACTAGAGATCACAGTGCACAGCAGCTCATGTCAGATCATCAGGGCTGACAATGAAGCACTGGGAGGCGTGATTGAATAAGCTGGACGCAGCTTCAAGGAAGATGCTGATTGTTTAAGTTAACATGCATGAAGAGGGACAATTGCATGAGTTGGGGACATTGCTTGCGAAAAGAAGTTTGTCACAGGTTACCTTTAAGCCAGTTAAAACCAAGCCCTGAACAAAACAGGGATAATATATATGTTATGGTGGAACAGAATCTGAACCCACTATTATGTAGCAGCTCTTCCCACCAGGTAATTTTAAGGAACCTTTTGTATACTGAAGAATACTATGGCTTTGATCAGTGTATACTTAGTGGATTTGGATGCATATTTTCCAAAGGATGTCAGATTTTTTGTTGTTGCTTTCGAGACGCTCTTTATTTTCAAAGGGATTTTTCGTGTGGCCACCTTGCAACGACTTCCCTTTGAAACTAACAACAGACTAATTGTAGCTTAAAAATCAGCTCAAAAAACGTATAAACAGTGTTTATAAGTATGCAAACTAATGTTTTTGGTTGATATTGTTCTCATTTTAAATTTTATAAGTTTGGCAGAAGTAACAGTTTGATAAATTTCAACTGAATTTCACACTTCGTATTGTATGCTAGATTCATAATGGTAACCAAAAAAATATATATATTTTTGAGAACTTTGGAAGCACAGCTTTCATTTACCAAGGGCACCATGAACAATAAAGACTCATTGGGGCTTATTTACTAAGGGTCCCGCAGGCACAGTTCCGTCAGGTTTTCCGCCTTTTGGGGGATCGCTGGGACAGGTATTCAGTAGGTGATTGTGTCGCATGGGATCACATTGTGTCACAAATGTGCCGGCTTTCATGCAACACTAATCGGGGGGGGGGAGACGGACAGATTCTGACAAACCGCGGTATTTAACATTTAAATTGTGTCGCAAGACAAGCACTTACATACACCGGGAAGAAGAAAGTGAAATCCGGCGGATCTGAGCGGGGAAGCAACACATGTAGGAAATCGGGCGCGCAATCTTAGTAAATTGCGGCAGCTGTGCATTCTCGTCGGGGAACACACCTTGGGGATCGCGCAGGGACTGCTAAGTAAATCTGCCCCATTATCTAGAAGCCAGTTACCTTTCCCTCTAGTATGTACAGTATTATCATCAAGTTCAGTTCTATATTTTTACATATTTTATGATATTTCTCACTACCATACAATCTCTATCCTAATATTATTCCTATGTGCACAATATGTACTTTATCTCATAGAGAGCAATGGATTTGTACACTACAGTACGCTCTGATGACCTTTCAAAATAAACCAGAGATACATAAACAACAGCACAATGGGAGTCTAAACATCTTAGTCTATAAAAGTTTTAGCCACTCGATGGTTGTAAAGTTCATACAAAATAAAGTCTTCATCTTTGTGCTATATAGTAGCTCTCATATCATACAGATCTATGGTTACATGTTGAGACTTTCTATGAATACAGGGCAAATTACACAGTATGAATAAAATTGAATTCCCCTTGAACATATTTATTACATCATTAATTCTAAGGCAAGAACCTTGTATCAATATAAAAAATTCCAGTATCTGAAACTCCTATCATCCAGTAAGATATTATGCTACATAGTGACATTATTTGGGAACTGAATGCTTCAATTTTACTTTGATAATATAATTGTCCCCGTATAGTGGTCCTATGTGGATCAAGTACAGTACAGAAGTATGATGTGCACACACACACTATGGGAGTTATTATTCACTATATGTTGTGATATTAACTACTTGTTTCAAAAAGGAGAATCTCTAAACAGAAAAAGTTTTTTTTCTTTAGCAATAGTGAACTTGCAAAGTTTGTTTTGTACAAAAGTATCTTTACTTTCCAGTGTAAATTCCAATTTGTGGCCCTGTGACTTCCTTTCTTTTCCCTTTGGGAACAAAAAGACCCAGAAGAACAATCATATTTAAATGTACTTAGTTTCATGCGGTTTAAGAACAGTAATCACAGCTAGAGATACCTGGAAAGGCTTTATAACTGTAGTTGGTGCACTTTACTGCGCTGCCAATGAATGCCTGAGCGTGCATTCAATCATAATTTTTAATACAAAAGGTGCTCCGCAGCAGCTAATCTCTCTCTATTCATCTGTACGGGGCTCAAAGTTCCGTCCATAAAATGTATGAGTAGAGAATTCAGCAGGGAGCAGTGAGGGGGCGCGTTTCAAATGTTTGCAAAATAATTTTATATAACCTTTTCAATGTTAGATATTTTAGATGGTAACAAATACAGGCATAGTTTAACAGGAAGGTCAGAGTAATTGAGGTTTTTAAACATATATTAAAATTCATGAGGAAAAAAAAAGAAGAGATAGAAATGTACTAGTACAGCATGTAATTTTGAAGTTGAAAAATGGTATATAAAAATGTAAATGAATTCCCATTTACCATAATAAGCTATACAAAAATCTACAAACACTTGAGGGACTAAAAAAATATACCTGTTAAAGTTACAGTGAGTACTGAAGGCTGAAGATAGTGATGTGGCTTTTAACCAGTATCCTACAGATATTGTTGCGTCCTATCTAATGTGTAATGAGCATTTATGGCTCTATACTATTACATTATAAAAATACAGATACCGTATATACTCGAGTATAAGTCGAGGGTAATTTTACCACCAAAAACTGGGAAAACCCATTGACTCGAGTATATGCAGAGGGTGGAAAATGCATTGGTCTCAGCCTCCCAGTATATAGCCATCCAGCCCCCAGTAGTACATAGCCAGCCAGCCCCCTTGAAGTATAGAGCCTGCCAGCCCCCTTGAAGTATAGAGCCTGCCAGTCCCCTTGAAGTATAGAGCCTGCCAGCCCCCTTGAAGTATGCAGCCTGCCAGCCCCCTTGAAGTATACAGCTTGCCAGCCCCGTTCGCCAAGCACAGTAAAATAATAAAAAAACTTCCATACTCACCTACAGGCGACTACATTGTTGCTCCGTTCCCCGCGGCCGGTCTCTGGTCTTCTCTGTGTTGTATCAGCCGGCAGGTACACGTCCACGCGATCTGTCGGCAGGCGCACAATATAACGCAGTGGTGTCACCGCTAATGACGTCATCAGCGGCGACACCGCTGCGTCATATTGTGCGCCAGCCAGCAGATCACGAGGACGCGTATCTGCTGGCTGATACAACACAGAGAAGAGAGAAGACCGAAGACGAGCTGTGGGGAAGACAGAAGAGGATCCGCCGAACATCGGGAGCCACGCGGACCATCGGGCCTCCAGAGGGTGAGTATGGAAGTTTTTTTGTTTTTTATTGACTCGTGTATAAGCCGAGGGGAGGTTTTTCAGCACATTTTTTGTGCTGAAAAACTTGGCTTATACACGAGTATATACGGTAACTTGAAACTCAACAACAATTCTGGAAATTTTTAATAAGCTATAAATGCCTCCACTATTCTGTTAAAATTTAGCACCAAGACCATTTTGCAAGGATGCCTATATTTTATATAAATATAAGATATAGTAAATTGTAATGGTACATCACCAATTTCCGCTTAACACAAAGCAAAATAGTTCATAAATAGTAACCACGTTGCATCAATGGCTTCACCGAGACCACGAATGCTCAAGCTGCGTGTTGTGACGTTTCGGAGGTAACTCCTCCTGGTCTGAGGATGGAAGACATGTCTGAGGAAGGAGGAGTTATCTCCTAAACATCACCACGAGCATTCGTGGTCTCGGTGAAGCCATTGATGCAATGTGGTTACTATTTATGGTCTATTGCTGTGTATTAAGCGAAGATTGGTGATGTACTGTAACATTTTACTATATTGATGATTGCAATATATTTATATAAAGATATTTATATTAATATGGGATTGGAGCATATTTTTATTTAGTATTTGATGTACAGACCTGTATACACAATATATTATTTTCTTAAAGTACACAGGAGGTACATCTTCTTGATGCCTTTTCTTCCTATGATCTAAGACGTGTAGCTCTGTGGCAGGTGATGATAGCAAAACTAGTGAGCATTACACTCAGTGAACAGCAACTCAAAATGATGAAAAGCAGGATTTAGGACACTTTCTCACTGTGTATCTATAATTACCTGATGGAGGCCCCTGTCAGGCTGTTATATACTGCTTTTATATATATACTTTGCTATATGGACCCCACTATTCTCAATTTCAGCATTTTCCTAAAATGATTAATTCACTGCTCAGAGATAGGTTTGCTCACAAACTGATCACGTTATATAGATTCCTGAAGTATAGTTGTATATAGTTTTCACAGTATAGTTTTCACAGTACTGAATATTACTGATGTGAATTAAGTGGTAAAATAGCTGTTATCTGATCCGTTATATCTGTGTGTGACTCTAGTTTTCTGTCACTCAGCTTCCCCGTTTCCCCATACACCTTTATAAGCAGCACCCTGTCTTTATTGCAGAAGAACTGAGCAGTTAATGAGGCAGAGGTGAACAGAAAAGAGGTACGATACAAGGAGAAAAAAAACATTTCTCTTAAATAACATATCTGCCACCACAGGTCAGCTTTATGTCCAGATCCTGAACATTTAACTCCTTAGTCAAAAGAGACTGTATGCAACTGGTTTTAGATTGCAATGACTCCTTCTGCCAGCACTATAGATTGCTGGGTGTTGATACCAGGCCCGGCAGCAGCACTGAGCTGGTCAAGTGTCGGGGCCCAGAGCTCCTGGGGGTGCCCACATAAGGCTGTATATAAGAATCCATGAGGTGCAAGGGGCTGTATCTAATAAATCCATAGGGGGTAAGGGGGGCTTATATAAAATAACCATAAGGGGACTGTATGATATGATAAATTAGGGAATATTTTAGGGAACAGGAGAATGATTTAGTTTCTGAATGTTAAATGCCGCCATGTGAGTTCACTGCAAAAGGGCCTAATGAGGCTCTGTCGCCCAGGGACCTACTGAAACCTGGAACCGACCCTGGTTGATACCATTATAATGTTGCTGGGACCCAATGAATGCCTTTTTATTAGTGTACTGTTTCACGATAACCTATTGTTCACCTCTCTGTAATTAATTAATTCACTGCTCAATTCTATCAGGAGTATATCTGGTTGAAGCGTTAAAATCTGTTTAAAAAGTAAAATCATAGAACACCAACAAAACCGTAATGATGAATGTCCCTCCACCACATTAACTTGTAGAATACTCCACTGTCACTGCCCATGAATGTGTTTTCCTCTAGAGCAGCAGCAGTGGCTGATATGATTAGGGCGCTATATGCTAAAGTGCATGGATTGGATGGGATGCCTGGGTGTATACTATCACTCACACTATCCCTAGTTGTTCACATTCAGCTTTCCCTCATATCACAGTCAACAGCTAGCTCTCCCTCTCTCATATTACATCTCATCGTAAATATATACAGCTATATACAGCCGCCTCACCCCCATTAACACAGCTACATACAGCCGCCTTGCCACATAAATACAGCTACATACAGTCGCCTTATCCCCAGTAACACAGCTACATACAGCCACCTCGCCCCCATCAACACCGATACACGCAGCCACCTCCCCTCCAATAACACGGCTACATACAGCCGCCTCTCCCCCCGTAACACAGCTACTTACTGCCGCCTCACCCCCATTAACACAGCTACATACTGCCGCCTCACCCCCATTAACACAACTACATACAGCCGCCTCATCCCCAGTAACACAGATACATACAACCACAACCCCCCTACTAATACAGCTACATACATCCGCCTCATCCCCAGTAATACAGCTACATACAGCCGTCTCGCCCTCAGTAACACAGCTACATACAGCCGCCTCGTTCCCAGTAACACAGCTACATACAGCCGCCTCACACTCAGTAACACAGCTACATAAAGCCGCCTCATCCCCAGTAACAAAGCTACATACAACCACCAGCCCCCAATAATAAATCTACATACAGCTGCCTCATCCCCAATAATACAGCTATATACAGCCGCCTTGCCCCCAGTAACACAGCTACGTACAGCCGCCTTATCCCTAGGAACACATCCAGCCCGATGCTGACAAATATTTTGGATCGTTCATTGCCCATTTGGATATATTGGGGCATTACGGTTATGGAGGGATTAATGTTTAGCTAGGACATTTTATCCATCACTGTACTTCTGGCCAATCATAGCCATGGCTATTAGCGTCAATTTGCCAGATTGGCTGTTCGGCTGCTTATCTGGCAATACGTAAAGGTTACGCAGTCCGAACTCAAACCCTAAATGGAAACACTGGACCCGCTCATCTCTAACAAGAGCAGAAGCAATGGTATTGAATTCACTTGAGAAGTATGTTATCCCCAAGACAGTACCATGCTCTAAGTAGGAGTACGTCTTGTGTAGAGGGAACAGAACAGCACTATCAAAACTGATTTTGTTGTTATTGTGGGATCTAGGCTCCCACACTACTTCAGATCAGATATTTTGGATAGATTTTAAATTGTGGTATTGAAGCTCAACTACATTTATTTCTCCACAGTTGAGCTGCAGTACCATCACAAACTGTGGTCAGGTGAGGTGCTGTTTGTGAAAAAAAAAGCAGCCATGCCAAATGCCAGACAGAAGCTTTTAAAAGAGGACAGTGCATTTTTAACAAGGGACTGTATGTTGGAGGGGACTGGATGATGATGTATATAAAAGCAATCAACACATGGCAGGTCATAATAATATATACGGTGGGATTAATCACACGCTGGCGAATGGTACACCAGTTAAGTATGTAATACATCCTGCATCGCCAGTGTTGCGGTGACGCCATCTGAGGCTGAGGTAATGTGTAGTGATGACAGTTACATACAGATATAGTAAGTGGAAGAGACATGTTGTTTATTAGTTGACATTACTGTAGTAACAGAGCAGCACAGTCTGTTAGATCATTACCTCAGAGATTACAGGCAGCAGAGCATTAGAGGGAGGAGTAACTGAGAACTGAGGGTTAATGGGAGTTGTAGTATCATGTGTGGTCCATCTTGGAGAAAACTCTACTACTCTACTTTAGAAAGCTCAGACAAAACAGTCAGTTGAGCTAGTACGATTCAGGATTCGGTCAAACACATTTTAATAGTGCCAGGGGAGCAAATTCCTGTTTCATCTGGAAACTTTTCTAATTTACCTTTCGGAAATGAGTTCTTAGGGTAGATGCAATCTTTCTCCAAGAACCAATCTTATGTTCTACTATTACAGTGGAGGTTGCCAGCTATCATTTCTCACTCATTTCTCAAACAGAGAGGCATTTAAGAATTTCCAATATTGCACAGCATTTTAACAGTTTTGTTGATTCCCAATTTCAGCTGATATATAAAAAAGGATTAGAAAATCATATGTTTATATGTACAATTAAGTATTCATATGTTTTCCAGGAGGGGGAAAGCAACAAAATAACAGAAGCACTAGATCTATCAAATCAGAATATAAATGGTGCAAGTTGGACCCTACTGAATATAACAATATCCATTGGAAAATCAAGTCACATTCTACAATGTCTTTTGCACCGCTTGAATGGATTTAACAACCAGTGTTGTCACTTGCAACTGGTCGTAAGATGCAAAATCTTCCATTGCATTTCAACAAGTTGAGGTTTGGAGTTCTGTGCATTGCACTAAATTGCTACTTAAAGGGAACCTGTCACCACTATTTTCACAAATACAGGTAGTGGCAGGTTCCTATAGAGTTCTACTAACTATCTGACCTCCTACTTGTAGCTAAAAGTAGTTTCCCTCAGATCCCCATAAAATCAGAGTTATAATCTTGCCTGGTTTCTATGCAGCTTTGGAGCGAGTCCACGAGGGGCGTGGCCTAATGTCATGTGACCAGGATGACATCATCAAAGGTCCTTGAGCTACTTAATATGAAAACTGTACCCCATGTATATATATGACCACATAAAACAATCACAGCAGCCTCCATGGACTTCTACTCCTCTCCATGCAGCCTGCTGTGATTTCATGTGATAAAATATGCTGTGATTTCATGACATATATGCTTAGTGTACAGTTCCTAATGCAACAAAAGCTATAGGACCTGTGATGATGTCACCCTGGTCACATGACATTATAGCAGCATACAGAGATAGGGATGGAGAGAAGCTGCTGGATTCAGCCCGAGGAGGCCACGCCCACCTGGACTCGCTGTAGCCATGGTTAGTTACCAGATAAAACTATAAAGTTGAATATATGGGAATCTCAGGGGAATAATTTTTAGCTACAAGCAGGGTGTCAGATAGTTACTAGAGCTCTATAGGAACCTGTCACTACCTGTATTTGTGAAAATAGTGGTGACGGGTTCCCTTTAATTGTTGCTTGTGGACACAGCAGCAACAAGTTAGTCACCAGTCAATTTCCACTGACCAAAGATAAGTTTAAAGGAAATCTACCATGGGGAATCTACTTTCTGAGATATTCCCCATGGTAGATGACCCGTCCGGGGAGTAGCTACATCGTGTTTTTCACAAATTCAGGGATGCAGCTGCTGCAGAAATAAAGTATAATGCTAAAATATGCAAATTAATTTCTAATTCTACTAGGGGCATGGAGTAGCCTGAGACAGCTCCGTCATCATTTGAGCTCTTTGCAGTAAGCTCGCTGCCAACTGCATGTCTGCTGCTGGGGAGCTTTGCGCATGTGCAGTAGCTCCCATTCGTCTCCCACCGGGGGTCTGACGTGCCTTGTCTGAGGGGGTCTGGTGCCTCAGGCCTAGCCTAGTCTGAGGAGGTCTGGTGCGACAGCCCAAGCCTGATCTGTGGGGGTCTGAAGCGTCAGTCCTAGTCTGGTCTAGGGAAGTCAGTTGAGTCAGTCAAAGCCTGGTCTGCTGGCTCTGTAGGTTGAAATTTCTGAGGGAATAAAAAAAAGCTTATGCACCCTTTATTTAATGCACAATGTAAGTTGTGCACCCTTTATTTACTGCATGATGTAAAATTACTAGAATTGTCTCAATTGGCTATTCAAGCACAGAGAGTAGGGGTTATAACGATTTTCTTGTATAAATAGACGTCTATTAACACTATTTACAGGAGTTGAAAATTTGTACAACTGAAAATTTCTTACTCCTCCTCGGATAAAAATACTACTTAAAAATGTTGAGACAAGTATTATTACTCTTCTAGAACCTCTGGTTAGTGGAGAACACAGAAAATGATTATTGTGAATCTGTGTTGTGGATAGGGTTAAATAATAGCTGTAAAGTGGCTTTAATCTATAACTGCAAGGCAAGTTCTCTCCTATAAATCTTCCTCAAGTCCAATTAAGGTTGACAGGGTAAGTCACCTTTGTGTTCACAGTAAGGAACTGAAGATCTGCGGTTCTTAGTGGAGAAAAATACTATTATTCACACATTAACAAGTCAAATGCTAATGGTGCAACAGAAAGAAAAGGTATATTACATTCAGGGATAGGAAATGACTGGCTCCCCGTGGCTCAGGTGAGCTGGATATTTAAATCATGACTTGCTCGCCAAGCAGGGAGAAACAGGACAAATTCCAGATCCCACCCATTACTTGCTGCAGGGGAGCACTGCTCTTTATTTATTTTTTTATATCATTGGCTACTGTGAATACTGGGGGCGGGATCAGTGTTTACTGGCTATTAGGGGCAAAATCAGTATTTACTGGCTATTAGGGGCAGGCTCAGTGTTTACTGAGGGAAGGTGCTGTGACTACTGGCTACTGGGGGAAACCTCAGTGTTTACTGGCTGCTGGGGAAGACTCAATGTTTACTGGCTTGGCGCAGGTGCTGTGACTACTGGCTACTGGGGGCAGGTTAATCTGAGGTACTTTGCCCATTACCTCGCGGTTCCTTCAATTAGTAGGCATGGCATCTACTATAAGCTATTCTGATGGTAAATGTCCTTTAAAAGGGTTTTCCCACAAACGCAACTTGCTGAGACCCCCACAGATCACGAAAAAGAGGGGTCCGTTGGAAAACTGTGCTCGGCCATCTCCAAAAGCTATGTGACGGCTCGTTTTTTGCGGAACAAATTGCACTTCATAGTGATCGCATTGAATATTCCATGCCATGTACCGGGAAGCGGGAAAAAAAATTCCAAATGCAGTGAAAATGGTGAAAAAACGCATTTGTGTCGTATTCTTGTGGGCTTGGATATTACGGCTTTCACTTCACGCCACAAATGACGCATCTAATTTATTCTTTGGGTCAGTACGATTACAGGGATACCAAATTTGTATAGGTTTTATAATGTTTTCATACATTTACAAAAATTAAAACCTCATGAACAAAATTTTTTTTTTTATTTTGCCATCTTCTTGTGCTTATAACTTTTCCATACTTCGTTGTATGGAGTTGAGGGTGGTGTCATCTTTTGTGACTTTTGATGATGTTTTCAATGATATTATTTTTAGGACTGTACAGTTTTGACTTTGGACACGATTTTCTGTTACGGGGTTAAACGCAGTAAAAAACCGTTATTATATTTTGATAGATCAGGCATTTTCGGATACGGCGATACCTAATGTGTTTATGATTTTTACTGTTTATTTATATTTATATCAGTTCTAGGGAAAGGGGGGTGATTTGAATTTTTAGGTTTTTTTATTATAATTTTTTTTAACTTTTTTTTATTTTTATTTTTACTATTTTTCAGACTCCCTATGGTACTTTAACCCTAGGTTGTCTGATCGATCCTACCATATACTGCCATACTACAGTATGGCAGTATATGGGGATTTTACTCCTCATACATTACTGATAGCACATTGTAATGAATGGGTTAACCCGAAGTAGCTTCGGGTCTTCGTGAGACCCGAAGCTACCATGACGGCGGATCGCCGTTCCCCGATGATGTCACGGGGACCAGCGATCCTCGGAAAGATGGCGGCTCCCATGCGCCGCCATCTGTTTGAAGCCGCCGGCAGCTTTGCCAGCAGCGAACAGCAAGAAAAACATCGATCGCGGGTGTTACCGGTAAGCCTTTACTGCAATATGCAGCAGAGACTTACCGGCTATGGAGAGGGCTCGGCCCGCGAGCCCTCTCCATGCATCGGAACGCGACCGCCGCCGTGAATACACGGCGGGCGGTCGCGAACCAGTTAAAGCTAACATAAAATACTTCAAGAGTCCTACCTCTACCTTAACCCCTAAGTTACTACAATTTTGTTCTTATGGAAGTCACTAAAATATCTTGTTCAGACTATTCAACCCCTTAGATGCCCCCCATTTGAAAGGGAGGAACCTCTCCCATCCTATAAAACCTTTATGTGAGTCTGGACAGTTATACTACGGACATAGTTTTCAATTTGCAATTTACATTCACAGATGAGTTCATGCAATTTTGTATCCAACCAAAATCAGAAGTAATCAATCCCCCTGATGCTGTATATGAGTCATGCAGCTCAGGTTGATTAGTCTTGTCTGGACAATTCAGAAAGCCCCATTTGTAATGTGTTTATGTAGGGACCTAGCTTTCCCAACGTCCTAAATTATATAATTGTTTCTTCAGCAAAATCACTCGGCTCAGGGATTAAACAAGATATGTTTCTGCCTCAGTTTAGCTACAGCATTCTCAAGGAATGTTTGGTTCAAAGCGCATTAAAAACAAAAAGGTAGATTTCCTTTAAAAATACATATATGTATAGACCTACATTCTGGATGGCACCCTGAGTAGAAATACCAGTTGGGTTTAATGTTTGGAGTAAGGGGGCATAAGATAATATGCAGATTGTACGCTCCATTATTGTCTATGAACACTATTAAATAAGCTTTAAGCATAGAAGTGGTATTCCTGGGGTTCTCTCTCCATTTTACACTATTCCTGCTGTTAAAACACTAGAACCCTGATAGACCCCATTGTAAATCATAAGGATCTGCAGCATTGTTTAGGACTTGTTTAGGACCCAATGACACTAGTGTGCAGTTTGTAACTCACTTCAATCAATGTAGGAAAAACACATAGGAACAGGTTAACATTTCTAAATCTGTAAATGTTGTAAAGATGAATCCTGAAGTGCTAGAAGCCTTAGCAACAGCATAGTTACATGCTTACTTAGCCACTGTATCTCAGCATGAACAAAGGGGTGAGAATGCTATTTCAACAGAAAAAAATGGGGAAAAAAACATTGGTTGCTGCCTCTTCAGAATAAAGTGAGATCTCAAGTGGGTGAGTCATATATTACCATTTACATGTTAATTGTGTTTCTTTTTTTAAGAATGTATATGTTAGAACCGTAATAGTGTATATCCATTTTAAAAATTACATATCTATATATTACAGTGAATACACAGTCTTTAGAGAAACAGAGAGAAGGGTGCTATCCTGTATCTATCACCTCAAGAGTTCAGATAATATATCCAAAAAATACAGCAGCACTCCAAGGTATTGAAAAAACAATGGGCCATATTTACTTACCCCGTCTGCGGAATTCACCAAAAGTGCATTGTCTAAGGATAATGCACTGTGCAGCGATTCACTAAGATCGCGCCCAATATCCTCCATGTGTCGCTTCCACGCTCAGGTCTGACAAAGCTCACCATCTTTTTACTGGTGCATGTAAGTGCTTGGGCTTGCGACACAATTTGAACATTAAATCCCACAATCAGTCCAAATCAGTCTGATTGTCCGACAGCACGCCCCCGATTTGTGCCGCATGGAAGCCAGCGCGCCAAAATCTCAGTGCAGAAACACTTCTTAAATACCTGTGCAAGCTGGGTAATCCCCGAAAAAATGTGCAATGTCCGACATGAGTAAATGAGCCTTACCGTGTCTATTGCCAGAGGTGGAATAAACACCATGTTTTTTCACTACCTTGGACTGCTGCCATTTTTTTTATATATACAATAAAGACCAAAAGTTTGGACGAACCTTCGCATTCAAAGAGTTTTCTGTGTTTTCCTGAAAATAGATTCACACTGAAGGCATCAGAACTATGAATTGACACACGTGGACTCCATGTCCTTCCACATCTACTTTTCAAACAACTTGATGTGAAGGTGGCAAGAGGGGAAAAAGCCTCCCCACCAGAAAACTTGTGTAAACTATATTATCCATGCATGCGATCTCCCTTAAACAGTCTCATTCTACATCAATGGTCCTGTCTAAATAATGTGTGGCTAGTTAAAGGGGTTGGCCACTTTACCTCATGCTTTTTGTAATGTGTGTGTAAGTGTGGGGTATTTACCAATAAACATCTATTAAAAGTTCTGTTCCGCTTTCTTGATATGTAAAGTGAAGCCTCCTGTCTTCTACTTTATCAACCAGACATTCCTGTCCATAAAATCGCTGCAAATAGTAGATTATGTGATCTATATCTGTCAATGAGCAATCACCAGTTACACATCACATGACCCTCCATCTGTGGCCATTTTATGGACAGGAATGTCTGGCTGATGAGGTAAGACATGGGTGCTTCACTTTACATATCAAAAGAGCGCTGCAGAACTTTTAATAGATGTATATTGGTAAATGACTTAATATCCTGCCCCCACACTTACACACACATTACAAGACATGAGGTAAAGTGTCCAACCCCTTTAAATTAATCTGGAGTTAGCAATGTATTCCATTATGCTATATTCCATCTCTCTTCCTGCACAGAAAACTAATAATTATGAAACAATAATATAAACATTTGATTAAACCCTATAAAATATATCAATCAATGTAGGCTCCGAAAAAACCCTTCTGGAAAACAACACAAAACATAAATGAACATACCTCAAACTCCAGGTAGTGATCTTTCATCTTATATTCATCAATTTCCTTGGCCTTAACCTTCTTGTCAGGTGGATATGAGCGATGCTCAGCCAGCTCAGTAGAGATTTGTTTCAGTTTTGTTTCATGTGACTTCAACTGTTCATCCTGAAATTAGATCATCTCAGTTATTTTAATGCATAAGGTCACATGTCATGGCCAACCATAGCAGTAACTGAAAAATTAGAGAGGGACTATGGCATGACACAAAAATTTCTATGTGACAGATTTACTTAAATGGGTTGTCCAATTTCAGCACATAATTGATGCAGTTTGTGTAAGGAAAAGTTATTCAATTTTCCAATATACTTTGTATATCAATTCCTCATGGTTTTCTAGTTCTCTTCTTGCTGTCTTTTTATAGAAAGCGTCTATGCGTACTTCCACACATTTCTATCCACTCGAAGTAAACATAAAAGCTATCCATCTAGAAAACCATGAGGAGTTGATACAGAAAGTATATTAGAAAAAAAAAAAAAAGTATGACTATTCCTTACACAAACAATATCAATTATTTGCTGAAAGTGGACAACTTCTTTAAAAATAAATTATGATAAAAACTGGTTTGAAATATTAATCCCATTTTCCAATAACTGTATTCCTCATGTAAGTGTGCTAAGCAAATAGTGTGATATATGGTAAAAATGTGGAAAGTTTATACTACACATGGTAAAAATGTGGAAAGTTTATACTACACATTGAATCTGCCTTCCTGAAATGTCCTGAACCTACAAATGAAAATGTCTTTAGATGTGAAATGGGAATAAGATGAATTCAGGCTTGAAATGAAAGTGAAGAATTTCAGTGATTAATTAAGGAGCATGTCATTGCATAGCAATCTGTGCCACAGGCAAAGACTGATTCACAAACCTTAGACAGCTTGGTGGTGGTAGCGGGCAGTAACGGGCGGCTGAATTTCTTCTGGGATCCTATAGCAGCTGGGAACGGTGGAGCAGAAAACACTGCAGCCACACAATTAATTTTATTAATCCATGATTCCATCTCTTCTGTGCTTCTATAAGATAAAGATGCATAGCATTGTGTTTAGTCATTAAACCAGAACTGATAACAGTCATCTTCCGTAGAACCGGTTATAAAAAAAAAAGCCCTAAACATAACCGTAATGAACATAATGCCAACATATTTACATATATATGCACAACCATACATACTGTACATACACAGAATCCACATAGATGCTGTAGTAAGTTGTTAAATGGGTTGTCCACGTATATAATTTTTAAAAAAATAGCATATACTCATCTTTCATCCCTGTCGCAGTCAGCTGCGGTGCCGCCTCTATATACAAACAGAGAAAGTCAATGACAGGCAGCGCAGAGGCTTAACGGGAGAGTGGAAAGAGGCGAGTATATGCTGTATTATTTTAAACAAACACCTAGCCTTATATAAAAATCATATACAGGCGGTCCCCTACTTAAGAACACCTGACTTACAGACAACCCCTAGTTACAAACGGACCTCTGGATTTTGGCAATTCATGGTACTTTAGCCTTAGGTTATAATATTCAGCTGAAGAAGTTATAAAAGGTGTCTGTAATGAAGCTTTATTGTAAATTCTGGTTCTTATGACAACCCAGCATTTTTAAAACCCACAGAGGCCAAAAAAATTCTGGCTGGGGTTACAATTATAAAAAATACAGTTCCGACTTACATACAAATTCAACTTAAGAACAAATCTACGGAACCTATCTTGTACGTAAACCAGGGACCGCCTGTACTGGTATAAACCTGGACAAACAAATCAAGCTATCATTGTATGTGTGAGAACAAGACTACTCCCCCTAAAAGTGGTAAGATGGTTAATAGTTTTCACCTGGAAAACCCCATTAGGGTGAAGTTATGCAACCACCTTACAGACAGGATGGAGCATTAGGTTTTATTTTAAGTGTGTCCACCAGCTTCCAAATAATTGCACATTAAACATTAGTATTGAATTGGGCACTTAATATGGTAAGACAAAATTTCCTGTTTGCCAGTGATCTGTAAATGTAAAAATGTTACATCAATCTCTGAACAGAAATTCAACAGAAAGCAGGGGAAATAGGGCAGACAAAATGATTTTTTTGGAGCCCTGTATAGGGCATAGGTACTTCTGGTGTGGGGAACAGCTGAACAACAGGACATGAATCTCCATTTTTCTTTTAGTCAAGATAGCCCATCTTTACACTGTGCTCCAAAATGTAAAAATACCTATTAAAGTAAGCCTTTCACAATAAACAGAAATGCAGATATTACTTACTGTGCTTGGAAAAGAAAGACTCTCCAGTCTGCAGTTTTAAGCTTGAGAACATTGGGTCTCTTTTCGTAGTCTGTTGCCTTTGAGGCCAGAGCATGGTGTACACTTACAGCATTTTTTAAATCATCTTCGGACAAAGCCTTTTCTGGTTTATATTCATCCTGCATGTCAAAAACAAGTAATGGGGTCATTTAAAGCAGACCAGGATGTCTTCCAGAATGATCCTATGTGCCCCATTAGAATGATAAAATACAGGAATCACGGTAGTATGTTTCATTGTGTGCAACGGGATTTAAGTGAATCATCTAGAGGACTGCCTATAAAATGCAAACTGCTGTATCAATCATCATATGAGATTCACCTTCACAAATATAACCAAGTAAAATCAACTTGTTTATTAATGTATTTGCTTAAAGGGAACCTGTCAGCAGAATTTCACGTCAGGTTAATGGCATGCTGCTGCAGGTCACATACACAGCACAAACAGTTCCCCCTATCTAAGCCTCCATGCACAAGCCCGTGTGCTCTAGCCCCATATAGGAGATGCACACGAATACTGCACTCTGACAACGTGGGCATGCCTTTAGACTTGGTTCAGAAGTCTCAGACTATCAGGTGTTTTGTAATCCCCTTTATGATGATTTAACCATGACTGTTTTACGAAACCACCAATATTGAAATAAATATGTTCACCCAGCCATGTAGATGCTAATGCAGCTTCACATACCAATGAATTCAATAGAAGTGTCAATGATTTATTGTCAGTGTTTACTTTGTCTTTCTACAGTAGTAACCTTTCCTCACCTTTCATCTACACAAAAGGGTTTATTGTATTTTCTCTGTCACACTGATGGATCAATATGTTGTAACTGTCTTTTGCATGCAATTCCCTGCAGTCCAAATAATTTCTTACTGGTAACCTTCCCTTTACAAGTATTAACATACACAATTATATCCTCATATATTTAGAGATCATTTCCATTTTTTTTTCCTTTTCTGCTAAATTTAGAAAGAGACAAAAATAATTTTACCAATGGGGGACTATTAAAAATTTCCTGACATTCATGTTAGCACATCTTATGTCACTAAAATTAGTCTGATTCAGATGGTCAATTTCCTCTCTACCATCATGTACAGGGTTCAGCTATATGATACACCAAGCTCTGCAGCAAATACAACAATGTCCCATCTCACAGCACACAGCTCAGTTTGATAGAGTTTAATCCTGCTGCTCTCGTCCATTTGCCTCACCCCTCCAATCTGACATCAGAGAGCAGTCTGATCCAGCATATAATGCAGCTTCCCTTTTTCAGACACCCCTCTCCTGTCTCACAACAGGTATCCCGCATACTAGTACAAGTTCTGCTGCTTTCTTTTCTTATCCATGTCCCCAGGGGCGTAACAATCACAGCCAAGGGGGTGAGACCATGACCGAGCCCGGAGGAAAGTGGTGCCTGCAGCTGTCACAGTTCTGATTGATCCAGTGCATGGACTACTCACTTGCAGCTGTGTGATGAAGGAGATCCCATGCAAGCGATGTATGATGACAAGTCTGACTGGTCTGCTGAGGCCTATGACATGCAACTGACCTACACTGAAGTGTAGGGAAATAAGGTATTTTATTTTTTTTCCCCTTATTCTATGGGAGTTCTGTTACTATTGGGGTGGGGGCTAGGGAATTATGGCTACCATGGAGGGGGTCAAGAGGCCTGATGGCTAATGTGGGGGAGTACTGTAATTAATTAATACCGTGGGGTGGCAATATGAATAATGTCTAATGTGGGGGAACTAGGACTTTGTTAGTGTGGGGGGCACCGTGACTGTTTGATGTTGTAAGAGGGATTTTGAATTTTTGTGTTGCTAAACCTGCATAAGCCATGGCTGGAAGAATCTAACATGGCAGTCAGGAAGAAGGAGAAATTCTATAATCAAAAATGTCATCTGTCACCAGATTTACAGTAAGTGCTGGCATCACACATCTCCCCTGTGCTGTGAATTTATATGATCTTTTCTTATGAGGATATCCTACATGAAGACAGCTGCAATAAATATGCTGAAATACAAGTCCTGTTTCTATGTAGTAATCTTATTTCTGTTTCTGTATGTATGTAGTAATCCTGGTCCTCAATCTATGTAGTAAGGTGTGTTCTGGTGCTATATCTATGTAGTTATCTTGGTTCTGGAGTGGTTTCTATGTAGAAAGCTTGGTTTCTACATCTATGTTGTAAGATTGGTTCTGGTACTGTATGTTTATGTCTCAGCTTCTATGCAACATGTTTGTTGTATTACTGTTTTATGCACTTTAGGCAAAAAATAGACATATAACAAGAATGGGGGGATTAAACATGGAATTATTGGATAGATGAATTAAGTTAGGGACACTATAACAAAATTAAATGGTGTGGGGGGTGAGTTGGATTAAATTTTTTTTGGGTATAATGAGAGGAGGGCCCCATTTGGAATTTTGCCCCTGGTCGCAGAGAATCCTAGTTACACCACTGCATGTCCCTTCCCCTCATGTCTCACAGCAGAAAGCTCAGTCTAAGTCAGTCAGTGGAAACAGATTCTTATGCCGTCTCAATCACACAGACCCTGAAGTTAATGTTCTTAACCTGAAGAAGACTCTTGTACGGAGACGAAGAGTGTTGTTTGACATATGCACATTAAATAAACTTTTACTAAGATGCGCTACAGAGTCAAAGATCACTTGCTCATATTCCTCAAACTTATTAACTTATTTTTCTTCCTTGAATATTTATACATTTCCCCCCCTTTATTTAAATGATCAAATTAAGCTTGAAGAAATTTTTAATGGTTACAGCATTTCCTGATGTTGGACTTCATTTTCCTTTGGACCCAGGTCTCTCCGTGCTTGAACAGCTTCTGACTCAGTACTACAAACTGAATTGGATCTTGAGAAGAAAGAGTTATCGCAGCACTTCCATAAAACGTGACTTTTATTCCAATAGACTTAAAAGCATGGTGTGGTAAGTAGGCAACAGCCGACGCGTTTCGGGCAACTTGTGCCCTTAGTCATGGCATACAAACAATAAAACATTTCATCAATTTAAAAGCAACAACTACCAATCACAGCTTGCGGGTGTGTACGGATCATGTGATGCACTACGTCAATAGATGGGCGTGTGCATCACGTGCTATATCATGTGATGTATTGCATCAGCGAGGGGGGCGTGTCTGGAATACATAACCTCCGGACGGGCAGTGCAATACAAATTATACATATATTAATCATCGTCGTACAGACTTTAGCATAGAAATACAAGATATCTTATGTAGAAATAACTTGTAGAAAAATGGCAATAACATCAAGTCCATAGGTGCCAACATAAACCAGGTTTGGTCACAAAGGTAATATTTCAAACGTGGTCAGATTACAAAGTACAGTAAAAAAGTTAAGGGGAAAGAGTCGACATTAATATGTTGGAGGCTTTTCAATAAAAATATGAGAAGTCTGTTCTGAAATTTAGGCCAGTCGGGAAACGTGTTCCTAGCCCAAAGATCCAGAAGACCTCTCTCTGTAATAACACACTCTTTTTGTTGCCTCCTCTTTTCGGGGAAAAAAATTTTTTTTTCTATGCCCAAGAAACGGAATGTACCTGTTTCACCTGAATGTACACTTGCAAAGTGTCTGGAGGCCCCTGACATATTGCAAGATAGATCTTTTGTGCTGTCTCTTAGATGTTCTGCTATCCTAGTCTTTAGTTTACGAGTGGTAGATCCTACATAGAGGACTTTACATTCGATACATTCAATTATGTAAACAACAAATGTTGTATCACAGTTAATAAACGTCTTGATAGGATATTTGCACGTTTCATTAGTAGGAGAAAAGTGATCCACACATTTAGAATAAATGCAAACATTGCATCGGGATGTGCCGCAACGAAAAAAGCCCTTGGTGTCTAGCCAAGTTTTTGTATGGGAATTATCACTGGTAAATAAGCTCGGAGAAAGGATGGACCCAAGGGTCTGTCCTTTTCTGGACACAAAATTACACCCATTCTTTAGGATGGCTCTAAGTTTATCGTCCTGGTATAATATCGGGAGATTTTGTTTGAGGACATTGACTATCTTGTTATAGTCGGAGCTGTATTGGGTGGAGAAAGTGACCGCAGAGTTATTGGGATTTTTTGATGGATCCCTACTTATCTTATTACCTCTAGTGTTTGCCAACATCTCGGAACGATTTTTATTTTGGCCTATCTTGAAGCCTCTCTGTATCATCCAATTCGGATATTTCCGAGCGGATAATCTAGTGCTAAGTTCATTGGCTTGATATATAAAATCTTCATAGTCCGAGCAAGCTCTTTTCAACCTGGTGAATTCACCAACTGGGATGGCTTTCACTGTGTGGGCAGGGTGATTACTAGATGCATTAAGGACAGTGTTTCCTGCTGTAGGCTTTCTGTATAACGTGGACACTACCCTATTCTGTGATGGGAGACCCACTAGTAGGAGGTCCAGGAAAGAGGTCGTGGTGTCATTGACACTGTATGTGAATTCAAGGTTAACATTGTTGTTATTAATGTAGGTGACAAAGTCTGGCAGACGTACCAGACGATGCCACCCCTAAATACATTCTTGTCTGAGTAGATGAACTCCTCCTCCCACCAAGACATGAAGAGGTTCGCCAATGAGGGCGAGAATCGTGCCCCCATTGGCGAACCCCTCGTCTGGAGGAAAAAGGCCCCATCAAATGAAAAGTAATTATGGGAGAGCAGAAATCTCGTGGCATCAATCACAAATTCACAAAGTTCAACCGAATATGTGCTAGATTTATATAAATGATGTGCTAATGCAGTAATTGCCAACTCATGTGGTATTGAACTGTATAGAGCAGTGACGTCGCAAGTTACCCAAATGTAGTTGTCCTTCCATGTAAATGTTTCAAAAATTCTAAGTACTTCTTTACTGTCCCTAAGATATCCTGGGAGCATGGTGACCAGGGGTTGCAAAAGATCATCTATCCATTTACATAATTTTTCATTAACTGAACCAATACCCGAAATGATCGGCCTGAGAGGAGGTGGGAAGTTATCCTTATGGATCTTTGGCAACCCATGGAAAATGGGAATAATAGGGTTGTCTGAACACAAATAGTTAAGATGTTTTTCTGGGATAATACCGATATCAATGCCTTCCTGTACAATGTTTTTGAGTTGTTGTGTAAAAATGGACGTGGGATCAGTATTAAGTTTTCTGTAAGTATGTGTGTCATTCAAAATTTCCATAACTGTGGATCTATATAGATCCCTGTCCAATGCTACCACTTTCCCCCCCTTATCCGCCATTTTGATAATGACGTGTTTGTTTAATTTTAACTCCTGTAATGCATGTCGTAGGTTGGGGGAAAGGTTGTTAGTTTGGGTAGAGGAAAATGAATCCTTCAGCTCCACAAGGTCCCGCTCAACCACAGATTGAAATTGGTCCATGGGAGGTACCCTGGAACTGACAGGATAAAAGTTTTTGTTCGGTGCGCATGTAGAGATAGTGTGAATGTCTCTTTCGTGTTCTGGCCTGGTGATCATACTTTTCAAGTTGAGTAATGTACATTGGTCACTGAAAACTGAATGCAAGTGAGCCGACTACCCTCTTTTGCGTTTATTGATTTATCTTTTACAAAGGTGTCCATAGCCTTAAAGCGTAACTGTAAAGGAACGATTTTAACAAATTATATGCAATTCCCCCTTTAAAAACAAACAGAACAAAGTCTACTTTGTGCTGCTTGCCCCTTTCTTTATAAAGTTATGGCATTTTCTGTTCTGAAAGTGTCTTCGACAAAAATCTTTCTCATCAGAGGTGAAGTGGGCGGAGACTAATGTCTGTCAGTCTATGCCCTCAAGTGGAGGTCAGTCAGCTTGCCCACAGATCCCATGATGCCTTATGTTCTCTCTCAAAGTACCAGCATTATATCCATCTAGTTTCCCTCAAGTAGATCCACTGAACACTGCACAGTGCACATACAGGATGTATTTTGTGGAGCAGTGAATTTGTGAAAGAAATCTTAAGTAAACCAGTTACATGAAGTGTATAGCTTGTGTTGTGCGAGCACTAAGGGTTAATATCTTATCTGCAGAGAGCTTATACTGCCTATAACAAGATAGGGGAGGGGGTGCAGTATGAGGTGCAGAGAGAAAGTTCTGTAGCATCACAGACTAGGATAGAGGGACTGATAGGGAGCAGGGGAGATCTTGTAACTCGCAATTCTGTGCAGAAGACATATATGTATCCATGGTCCTGTGCACACTCAGTTCTGCTTCATACACAAAGAGAGCTATGTCTCCTCCTCTGTGAGCTGCAGCTCCTCCCCTCCCAGGAGTCCATAGAATTTGTAGATTTGTTTATACAATGAACTCCAGGGCTTGTCAGCACATGGAGAGGAAGCAGGTATTGCAGCACTCAGATAATCTGAGGGGATAGCAAGGAAACTGCTGCATATAGGTAACAAAGATAATAGGCAATGTTTTACATCCCAAGAGCTATTGATTTGTAGAAAACAAAAATCCTTTTCAGTTACTCTTTAAGGCCTTAGTTACTGTTCATTGCATGCAACACAATGGCTACCATTTGTACTGTGTACTTTGAAAGTCCAAGACACTCCCCCTAGAAAGAACTATGAGGGTGTAATGATCTTGTGATGAACCTAATGTGTTGGAGTAGGGTGATCACTGGGCAAAAGTCCCATAGCAACCATGGTTTGCAGCACTGAAAAGAACTACAATCAGTAAGATGGAGGGAGGTGACCTGTGGTAATCATAGGTATATATAACCCGCCCAACTACTCCCTGGAAATCCTCTGCGATGTAGCCAATTTTGCAGCATCATATCCTAATGCTACAATATTGTGTATGGGAAACTATAATGTCATGTTAGACCTGCATTTAGATAAATTCTGGCCCCCGGGCTCACAATCTCCAGACCCAAGTGTTACCCCATTACAACGATTCCTTTCAGAAATGGGTTGGTGTGATTTGTGGCGTAGCCGCCACCTTCAGTCTAGGGAATATACCTGCCACACACTGGGATGAAACTCCCTTTCTAGTATTGATTATTTATGTGGGAATGGATTGCCTTATTCTTGGGTGACCACGACAGTTCACTTACCTAGAGGAATCTCAGCCAGTTGACTAGCATAAGGAAGGTCCACCCGTTCTAGCTGCCACTCATTGTTGCAGGGGATCAGACCCCTGAGCGGCTCGCCAAGTTTTTAGAATTCAATGACCCTCTACCTAGCCCTTCATCATTCTGGGAGGCTCTTAAGGGATGTTTTAGAGATCCACAGCACAGGAGGAAAGGGACCTCGGCCATAAGTGTATAGCATTGGAGGCGGCATACATAGCCAACCACACAGACATAACAGAGAGGCCTGGTTGAATGCAGGATGGAAATACGTACATTGCTTGTATGATAAACAGAAGAAACAGACTTTTTTCACGCAACAGAAATATTGTGAGCATGGCAATCAATCCAGTAGCCTACTTGCCCATCTTATACACCAGAACAACGCTTCTCCGGCTATTCTTCGGGTTAAGGACATGGATGGCTCTATCCACACTGACAACTCTGCCATATTATCCACCTTTATTGACTTTTTCCAAGACCTGTACAACTCCCACAGGACCCCACCAGAGTTGCGAGACTATCTAGATGACCTGACCTCCCCCTCCCTGACTGAACAGAGACAAGCTTTAGATGCGCCAATTACCCTGACTGAACTGCAGGAGGCCTTATCGGATATGGCCAAAGGGAAGGCTGCTGGTCCCTGCTCTTCTGGAGGTGCTCCAGCTCTCCTTTGAGAGGGAAAGCTCCCTGCTTCCCTCTATGAAGCTAATATAGTTCTGACAGGGACCCCGCTGAGTGTGGGTCTTATAGACCCATATCTCTTTTAAACTCTGACTACAAACTTCTCACCAAGATACTGGCCAGGAGACTACATACAGTAGTCACCAGTTTGATGCACTCTGACCAAGCAGGTTTCATGCCTGGCCGTAGCACATCAGGTAACCTGAGACGGACACAGGTTCTGATGCAAATAGGGGTGGCTAGAGGGGAGGACTGGGCCAGACGCTGCCAAGGCCTTTGACTCGGTGGAATGGCTATACTTATTGGCGACACTTGAAAGGTTTGGGTTTGAACGTACCTTTATTAAATGGGTCTTATTACTATATGCGTGTCCCAGGGCATCCATTGTACTTAATGGACAGATGTCACCCAGCTTTGCGTTGGGGAGGGGCACCCACAAGGGTTGTCCCCTATCGCCCCTTCTCTTTGTTTTAGCGATTGAGCATCTTGCCATATGCCTTCACAGCGACCCACTGTATAGAGGCATGGTGGTGGCAGACCGGGAGGATCGGCTGACATTATAAGCCGACAATCTTCTGCTGTTCCTCTCACAACCAGAGCCATTCACCTGATAGATGATTTTGGTTCATTCTCTGGACTCCTCATAAACTGGTCAAAGTCGAATCTGACATTCTTGCCACCTAATAGAGCTGATGGTCCCCAATATGTCTCTAATTTACAAGTATCTGACAACTTTAAATGCCTAGGTATCCATTTGACTAAAGAGCCTGCTAAGACACTATACCTTAATGTAGACCCCCCTCTTGCCCATGTTTAGGGAAAAATTTAAGGTTTGGTCTGGCCACCCCCTGTCGGTACCGATGGTGGTCCTCCCGTAGTGCCTATATGTGCTGCAGCATGTGTATGTCCCTATTTTGCATGTCTTCTTTAAAACTCTCGACACCCTCCTGATTAAATTCCTATGGGGCTCCTCTAGATCTAAGTTACTACTAGCCAAGCTCTAGCGCCCTAAGGAATTGGCTGGTATGGCATTGCCAAATATTTTTATATATTGCTTAGCGGGTCAGCTAAAATTTCTGGGCCCTTGGTTGGGACATGGGAGCTTGGGTCCCCCTGAACAACATTTAGCCTCACACCTGGACCTCTGATCCTTATGGGAGGTGCTTGAGAGCTCATCCCTATTTGATGGAAGGCTCTTACCAGCGGTCTAGTGGTAAAGTGGTCTACAAACACAGGAAATGCCCTACGAAATTCCACAAGATATGGGACAGGTGGTGCGAATCATCAGCCACGGCCCCAGGGTTGGGGGACGTTACTGATGCTACCAGGGGTCTGGTTTAAATGGTATGGATGTCTTTTACTGTGCGAAGTGTGGAGTCCACACCTGCCCTCTCTTTAGAAGCAACCGGCACCCCGATGCATATCTGAGCCTCCCAAGACGGCCTCTGATATACCTACCACATGGCAGCTTAGATGATAAGGTACTGAAAGCAGCAACAGTGTTAGTTTTTTTTGTGTTGTTTACCTTGTAATGAATTAACACCTGATTTCATGCATAGCTCAATATACATGCATGTAGCATTATCCACACTTCTGACAACATCTCTCATTTGTAACAAATGTATATTGTCTTACTCTATGTATTGTTCTATGCAAACTTTAATAAAACGGAGTTTAAAAAAAAAGGACTAATAACATTTCAAAGAACTTTGATCGGTTTGGTCACATCACCCTAATAAAGGATAAACTTTGTGCAAGAGCAGATGTAGTTCAGCATCCTGCTCCTCCTCCATCTTTTGGACATCTATTAGGAAGTTGGGTTACAATATATCCCAAAGAAATATTGAAGGTTCAATATGCTCTGCGTAACATATTTAATTGGATTTCTTGCCAAACTTTGATGCTATTATTAGGCCTCATGTACACAAAAGTGCACATTTTGTGGGCTGCAAGCAGGGAAACCTGATTCCCTACTTTCATCCCGTCTGCTACAGTCCATTGGAAATGAATACCTGGCCCTCAAAAAACAGTCAGGATTAGCACCTGCTATATCTTTTGCACTGCAGGCAGTCAGCACGTTTACAGTGCAGTGATACACAACGCATGCACAGTGCAGTGAACATGCCCAACAGAAAGTTATGGGGCAGTCAAAACATACAGTTGTCTGCACGAGACCTTAGTATGTATTAAATATGTGATTAAATAAGGTATAAATTTGAAGCAAAGCTGATATAGGCCCCAACTACTCATTTCTGATGATATCTGGGTCCTAATTTGTGGAAGCATCTAGTCCCTTTAGGACTGCAGGGTCAATGTGCGTACACAACCCTTGTGGCACACATTGCTGAAGTCCTCACTTTAATCAGAAAAAGGGTCTTCACTCCTGCTTGGAATAAAGTAAATACATTTTTTGTCAGATCTCACAAATGTAAAAAAAATGCTATAAGAAGCTCTTATTTCATTTAATTTCTGTTTTGGGTGAGCATTATATACACTGTATTTTACATTCCAAGGTGTTTTTTCATCATGCAATACTAATGAATCTGCTACAGTTCTCTAAACACCGTAAAATGCAGAAGGTGAAGGCAAGGAGAGAATGGATCGTGTGCAATGACGCTGACATATGAGTGAAATGAAATTACTGTGAAAGGTGGTTCTTAGAAACTGAAATGTCAGAAACACAAAAATCCCAGGTAATAGCAGAGCAAGAAGAAAATGTACATGTTAATGTTTCAATGTGTCATAAAATGCATTGCTTTTCTAATCCATTAATCTTACCCCCTTCAATAATAAGGTTTTTATTTTTCAGCATTTAGTGTATCCAGTTATGTTTGTCCTGGGATGTAAAAAATTTTAAATTGTATGTAGTTATTCATAAACAGACATAAAACTACTTATTCATAAAAACTGGCAAACAAAAACAAATAGTAATTAGGGGATTTATCAACCAATGGTGCATTGTGCACCAGTACTTGATTTTAATTCCTGCCCATTACACCACGCTGGATATATACCAAAGATCACTAGAATGATCAAACATATATTGCAGGGGTCAGGAACCTTTTTGGCTGATAATGCCGTGAACGCCACATATTTTAAAATTTTATACCTTGAGAGCCGTACAATATGCACATGCACTCAAGTAGATAGGTAGTCCCTGTGTCACGGGTGCCTCTGCGATCTACGCCTCGGATCGCAGGCACACCCGTGCCCCTGTCCGTGGTGGTGCCCCTTTCTGAGCTCCCTTACCTCTTCACTTTCCTGCTCTCATCCCACCTGACCAGCGCGCGCGACGGCAGATTTTAAGGGCAGCACGCCGCTGATTGGCGCTACCCACTTCCCGTGTTCCTATAAAGACTGGCGGCTCCCAGCATTAGTGCTTCATACCTATGAGGCAGCTTTGCGCAGTGTTAATTTCCAATTGTTGACCTCCTGTTGTGACCCCAGACCTGTTCCTGATTCTGCTCTGTCCGTGCCAGCCCTGACCTCTTGCTCCGTTCCCCACCTCGCATCATTACCACCTGCCTTGACCATTTGCCTGTTCCTGACCTGCCTAGTGATCCTGTTCCTGACCAAAAGACTGCCACCGTGACAAGTCGTGCCTGTGGAACGACCTGGTGGTACCACGCTGCAGCAAGACCATCCTGCTTTGCGGCAGGCTCTGGTGAAGACCGGGTGCCACTTAGATCCCAGTCCCATGTGTCTGCTTACATCATCGTCCACGGTGGTCCAGGTTGTTCACTACTCGAAATCCTGACACCCAGTACATACTCCTAGTAGATAGGTAGCCACAGCACATAAATACTCCCAGTAGATAGGTAGCCACAGCACAAGCCCCCCAGTAGATAGGTAGTCACAGCAAAAAAAAAAAAAAAAAATTCACTTACTAGCGCTCCCTGCAGGCAGCTCCTCATGGCTCCCACACTCTTTTCTTTGACCCAGGTTTAGACAATGGCTGCGATGGGTCGTACAAAGGACGTAGGCAGCGGTAACAGCTGCCTGTGATCAGTCTAAGAGACAAACAGCAGCCATCACTGTTTATTAAAGATCTGTCTGAGAGCCAGATGCAGCCAACAAAAGAGCCACATCTGGCTCCCGAGCCATAGGTTCCCTACCCCTGATATATTGCATACAGATTTTCCGAATTTTGTTTTGTAAATTTCAATTTTTTTCATAAATAAACACATCACATATTGATCAAAGTTTACAACTATAATAAAGTACAATATGCAATGAAAAAAGCGGTTTCAAAATGGATACGGTATACCATTCAAAAGTTCTTTCCACATAAAGTAATGCATGTCAGATTTGAAAAATGTGTCTGTCCTTAAAGGGGTTGTCCGAGTTTAAAAAAAAAATAAAATATATGTGGCCGGGAGGGGGGTGACTAAAACAATAAAGCTGTACTTACCTCCGGTGCCCTCCGGTATCCAGCGCTGCTGTCGCTCCGGTCCGGGCGCCATGTAAACAAACATGGCCGCCGGAGCAGCGCTGGACTCCGTTCCGGCCAGACCCGACAACCTTCCGGCCCCCATACACAATGCTGTGTATAGGGACGGATAGGCGTACCCGGCCACGGCCGGCCGGAAGCTGATACTGGAGGGCACCGGAGGTAAGTACAGCTTTATTGTTTTAGTCACCCCCCTCCCGGCCACATATATTTTATTTTTTTTTTAAACTCGGACAACCCCTTTAATCCCTTCTGGTCTAAGCCATGTTAGGGCTTTAGGACCAGGCCTGATTTTTTTTAAATCTGCCCTCAGTCATTACAAGAGGTTATACATCTGTAATGCTTTAACATATCCAGGGGATTTTGAGATAGCTTTCTCATCACACATTGTACTTCAAAGTAATAGAAACATTTTGATCATATCTTTTGTGTTTAGTTATGAAAAAAATGGAAATTTGGCAAAAATTTCTAAAAATTGTTAATTTTCATAGCACACAAGTAACTTTATAACTAACATTTCCCAAATGTTTGCTTTATATTTGTGTGGCTTTTTATGCAACCTCTATATTTTCTAGGTTGTTAGGAGGTTCAGAATTTTGGGTGCAATTTTTCTCATTTTTATGAAAATCGCCAAAACCCTTATTTAGAGGCACCTTGAGCAACTTAAATAGCAGTAAATGCCCATAAATTATGCCATTTTAGAAACTACACCCCTCATTGTGTGACAAATCAACTTGTGTGTTAACCCTTTAGATGTTTCAAGAGGTTAAAACAAAATGGAGGTGTAATTTACAAGCTGTTTTTTTTTTAGACAATGTATTAATTTTGGCCAAAAATTAAACCCTCACAAACCCTCAGAGAAGATCTGCAATGTCACATTTTACAGGCTATAAAATATCTAAGTATTTTATGATTTCCACCCCGGATGTTCACCGTACCATAAAAATAATGTGTTATCTTTATTCTATGGGTCATCACGATTATGGTGCTAACCATAAAAAAGCTACATAAATAAGGGAAACTTGTTTTGCAGAATATAGAACTTTATTTTGTGAGAAATTTGCTTGATTTCACCATATAACAATGGGAATAACATTTATATATTTTTGTTTACAGACCTGTAAGAGCACAGTAGCACGGCAGGCACACGGCAGCACGGGGAGAGGAGCGCCGCTCACCCCCGCCCCTCTCCATAGCGATATATGGCCGCGCCGTAATACGGGAAAAGATAGGACATGTCCTATCTTTTCCCGGGCTACAGAGCGTCACGGTGCCGCACCGTACCGTTCCCGTAGGGCGCCGTGAGCCCATAGAAGTGTATGGGGGACGTATATCGGCCGTATATACGTCCCCCATACATGTGTGTGAATGCAGCCTAAACGTTACTTTTTGATCACTTTTATGCAATCTTAATGAGGTCAAATGTGAAAATGTTATCATTTCTGTGAGGTCTTTTTGTATGTGTTTTTTTACGGTGTTCACCCTACTGGTTTAGTAACAATTTTACTCTTTTGTACGGGTTGTTACGGACGTTGTGTTGTGATATGTTGTGTTTTTCACCTCAGGGGACTTTTCTTCTTGTTTAATATTTTTTTTTAATTGCACTTTTTTTAAAACTTTTTTTTCTGTTATATTTTGTCTCGGGGTGGGACATGTGATCATTTGATCTAATTATCTATGAACTAATGTGTTGCAGCATATTACATAGTCAGCCTATGCATTCTGCATTCTGCATAATGCATAAAGCATTCTGCATAGGCTGACATCAGCACTGTTAGGCAGCCCTGAAAGCAGCCCTGGTGTCTAATCGGACCTCAGGGTAGCCATGGCAAGGATCAGCACTATAGATACCATGGTCACTATGGTTAAACAGGCGGGATTGCGATAGTCTGAGCCCGGCGATTGCCATGGCGTAATTATACATAAAGGTGCGGGAACTACCCGCATCCTATGATGCAGAATAACGTCAGGGTGCGGCAATGGGTTAAACCTAAAAAAGGCCTCTGTCCTTAACCCCTTTTTTTAAATTTGCCATGTGTCACTAAAAGTGGTTATAACCTTCAAATGCTTTAAACATACCCAGGTAATTTTGAGATTAATTCGAAGGGAATGTGTGACGAGAAAACATTTTTTTTTGCTTTTCAGACAGATAGTCATAGCACCCAAATAACTAACTAACATTTCCCTAATGTCTGCTTTATGTTGGCATGTTTTTTTTTATGCATCCTCCTATTTTTCTAGGATCTTATGGGGCTTAGAAATGTGGGCGCAATTTTTCACATTTTTATAAAAATCGCCAAAACCTATATTTACACCCACCTGCTTTTTAAGTGACTTTGAGAGAATAAAACCTCCTAAATGTTCCCAATGTAGAAACTACACCCCTCAATGTATGAGAAATCAACTTTAAAAAGTTTGTTAACCCTTTAGTTGTTTTACAGGGGTTAAAATAAAATGGTGGAATTTACAATTTGTAATTCTTTTGGACAATACATTAATTTTGGCCTAAAAATTTGAACTATACAATGAATTAACCCCTTACCGACGTGTCACAATAGTAACTCAAACGTTGGCTTCCACTGTATGGAGTGGGCTCCATGCTGAAGGCATTTTAAGCCTAGCGGCTCATGGGCGCCACCATATTGGATTCGATCAGCGTCCCATGTGACGTCATTGTGGGGTGGTGTTCGGTTACTACGACAGTCTCAGGACAACCTGAGGCTGTCTGATTTTAACCCATGTAATACAATGTGCGATTTCCTTATTGTAATAGATGATGTGTAAAATCCCCATATACTGCCATGTAGGTTAATTAGACAACCTAGGGTTAAAGTACCCTAGGGGTCTGAAAACTAGTAAAGTAAAAAAAATAAAAAAAACTTAAAACCAAAACTTAACGACGCCCCCCTCAGGTCTTGTCCGCGCTCCCCATTGTCACATTGTCATCACATTGTCAATTATAGCAGCAGTGGCCGACATCAGAGCCTGTGACGTCACAGGCTCTGACGCCGGCCGTCACAGCCATCATATTGTGTATGCAGGCTGCTGGCACAGCAGCGACTGATGTCACAGCTTGTGCGCCGGACCATGACACGGATCTGACATTGCCAGACGGATCACGGAGAAGACCCGTGGGGGACCTCGGAAAGGTGAGTTTTGACTTTGTTTTTGACACGAGTATAAGCCAAGTTTGGGGTTTTCAGCATATCTTCTATGCTGAAAAGCTCGACTTATACTTGAGTATATACTGTAGATTTTTATATATGATCGGGCATTAGGGGATCTTTATTTAAAAAAATTTTTTTTTTTTTGGGTTGTATTTTTTAAAATCTTTTTTAACTGTTTTACTTTGTCCCAAGGTGGCACATAAACCATAAACAAGACATAATTTGATCACTTGTTCATTGTAACATACTGCAATACTAATGTATTGCAGCATATTAAATAGTCAGACTATGAATTCTCCATAGACTGATAGGAGCACTGTTAGATCATGCTGTAAGCACAATCTAATGGGCACTTACTGCTGTCAGACCTGAGGTTCTTCATAGGACCTCAGGACTGCAATGGAAGCGGTCGGCACCTCTGTCCCTGTGCCGGAGTATTGCGATCCCAGCTGTTAGTGCAGGACCCTGGTTTTCACATACAGCTCCTTTGTTTTATAGTTCCGAGGGGTTAAGGTGTTGAAGGGAGTCTACTACCTTGCTTAATCGTTATAATCTGTGCAGGGTCCATTACAAGTAATGTTTTGCAGCTAATACTATTGATGTATGGCAGAGATATATTCAGTATATTTTTGGTTATACAGAATTCTGTATATCGTTGAAAGGGGACTGTAATAATAAGCTACACATGTATATAGAAGGAAAGGCAAAACAAAGGAAAGAATTTATGTAATACAAATGAAACATGCAACATGTACTTTCAAATAAGCCAATAGGAAGCGATATACAAGTTATTGTGATGTAAAATTTTTGTCTTTTAAAATGTGCTTTTTATAAAGACTTTTGACATAAGGGAAAAGCATATTTGCAACGCTGCATTATTGGCAATAAAGAAAAACTATTTCAAAGCTGGTCGTGTTGCCTTCATTATATTCTTTTAATGTATTTCCTTAAAATGTAAATGTACATACAGCACTTGTATAAAATCTTTGCGTGGAAAGCAATAAACATGATGAATACTCATCAAGAGCTACACATAACCGGGGTGGACTTCTCTCTGCTTGAACTCCTGTTACCATCATTTATACTGCTAGCGGGGAAGATTACTGTTTCTTATCTCCCCTATAGAGCAAATAATTAAATGTAGCAAGGCAAAGCATTGTTCACAGGAGCTGTTTGGTACACTATATGTTTGTTCTGTAGAGAATTAAGGGACAATTTCTATGTAACCGAAAAATTTTTTGGTGCACCTATAACATAGTGCTTGCAACAAAATTCTGTCCGACTTTGCATGATAAATGTGGCGCATGGTCCAACTGAGCACAGGAACTCACATTTCAGTGGAGAAATTTGTGGCGCATGAAGAATAGTGCAGGTGCGACCTAAAACAAATGTGGCACAAGAACTTCTTAAATGTGCAAGCAGTCTGCACTGAAAATAAGGTGCAAAGTCTGCCAGAAACCTGACACAAGCACCTTAGTAAATGTGGGCCTATGTTACAATTATAGAATTTACAGAAACAACAATAGTCTCTCTGAATTCTAATTCAGAAGGACTAAACTTAGCGCTTCACCAACAGTTGTTTTAAATCTTTGAAGAACTAGACAATTTTTCTTCTTTTTTTTCTACTGCACCTATAAAGACTGTAGAATCATTTTCCCAATAGAACCAATCTCCATTGTACAAAGCAGCTTGCATGTTTGCATTTGCTATACACAGCAGAGCTTCCCACTAAGGCAACAGTCAGTGCACAAGTTTCAGGTACAAGCTCCAGCAAGTCCTGAAAGTCAGCTACACCCCTTCTTAACCCATTTCACAGTAGACAGCTCAGTCTGATACAATATAGTTCTACTGATGCCATCCATCATACGTGCGCCTCCCCCTTAGTGCGTAACACTCACTCCTCAGTTTTTCCTCTCCCACTTGTTGCAGTGTCACCAAGAATGCTTCATCATGTGACACACAAGCAGAAAAACATGTAACAAGTGCTAGGGAACACCCTATAGCCATTAGTCTGAATGTAATAAAAGCTTCAATTTGGAAATGATGATTCGTGAATGCATAACACAAAACGTTTAGTGAAAACATGTTAAGTGCATTGTGTTTTAACACATGAACCTAACACCATATATGTTCCTTTCTTCTGTACATAAGGTTTCAAAGGTCTTTAACTCCCACTATGCCCTGACAATTGTCAGTTATGAGGCCATATCATCAACTGTACTAGATATAGGCCCCCAACATCAGCATTTAACTGTTGGCTTTATTCTCAATTGTAGTGACATATACTATAATCACATGCAGTAACTCTAGAAACCCTGACAATGGAGAAACTCTCACTGCAAACACATATTATCCAACGTGGCAAGTAATTATGCTGCGACTTAACAGCTCCAAATAGTAACGTTCAGTAACTGCTGCTCTTGTCGTGATGTTCTCCAATTTTTACTTAAATGATTCATCAGTTGCCATAAACGTAAATCGGAGTCAATTCCCGACTTAAGAACACCAGACTTACAGATGACCATTAGTAACAAACGGATCGCTCTGCCCACTGTGACCTCTGGTCAAACTTTTTAGATGCTAATGTCACAGGGACAAAAAATACTTTTGTTACAACTTAACAAACTTACAGAACCTATTTTAAGTTTAAATATATTTCCACATGAAGTGGTTATTTTGTACTCCACTAATTCTGTTGTTCTAGAATACAGAAAGTCACTTGATATTTATGACACTGATAGCAACTTGAAGGTGGATACAGGCAATAAAAATAAAACCTGTGGTCAAAGGGCTATGGACACGCAAGAGTTACACTTTCTGATAAATCAAACAAGATTTTAAAAAGTGTACTTAAAAACAACGATGGATATTTAGGTGGAGAAAGATATTCCTGGAAGAGGACCAGGTACATCTATGCAGTAGACACATGGCCATTAATTCTTCCAGTACTTTGTACATTAAAATTGTTAAATAAAGTTTTGTAAAATAAATGTATAATTTTTATGACCATTTTATTACCCCTTCCTGACACGCACCATACTATTTAATATGGTTATTCCAGGTAGTAAACCCCAAAACAGAAAATAGCGCCCAAATGTTTTTCACCATTTCGCAACTCATGAAGGTTTGACTAAAAAATGAAGATTGTACTGTACGCAAAATGGCAGCAAAGGAAACGTCATCTCATTAAGCAAAAAATGAGACTGTACTCAGGTTGGTATGCTGTAGTATGAAAACATTACTGGCGTCAGAACATGAAGATTTTTTTTTTCCGAACAAAAAGGTTTTAATTTTTTTAAAAATCTATTAAAACATATTAATCCCTATATAAATTTGGTATACCATGATCGAACCAACTTAAGCAATAAAGAGGAGCTGTAATTTGGAACAAAAAGTAGAAAGGCATAAATACAAAGCCAACTAGAGGATAGCACCAATTTAATCACATTTGGAATTTTTTTCCTGCTTCCCAGTACATGGCATGGAATATTAAATACTGTCACTGGAAAGTACAATTTGTTACACAAAAAGACAAGCCCTCATACTGTTCTGTAGGATAGTGACTTGCTTGTAAAACTCCAAACCATGGATGGCAGGTTGACAATGTGCAGAATAATGATTGTAGCTAATCAGATTTTTTTTACTTTATGTGTTCATTGACTCTGATTGTATGTGAGAGCAGACGGAAACATCAATGATGGCCTTGTTTGATGCATTTAGGTATAGGAGGGTTTCCTTCTAATGTCAATAGTGTTTAATTTGTTACGGTCTCCTAAGAGATGAAAGATGTATATCATAATGCAATGTTGCAACAATTCCAAAATCTATTACTTGAGAGTTTTAATTAAATGATTTCTTCTGATAAGAACTGCAAGCAAAGGATGTTCTGAAGATCACCGATGTTGTTTCAATCTGGGATTCCAAGGGAAATGAATAGAGACATTGTTTAAACACACGACTACTGGCATTAAATCAATAGTCTTCACTCTAGAGTTCTAATCCAATTCTGAGGGCACAGCAATTCAAGACAATAGTCTACATTAGGCCAATTAATGCACAGGACATCATTCATCGCCTATTCATTACAGAGGAGCATAGAAGTCAACGTTGATGGGCTTTTTTATATTAACCACTGCGATACAAAAAAAATAATGACCTGTTATCAGAGTGGTTAGACATTTTGACCATTTTATTTTTAAATGTCCAATATAAAAAATATAAATAAGTACAAACCTAGTTATATTGACACAGTAAAACCCAATATAAACTTTAATTTAAAAAAATATTTTTTTACCCATTGATTAACCCAATAACTGCCATGAACAACCAGTGATCCACTTAATACTAAAAAGTATTAAGTGGATCACAGGTTGTTCATTTCTAAGTTGATCATGATATATTGTTTTTTCATGGAGCCATACATTTTGTGCACCATACATTTATGGAACCACTGAAAACCAAATCTCAGGGAGAAAGGGGTATTGCATTTTCAGCAACAACATGATTCACTGAGAATTAGTCAGGATAAAATAGAAAAGCTCTGCAACTTACACCCTGAATAATAATCTAAAGTGTAAGGGGGTCTGCTGACTCTTTCCTGTCTGCAAGGAATGTAGACTTTAAACATTTTAATCCATTTTGTCTTGAGAAATATACCATAGCCAGCAGCTTTCACCCATCTTACTATTCACAACATTTATACATCTGTGTGTGTGTATGTATGTAGCACTGTTGGAACAGATGTCAGTTTAATGAGTTTTCGATTGGCAGCTAACTTTTTATGACCAACTTGCAAGGTATCAATGACAAATCACTGAAGCCAGGAAGAGAAAACCAATCTGTATGTGTCCATAAGCCAAAATGGCCTTCGTGAAAAATCACTGATGTGAAAAAAAACAAAACATGCCCTTACTTTTCAGTTTGAACTGAATTTGCAAAAATGGTGTGCTGTTCCAAACCCTCCATCAGAAGGTTGTTTATAAAAAAAGCAAAGTGTGACCATATAAACCATAGCAAGTGAAGTTGGTCATTCCAAGTCTGCGATATTTAGAATATCACATCTTTACAAAAACTCATCTTAACTCATTCAAGTCCCTTAAGAAGGCTAATGGCCCTTGAATGACAAATGCAAGTGAATCTCTATGGGTAATCATATCAGCACTGCAGCTTGACTTGCTTGCCAGTTCAGCCCTAACAAGGGAAGAATCTGACTGTCATACACTATTATTAAAGAGCATTTGGACTGAAAGCCCACTCTGCAGTGACCAACCCTTTCATTAGCAGAAAGAATCAAAAAGCTAGACTCACTTTTGCTGAGGAGCATGTTGTATAAAAGGAGAAGTGGTTGTGAGTTCATTTTAGTGATGAAAGCAAGTTTAATTTACTTGGGTCTGTTAGAAAACCCCATGTTTGTCGACAATCTGGGGAAATACTGAACCCAAAGTATATAAAGAAGTCAGTGTAAGTTGGTGGAGGAAGTGTCATGGTTTGGGAAATGTATTCTGCAGCAGGAGTAAGACCTCTCATACAGCTACACTGTAGCTGAATGCTAGTGTGTGAATGGGAGTGAATGCTAGTGTGTATCAGAACCTTCCCTCCTTCACGCAATCAGTCAGCAATTTTAATTCAGGACATTGCCCCCGTCACACAGGAAAAGGGGTAAAGCAGTTTCTTTAAACAGAAAAGATTGAAACAAGAAAATAGCTAGAACACAGTCATATATCTAAACCCAATAGAAAACCTCTGTAAAATCCTTGGTGACAAAGTTGTGGCCAAGAAACATATAACAATCAGAACTGTGGACCAAAATCACAGTTTGAGAGAGACTGTGCAGAAGTCATTCAAAGCAAAAGCCTTTACAATTCCTACAGATTGGAAACGTAATTATAATCTTTCCCTGTGCTTTAGTCAATGCTGTTCAACATTTGTGAAAAGTAAGGGTTTGATATAATTTAGTAAAACTCTGTTTTAGTGGCATTGTATACCCCTTAAAAAAATCCATAAAATGCTGATCAATGGAAATTACATTATTTCTGAAAAAATCAAGTGATTATATACTGTTCTCTAATCTTGATCTCAAGTGTATACATTTAAATGCTGATCACAAAGGTCACATGATTTTTTTTTATGAGATCACAAGAAACACCACATTTAATGGTCACTAACTTAGTAAACATGAATAGAAAAAACTGGAACATAACAGAACACCCTGCCTTTCTCCACTTGGCTCTTGCCCCCTCCTCTTAAACTATGCAGTGCATTGGGCATATCATAGCAGTGGTCAGGAACAAGTAGAAATAGAGCCTAAAGGGGAAAACTGCTGACAACTGAAAAGTACGTGTAATAAAATACTCTGCTGGAAAGTTAACAAAATTATTAGTCAGTATAAGGTATATATGTTTACCTTTTGCAAGTAAAGGACAGTTCCCTTCAGAATAGCATAGAATGTTTTCCATCCCCGTTTTCCTCTTGGAGCTGTGAAAGAAAGGTCACATGTCACACAAATAATTGGGCTGAATAAGTATTTTCAAGTTACCTTATGATAAGAAACAAATCGGCAGAAAACGCATAAATCATTATTTAATGCAGCAAAGGGTTAACAACTGTTATTGTCTTAGATATTTATTATGGTTTATAACAGGTATAATTATAGTGGTTATTTTTGTGAATGGGCATTCATAGAAACATGTAGTCCCTTTTCACTCCCAATATTGTATTGCAGATCATGACATGACAATTTATAGCAAATACCAGTAGTGAGCTTAAATATTGACAAGACTTTACAGAACACACAAATATATATCAGAAAATGCAGATATATTGTATTTTCTGAACATTTCATGTGGTCTTAAAGGGGTTATGCCACGAAACTATTTACTACAAAAATCTGTCAAAGAGGTTAAAATATTTCAAAAATCTATTTGTAATGGTTACCTGGAAGTAAAAATACCTTTCTACTTGTTATTATGATGCTTGTTCAGCCTCTATTCTGCTCCACACAGCAGATGTGGGAGGGGCCTAGTGATCAGCCTTCAGAGTCTCCTTCCACCTGCTGTGCTCAAATAGTCCCTGCATTTATTGATCACCAGCACAGCAGGAATCTGCTATTGTGCTGTGTGTCACCTACCAAAGCCCTGACACTGCTTCCTCTCCTTTTAATCATTGTCAATATATACTTGAATAAGAAAATACATGACAAATTAGGGGGCATTCCGGTGCTCTGACCGTTCGCCAGATTTAACATGCAAAGTCCAATAGAAATGTGTCACACGCCCCATGTTAAAAGTGCAAAAAAAGTTGGTGCACTCGGGGCAGTCAGGGGGCACCAGATTCATGAAGAACGTGCGCCAAAAATCCTGAATCTGGCGCCCCCTGCACACTACACAGGTCACTGCACATAGTACACACTGCACTGTTTTTAGTAAATGTGCATCTATGTATTCTCACAGCTTCATGGTCGGTCAGGCTGACATGCATGGCGGAAGTCTAGGTGGGTGCAGGGGAGGCAAACCCGACGTGTATCGTCACCCCAAAGTGACTTCGAAGTGAGGATATGCATGGAGTTTGCCGTCCCTGCATTTTTCTAGACCTCCGACATATTTACACTTTACTGTCTGCCTGACCGACCATGATGCTGTGAGAATACATTGTTTTGCTCTACTTGTATGCATTGTTTGTACAAAATTAGGTGCATTAACAAGGACCTTTTTAGTTGTTTTTATGACTTTTACTAATAAACTTTTGTATTTTTGTATGTTACTTTGGGGCCGGTAATTTCATCTCTTTCTGTGTATTTTGTAAGGAATTGCAACTAATTCGATAGATAGATAGATAGATAGATAGATAGATATGCAGATATGAGAGATAGATAGATATGAGATAGATAGATGACAGGGGATGGATAGATAGATGACAGGTGATGGATAGATAGAAGATATATATGAGATAGATAAAAGATAGATAGATAGATAGATAGATAACAGGTGATGGATAAATAGATAGATATGAGATAAATAGATAGATAGATAGATAGATAGATAGATATGAGATACATAGATGACAGGTGATGGATACATAGATGACAGGTGATGGATAGATAGAAGATACATGTGTCACATGTTACTGATCTTTAGCTACTTCCCTGCTAGTCAGGGACTGGGGCCCCTTTGCAGGAGAGCAGGGTAGCATGGAGGGACAGTGCATGAGAGTACAGGAGGAGGATGCATCAGGAGAGGTCAGAGCTCAGCCTGTTACTTGTGTTATCTCTGCAGCCTCCTGTGTGACCTGACTAATGGTGGAGGGAGGAGAGGACATTGCTATGATCCATGTTGGGGGAGGACTCCTCTGTGCAGCAGATAGTCGTGTCTGGCTGCAGTTACCTTGTATCTGCTGCTGGAAGCACCTGTGGAGCTGCCCCTCCTCCTCTCTCACTCCCTATTGGCTGCAGTTTGTCAGCTGATCTCTCAGTGTGGAGAGGAGCTGTGAGCCGGTGGAGTGATCTGTATTGCAGAGCAGCTGGCTGAATGCTTGTGCGCAGACTCTGCCAGAACAGCTGTAACTCAGGACGGGACACAGCTACCAGCAGGGGGCGCCAGAAACCAGAACAAAAGGAGTTATCTCAGTAAGCCTGCATATTTTGTAATAAGTGTAAATGGTGAAAGTACTTGTCACAATGCATTGGACCCAATTACAGCCATTTGCTATGGTGACACAACCCCTTTAAACCTCCTATCACCGCACACACTGAGATTAGAAGAGTAATTGCTTTCAGATGACCCAACATTTGGCAGTGTATTAGATACATTATTTTAAGGTTAATATTTTCTCTAGACAGACCTGACTCTGTCCAAACACAATCCCACTGCAGTGTCTAGGGCTTTTGAAGTAGCAAATATAAAAGTGTGTTCTCCACAGAGTAGACAGCCCTTCACATCTCATTAAATGCCTCTGAAATACTTTGACACTTGTTTATGGAGGCAACAGGTTACTGACTACCACACCTCATAATAAGCCAACACATCAACTTCATAGCTTTAAGCTTTGATGTCATCAAGCAGTTCTCCACAGGAAAAATGAAATGCTTGCCACATTGTGAGACCTTTGTAATGGCAAACTGCCTGGCCTTTAATGACACCAGATCAGGCTATTATATCATAGACAACACAGCTGTCCAAAATCCTGAGATGCATTACTGGATCTTTGACAGTGGGTTAATAGGTCATCCACTAAAAATATGTAATGCATTTTGTATGAGCCTAGTACTGGAAATTGAACAATGAGGATGAAAATAAAAGAAGTAAAAAAAAATACAAATGGAAAACTCTATATTATAAGACCGTTAAACCATCCTTACTTAAAGGGAACCTGTCACCAGGAGACCCATTTTTAGCACTCCCCCAGTCCCCACAGAGCATAGTACATACGCTGCCAACGTGTTTTTGTATAAAAAAAAATTGTTTTTACAGAAAAAAAGATATGTTATATTGTACCTTTCATTAGCATGTGCTGTGTGACTAGGCAGTTGCCAAATGGGAGGGGCTGGAAAGGAGCAGTTCCCCCCCACCCTTGGGGAACAGCTCCTCCATGTGACCTTTTCAAATATATGAAAACACCCATGACTTGGCTTAGCGACGCCCCCTGTTCCTCTACAGCCAATCCCGAGTGAGGGGAATTATTCATATATTTGAAAAGGTCACATGTTTCCCAAGGGTGGGGGGGGGCTGCTCCTTTCCAGCCCCTTCTATTGGGCAACTGTCTAGTCACACAGCAGATGCTAATGAAAGGTACAATATAACATATCTTTTTTTCTGTAAAACAAATTTTTTATACAAAAACACTTAGGTAGTGTATGTACTATGCTTTGTGGGGACTGGGGGAGTGCTAAAAATGCGTCTCCTGGTGACAGGTTCCCTTTAATTCAGCTATATATGATTTATAATACAATACAATATATTATAAAAGCACACACGAATCCAAACAATATCACAAAGTTCTTCACCAAATAATTGCTTGATAAATTACATGATAAATGATCACATTTTAAACATTCATTATGCGTATACCTCTGCTCAAATGACCATTGCCATTGGTAAATCAATATGACAGATGGCCATTGCCGTGATGGAAGAAGAGGCACTGAAGACAATGCTAATGTGAACTTATGATGAATATTTTACTTTTTAACTTCACTTACAGTACTTTTTATACACTATATAGCTGAAATACATGTGGGAACCAAATCATGCAAGATAGAATCCTTTTTGGCAGCCTTCTATTATTAAGCATTTTTTAAGTATTTTAAGTATTCCAGTTTCAGAAAATAATCTAATCTTTGTATAATGATAAGTTACAAAACTTATCATTTCTCCAGATGTCTGCTTGCTTGTATTCAACAGTGATGTCTGCACTGTATACTTCCAGTGAGTGAAAATATAGCATGCTCTCTTATTTTGTTCTGTAGTCTCTTCCGGTTATTCAATTTCATCTATTTTAGACTGACTAAAAAAATATGAACGTTTTCATGGAGAGATTCCCAAAAGATGTTCTACAGCAGTAGAAATACCAACTGTCACCCATTTTGTATTTAAAGAGAATCTGCCAGCAGGTTTGACCATACAAAACTCCTGCCATTGTTAAATAGCAGGCTTTGAGAACAGTGTAACCATTACTCCGAGTCCAATGTTTGTAGCAGCAGGATCCCTACAGCCCAGCCGAGTTATATGTATTATTAGTGGGCCACTTCTGAGTGGATTTTGCACAGTAACTATTGTTATTTATTTACTGCCCTGCTTTCATGTTTCACATAGCAACTAATCCTATATAGAGAATGTGTAATTGCCTATTGTGCAGGTACATATGTATCTATTCACCTCTGCATAGGACAGTGATGGCGAACCTTTTAGAGACCGAGTGCCCAAACTACAACCAGGACCGACTTACTTATCGCAAAGTGCCAACACAGAAATTTAATTTGTGATTTATACTTCCTGCTCTGTCACAGCTTACATTGATACCAGCACTCTGAGGACACCAATAAAGCAGAAAATAGAAGAAATTTGGATGATCATTGTAGCTTCCCTCCAGGGTCCCATAAACAGGAAGAATTGTCAGGGTCGGAGCAAGAGCTACAATGATCATCCAGATCTGTCCCTCTACCCTTCCACTCCTCCAGTAGTCCCAGGTAGCACTGTCACTTTAATATAGCTCTGTGCACAGCAAGTCCTGGGCTGCCTGGGACTGCAGGAAGATACCTGGAGTCCTCTCTGGTGATGGCCGAGTGCCCACAGAAAGGGCTCTGAGTGCCACCTCTGGCACCAGTGCCATAGGTTCGCCACCACTGGCCTAGGACATGATTTCTATTGCAAAATTTGCAATGGCTGGAAACTAGATGTGGTAATTGTGCAACTGTCATGCATACAGAGCAATGCCTGGAAGATTATTTTCCATTTGGTATCCCTCTATCCTATGCATGTTTCAGAGTACACAGTCTCCCAAGAGGACATGCACATTTATAGTCAGTAGGTGGTGACTGTGAGGGTCATGGGAGTGAGCCTCACAGGCTCCCCCCATTTTCTTCAGCTCTTTTCATGGTTTTTAAAGGTAATCTGTGATCATGAATGTCACTTTTGCATTATGATAGTCTCTTATAGACTTATTTGAAATTAACAAGCTAGAGGCTATGTTGTGCATGTAAGAAATTCAATTTCAACTCTTTAAACATTTCCTGGCTTCCTGCCAGCAGTGTGTGGAAAGTTTGAGGGGGGGGGGGGGGGGCAGTTGATAAGACACAAGTAGCCTTCTGTTCAATTTCTTCTCTCCTCGTCCTCACGCAATTCCCTCCCTTGGCCTCTCCCCTTACTCCCCCCACTCCCTTAGGCGAGTTCAATGCCACAAGCCATTTTAATTTACACTGCCACTTACACCATTTATATTAGCGGTACCCACCTTTATTTGCTTATCCAGTAGCAGCAGGGTGTGAAATATGGAATTATATGTCAGGATTGTAAATGGATTTGGAAGAGTGTGGTGCACTGGTGTGAGAGCCTTTCCCCTCTGCTATGAGTTACTGCTTTTGCAGGCTTCTGTTTGAATTCCACTGAGGTTACTCAGGAGGAGGGGCTGTACAGCGGTAAATTAAGGAGACTGAAAACAACAATGCACTAGAGGGGTACAACTCTTGCTTGGATATAAATGATTTTTAACAGTTCTGCTACTACTAAACAACATACACAGCTCTCTGGGTCTCTCGCCTTACACTTTTTGCTGCCTACTTTGTTCAAAACTTCCAAAAGATCCCTTTCAAATTGCTATTCTTGGTTTTCTGACATCAAGGCAGCAGGGACCAAAAAATGGTGGAATGCCTGAACTGTTATGAATACTCTCAAAAACATGGGACGGACCCTTTTAAATTATAATTGTTTCAATCATGTTGTACAGTTGGTATATTAAGTATTTAAACCCCTTCAGTTTATCACTGTTTCATTGCAGCCAACTGGCATAATAAAAACGTTATTTTCTTTTGCTCATTACTGTGCACTCCCATATTGACATAAAAAACTAGAAAAGTAGACATTTTTGCTAATTGATTAAAAATTAAATATCACATGGTAAGTATCATGAGTATTCAGACTCATTAGGCTTGGACTTGATTAGGAAAAGCACACGTCTGTCTATATATGATCCTATAGCTCACAGTAACAGCTCTCATGTCAGCGAGCCAGTGGTTCATTGTAATGAATCATATGCAAAAACTCCATATACTGCCATACAGTTGTATTGCAGTATATGGTAGGAATGATCTGACCGTCTGGGGTTAATATACCCTAGAGGGTCTAAGAAATAGTGAAAAAGAAAAAAAAAAGTTTAAAAAATGAATAAAATATAAAAAATTCAAATCACCCCCCTTTCCCTAGAACTGATCTAAAATCTAATAAACAGTAAAAATCACAAACACATCAGGTATCGCGGCGTCCTAAAATGCCCACAGCTCTGTACACCAAAGTATGAAAAAGTTATTAGCGTCAGAAGATGGCAAATTTTTTCCTTTTTCGTACATATTAAAACCGCAATAAAACCTGTATAAATTTGGTATCACCGCGATCGTACCGAACCAAAGAATAAAGTAGATGTGTTATTTGGAGCGCAGAATGAAAATCGTAAAAACTGAGCCTACAAGAACGTGACGCACATGCGTTTTTTTTTCTTCAATTTTTCCACATTTGGAATTTTTTTCCTGCTTCCCAGTACACGGCATGTTACAATAAATAACATCACGGGAAAGTAAAATTTATTACACATAAAATAAGCCCTCACACAACTCTGTACACTGAAAAATGAAAAAGTTATGGATTTTTTTAAGGTGGAGAGCGAGAAATGAGCGAAAAAACCCTGCATCCTTAAGGAGTTAATAAGGGCACAGTGGCCTCTATAGTCCTTAAATTGAAGAAGTTCAAAATTACACACAATTTTGTTCTAACCACTGTAAAACAAAGAGTTAAACTTCATAAAAGTTGCTTTACATATGTTGAGAGTGTAGTTTATACAACGTGGTAATTTATGGGGTTTTACTATTATTTAGGCCTCGCAAAGTGACTTGAAAGGTCTCTCAAAAGCAAGATTTTGCGTTTACTGAAAGTAGACATTCAGTAAAGTGAGTTATAAAGTTTCTCTTGGTGTTATGACTATGAGTCTTATTAACCAAGGGTCAGACTACGGGGATTACACGGCTTGCACAGGTATTTAAGAAGTGTCTGCGATGGGATTTTGGAGGCCGCAATCCTTTTTTGGCACAGCTGTGCTGGATTACATGTGACAAAGAGGGTGCGCCGTCGGATTTAACTTTCAAATTGTGTCAAAAGCCCAAGCACTTAGATGCACCACTAAAAAGATGGTGATCTCTGTTGGACCTGAGCGGGGAAGTGACACATTCATGATATCGAACGCACAATCTACGTGATTTGCGGCACGCTGCATTATCGTCTGACAACTAATTTTCGGTGAACTCCAGCGGCACTGTAAATAAATGTGCCCCTATGTGCCAAAAAAGAAGAACATTTAGAATTTTAAAAATTGAGAATTTTTCCAAGTTTTCAACAAATATCTATTTTTTCATAAATAAACCTAAAACATAGTGCCATTTTTGATTCAATTCAGAAATGCTAAGACTCCTATCCCCCCCCCCCCTTATTTGCTATTCATTTTCTAAACTCTGTTTGCTATCAAGACGGACAGAAATTCACAGATCACATAGAAGGTCAATGCAGGGTGGATGCTAAGCTATTTTTATATATTTTTCTATGCTTCATTTAGTATAAACGGCTAATGCCACGGAAGTTAGTTCACAGCTTTTTTATCCGATCATAAATGATTAAAGTTTTTTCTCAGTTATGTTCCATTTCATAGTCAAAATGGTTTTAGTTCTAAAACCAGAGTTTTATGCTTTTAGGAAGATAAAACATGTAAATTTGTCTGAAACCCTAAATAAAGCAGAAATTCCTTTATTTGGATTTCATGCATTGTAGTTAGGTGTGCAAGTTCCTAAAGTCCTTCTGCAGGAGAAAAGTAAAATTTTGAAGATTAACCCATTAAGGACCCAGCCCTTTTTCGCTCTCCACATTCAAAAAACTAACTTTTTCATGTTTTTGTGTACAGAGCTGTGTGAGGGCTTATTTTCTCCGTAACAAATTTTACTTCTCAGTGAGGATATTTATTATTCCATGCCGTGTACTGGAAAGCTGGAAAAAAAATTCCAAATGTGGTGAAATTGGTAAAAAATGCATTTGCGTCCCTTTCTTGTGGGCTCTGTTTTTACTTTATTCTTTAGTTTGGTATGGTTACAGTGATACCAAATGATATAGGTTTTATTGTGTTTCAATATATTTTCACAAATGAAAACAATATGTACGAAAAAAAATGTTTCACAATCTTCAGACTCTAACAACTTTTTTACACTTTGATATATGGAGCCGTTTGGTGTCATTTTTAACTAAATGAGCTGATGTTTTCATTGCTACCATTTTGAGGACTATGCAACCTTTTGATTACTTTCTATTACACTTTTATGTTATGTAAAATGTGACGTTTAGGGCATTTGGGCTCTATTTTCCATTATGTGGCTCACCACCAGCAATAACCGTGGCAAGGCTCTCATGGCAACTGATCGGTATTCCTCGATGACATAACAGGAAGCTGCGTTCTCAACCAAGATGGCGGCGCTCATGCACCGCCGACTTTTAAATGCCGCCGGCAAATCAAGGACAATCAAGGGGCTGACACCCGCGATCGGTGCTAGCACTGACCATGGGTGTTAGCGATGGATGTTTGCTGCAATATGCAGAAAACCTGAGTCTGTATGAAGAGGGCTCACCCCCTTCATACATCCTTAATAGCTCGCCAACGGATATATCCATCAGTGAGTGTTGAGGAGTTAAAGGAAATCTACCATCTGAAGTAGTTATACAATGTAGATTCCCCCTACCTGCCGCATCCCCAAACTAAATTTAATTTCAGGGGTTACTGGGGTCTTGGAATAGCCTAATAGGGCTCCAGGGGTGAAGGCTACTTCTACTTTTTTTGTTCGGGCACATCTCCGTTACTGAGCACTACCAGTGTTTATTTCACATTAAAGTCATTTCATGGTTAAAAAATAAGGGGTTTGTTTGAGTGCAAGTTTGGAGTAGTGCCTCTCTTTTTTAAGAAACTTTCTTGTTATTTTACATATGTGTGTAAACATTTGGTGTGTCTGAGCTGGAGTGGTTTTCTAGGAGCAGCAGTCTGACATTAATATCAGACAGAGGGTTACAGCAGTACAGAGCATGAGTAATAGGACTTAAGGGAAATGCTAAATAAACACTCCAGTATTGAAAGTGTTTAATTGTTTTAAAGGGAATCTACCAACAGGATCAAGCACACTGACATAATGGTGTTTGCCCCTTTGTGCAGGATCTACTCTTTTTTAGATTCTAATGCCCAAGTTTTAAAAAAAAAAAAGATAAGTGTTAATGGAGCCCAAAGCCCCTTAGGCTTATTTGCCGACTTTTAATTTTTTTACAAAATCTTTTTATTTTTTTTTCAAAAGAAAATATACATATGATTCAATCAATTTTAACTTTAAACACTCTGGCAAGATATACCATGGCATACACTTACAGAGCTTCATCCAATTTTCTGTCATCACTATTGCACGGGTTGTGTGACCTGTTTCATAATCCTACTCACTGCTCGATTTACTGGGGGATGTGTATATTGACCCTAGACATTCTCCTCCTCGGTGGTTCTCAAATTTGTAACTTGCCCAATGTACCTTTCAAAATCCCTAAAGAAACCTTTGGTTTGTTTTTCCTTGTGTCTTAGTGATTCTAACCTGTCCAGTCCGATCGGGTATTTTACTTGGGCTATGGCATCCGCTGCTGTCGGTGATTTGCCTACTTTATAAAGCATTTTATTTTTACAAAACAAAGGCATAGGAAGCTTAAAGAAGAGCAGATCCTTTCAGAGGGGGCAAACACCAGTATCTCAGCGTTCTTAGTTTACAATCCTTCTTCCTTGTGGTAGATTTCTTTTAAAAGTGTTTTTACATTCTTTTCTGCAATCTACATAAAGCATCCTAACATCTTCTCCAACAACCTGTAAACCATCAACAAAAATGTGATTTAAACAGTTCAAAATAAAAATGGAAATGGCAGCATCTATTGGTATTCGTATGGAAGCATTTATTTCCTCTGTTGTAAATAGTAAAAGCAAATATTAATGGAGCCAATGTCTGGATAGTTCAAGTTATTTTACTAGATGCTTGAACATCACAATGAAAAATCACCTGCGTGGTACTATTCAGACTGTTGAGGGGGTGAAAAGTTATCTGCACATGATATATTCTGTGTGAAATCCCATATGCAGCAACAATCTTGTTCACAACACTAACTGGTTGCTGTAGAAAATTCCTGAAACAGCTACATTGTTACAAAACCACAGTGTATAAATAGTGTGCGCCAAGGTTGTTTAGACTTTTAATGTACATACTTTGTGGAGATCATATACCAGTGTTATGGGGGTTATGTTTAAATCATAATGTAGTCTTCGTTCCCTTAACTGGCATTTCATCAACCAGTGTTACATTTTAATTTTTTAATACAAACGCTGATATGAGCAGGTTCATACAATAAACCTTTTCCCTCATATTAGCATTTTGGTCTAAAATAATAAGAAGTTCTCCCATAGGCCTGCAGAATGGCTTTATCTCCGGAGTAAACACAAAACACTGTTAAGTTTTGGGAAAGAGTTGCCAATGTTCTTTTAATTTCTCTAAGGGCTTCTGTCAGAAGTTAATCAGTTTCTTTAATAAAAATGTGTTCTTTTCTGGAATAATAAGGAATCATAAGGAACTATAATGCAGAATACTTAAAATAACAATGCTTCCCACATTAAGCAAAAATAGGCATATATGATGTCCATCCAGTCTGTGTCTACCACCAAGACCATCTCTCATCTATCAATAGCATTTATCTATCGGTGATCAGTTCAACAAATCCAGCTGCTATGGGATCCGTACAGGGAGGCAGCCATATGTACACAGTGAATTTTTTTAATGCATCTGATTACTAGACAGATTTGGAATAGATTACCATTTTACGACTAAAAATCTAGGAAACGGTTATTGGTGCAACAGATAGCTAACAACTATGCACCGAGTAACTACAATAGAAAGCTGATGGCTTTCATCCAGCTCTTTAATTTGGAGCTGACAAAGAAAAGTGCATTTAATGCAAACATTATTCATTGCAATACAATTTATGTGCTGAAGGGCATCAAAAACAAATCGTGTGACTAAGCAGAAATGTCAAAAGCAATTATGAAGAGTAAACATAATTCAGAAGTCATGAAATGAAAGAGCGCCGCTGCATATTGGGATGAGATGGGAAAAGAAATGGAAATTATGCTGAAATATAAGAAGTGGTGAATTTACCTTTCTCTTCAACGTTCATCTCAAAGAAACAAATTGTATTAACATTTACATTAGAAAGAAACATAACACAACTAGAACTCTAATGTTCCTAAAAGAAACCTATCAGCAAATATTCAAGCCGATGTTATTATAATAGTTTAAAAAAAAACTGCCATGTTTCACCCATTGTAAGAACTCTTCTCTGAAACAACGGGGAAATGTATTACGCTTTCTTTGCCAGTTTCCTGGCGGAGAGAGAGCACATGAATCTACCCCGACACCACCATTTTTTGGGATTCTCTGACCGAACACTTCACTTTGGGTTTGTCGGGCAGAAAACTGGCAGAGACTATAGCAAAAAAACTCCTCCAGTTCAAAGCTTCACTCACAGCTGAGCACATGATGGGGCATTCTCAATCCTGTGACGTTTTGGGGGAATGCCCCCTTTATCAGACATGTGAAGTGTTTCTACCCGATATCAACACGTGAGATTATACAACGGAAAAAGACTGGAAATGTGAACGCATACCGTATTTTTCGGCCTATAAGGCGCAACAAAAATCCTTTAATTTTCTCAAAAATCAAGGTGCGCCTTATAGGCCGGTGCGCCTTATATATGAACTTATACAGAAATGTACTACAGACAAGATGTACTGTACATTTACCAGTGTTTAATAGCTCCATCCCCAGAAATTTCCTGCACCTTCCCACACAGTATACAGGGTCCCTAGCTCCTGAAGTTCCCTGGCACCACAACTAACATTGTGCCCATCCTGCCCTCCCCTAGCAGGGAGAGACCGGAGCTGCCATAGTGCCGACCACGAGGCAATCATCATCATCGGTAACCAATCCCCCATACCTGACAGTCCTGTAACAGGGGAAAGAGCAGGAGCCACAGGAACCCCACAGGAATAACACCCTGGCTGAGGAGGGAAGGAGAAGGGGCAGAAGGAGACAGCTTAACCCCTGCTGCATCACCCTGCATTAACCCCCAGCAGCCCATACCTCAGAGATCGGAGCTCTCTGACAGCTGAAGACAAGTTACCCGGGAAGTGTATCAGGCTTGAACTGTGCACAGGTCTGCTGGTCATTTTTAGGTACTGCATTTGATCCTGCGCCTTATACTCCAGTGCGCCTTATATATGAACCTAGATGTCCTAGCAGGCATTTATTAGAGGTGCGCCTTATACTCCGGTGCGCCTTATAGGCCGAAAAATACGGTATATAAAAGGTAAACTAAATTGGATTGAATCCTAGTACTCATATGGATTAATGGCACATAGACTGTGTGAATTATGTCGTAACAAGTGATAACTAAAAAGATGTTTGATATGTAATAGTGGATTGAATGACAATCGCATGTAAATTAATGGTACAAAACCTGGTGCTTGATAAGTTTGGTCTAAAGACTGTGCAAATTATGCCTTAACAAGTGATAACTAAGGTGATGTTTAATATGTGAGTTGTGTGGACTCCACTATTACTTGCCAAGACCTCAAATAGACATTTTAAGGGATTTCAAGGCTAACTGCGAAACCCACTGGAGGCTGGAAGGGGGTGAAACAAAAAGAAAAAGGGCATACTTACTTTTGCCCAGTGTACCATTTCAGTATCATAGTCATGGTTTGTGGGGCCAGCTTTACCAGACTTGTTGAAGTAACTGTTACCACTTTGGCTGGGTGAAATCCATGCTCATGCACTATCATTCTTGCTCAGTGGTTGATCACACTGGCCACAGAGCGAGGAGTAACACTTTTTTGAGCCATTTCTTTATGAAGCCTTTTGAATAGGCAGCCCTCTGCAGTGGAGGTCTCCCAAAATCTAACTCCAATTATCTATTTAGGTTTTGTTTACAGGCCAATAATAATTTTATAATTATAAAAATATTGTCAGGAACAATTAAACATTTATGGTTGGTTTGTAAAGGTTTCTATACCTTTTGGACAAAAATTCCTCACCTTAAAAAAAATAAAAATAACTGTTTGATCTCTGGTCTAGTTTGAGCTTCCACGATGCAAATCTCATGTTTAGCATAAACTACTTCAATTGGGATTGTTGAGCATAGAAATAAAGACACATTTGAGGTGTTAGGATCTACATGTACAAAATATATGTGCGGTCAGTACAAGGATCTATTACATAATTTAATATTTCAGAGAAATGTACAAAGGATGAGGAAAAATACATTGCGGATTGAGGAAAGAAGGTTTAGAAATGATACAGGAAAGAGTTCTTTACAAACAGAGCAGTTAAACTATGGCATGTTCTACCACAAGAAGTAGTAAGCATAGAAATAGGCTAGATTTAGTTTTTTTTTAATGAAAAAAAGACATTGATGGTTAAAATTAAACAATGAATTAAATGTTGTTCACAACTTGTTTTTGTGGCTTCCTTGATCCAGGGATGACATTAGGGTCATTTGTAAGGAATATTTCCCCTAATATAATATATTTGGCATCTGTTCTATAGAGGCTTTTGCCTTTCTCTGGATCACATTGTAGAAAAAATTACTGTAACATTACTGTAACTTACATTAACTGTTACATTACATGTAACTTTTGCAAAAACAGTAATTGATTTTGAAGAAATCGACCAGCATCCATCAGTCTTGTTCTCATCATAAAAAGGTGCTAATGGTTGACAGAAAGGCAGCTGTTCAGAATCTATTAGGTATGGCTAAAATTTTAAAAACATGATGCCTAAATTAGTTTGGAGGACAACAGGAGGGTGCTGATAGATGGACTGATATCTTGAGCTCAGATGGCTGTACTAGCCACATCCTCACAAGGCCAAGGATCATTATAATGCAGTGATGGCTAACCTATGACACGCGTGTCAGTGCTGACACGCGTAGCCATTTTCACTGACACGCGGCTGCCTGAGAGTTAAGTTTCATCCTACATGACCAGGTGCAGTAGCCAGGAGGCTGAGAGATTGCACTGAGCTTCCAGCACTCCCCCCTCCTCTTCCCCGGGCCGACCTCTCCCCATGTGTGAGCTGTGCCTAGTGTCTCCAGTCAGAACAGGTATCAGCATGGAGCACAGCAGGAGAGGGGACCCGCCCTTACACCCGGGAGAGTCCTCTGCAGCTCCTGATAGTTGTGGTGGGGGGAGGATGGCAACACAGTCAGAGGTCACATCGCTGCTGCCTTGTGTGATGTCCCAGCAGCTGCCTCCTCTACACTGACCATCTCCACAGCAGGGGCAAGGGAGGACAACCACTCTCATCATATAGTAAGGTCAGTGCACTGTATGATAGAAGACATTGTGATTATTTTGCTCCTCACACCTTCTCCATGCCAAGAGGGCATAAGGGAGATGCAGACAGTGGCACCTGCTCCCTCGCTATAACCTGTGAACTTTCATGACAGAAAGTTCACAGGTTACTAAGCATTTACACACCTGTCTGATTGTAACCGATCTATTACAATGTGTGATTTGCACATAGTAATAGATGATTGGGAAAATCCCCATATACTGCCATACTGCAGAATGCCAGTATATGGTAGAATCAATCAGACAACCTACAGTTAAAGTGCCCTAGAAATTAAATAGTGTATATATATATTTATTATTTAAACTATAAATATCACAAAATTATGGGTTTTTTTTGTCAAGGTGACACACCACCCGAGTTATGCTCGTTTTTTTGGCGAATTTTGACACACCAAGCTCAAAAGGTTGCCCATCACTGTTATAATGCATAGACTTAGGAATCAGTCACTCATTATAATCTATAAGAATCCATCCCTGAATACAAGTAAGCACAATGTTAGATACATTTTTTAGAGCTGTCAGTCGAAGAAAACCTTTTTCTTTTGTGGTATATTGAAGAAAAGCATTTCGCTTTTACTTGCTTCACTGCATAGTTGCAAGTGAATAATATAATTGTCAAACGCCAAAAAATTGCTCTAGAGCATTTGCTGCTTGTGCTAACTTTTATTAAAATGTCTCTAGAAAAGGCAAAACATAGCTACCCATCTAATGTTATATATGTTAAGTGACTTGGACTGGTACCATTTAATTACAGCATTTCAGCATGGTGTATGTCATATGATCTGTCTTCCTTTTAAGTTTGAGTCTCCCCCCTATCCTGGTAATGACCTCTCATCTAAGTCAATCCTACCTGTGGATTTGGTGATGAGCACTATAAATATATCACAGTCCACTGAATTGTTTGGTATGAAGTGGGTCCCACCTCCAATAAGACTATATGCCGGCCCACCACGCTTACCTGGTCATATGAATGGACCAATTTACTGCCGGATAAAAAAGTGGGCAGAACTGAAATGAATACAGGCAGTTATGTACAAGAAAGGTTCTGCAGGTTTGTTCATAAGTTGAGTTTGTATGTAAGTCGGAACTGTATACTATTATTGGAACCCCAGTCAAAATTTTTTTGGTCTCTGACAATTGGATTTTAAAAATGTTGGATTGTCATAAGAACCAGAATCTTCATTGCAGACACCTGTGATAACTGTTATAGCGGTTTATTGTAGCCTAGGACTTAAGTACAGCAAATTACCAAAATCCAGAGGTCCGTTTGTAACTAGGAGTCGTATGTAAGTCAGGGGACCGCCTGTACAGTTAAACTCAATGTCATTAATCACAAAATGGAGGTTAAATAGTTTGCTTTTATGATTCACAAAATTGTATGGGCTTTCAAAAGTAAGCAAAGTTAATACTAAGATGGCTGCCACAATACACTACACTCAACGGCCACTTTATTAGGTACACCTTGCTAGTAACGGGTTGGACCCCCTTTTGCCTTCAGAATTGCCTCAATTCTTCATGGTATAGAGTCAACAAGGTGCTGGAAGCATTCCTCAGAGATTTTGGTCCATATTGACATGATGGCATCACACAGTTGCCGCAGATTTGTCGGCTGCACATCCATGATGCGAATCTCCCGTTCCACCACATCCCAAAGATGCTCTATTGGATTGAAATCTGGTGACTGTGGAGGCCATTTGAGTACAGTGAACTAATTGTCGTGTTCAAGAAACCAGTCTAAGATGATTCCAGCTTTATGACACAGCGCATTATCCTGCTGAAAGTAGCCATCAGATGTTGGGTACATTGTGGTCATAAAGGGATGGACATGGTCAGCAACAATACTCAGGTAGGCTGTGGCGTTGCACGATGCTCAATTGGTACCAAGGGGCCCAAAGAGTGCCAAGAAAATATTCCCCACACCATGACACCACCACCACCAGCCTGAACCGTTGATACAAGGCAGGATGGATCCATGCTTTCATGTTGTTGACGCCAAATTCTGACCCTACCATCTGAATGTCGCAGCAGAAATCGAGACTCATCAGACCAGGCAACGTTTTTCCAATCTTCTACTGTCCAATTTCGATGAGCTTGTGCAAATTGTAGCCTCAGTTTCCTGTTCTTAGCTGAAAGGAGTGGCACCCAGTGTGGTCTTCTGCTGCTGTAGCCCATCGGCCTCAAAGTTCGACGTACTGTGCGTTCAGAGATGCTCTTCTGCCTACCTTGGTTGTAACGGGTCAGCTCGAACCAGTCTGCCCATTCTCATCTGACCTCTGGCATCAACAAGGCATTTCCGCCCACAGAAATGCCGCTCACTGGATGTTTTTTCTTTTTCGGACCATTCTCTGTAAACCCTAGAGATGGTTGTGCGTGAAAATCCCAGTAGATCAGCAGTTTCTGAAATACTCAGACCAGCCCTTCTGGCACCAACAACCATGCCACGTTCAAAGGCACTCAAATCACCTTTTTTCCCCATACTGATGCTCGGTTTGAACTGCAGGAGATTGTCTTGACCATGTCTACATGCCTAAATGCACTGAGTTGCCGCCATGTGATTGGCTGATTAGAAATTAAGTGTTAACAAGCAGTTGGACAGGTGTACCTAATAAAGTGGCCGGTGAGTGTATATCTCTCGTGATTCCTAAGTTCCCACTTATGCTCTGCTTCCAGTGATGATCTAACAGAGTGTCTTACCCTGTTACCATAGTAATGATGAATGTAACTGCCATCATTGCACATTGCCCCACTGAGATGACGTCTCACTGTAACACTGGCCATACTGGATGGCCTGCAAGCAATCAACTACAGCCAAACATAGTGATGATCATAGTGAATCAAAGGACTGATTAAAAATCCAGGAGCATTTTAATTCCTCATTATATTGTATGTCCACAACATTTTTCTGCTAAGGGGAGCAAAATTTAATAATAACAATTAATTAGATGTGAGTTTGTATTTTATAATCCATTTGAATCTGAATGATGCTTATTCCTGGAATAACCCTTTAAGCTTGGGCACTTGTGATCCATACTGTACAAGTCACTTCAGAAGACTTTCTCTTCGCCCATTCTTTTGAAAGCGATGAGTCCCAACAGTAGATATCCTTTAATACCTGTCCACAGTAAGGGGATGGGGGAAGGTCCAAGATGGGGACCCCTAGCAATTGGAAAAAATGTGAGACAGGAAAGTCTTCTCAAATACTTTGTACGGTATGGTTTTGATTGTATATTTCCTGTAAGTATCTATACTAGCACCAACTATTTAAGCTATGATCTTTTCACCTTAAGTAAAGCCCTTTTGCAAAGGGGACAAGGTGGAAAAAGTTTTGGAAGAAAATCATGTTGCCTGGAATATTGGGCATTCATTTACCAGAATTTAAATGTTGGCAGAATTTATAAGCTGTTAGCTTAGTAAATCTTGCTCAATATGGTCATATTTCTGAACTGTGTCCTCTCTTGTGAAAAATGCAATAGCCAAAGCAGCAATTATTTTACCTAAAGCTTTTCCTTACATAGCTTACTTCATGGACAGATTATCTGTATTTGTATAAAAAAAAATGCCAGGGTCGTTGTTATAACAAGCAGAGCATTTAGCTCATCTGCCCAGGGTTTGCTGCAGTACAACTTTAAAGCTTCAGGGCCAACTAAAGAAGTCACATACTGCAAGCATTAGCATAATGTTAGTCAGTTCCATCTATTCACAATCGTTTTGTAGCAAATAGAATTTTTATATTACTGTAGCTATAATGGTTGTATTTTACTGCACAACTAAGGGAAAGCAACCAGTGCAATGATGGAGATCTTACAAACAGAATCTATTTAGAGTAGCAGAGACAAATAACTTTGCAATTTAATTTGCCAAAAGTCACAGGGGAAAGGGGTCAAAGCATTATTAAAACCATCATGAAATTTCTTACTTTTTTTTCCATCCATGTCTGCATGGATTTTACGTGCAAGGAAACCAGCCTTGTAAACCGCAGCATTAGGATCATGGGGGATGTCCAGGAAGGGGTTGCTGCTGCTTCCAATCCGACTAACACTCTTTGATCCCATACCATTGGATTTGTCATCATTGCTGTCTGATGGGGATTTCTTCATTGCGTCAACATCATCTCTGTTAGGGAAGAAAAAATAGATTCAGCATACAATAGATTAGTATACAATCTATACAATTCCATATTCAAGCCGTGTACATGATGTTGTGGGTACCAATGTTATTAACTTGGTAAATAAACAACGCATTCATTTGAAATAACCATGTTGAAGCTTTAAATATATTGAGATGTACATTTCTTGGCCACCAGAATTTGCATATTCTTACTTGGTACAATAGCGTTTTGACAGTTGCTGCCATATTCCTGTAGCTTGTAACATGAAAGTAAGTGATTTGCCTTGAGTTGTAGCCTAGTGCATGGATTTCAGACAATACAGCGAGTAAATTATCATACTAAAGCAAACCTTACAATATTGTGTGGCTACTCTCCAGGCATCATTTACCAGGTCATGTGTTCTTTATTTTACAGCATCAGGGATTAAGATGTCTGAGAAAGCCACGCACAATATATGATTAAAAAAAAGGGTTTACATTGATTAGTAATAAAATGTGGTCTTATTGGTATCCAACTTCCAATTACAGAGAAATACAATCCAACTAAATAATAACTTCAGGTTTTCAACTGAGCACAATGAGTGAATATCCACTGTGCATGGAGAAAAATGTAAGTAAACTTGTGTTAAGAATTTCTCCAGATGATTCTGTGAAAAGGAGATGAAATTGGAATAAGGGTTTTACAGGTGCATGTCCTATTCAATAAAGGCACACAAAGTCTGGTTGAGGGCGAATGTTTGGATATCATGCACTATGCCTTGAGAAAAAAACTGGTTCAAAATTAAATCTGAATGTATACAGAAATAATCAGTGCAGATGTTGCTGCAGAAAAGGGATCTACAGCATATTAAAGGGGTTGGCCCTTTTATAGGACGGAGTAAGAATAAGACCCTATTGAGGTCACCCGTATTAAACCCTCACAAAGTTTCCCATTTACCTCTGGTAAAGGAGGGTCACCTGCCCCGAGGCCAGCGGCTTCTGTCCTCGCTGGGTTCCGCCTCCTGGCAGGACCCGGCTGTATGTAACTGAGTCATTTTATAATATGATTAAATAAATAAAATAAAAGTCCTATAATCTCCCCAGCTACGCATAAAATGCAAATAAAGTATATAAAACACAAAAAAAGTACATATTTGGTATCACCGCGTCCGTATTAATCTGTACAATAAATCTAAATCAATATTGAACCCACTCGGTCAACGACGTAAAAAAAAAAAAACAATTTTTCATCAAACACCATCACAAAAATTTTCTAAAAAGTGATCAAAAAAAGTTACGACGCTACAACTGAAAAGAACAACTCTTTTCGCAAAAAATAAGCCCTCAACCAGATCTGACAACAAAAATACAGAAGTTATGGCCATGAAAAGTTGTCGATAAAAAAAATAGTGATTTCCTCCAATATTGGTTTTGCTCAATAAAATTAAGAAAAGCAAAGATAAGAAAAACTATATAAATGAGGTATCACCGCAATCGTAGTGAACCAGAGAATAAAGATAAAAAATTATTTTTACATTATGGTGAGCAGGGGAAAAAAGTGCTAAAAATCCAAAATAAAAATTGTTGATTTTGTTTGTATCCACCTTGAAATTGTTAATAAATTCTCATGAATAATCTTTAGACCCCCAAAATTAATTATCTATACATTATATCGCATCCCGCAAATAATAAGCCCTCATATGTTTGCATTACCAAAATAATTTAAATTTATAGCTTCTACAATGTGACAATACAAATCTGATGTTTATGGCGCTGCTTTCATTCTATTTCCGTCCGTGCGCCCATATAGCAGTTTACCACCACATATGGGGTTTCAGTACACTCGGGAGAAATTGGGCATCAGATGCTGCAGAGCGTTTCATCATTTAATTATGATGAAACAGTCAGTTTTGGCCTAAATGAATGTATTTTCCCAAAAAAGCTAAAGTTTCTAAATCGCAGGTCCATATTGTTTTAACCCATGTGAAACACTTAAAGGGTTAATAGACTTAATAGAAGTTGTTTTACATAAGTTGAGGGGTGAAGTTTCTATAGTGGGGTAATTTATGGGGTTTTACTATTATTTAGGCCTTTCAAAGTCACTTGAAAGCTGAGTTGTCCCTCAAAATGTGAGTTTTGGCGATTTTCAGGAAAATGAGAAAAATGGCACCTAAAATGGCATAAAGTTCTGCGCCTCATAACATCCTAGAAAAATGACAGTATGCATAAAATATCATCTCAACATAAAGCAGACATTCCGTAAATGTTAATTATCAATCTTTTTGGGTAGTTTTACTTCCTGTCTAGAAAGCAGAACATTATAAACTTGGAAAATGAAACATGCAATATGCAGCAAAGACTTACCGGCTATGGAGAGGACTCCATATGAGCTCTCTCTATGTACCCACATCCAACACGTGTGCGTTGGGAAGGGGTTAAATGTATTAAACATCGGCAGGCTACATACTGGCAGGCTACATACTACAGGGGGCTGGCAGGCTACATACTACAGGGGGCTGGCAGGCTACACGCTACAGGGGGCTGGCAAGCTACACGCTACAGGGGGCTGGCAAGCTACACGCTACAGGGGGCTGGCAAGCTACACGCTACAGGGGGCTGGCAAGCTACACGCTACAGGGGGCTGGCAAGCTACATACTACAGGGGGCTGGCAAGCTACATGCTACAGAGGGCTGGCAGGCTACATACTACAGGGGGCACACAGGCTACATACTACAGGGGGCAAGCAGGCTACATACTACAGGGGGCAGGCAAGCTATATACTACAGGGGCAGACAGGCTAAATAATACAGGGCCTGGCAGGCAGGCTAAATACTTCAGGGCCTGGCAGGCAGGCTATATACTACAGGGGGGCAGGCTGGCTATATACTACAGGGACTGGCAGGCTATACTCAAGTCAATAGGTTTTTCTAGTTTGTGTTAAAATTAGGTACCTCTGCTAATACTCGAGTATATACGGTAATTACTAAAATCTTCCCTACCCAATCTTTTGAAAGAAATATCTATAATCTCTCCTAATCCCTGAAAAGCATAATCATCCTGAATGAATCAGCATCTAGATGAAAAGCTTGTTCAGCCTAGCTGAATATCGCCGTTAATTTGCTTGGGTAATTTTGATTTGACAAATGTTGTGAATAAACCAATAGTTACTAGTTATATTATACTTACTTTACTAAACTAACAATTTTTAATTTATTTATTCAATTTATCTTAACCCCTTAATGCCGAGTCCCCTTTTAATTTTTGCATGTAAAAAGCTATGTGAGGGCTTGTTTTCTGCATAACAAATTGCATTTCATAGCGATGGTATTTAATTATACCATTACATTTTGGAACGCAATGCTACTTAACATGTTAATGATTTTTACTGTTTATATATATTTATATCAGTTCTAGGGAAATGGGGGTGATTAAAATTTTTAGGGTTTTTTAATTTAATTTTTTTAAACCATTTTTCAGAACCCCTAGGGTACTTTAACCCTAGGTTGTCTGATTGATCTTACAATATACTGCCATACTACATGGCATTATATGAGGATTTACCACATCATTTATTACAATGTGCAAATTGTACATTGTAATGAATTTGCTAGCAACAATTTGTCCAAGCAACATATTGCAGCTCCCCAATTTTTTATACAAAAACACTTTGGCAGTGTATGTACTATGCTCTGTGGGGAATGGGTGAGTGCTAAAAATGGGTCTCCTGGTGACAGGTTCCCTTTAATAATAATAATAATTCATTTATTTATATAGTGCACACATTATGCAGTAGTTTATTCACAATGGAATTGTTTCAATGGGTATCGGAAGAAGTCAAAATTTGGGTAGGGGTTAGAGGGTATTGCAGTGGAAAGGAAGATGGACATTGGGTCCTCTGGATAATTCACTTGATAGGCATAGGAAAGATGTTTTATAACTTGAACGTTTAAAAATCACAAAATACTGTCTCATAAAGAATTAAGAAGTAAATTTGGGTTTGGTTCATAGGAGTTTTATTATGCACTTGTTAAATATGCATTTTGTGGAGTTGTAGGGAAGAGAAGCACCCACTACTTTCTATGATAGTAACTTGCAAACAAACAAAAGCAGTTTTGTCTGATTTTATACACTATTAGACTAAGGTTCATATATAAATATTATAGGTGGAGAAGGATGTTGAACGATCTATCATCTGAGGAATGGAATGAGGCACTTGGGATCATAGGGAAAAACATGAAAATAGGTCCTTTTTAATTTCCCAGTTACTTCAGGTTTATGATGTCTTGCCTCCTTGCCTCCAGTTTGTGCGCCATGTAAACAAACATGGGCGGGAGAAGCACTGGATTCAGCTTCCAGACGGCCGTGGCCAGCCAGCCACGCCCGCCCGTCCCCATTCACACCATTGCATATGCAGGACAGATGGGTGTCGGGTTGGAAGCTGAATCCAGCGCTTCTTCTGCGCCCATATTTGTTTACATGGAGTACGGACTGGAGTAATAGCAGCGCGGGACACCCAGAGGGCGCCAGGAGGTAAGCACATCTTTATTTTTTTAAGCAGCCTGCTGATAAGAGAAGATTGCCTACACATGCTGTGTCATGGTCCAAAATTGTGTAACCCCTTAAAGACCTTGCCCTTTTTAGTTTTTTCTCTTCTATTTTTCACTCCCCACCTTCAAAAATCTATAACTTTTTTTATTTTTCCACATAAAGAGCTCTGTGAAGGTTCATAATGCACTTCATAGTGATGAAGTTTAATATTCCATGCCGTGAACTGGGAAGCGGGAAAAAAATTCCAAATACAGTGAACTGGCTTTCAGTGAGCGCCCCAAATGACATGTCTACTTTATTCTTTGGGTCGGTGCGCTCACAGGGATACCAAATTTGTATAAGTTTTATAATGTTTTCATACATTTATAAAAATTAATATTTTTTTCTTTTTTTATTTTGCCATCTTCTGGCGCTAATAACTTTTTTTATACTTTGGTGTAAGGAGCTGTGGGTGGTGTCATTTTTTGTGACTTTTGATGACATTTTCAATGCTGCCATTTTTAGGACAGTACGACCTTTTGATCATTTTTTTATTGATTTTTAAAATATTTTGTAAAATGGCAAAAAAGTGCCATTTTCGACGTTGGGCGCTATTTTCCGTTACAGGGTTAAACACAGTGAAAAACCGTTATTATATTTTGGTAGATTGGGCATTTTTGGACACGGCAATACCTAATGTGTTTATGATTTTTACTGTTTATTTATATTTATATCAGTTCTAGGGAAAGGAGGGTGATTTGAATTTTTGGGTTTTTTAATTATAAATTTTTTTAAACTTTTTTTTATTTACTATTTTTCAGACTCCAAAGTGTACTTTAACCCTAGGTTGTCTGATCGATCCTACCATATACTGCCATACTACAGTATGGCAGTATATGGGGATTTCCCTCCTCATTCATTACAATGTGCTGATAGCACATTGTAATGAAAGGGTTAAAACGAGACAGCCTCGATTCTTTGGAAGGTCCCCGATGACATCACAGGGAGCCCGTGAGCCCTCTCCATAGCTGGTAATTTTTTGCTGCATATTGCGTGGGCGCCACCATCTTGCTGAGGATTGCAGAGGAAAGCCAATCCATCGCCATGACAGCCTCGGGTCTTCCAAAGACCTGAGGCTGTCTCGTTGGGCGATTCAAATCACCCCCCTTTCCCTCACCATGCATACGGATCCGACCACCGCTGTACTACTACAGCGCGCGTTGGTAAGGGGTTAAATACTGGCTAAATATTTTAATTAGATTACAAAACATCCTTAATGTCTTGATTCCATTTGACCCAAAAAACTGTATACTGGGTTTAAAAACAAGCATTTTAGGCAAAGGGGTTTTAGCTTTATATCTGCTGAAGGGTTTGGTGTTGGCTCATAGGGTCATAATGACTCACTGGAAATCGAGTAAGTCGCCGGCACCTCTGGTGTGGGAGAGGAGAATGGATTTACTGATATTAGCTGATAGGTGGGAGTATGGATTATTCAAATCAGATTTTAAAGAGGTTTGGAGAGCTGGGCAAAATAGGAGTGTGCCAAGTTGAGTTGAGTTTCTCTCTCTGTGCTTTCCATGGGGTGGGGGTGGTATACACAATGGGGCAGATTTACTTACCCGGTCCATTCGCGATCCACCGGCGCATTCTCTGCACTGGATTCGGGTCCGGCCGGGATTTATTAAGGTAGTCCCTCCGCCGTCCACCAGGTGGCGCTGCTGCGCTGAAAAGCATTGGAACGCGCTGGAGTTCACCGGCTCGGGCTGAGTGAAGGTGAGTGCAAGCTCGGCGACACATTTTCCCTTTTTAAATGCGGCGGTTTTTCCGAATACGTCGGGTTTTCGTTCGGCCACGCCCCCCGATTTCCGTCGCGCGCATGCCGGCGCCGATGCGCCACAATCCGATCGCGTGCGCCAAAATCCCGGGGCAATACAGGGAAAATCGGCGCAAATCGGAAATATTCGGGTAACACGTCGGGAAAACGCAAATCGGGCACTTAGTAAATGACCCCCAATATGTATTGTGTATAATATTTGTGTACTCTTTAAAATAAAATAATAATATTTAATGTTTTTTATTGATATTTTGTATTGGGAGGTTCCAATATATTTATATATAAATAAAGGTATAAAAATTGGTGTTATCAATTAGAGATGAGCGAGCACTAAAATGCTCGGGTGCTCGTTATTCGAGACAAACTTTTCCCGATGCTCGTCTCGAATAACGAACCCCATTGAAGTCAATGGGAGACTCGAGCATTTTTCAAGGGGACCAAGGCTCTGCACAGGGAAGCTTGGCCAAACGACTGGAAACCTCAGAAAATTATGGAAACACCAAGGAAATGGACAGGAAACAGCAGGGGCAGCATGCATGGATGCCTCTGAGGCTGCTGAATCGCACCATTATGCCAAAAATATGGGCAACAGCATGGCCATGACAGAGTGACCGAATGAGGCAAAATAGCATCTAAAACATCCAACAATTGACCCTGACACTATAGAAGACGGCATGCAGAGGCAGCGGCAGGCTAGAGAGTGGCATGGCGACATACCCCAAATGGACTCAGGCTTCAAACCAATAGGTGGCAGAGAGGAACCAAAGAAGGTGAGCAAGAAGCACTGAAATGATTTCCTATGTGAACAAAAGGTTGACGGTATATTTAGTCGATAACACAGCATGGTGGCAACATAGTGACCAAGTTCCATAACGTATCTGGTGAAACACCCGAAAAATGAGCCTGACACAGCTCGCTTGATAAGAAGACGACATGTGGAGGCAGCCATGGAGACGACTTCCATGATTATGAGTGACAGTATGGGGCATCCATATTGCGCTGCTATGATTGAAACTTCAAGTCTCCAGCATGGCGGCGACAGATGCGCCGAGTTCCATTATGTATCTGGTGAAACACCTGAAAATTCTGCCGACACAGCTCATTTGATAAGGGGATGATGTGCTGTATATCCTCTCGCGCTCCAGCATCTGGGGTATAGAGAGTTGAAAGTTGCGCAAGGAGACATTGGTGGACGCTGTGGAGGATCGTGGAGGCGAAATGGACAGGAAACAGCAGGGGCAGTATGCATGGATGCCTCTGAGGCTGCCTAATCTTGGGATGGAGCTGGCGGTCCGCTGCCAGACGAGCTTTCGCCTGTCCAAGCCCCTGTCTCCCGGCTCCTCCCCACCCAAAATGGGCCTGGGGGCCAGAAGCGTTTACTTTGAAAAAATTATAATTTTCATCTAGGAATAATGGAATAGCATAGCGGTTCTATTTTTAATAGTTTTTTCGGAAATGGTTCCATGATTAAGAGTGACAGTATGGGGCATCAATATTGCGCTGCTATGATTGCAAATTCAGGTCTCCAGCATGGCGGCGACAGATGGGCCGAGTTCCATTATGTATCTGGTGAAACACCCGAAAATTCTGCCTGACACAGCTTGTTTGATAAGGGGACGATGTATGGAGGCAGTAAAGTAGTAGTAGATTAAAGGTGCGGCAGTTAAAACTATGTTAGTTGTATCTTGGGATGGAGCTGGCGGTCCGCAGCCAGGCGAGCTTTCTCCTGTCCAAGCCCCTGCCTCTTGGCTCCTCCCCACCCAAAAAGGGCCTGGGGGCCAGAAGCGTTTACTTTGAAAAAATTATAATTTTCAAAGCAGGCGGGGGCTACAAACAGCACTTCTAAGAACCTTTTGTATAAGATCAAGTGTAGTACTATTCTTATAAGTAATTGGCTTGGTTATTGCGGGTGAGGGGAATGTAAACAGATGCGCAAGAAGCGCTGAAATAATATCGGTAAATGATAAAAGTTATTTTTTGTGGATAACACAGCAGAGTGGCGACAAAGTTAACAAGTTTGATGTGGAAGCCATGAAAACAACCCAAAATTCTGCCTGACACAGCTCGTTTGCTAAGGGGACGAAGTATGGAGGCAGCTATATGGACGACTTTGGGAGGCAGCTATGGAGATGATGTGTGGAGGTTGCAATGGAGACAACATGTGGAGGCAGCTATAAAGACGACGTGTGGAGGCTGCTATGGAGACAATTAAATTTGGATAGAGCCTGTATGTGGCAGTCCAAAAAACATTTTCAAACCAGAGGAGCAGGTAGGTGGTCCTCCCGAAAAATTTAATAGATTAAGTGCCTGTATGTGGCACTCCCAAAAATTGTTTAAAACAGAGGACCGGGTAGGTGGCCCTCCAGAAAAATTAAATGCATAAAGTACTATAGCTAGAGCCAGTTGGCCCTGGCAAAAAATAGCCAGTTTCCTCTGCTTTAGTGTACAAAGAGGAGGAGAAGGGGGAAAATGAGGAGGAGGAGTGCATACATTATTCAGGTTGAGCTTCTTTCACCTGGTGGAGAATGGAAATCCTGAGAAATCCAGGCTTTATTCATCTTGATAAGCGTCAGCCTGTCAGCGCTGTCAGTCGACAGGCGTGTACGCTTATCGGTGATGATGCCACCAGCTGCACTGAAAACCCGCTCAGACAACACACTAGCGGCTGGGCAGGCAAGAACCTCCAAGGCGTACAGCGCCAGTTCGTGCCACATGTCCAGCTTTGAAACCCAGTAGTTGTAGGGAGCTGTGTGATCATTTTGGACAATGGTATGGTCAGCTACGTACTCCCTCACCATCTTTCTGTAAAGATCAGCCCTACTCTGCCGAGACTGGGGACAGGTGTCAGTGTCTTGCTGGGGTGACATAAAACTGGCAAAGGCCTTGTAAAGCGTACCCCTGCCAGTGCTGGAAAAGCTGCCTGCTCGCCTACTCTCCCTCGCTACTTGTCCCGCAGAAGTACGCCTTCTGCCGCTAGCGCTGTCAAAAGGGAAATACTGTTTCAGCTTGTGCACCAGGGCTTGCTGGTATTCATGCATTCTCACACTCCTTTCCTCTCCAGGGATGAGAGTGGAAAGATTTTGCTTGTCCAGGAGAGTGAATACCCAGTAATCGGTGCTGGAATAAATTCTTTGAACGCGAGGGTCACAGGATAGACAGCCTAGCATGAAATCTGTCATATGCGCAAGAGTCCAAACTCGCAAGAATTCACTCCCCAGCCATTTCCTCCTCCTCCAACTCCTCTTCTTCTGCCCATACACGCTGAACAGTGAAGGACTGAGCAATGCTCCCCTCTTCTGTTTCGCCAACATTCTCCTCCTCATCCTCTTCCACCTCCTCCGATATGGGCTGAGAAATAGACCTGAGGGTGCTTTGGCTATCAACAAGGGAATCTTCTTCCCCTGTCTCTTGTGACGAGCGCAAAGCTTCTGACTTCATGCTGACCAGAGAGTTTTTCAACAGGCCAAGCAGCGGGATGGTGAGGCCGATGATGGCGGCATCGCCACTGACCATCTGTGTTGACTCCTCAAAGTTACTCAGCACCTGACAGATATCAGACATCCACGTCCACTCCTCATTGTAGACTTGAGGAAGCTGACTGACCTGACTACCAGTTCTGGTGGAAGTTGACATCTGGCAGTCTACAATCGCTCTGCGCTGCTGGTAAACTCTGGATAACATGGTAAATGTTGAATTCCACGTGGGCACGTCGCACAACAGTCGGTGAGCGGGCAGTTGGAGGCGGCGCTGCGCTGCCCTGAGAGTGGCAGCATCTGTGCTGGACTTCCTGAAATGTGCACAGATGCGGCGCACCATCGTGAGCAAATCAGACAGATTGGGGTATGGCTTGAGGAACCGCTGAACTATGAGATTTAACACATGGGCCAGGCATGGCATATGTGTCAGTCTGCCGAGTTGCAGAGCCGCCACCAGGTTACAGCCGTTGTCGCATACAACCATGCCTGGCTTCAGGTTCAGCGGTGTCAGCCACAGATCAGTCTGCGCCGTGATGCCCTGTAATAGCTCTTGGGCGGTGTGCCTTTTATCTCCTAGGCTCAGCAGTTTGAGCACCGCCTGCTGTCGCTTAGCGACGGCACTGCTGCTGTGCCTAGAGCTACCGACTGATGGCGCCATGCCCACGGATGGTAATTCAGAGGAGGAGGTGGAGGAGGAGGCATAGTAGGCCTGAGAGACCTGGACCGAGGTAGGCCCCGCAATCCTCGCCGTCGGCAGTATATGACCAGCCGTAGGGTCAGACTCGGTCCCAGCCTCCACCAAGTTAACCCAATGTGCCGTCAGCGATAAATAGTGGCCCTGCCCAGCAGCACTCATCCACGTGTCCATGGTCAGGTGGACCTTGTCAGAAACGGCGTTGGTCAGGGCACGGATGATGTTGTCTGACACGTGCTGGTGCAGGGCTGGGACGGCACATCGGGAAAAGTAGTGGCGGCTGAGGACCGAATACCGAGGGGCGGCCGCCGCCATGAGGTTTCGAAAGGCCTCGGTCTCTACCAGCCTATAGGGCAGCATCTCCAGGCTAAGTAGTTTGGTGATGTGGACATTGAGGGCTTGGGCATGTGGGTGGGTTGCACTGTACTTTCTCTTGTGCTCCAGCGTCTGGGGTATGGAGAGCTGAACGCTGCGCATGGAGACATTGGTGGATGCTGTGGAGGCGAAGGTGTGGTTTTCACACGGGAGGTGTTTGGGCCGGGGTCCTGGGCAGGGGGCTGACTAGCAGAGGCAGCAGATGACACAGGGGAAGGAGCAGTGGTGTGCCCGGCCGGAGGTGAACGGCCTTGGTTCCATTGAGTGGGGTGTTTAGCATTCATATGCCTGCGCATACTGGTGGTGGTTAAGCTGGTAGTGGTGGAACCCGTGCTGATCCTGGTGTGGCACAGGCTGCACACCACAGTCCGTCGGTCATCCAGTGTTTCTTTAAAGAACCTCCAGACTTCCGAAAATCTAGCCCTTGCCACGGGAGCTTCACTACGTGAAACATTTGGCACTGATGCACCAGCTCTGGCCCTGCCTCTCCGTCTGGCCCCACCACTGCCTCTTCTAACCTGTTCTCGTCAAGGACTCGCCTCCGTCTCAGAAGCACTGTATTCACCCGGCCTATCAACCCAGCTTGGGTCTGTCACCTCATCATCCTCAGATCCCTCAGTCTGCTCCCCCCTCGGACTTCCTGCCCTGACAACAACTTCACCACTGTCTGACAACCGCGTCTCCTCATCGTCCGACACCTCTTTACACACTTCTTCCCCTACGTCAACAATGTCATCACCCACAGATTGCGACCGGTGGAAAACCTGGGCATCGCAAAAGAGCTCAGCAGCAACCGGACAAGTGGTTTGTGACTCTGGGAAGGGTCCAGAAAACATTTTCTCAGAGTATGCCGGTTCCACGACTTCACCTGTTCGCACTGTTCTGGCCTCAACAGTGCTCTACCATGAGTCCCAGTAACTTGAGACATGAACCTAGGGAGTGTAGCTCTGCGGCGTTCCCCTGCTCCCTCATCAGCAGGTGGTGTCTCACCCCGCCCAGGACCACAGCCTCTGACCCCTGCAGTAGTTGGATGCCCACTTCCTCGTCCTCTACCCCTAGCCCTGGGGTTCAACATTTTCAAAATTATAGTGTAAACTGTAAATTTGCTGGGTGGAGTGCAGAGGCTCCTGGCTTTTGATTGGCTCTGTTTCTGGCCGCCAAAAATCAAAATGGCAGGAGATGCCATTTTCTCTGAGCAACGAGCAGTTATGAGTACGCTAATGCTCGAACGAGCATCAATCTCAGACGAGTGTGTTCGCTCATCTCTATTCTCAATGCTTAATGTCTGTCCTCACATATCCTGTATTCACATTAAACAGTTTCCAGAGACTAAAGACTCACATGATTTAATTTTATATACTAGCTGAATGATGGTCCCATAATTAATGCCACTGTGGGGGGGGGGGGGGAGTTAGGGGGGAATTGTATGACTGCACTATACCTAAACCTGAAAATTTACTATTCAAATATTTTTCTTAGGATGCATTCACATTTAGAAGTTGCATACTTTTAAAAAATCCAATATAGATACAAAGAAGGAAATTGGAGAATGAAAACAAACTGATGAAACATATATCTGAACATATCCTTAAAGCGTTTTTAGCAAAAAAGGGAAATATCATCTGATTGGTGGGGGTCCAACTCCTGGGAACCTCCCAATCATGAGAACAGTGGTTTCATTCTCACTAATTGATGAAGTGACAGGTCGAGACTACATCATACTGCTCCATGCAATACTACGGGAGCTCAGATATTGCAGGAGCACAGTGCTTGGCCATGTAAAGTCACTCTCATAGACAGCGAATTAGAGCTTGCCCATTTTTAACGCTCCCATAGTAGTGAATGGAACAACAGGAAACAAGATCAACATGCCACACCATCAATTAGCACTAGAGATGAGCGAGCACTAAAATGCTCGGGTGCTCGTTACTCGAGCCGAACATTTCCAGATGTTCGAGTGCTCGTTTCGAGTAACGAGCCCCATTGAAGTCAATGGGAGACCCGAGCATTTTTCAAAGGGACCATGGTTCGGGAATAAAATGTGTTATTTAATTGAAAAAGAATGTCTTCTAATAAGTTAGCAGATGTATGCAAACATCTGCAATCTATTCTTCACTGTTCCGTGCGTATATTATCTCCCGACAAGTTAGCAGATGTGAAGAACAGTGAAGAATAGAATAAAAACAGTGAACACAGGATGATTTAAGTGAAAAACGCAGTGAAGAATAGATTGCAGATGTTCGGCACATCTGCTTACTTGTCGGGAGATACGCTGTCTCCGTGCCCCGCTGTCTCCGTGCCCCGCTGTCTCCGTGCCCCGCTGTCTCCGTGCCCCGCTGTCTCCGTGCCCCGCTGTCTCTGTGCCCCGCTGTCTCCGTGCCCAGCTGTTTCCGTGCCCCGCTCTCTCCGTGCCCCGCTCTCTCCGTGCCCCGCTCTCTCCGTGCCCCGCTGTCTCTGTGCCCCGCTGTCTCCGTGCCCAGCTGTTTCCGTGCCCCGCTGTCTCCGTGCCCAGCTCTCTCCGTGCCCCGCTCTCTCCGTGCCCCGCTCTCTCCGTGCCCCGCTCTCTCCGTGCCCCGCTCTCTCCGTGCCCCGCTGTCTCTGTGCCCCGCTGTCTCTGTGCCCAGCTGTTTCCGTGCCCAGCTGTTTCCGTGCCCAGCTCTCTCCGTGCCCCGCTCTCTCCGTGCCCCGCTCTCTCCGTGCCCCGCTCTCTCCGTGCCCCGCTCTCTCCGTGCCCCGCTCTCTCCGTGCCCCGCTGTCTCTGTGCCCCGCTGTCTCTGTGCCCCGCTGTCTCCGTGCCCCGATGTCTCCGTGCTGCTCCGTGCCGCTACCTGATGTCTCCGTGCTGCCGCTGCCCCATGTCTCCGTGCTGCCGCTGCCCCATGTCTTCGTGCTGCCGCTGCCCCATGTCTTCGTGCTGCCGCTGCCCCATGTCTCCGTGCTGCCGCTGCCCCATGTCTTCGTGCTGCCGCTGCCCCATGTCTTCGTGCTGCTCCCCGGTGTCTCTGTGCTGCTCCCCGGTGTCTCTGTGCTGCTCCTCGTTGTCTCTGTCCTGCTCACCGTGTTCTGCAATGTCTTCTTCACACATATATATTGTTCTTCACATACTATTTTGTTCGCACGGTTCCGCGCGTATCTCCCGACAAGTAAGCAGATGTGCCGAACATCTGTAATCTATTCTTCACTGTGTTCTTTACTGTGTTTTTCACTTAAATGATCCTGTGTTCACTGTGGTCACTGTTTTTATTCTATTCTTCATTGTTCTTCACTGTGTTTTTTTAATTAAATGCTCGATCTCGAGCAGGGGAAATACTCGTCCGAGCAACGAGCCGTCTCGAGTACCTTAATGCTCGAACGAGCATCAAGCTCGGACGAGCATGTTCGCTCATCTCTAATTAGCACCAATGACTTGCAGTCTTTCGGGGTCCTTTCGTATAAGTAGAGATCAGAGCAGGTGGCACCATCATCAATTCAATCCTGAACATAGGAGTAACAGTTAAATTTATGTTTCACATTTGAACCTAATGACAAGTTCCCATAGGCTGTTTAATACTTATTAACAATCTTTTCTGTTAAACACTCCTAGTTCTATTCACTTTTATAAAAATATAAAAGTATATCTATTTCACTGTCAACCAAGAGGATTGAGTCATGGGGGTGTCTGTGCAAGGCTGCGTGTCCCTTGGTCATCACAGCTTTTCAAGCTCTCCCTCTGCCTTTTACTTTCTCTCTTTCCCTTCTTCCTGTTTTCCACCTTCCCCCATCTTGGGTGAAGTGATAAAATAAATGTAGACTGTAACCTCTAGGGAGCAGGGTCCTCACTCTTATTGTTTCATATGACTGTTATTACTCTGTGATGTCTTATTTTATTTGTATATGTTCCCCATAATCTGTAAAGCGCTATGGCATTTAATGGCGCAATATAAAGATTATTATAATTATTAAATATCTGCTTTTGTGGCTAAAAACTGGGGGATGAGTAACATGACTATATGTTGATGTTATCAACCCTCTCCTACAAAGAATAGTCATATATTGACTGATCTTTAATTATCAATAATGAAGCCATAAAATGAACATTTGATCCTCTGCTTATAAATCTGTTCACTTTTGAGCTAATATTTTTACATCCCTAGTAGGACTGTACGGCCATTGATCACTTTATACCTAACATAAGAGCTCCGACTGCGGGTATTACCTGCAATATACAGCTAACACCCACCTTGTATGGAGAGGGCTCAGCCCATGAGCCCTCTCTATTCACCCTCAGCTGGCATGTGATGTAGTAACAAGTCACATATCGGTAAGGGGTTAAAATAATTTGCATGAAGATAGTACAGGCTGTCAACTGTTGATCAAGACATATCCAATCGCCAGGTTGTCTGCTTTCAAACAATATCTATGTTTATATACTTTTAAGATTATTTATTAACCCCTTAAGGATGCAGCCATTTTGCAGCTTAAGGCTCAGTCCCATTTTTTGGATTCTGACTTGCGTCGCTTTATATGGTTATAAATTTTATTTACTTATCAAAGTGATTCTGAAACAGTTTTCCCCCACATTTTGTACTTCATTTTAGTGGTTTATTTAATGATGAATTTTTGAAGCAATTTTCGAAATTTGAAATCATCGCGTTCTCAGGCAGATAGATTTACCACCTAAATAAGTTGCTGAATAACATTTCCCATTTGTCTACTTTACATTTTCATCATTTCTGAAATGTTTAGATAATTTATTTTGATGTCACGCGGCTTACAAATAGATTATCGATTTTCGGTATTTTCATAATTTACTATTTTGGAGATAAATACTAGATTTAGCATTAAAACCACCCTATATAACCAACGAATTTTCAAATCTGCACCCCTCAACATATCGGAAGCTATTGGAAACAGCTTTTAGGAAGATTGTTAACCCCTTGAGATCTTCATAGTACAGTAATTGAATCAAAATGGAGGTGAAATTTAGAATGGTCAAATTTTGTCGGTCATACGTTCATTTAGCCCTAAAATTTACACATTTTCAAAAGATAAAAAGAGAAAACCCACCATACAATTTGTTATGCAATTTCTTCCGAGTACAGAGACCCCCCCACATGTGGCTGTGACTTGTTTTATGGGCGCACAGCGAGGCGCAGAGGGGAAGGAGATACCTTTTTTCCCCTGTGTAGCCTAATAACTATGTTATCTTTATTCTATGGGTCATTACGATTACGGGGATACCAGACTTGAATATTTTTTCTTACATTTTACTAAATTTGCCAAATAAAACCCTAATGTGTGGAAAAATCGATCATTTTTGCTTTGCAATCCTCCAAGTGGTATAACATTTTTACTATTCTGGATACAGAGCTGGTTTATGGCTTTTTTTTGCGGGACATGTTGTACTTTGCAACAGTATCATTCTGGAATCCAAACAGTGTACACGAGGTGTAGTCAGCTCACCTGGGAAACAATCAACATGAGGATAGAGATCCCGAGCATTTATCTTTGACTCAGTGCCATCCATGTCCACATTTTTATTGTTTGTATGAAGCAATAGAAGATTTCAATAAAGAATATTACATTTTACTACAATATTTGGAGTGGAGCCTTTTCCCTTGAGCCGGTGTGTTGGACTTGCAGTATCATTCTGGAGTACATATTTTTTATAGCATTTTTTGTGGGATTCAATAGGTAAAAATCATAATTTTGGGCGGGTTTTTAAAGGTTTTTTTTTTACCCGTTCATTGTAAGGGTTCAATACTTATTTAATTTTATTCTACGGATTGTTACGGACGCGGTGATACTATGTGGGGTTCGTGTTAGGATTTAGACTTTTTTGAGCGTTATAAGTCTCTTTATATGTTTCAGGGCTTATGGGCATTTTTAATGATTTATAAACTTATTTTTTATTGAAAAACTTTTTTTTTTTTTAAACTTTTTGACTATTTCCACCATAGGACATGAACAAGCAATCATCTGATGTACTGCAGGGTATGAGCACTGACGCCATCTTAATGGCACTGCCCTCAGGCATCTCTGGGGTCTGGGGGGAAAGACCAGGCAAAAGCAAGTCAAATGCCGCGGTCGCGCTGACCGTAGTATTTAACGGGTTAAACACCCACGATCGGAGCCCACTTCGACCGCGGGTGTTATCCGGGGATGTCAGCGGTAGATTATCACTGCCATCCCGCGACCACCGGAGCCGGCTTGGCTCTGGTGCAGAGCCGACCCGGCATCGTCTCCGCGCCTTAGCCCTGCCGCGCTGCGAGATAATCGCAGGACCTAGCGCCGTAGAGCTACGGCACGGAGCGCTAGGGGGTTAATGTAGACATATGCCTATGAGATCTCTATGAACTCTACACAGGTATATCTAATACATTAGGTGGTGTAAAACAAATTATTTTCTATTTGTGGCTGAAAATAGATTTTTCTCTAGGGCTTAACCATCCTTACTTCAGTTGTACAGGTAACTTTCAAAATAACGCTTTCATGGCTGCCCCGGTACCGGGGCTTCAACACAAACCAAGACACATGTCAGTCTCTTAGTGTATGTAAAGATCTTCTTCCCGTTTATTAGTCTCAGCTGCATGTATAAAACACAAAATCAGGAAAAAAGGACAAGGAGATAAGGTGCTTAGATGCTATTGGCCATAATGCATTTTACCAGGACATTCTGTAAGACATTCTCCCTAACGGTTAATGAATTGTGCACTGTCTTCCCAGACCTTGTTCACAGACATGTTTATACTAATTTCCCTGAGAAGAAAGAGATAAGCTGGCACTAGAACCAAAATATAGAACTAAAGATGAAGGAATGACTAGATTCTCATCAAATGTCAAAGGGAATTAGCTGGCAGGCGAGCAAACAGGTTACATAAAATTAAGTTTGAATCATGACATTAACTGGACAGTGCTTGACCCCCCGCGTGACCCCTGGCTAATACTTAAAATGGCGGACAGTAGTCAAGATGGTGTCCGAAACCAGTGCGATCTCCTTAACAGTGGCCAAGTCAATTTTATGTCAATGGATTTTTTTATAACAATTTACACTTTTAATTACACTCTGAAAAATTGCATGGTACCAATGTCTATAAACTGCTTCGTGCTATTTTGAAAATGGGACAAGTATCTGCCTTCAGAAAATATATGGTTTTATGGGGATTAGTGTAATTTTTTAAGCTGTAATTTCGGTTTTATATGTACGTGTCAAAACTTCAAAAATTGCTCTGCCCAATAACACAACAATATTTCTAGAAACGTCTGGCAGGCAAAGGATTAAACTGTATATGGAATTTCAGGGGTGATCCTAGCACCAGCCAACTGTAAAGTTTTTTCTATAGCTGCAAAAGCTGAAAACTAACAATTTTCCAACACACTTTCATTACCTTATTGCAGCTCTTTCTCTGCTATCAACCTGCCTTTCCATTCAGCCTGGCATTTTGGTTGCTATGTAGTTGTTAAGAATGATCCGTACTGTGAAAGAGGAAGGAACAGACTGTATATCACACTCTGCACTACTTTTATGCATACTATTCACAGTGCTAAATCTCCTTTACTATCCCATGATGCCTCATCACAGCATCATATAATTATTTACAAATCATACCATGTCTACTAGCAATACACTGTAGTTGTTCTCACCATGTTAACATACATGTGTACAGTAGGTAACTTTATGGCAGGAATGACAGTTTTCAGAATACAACTCAATACTGAAATAGAGCAGTTGAGTCTTGATTCTTATCACTTTCGGCTTTCCTAAGTAAATTAGCAGGCAACACTATTTGTGCTCCCTCCATTTTTAGCTTTAGATTTGCAGGAGATTTTATGGGTTCTCAACCATTATTGCCATAACATCAGCTGGTTGAAGAATGCCAATTAAGGTCAATTGACATTCATTGTTCAATGACATTTTCCGGTGGGTTTGTTTTGACAAACTTGTGCTGTGCACTTGCAGGATTTACTTGATCAAAACAACAGGGGAGAGTCCGTTTATGATAATATTAAAGAAGGGAGCCTTTATTTTGTGGGAGTATGTGGGAGACACAGTAACTCGGCTACTATGGGGGAAGGGAGCTGTGACATGGCTATTATGGGGGAGTAGAGTGACTCAGCTTCTATGGGGGGGGGGCACTGTAACTTAGCTACTATGTGGAAAAAGACACTTTGCAAGTGACGGGGTCCCGAAATTTTTGTTGCAGCCTTTTCTATGATTATAGGCATGGTAAGTTCCGAAAAAACACTAAGCGAGTTTGTCTGGCACAATGCTTTAGACAGCAGTTTCTATTTAGAAATCTATCACTAGTGATCAATAAAATTGTGCAAACCAGACAAGTCTGCTCATGGATGCTACAATTTTTAAATGCTGCTCGGAGACCCCTGTGACGTCATTCTATTAAAGACTCCTATAGCTGTCATTAGCATACATGTAGCAGTCTGTCTGAGACAGAGGGTAATATAGAAGCAGTGCATCTACAATAAACTGCAATTCAGGTGTATTGCAGTATATTGTTTGAGTGATCAGACTCCCCAGGGTTAAAGCACTGTAGGGCCCCTCAACCCTTTCACTGCCAGGCATTTATGGACATTTTGTTGCTTTATTGGCCAGAGCAATTTTTACAATTTTGACCTAATAATAAAACCGAAATTACAGCAAAAATGATTATACTGAGCCCCAGCAAACCATATATTTTCAAAGAGCAGACACTTGACGCATTTTTAAAATTGCATTAATGAGTTTATAGACATAGACACCTTTATGCAATTTTGATTCATAGTTTAACATTTTTTTAAAAATTCATAAAATTTGAGATACCACAGTCATATGTTCAAGTATATAATTCATCATAATGTCACTAAAACTGAAATAACTAAATATCTGCTTTTCAGTAGGAAATAGCCAATCACAACGTGCAAAATATAGCAATAAAAAGATTTTAAAAAAGGCACCCCTGAAACGTATATATTTTTGAAAGCAGATAACCAGGTGATACATTTGCCTTGATTAACAGTTGACAGCCTGTACTACCCTCATGTAACTTTGTGACAAAAAGAAATGATTAAACAAAAAAAGCATTGAACATGCCATTAAAACATAGTTTTTATATAAAACTCATATCAAAGTGGAGGTTTATGCACAAATAGGCATTTAAAAAAAATAACACCAAGTGAGCATATTTATATACACCACAATATCAACAAAATGTACCCTCCCAAAAATGCTAAAACAACAACCATGCCATATTAAGAAGCTCCTATTCTGACAATTTTTTTTTCAGAAATCGCCAGCTACCATGTATACAAAAATAACTTTTCAATTCATACAAACTAAAAACAATAATAAAATGTAGAGATTAAATGAAAATTCTAAAATTCCCTTTAAAATATGTTCAAATCCAGAATACTTATATAAATAAAATATACTTTCCTAAAAACAGTAACATTTGAGGCATTCATTCATGCCTCATATGTGTATAATCACCAAAATATGCAGCAAAGAAAACGTTAAAGGGACTGATCTCTTGCATCTCACTATGCTGTGCAGGAGACATCTGTATCCACTGTCTTGAACTTATCCAGCTTTGCTACATACACAGATAGAGCTCTGTCACATGACCTCCTCCTCTGTAAGCAGGAAGCAGCAGCCAAACCCTTCCCTGAAATCGACCAGTTTGGGGTTCATAAGAATTTGAGTAAGAATACCATAACATACGTATAAATAATGGAGGGATGGCATGAAATAAAAACTTTATTCAGAAACGTGTGTGTGTTTTTCGTGTAAACTTTGTGGACATGTTCTGGGTCGCGGTGTTAATATCTATATATTAACACCGCAAATCAGAACATGTCCACAAAGTTTATATATAACACGAAAAAAAACAAACACACAGTTACCAAAGTATTTCTAAAAAAAAAAAAATTGTGAAATGTTTAGAAAATTTGCCATTTTCATAATTTTCTAAACTATGTCCTTTTCTGACATGTAGTCAGTAACTAATTTGGTTATTAAAAGTGTATAATATTAGAAACCTCTATAATTCACCCCCATTTTCAAATCTGAACCCCTCAAACTATTAAAAACAGCTTATAGGAAGATCGTTAACCCTTTGAGATCTTCATAGTAATTAAAACAAAATGGAGTTAAAATTAAGAATGGTCTAATTTTCTTGGTAATGGGTTCGTACAGTCCTAAAATTTACACATTCATAAAAGAGAAAACCCATCGTAAAATTTGTTATGCACCCCATATGTGGATGTTACTATATGTATGGGGGCATAGAGAGACACAGAAGGGATTGAGAGCCATGTAAAAGCCAGTTTTGCCCTCAGGACTAAGCACTATTTAGTTGGTTCATTGGCGCACTTCAGTTTGTGAACTATAAAACATTTATTTTTCGGTTAATGTCGCCGTGTGATATATGTTATCTGTATGTACGCTGGCGATATCAATTTTCTATATTATTTCTTCAGTTTTACTAACTTTGTTGAATAATACCTAAAGTGGGAAAAATATCTATCATTTTAGTATCGCCATTTTCCAAGTGGCATAACACTTATTTTTTGGTCTATAGAGGTGGTTGAGATTTTTTTTTTGCAGGATACGTTGTAGCTTAAATAGTGCCATTTTCATATGGATAAATCTTTTTGATCACTTTTTACTGCATTTTATATAGTAAGATAGGTAAAAGTCAGGTTTCCTGGTGGGGTTAAAATTTTTTGTTTGGTGTGGGTACAATAACAATCTTCTTTTATTGTATGGGTCATAACGGCGATTTACATTTTTATAAAGCTTTACATCACTTTTATATGTAAATTGACTTTGATGGCATTTTTATTGATTTATTAGTTTGTTTTTTACTTAAGTTCATTTTTATTTAATTATTCTAGCTTTTTTATTTGTCCAACTATTACAGGCAGTCCCCGTGTTACGTACAAGATAGGTTCTGTAGGTTTGTTCTTACGTTGAATTTGTATGTAAGTCGGATCCATATACTTTATAATTTCAACCCCGCCAAATTTTTTTTGGTCTCTTTTACAATTAGATTTTAAAAATGTTGGATTGTCATCAGAACCAGGATTAATAATAAAGCTTCATTGCAGACACCATTAATAACTGTTATGGCTGTTTATTGTAGCCTAGGGCTAAAGTACAGTAAATTACCAATTACCAGATGGGTAATTCGGGTGTTCTTAAGTAGGGAACCGCCTGTATAATGAACAAGCAATTGTCTGATTTTATTTTTTGGCAAATTGTCAGTCAAACATTTTTTTTTGTCACTGTGACAATTGGACTTTAAAAATTTGGGTGGTCATGGGAACAAGGATTATAAATAAAGCTTTACTGTACACACCTTGCACAGGGGGGAGGGGCAACATCATCTCTCCTGTAATCAGCAATTATAATCAGTTTGTTAAAAAACTGCGTGATGCAATACAAACCATATATTCCTTACAGAGCTTAACTTTTTGTAAATATGTTTTATAAGAAGAAGAGTGATATTGACAGATATAATCCAGTGTAAAAGAAGGAGAATTGATTAATGTTTGAGAGGAGAATTTACCATAAGGCAAATGCTGCCCTCAAATAATGTCACACCACTGCTCTAGGTGTGAGACATTGATAAGTTTGTGACCACGATCAGATTGTTTACCTTTGGGAAAAGTTTTAGTCAAAAAGGCAATACTCCAGCCTGATGTTAATCAAAAATAAATTCTTGAAGAGCCATGCTTCTCATGGGCCCACAGAAAATGCCAGGGAAGTAAAGGAGTTATCTACAAATATGAAAGGACCACATGGTAGAGCTGGGGTAAGGGGAGGTGGAAATAGTTGGTATTCCAAAATAACTCCTTCAGTAGCAGAGAGGACTGGAAAACTCCCTTGACACAGACATCTCAGTAATCTTTTTATTTAGAAAAATCCCATTTTAATGTTTATGCAGATAACAGTGTACCCGGAGAATGGCGAGGATGGCTGGTTCACCTGTTTTCTTTTATATTCACTGTCCATTAGACAGTAGGTGTACTGACTGCTAAATGAACTGAGAGCTTGCATAAAGATAAAAATAAACCTGTGGGAATTTAGAAAGGTATATCTTGAAAGCCTTTTAAGTTCCCATACCTAGTGCTGGCTTTTTTGTGCATTTTGACAGCTGAGAAGACTCCCTTTATACCATTTCACTTCACTGGTATTTTGCTGCTGATTCACCAGTAGACTAAAGGTTAAATGCAATGAAAAATTTGTACATTAGATTTGAACCATCATCTGGGAATAGGCGCCCACAATCCAGCTATGGTGAATGACAGTGATTGTATATTATTATTATTACAGTGACCACCTACACAGTGTTTGAGCAGCATATTCACAGAAACAGCAGCTGACTGAAAGCCTCATTCTTCCCCATCAAACAGTAGATATTGCCTCTCTGCTTCACGTAAAGAAGTTTAAAATGTTCTTTGAGTGCACATAAGAACTAATTTGCTTGCTTCATTTGACCAAAGTGCACTAAAAGCTATTTCCTGGAGTGAACATTTGTGTCTCAACTAAAAGGAGAATGTTAGACAAGGTATCTTTACATTTTTTCTGTAATGAAAAAAACATTGGCTGGATGTAATACACAGATATCCTAATAGTGATAAATGATTTCACCTATGGGTGCCCCTTGGCCAATCATAGCCATGGCTGGCTGCTAGGGCTGTTGACTTGACGGATTGGCTGTTAAAGAGGACCCGTCACCAGATTTTGACCTCCCTAACAATGTCTGCTTATAAAGGGTTACAAGTCCTCCCTATATCACCTAAAATTAGCTGTAAGTGGGGCCCTGTACCTTAATTACATTTTTCTGATATGCAAATGAGCTTTTCTGTCTCATTTCTGGCACCCTGAGAGAGGAAAAGAGTCAGAGATACCAGTGAACCACACCCTATCATTCTGTCTGACAGCTCTGTGTCTCTTCAAATCACTGCTCTGCCTCCTTGTACTTAAGGGCTGTCTGCTAATAATAACTGCAGACATTTAAAGCTCTATGTACAGATGGAAAACATTGTGTCAATTACACAGTGCCTTGTGTTACATTCATGACATGTGACCAGTGACATCATTGCAGTTCTCTTAGCTTTCTAAGAATAGCAAACTGTACACTGTGTATGTGATTACATGAGATCACAGCAGCCTCCATGGAGGATGGAGAGGAGTAGAAGTCAATGGAGGCTGCTGTAATTTCAAGTGGTTAGATACATGCATAGGGCACAGTTTGCTATTATTAAGAGTCTAAAGGACCGGAGATTATGTCACTCTGGTCACAGGACATGAACTGTGTCCAGTAAGAAGGCATAAGGCATGGGGAGGATTAGATAGGAATGGCTGGCCAAGCAGGACATACCTTCCTCGGATGCTAGGGAGATAGCGGAACAATTTTTAGCAAAAAGAAGGGTGGCAGTCAGTTAATAGGGCTCTAGAGGAACCTGTCACTGGCTGTATATGTGCAAATGTGGTGACAGGTTCCCTTTAAGTCTCTAATCCAGCAATATGCCTGGGTCAGACGGCCCAACCCAACCATCGGGTCTGCTCATCTCTAGGTCTGAAAGTTCATGCAATAATACTGTACTGGCTGCAATAGACAGCCAGTACAAATGACAGCCACAATAGGTGCCACAGTCAGCTTTAACTGTGCCACCGAACAGGTTAACTGCTAGGTTATTATCAACACGTGATTTCCTAAGCTTATAGACCTACACAAATGTGGAAGGTAACATAGAAAAGAGCCTGGCTGCTGCAGCATCTTTGAAGCAATTAAAAGCGGAAGGCCACAGTGGAAGCTGCTGAATGCAGATGTGAATTTCGTCTAATATGTACACCATAGTCACCTCCATAGTCACACATGCTTGGCTATTTTTGAAAAAGAACTAAAATGGTAGGAGTTTCAAAAAGTTGGAAATGGAAAAACCTTTGTCCTTTAGATACAGCAGATAAGGGATAAAGGAAAACTGTAATAAGGAAATATGTAATTAGATAGGAAAAAGTGCCAAAGTCCGCTATAATTCCTTCTTATTTGTGACATGTGCCTTGCAGTGTGCTAATCCATATAATCCTTTCTGAAGCACATCCACGGCATTACTACATATAATTGCATCTGGTGAGCAACAATACAACTGAATCTCAGTAAAAATGGATAACAACAATAATGATGCACACAAAGTGGAATATCAATGTAAATATGCAGTGACAAAGAGAAAGTTATATAGTATTTTTGGTAACATTTCTGAACATTAAAGAACATCTACCACCAGGATGAAAGACTGCATGCAAATGAGACTGATGGGCTCCATGCTATATTAACACCTATGGAGCCTGGAGCCCCTCAGGCTCATTTGCATACAGTCCTTCATCCTGTTGGTAGATGCCCTTTAATTGACATAATTTGACAAATTATAAACGACACTTACGCAGCCCACTCCAACTTCTCATTCTTGATGGAGTTGTACAGAGCCTACAAAGAGAAATAGAAGACACGGTCACTTTATAAATCCCATGATTTTAAGAATTCATGAAAACTCTTGACTGTTAATATGTCCTCCATGCTGGTTTCCTATTCAGTGCTTCTACCTCATTGCCCTGTTTCCTTGTTACTGATTGACATGCTATGATATTCTGCTGTATGCGGAGCTCTGTTACATCTTTGGGCACTTAAAGTCATGTGACCAGAATGACCTGGTCTAATATCCTGTTACATCTGCAACATCTATCTCATGTATGTATCTAATCACATGAAATCACAGCATGCCTTCATGGATGATGGGGAGGAGTAGAAGTCCATGGAGGCATGCTATATTCCATGTGATCAGATGTATGCATTGTGTCCAGTTTGCTTATGTTAGGAGGCTAAAAGATCTGTGATGTCACTCTGGTTACATGAAATTCTGAGACAATGCTTGGGACATGGGGAGGAGTAGATGGGAGGAGCCAGTCGAGCAGGAAACACCCCATTCAATGCCAGGTAATATAAAGGTAATTTAAGTTGATGTAAGGGAAACAATTTTTAGCTAAAAGTAGAGTATCAGTTACTTAATAGGGCTTTATGGGATCCTGTCACCAGCTGGATTTGTGAAAATTAGGTTCTATTTACATGAACTAAGAATATGATATGATATGAATACATCCTTAGCAATCATCCTAGTGGGAAATATACATAAATATATTTACACTTTGCTAGCCTATGCTATGGAAGCAATCCTGGAAATATATTAACAAAATTATTTGGAAGTCATATTTCATGAATGTAGATACACTGTGCCAGCAATATGATATTAACTAGCAACTACATGAGCAGAATCTGTTTTCATACCCCTTTCAATGGGAGTATGTCAACCTTGACATCAGACACTGCAGCGTTCACAAGTAGGTTGATTATGGATGGCACATTCGTTAGAGCTATGATCTGACAAGGAAAATAATTACTCCAGTCTGCTGCAAGCTCTCGGTAATATTACACATTACATTCAAATGACACCTCATTGACTTTTCCTGGAATGTTACGCTCACACTGAAAGACTGCAGTGACAGCCTTCTAATGTGAATTTTAAGATGGCCTTTATAATATACATATATATATTTCTATATGTTTTGTACAATACAAACTTGGGTATTTGTACAGTAGGAATGAATAAAGCAGATTATCATTTAAAAAGGTAATTCTCAGAAATGTTTAAGCAGATATAGGTAGTTTTTTTTATAGGACATCTACCATCAGTATACTGATGGTAGAAGTGTCCTATTAGGAATTTCTGAGGAACAATATTCCTCAGGACATCTTTTTATCATATCTCTATACGCTGCACATGTATTTATAAAGTGTCCACCACAGGTTTAAGTTACAGCTGCAAATACGTGACGTGACACAAAATTCTGCATGGAAAGGGGTGTTCCAGTGCACGGAGCACGCTCTATGTTAAAGGTGCACCAAAAAAAATCTGGTGTACTCTAACGGAGCAGTGCAGGAGGCGCAGTTTCATGAAGATCGTGCCCCACAATTCATGAATCTGGAGCACTCTGCACACACCACTAAGTCTCTACACGTCTACAAGACGTCGCTTATTGCCTCCGTAAGGAGAACTCTTACTTCCAGATTCTGGTCAAGAGCCACTCATTCAGCCAAACCAGTTCCCTACGTTGTACTGAAAAGATGAAACCACATCGAAACAGTGCTGTCTATAGTTGGGATTCTGTTCCTTCAGGAATATATATACTGGTTTGGCTTTAATCCTGCATCATGTCATTGGGCTTCTTGAAAGTCATTCTTGATGTTAAGGGAGCTGACTTACAAGGTAGCAAATAGAGGAAGTGTTTTCTTTGTCCCAAGCTGGAAAACGTATTTGGAAAACGAACCTTTTGGCTCAAAGAGATAAGACGGCCAGACATTAAGACAAGAGCCAGTCATCAGGTTATTGACAGAGCTTTCAGGACAAACATTCCAAGACAAAAGATGAGATTTACCATATATACTCCAGTACAAGCCAAGGTACCCAATTTTAAGACAAAAAGCTAGGAAAACCAACTAACTTGAGTGTAAGCCTAGAGTAGGAAATTCATTGGTCACAACTTCCAGCCAGTATAAAACTGAGCAGTCAATATCCTCCAGAATGTAGCCTGGCAGCCCCGGTCCCCCAGTATGTAGCCTACCAGCCCCTGTCCCCCAGTATGTAGCCTGCCAGCCCCTGTCCCCCGGTATGTAACCTACCAGGCCCTGTCCCCCAGTATGTAACCTACCAGCCCCTGTCCCCCAGTATGTAGCCTGCCAGGCCCTGCCCCCCCCCCCAGTAAATAGCCTGCCAGGCCCTGCCCCCCCCCAGTATATAGCCTGCCAGCCCCTGCCCCCAGTATATAGCCTGCCAGCCCCTACCCCCCAGTATATAGCATGCCAGCCCCTGCCCCCCAGTATATAGACTGCCAGCCCCTGCCCCCCAGTATATAGCCTGCCAGCCCCTGCCCCCCAGTATATAGCCTGCCAGTCCCTGCCCCCCCAGTTTATAGCCTGCCAGCCCCTGCAGTATATAGCCTGCCAGGCCCTGCCCCCTCCAGTATATAGCCTGCCAGGCCCTGCCTCCCACCCAGTAAATAGCCTGCCAGGCCCTGCCCCCCCCCAGTATATAGCCTGCCAGCCCCGGCCCCCCCAGTATATAGCCTGCCAGCCCCTGCCCCCAGTATATAGCCTGCCAGCCCCTGCCCCACAGTATATAGACTGCCAGCCCCTGCCCCACAGTATATAGACTGCCAGCCCCTGCCCCACAGTATATAGACTGCCAGCTCCTGCCCCACAGTATATAGACTGCCAGCCCCTGCCCCCCAGTATATAGCCTGCCAGCTCCTGCCCCCCAGTATATAGCCTGCCAGTCCCTGACCCCCCCCAGTTTATAGCCTGCTAGCCCCAGCAGTATATAGCCAGCCCATATCCCCAGTATATAGCCGGCCAGCCCCTGCCCTGACTATGCCAAGCTTTTAATAAAATAAAATTAACACTGTTCTCACCTTTCCGACGCCCTTGCAGGTCCTGCACATACAATGACGTCAGCCGCTTGCCAACATCATTAATTGTGAGCCGCTGGCATTGTGAGGGGACCTGAAGAGTACTCGAGTACAGTGTATAAGCGGAGTTATGTTTTTTCAGCTGAATTTTTGCTTATACCCAAATATATACGGTAAGTGCTAATGAATAAATTTGTGTCACTAATGTTAGGTACTTGCATGTATCTGTACACTCGTGGCCTCCATATTTTACTAGTGGGCCCAAAACATATATCTGATTGCCAGATACAGGCAGTCCCCAGGTTACATACAAGATAGGGTCTGTTGATTTGTTCTTAAGTTGAATTTGTATGTAAGTCGGAACTGTAAATTTTATCATTGTAATCCCAGACAGAACTTTATTGGTCTCTGTGACAATTGGATTTTAAAAATGTTGGGTTGTCATAAGAATCAATATTAACACTAAAGCTTCATTACAGACGCCTGTGATAACTGTTACAGCTGATGATTGTAGCCTAGGACTAAAGTACAATAAATTACCAATATCCAGAGGTCCGTTTGTAACTAGGGGTCGTATGTAAGTCAGGTGTTCTTAAGTAGGGGACCGCCTGCATATCTGGTTTAACAATGTACTTGAGTTTACTTTCGTGAATAGGATTAAACTGGGAGACCAAACAAAAGCACATTAAAAACGTACAATCAATTCAGTTGGAAAAAAAGTGGAAGAGTGAAATAAAAAGCAGAGAAAGGTCCATCTATATCCTGCTGAGTCCTGTACTCCCTTCATTAGAATACAGGCCTGAGTTTTCCCACCATTTATATTTGCAGCGAGAACACAATCTCACATGTTGCTCTTTAATGGTGAAAACTGTCAAAACACTTTTCAAATTGCCATTCAATGCTACTGCAGTACTGCTTATGCACACGTGCAAGGCAGTCCTAAAAGCATCAAGCGATTTCATCGCTCCTTACAAAGACGTGCATCCAACAGGAAAAATCTATTTCTATTTATTTTTTCATATTTTCCTTGAGGAGAAATTTGTCTGGATCCATGAATATGTTAAGAATATTCTTCACTCTGCAGGAATCAATTTATTTCACCATAATAGCGTCACGTCAACAAGCGAGGACAGTGATAAAGCGCTGGCAATACATAGTACATAACCACAATATAAATGAAATCAGTGGGCATTTTACACTGCACCAGGAAGTATATAACCAGGTTATCTTATCTCCCAAATGTGTTATGAGACACAAACGCTCAACATCAAGGCTGAAAATAAAATTAAAGGAATGTTTTTTTTTTTATTGTGAAATGATGTTATGCAGGTCAACAGATTTCACCTCAGGAAGACCTCTTAGGATAATTGAACAATGATTGAATTTTAAGAGAGATGTCTGGGTTTAATAAAACAAAAATACGAAAAAATACAGTGTTCAGACTCAGCACAATTTTGTGTGATGAAAAACTCTGCTTATACGCAAGTATATACTGTAAGAGATAATGAATAAATTGGTGTCAGTTATGTTAGGTACAAGCATCAAGATGTGCCAGCATCTCTGTTTAATGCTCAGATTACCTACACTGTTACTTAGATTTTTGCTCTGTGCTTCACAAATCTGTCATCAATATGTTACTTGTATTTTATACAATAAGATATTCATAATCTACAAAAAAGTTTCTTATCCAAAGAAAATTAACTTTGTAAGCCAACCTGGCACCATGCCAGAAGGAGCAGCAAGTCCCAAGGGTGTGTAATTCATACGACTCCCTGTGTGACTATATATATATCTTCAGCATCTCCCTCATTCTTCCTTCCATTGGTTTAACAAAATCATCTGCTCTGATGAAGGGAGATGGGGGAATGAGGGAGATGCCAGAGACATGAGTTGAGTGACACAGTGACTCGCATAAAACACTTGTCTCTTGAAAAGTGCTAATAGAGCCCTGAAGGTGGAGAGTACGAGATATTTTTTTTGTTTGTACAGGCCCCCCCCACCACCACCACAGCCTTCTATAATTTTTTCTAAAAGCCTGGACAACCCCTTTAAGCATACTACAAAATACAATATACAGTGTTACAACCAGATAGCCTACTCTAAACTATAATGTTACTGAATTAATTTACGGTAAACTGGACCTATAATATGTACAATCATTTCATCCTGAAGGTTAATAAATACAGGATCTTAAAAATAAAAGTGGTAAAACGATAAATCACCTATATAAATGGAAATGTTCTTAGGCTAATGTATTCACTTTCGACCTGACTATGCAGGCCAGTGCTACCACAGATAACTAACTAACTTAATAACTAATTTATATGAAAATTTCAGGAATGTTATAAAATCTGATTGAATTATTAGTAAATGACTCATAATCCCAAATTTTTAGCTTCTAATGTAAGTTCTTTATCATGTAAATGAGGATTTTACTCAAGCAGGGCAAAAAGTCCTTAGCAGTGAAGGAAAATATCTCAAAATGTAATGGGTAAGAAAAGCTGCATAAAAGATCCAATCAGCCAAAAAACACGCATTTGTGCTCGCCATGACTGCATCCCAAGGACGTAGCACATGAGCAGGTGGAAAAGGGAGGGGGATTGAGCACTCTTCACCAAGCAGTCCCAAACTTAATAGATGAAATAGATTGGTAAAATACTAAATATCCTGCCACCCACACTGATAGCCTCATGTTTTCTGCAATGAGTCTAAGTGGCCAACCCCTTTTGAAGAAACATGTTAGAAAGTACAAAATGTTAAATTATATGTTATTTGATTGTCAGTGTCCGATTCATTTCGATTATTTTTTCTTTTTTTTTTAATTTGTCCACTTGTTCAAAAGGTATGGCCTCTAAAAGTGCATATGTGGCTTATACTTGCCAAGTGAGTAGTAACCTATAATAATTCTCTTGAGGTGTGACTGTAAACAGTAAGAAAAAAAATGAGTGTAAGGCACATCAAACTCATCTCTGGTGCTCTCCCTGTTTGTGCAGTGGTAGACCCCTCTTACACAAACAAAATTTATTGGTTGTATGCTACCCATACTGAACATTATGGAATGGGTAGCATCCACCCACATGCATTTCAATGGACTCTATGTTTATCCATTTAAATTATGTATTACCCACAGTACAGTACCAGGGAAAAAGATCTTATGGCATATGGCAGTGCCAAACGTCTCCAGCACGCGGCTGTGTGCTTTCCTGGGCAAGCTTACGTCCATGTGAAAGCAGCCTTACAATGAAGTTGTCATAGTACACCCCAGCTTAATTGCACGTGCACTGTACTTAAGGCCTGTACCTGTACAGGTTTTTTGCAACACTGTGCAGGCATTGAGAGACTGAGGAACGGTTTTTAATTTCTTTTTTTTTGCAGGCACCGAAGGAACAAACACAGGACAATTTTGAACACTAGACCATTGGTCCATGAATAATGTGGATAGATTAGTGTCCCAAATAGCCCAGTATTCAGTATTCAGCTTTGATTAAATGTATGTGTCTATAGAGCTTTGATCCACTCTACCAATGAGAACACATGCATATTTGGCCAATAGAAATAAATGTGGAGGTCAATTTCTAAATCTTTGAAGTTGCACACTATGGTCTAACATGCTTTACTGTACATGTTGAAGTTTATTATATACACAAATTCTCTGAAAAGGGGTTCGGTCAGTTTCTGTATTTGCAAATTTTTAAAAGTAATTTGGTTAAATGAGGCTTTTCCATACATTTTTCTTTTCATACAGATGTTTATCCAATTACTTTGACTGCACAAGCTCTATCATACTTCTACCATTAATATATGGTGACCCAGAATATTAATCATCCCACTTCATTGATGAACATTGACTGTGTATGGCATACGCAGTGCATCTGCAGTGTTAGTCTACTAATGGATGTTCTGTGTCACACAGCAGCCATGCATGGATGGAGTGCGAATGATACTGCAAGAAAAGTGGAGGAGTAAAACGTTAAGCAGAAATTAAAATGAGAGTACAATGAAAAATTAAGCAGATGCTGGTCAACCATTTTAAGGCCCCTTTAAAGCTATGGCTATATCCAAATAAGTCACAGTCTAAAATTCTTTGGTACAGAAACATTCTGGATTACATATATTTATCATGGTGAAATTTCTATTATAAAAAGTATTGTGAGAACAAAAACCAGTCGGCCTGGTAAATAATGTCAGTCTCCCTAAATCAATCATCAACAATGTAACTACTAAATTATTTCCAAATTCTACTGAGTTCTCCTAATGTCTCCACTAGTGCACCACTCCACAGAAGCAGAACTGGTTAATATGAAACTTTGATTGCTTGTGGATTGTACACGTATAAAAAAAATAGAAGGGACTGTGAACTAAATCCGAAAACAATGAACCAGAGGTGTATTTGTGAAGGTCAAAAGAGAGCCGGCTCTCATAATTATCAAATAAATTTTAGAACAACATCCTGTGTGCTTTATCAGTCACCTCTGTACCTCTGCCATGAATCACAATGCCATTTATATGGGTTAGATTTATCTCTTCCATGCTGGGAAGGCTAGAAAATTTATTGGTCTCACACCATGCTGCAGTCATCTGCAAGGCATGTGGAAGTAACAACATTGTTGGGCATGAAATAAACTTGATCTTATTGTCGATCACAGCAGAGATTGCATTAACGCCTCTACAAGTGTCTCTGACGCATGTAGAGGCAGTTTTACCCCAATGCGTATAAATGAAAATACCCCAATGCATATAAATCTGCATCTCAAATGTCTGTGTCTGGGTCGGGAGCTGCAGCCTCCTCATGACAGTGCTGTAGCTCCCGGCCCGATAGAAGATTATGTGACCGGAGCTCAGTTACTCAGTACAAGCTCCGGTCACATGACCCAAAGCAGAGGAGACAGGCGGGAGGCAGCCTGCAGACTGTGGACAGGGACATCGGCATGCAGCAGCATGGAGCTGAGGGAGAAGCTCCCTGCTATGTGCTGCTGTCTGTACTGTAGCAGCTCCTACCCCGCCTGTATATCTACTAAACTCTGCTACGTCAGTTAGAACAGGAGGGGCAGGGGCAGGAAGCACATGTCAGTGGGGAGCAGCTACTACTCAACCCTGCAGTCAGTGGCCTGAGCTTTATCAAAAACACTGTGAAAAGTATGTATGTTTGTGTGTAGTGCGCAATATGTGTATGTAGTTGTGATGTCTGATCTATACGTGAACATTGTGTACATGTTTATTTACATGTATAATGTATGAATGTAGTGTGTGTCAGTGTGTTTACTTGCACAGTACAATGGTTTATTGCCCTGTATAATGCCCCTACTCACACTGTATAACCCCCAACACTGCATAATGCCCACCAGCACTGTATAACCACCCCCCCACACACTGTATAATGCCCCCTCACTGTAAACCACCCCCACACTGTATAATGCCCATCCCCCTGCACTGTATATTGCTCCCGACACTGTATAATGCCCATTCCCCCTCACTTTATAACGCCCCCCCTCGCACTAGTTCAAGCCTGGTCTCCCTATGCTGTATAATGCGCCACTTAAATTGCTCAATCTCTAAACGCCCTCACTGCCTGCACATACAATAGGAGTTACACAATCATTGCTGCAATATTTTTGTGCAGTAATGATTGTCTTGCCTGAATCGCAGTACATTAACATTTGACAAAAGCACTGTATAATCCCAGCCCCCCGCACTGTATAATGCTCTCCCTTAGGCTACATTCACACTGACATGTGCCTGCAGTACTGTAGCACGGCGGGCACACGCTGGCACCCGAGCACCGCTCACCCCCACCCCCCTCTATAGCGATATATGGTGCACGGCGCCGTATTACGGTTAAAGATAGGACATGTCGGAACTATTAGTGGAAATCTAATAATCCTCATCGGTGAAATATACTCCTTCTAAATGGTGAGAGGAGTACTACTAATCTTTGGGTAAAAATGTAGTGCGACCTCTGGATCATGTATTATATGTGGCCTGACGATCAACATTTACAAATGTGACCATGGTATCAACAATAGAATGTATTGGAGATATAACAGTCCAGATCCCCTCTAAGCAAGTCAAAGAAAACATCAATGTATTGAACTTGATTCTGGTTTAATGAGTCTTCCTGATAGGTATGTCAATAGTTTAAAAACAAGCAAGTTGGTTCAGAGCTATGATTCTTGGAATACTATTTACCTTCTACATTGATTAAATAAGCCTATAAGAAAAAAACGGTGAGGTTCTACACAATGCTTCCCATTACTGCTGTGAAATGTGTGATGGTTGTGTACATGTTCCAGTGAAGAATCATGTTAACCTGCAAAGTAACAGACCAATCCCACAGACGTGGTGCTGCTTTTACATTCATAGTTTGGAATCTTTATTTAGTGGTCGACTACAATCTAATTGTTATAACATCCTGCAACCCAAGGGAGGTCTCGTGACATGGCCATGAATTATTTAGGCAACACATCACATGTTTACAGACAAGTTTCAAATGGCATGTGAAGACTACTGGCCCATCATCAATGAGCCAAATTATTCCATTAATATATGGATTAATGCAAGTATATTTAATATATAAATCCCTCTCTCTCATAATGTTAAAGATTCCATGCAAAGAGCTAAAGGGCTGCAGTAAAAGAGCATGAGGCCTGTACAGTACTGTCATTACGATAGCGGTGCTTTCCAAAGCAGCTAGCCTACAGGTCCTCCGCCAACGGTCACTAGCCCTTATGTAACAGATAAAGTCAAGCCTATAGACTGAGAAGGTAAAACATGCAAGGAGGCCTATAGTTTCTCACATATACTTATACCTTACCTACTTTAACTCCTTCCCCCCCACCAAAAGAAACAAAAAATACAATCACTAGTGCAATATTTATCCTTGAAAGATCAGTCTATGACAACAGAAAGGGCCCGTATTTTCATGTAGGAGAGAATATGTATATCTCACTCCAACCAAAGGTAAACTGCTACATTTTTACTTTTGTTCCCTATTTTTTAACATATTGGAGAAATGAAGCCACCAAGCCGCCCGTGTTCATGTATCATCTGGAACTTTTTTTTTTTTTTTTACAGGAGAGTGGATTTATGTCAAGCTGGAGGAGGGATGCTTCAACGTGACACTATTACTTGTGCCAAAAAACTGACACAGCACATGGCAGACGTTTACACCAGATTAAAATTCTAGTGCCCTTGGTCCTCCTGATGCATTTCACATCATTGACCATTAGGATAAAAAAAAATATACTCCCTGCCCTAATATACTCCCTTTCTCTAATTTTTTGCCACCAAAAACCTTTTAGCTGCCAAATGACAAAATACTACCTGTATTTTTGAAAGAAAAACTTCTTTCCTCTAGACTGCTATGTAATGTCAAGGAGTTGCCATTCGGAATTCTGAATAAAATCATTAAACCATCTTCAAGTGTGCGCTTCACTCCCATTTTTCTCAATTCATGCACTTTCAAGCCCCATATTTGTTGACAAAATGGAGCAAAAGAATGCAGTAACGTCACACATTGCCAATATGCTGAAGGTTTAAAATACCTGGTTTATAAATATGTAGAGACTAATCCGCTTTGCCTTCAACACAGCAGAATATTGATAAATACTGGTATAAATAATGAAAGGCTTATTTTCTACTTAATCCAAAATAGAAAATTACATCTGTCTTTGTACACAGTAGAACAGAACGTTTTAAATTATTTTGCTTTATGCTCTCATTCTTTACATCTCAAGGACGAGTAGATACAGTATACACCTTCACAACATATATTAATATTTCATAACCAGTGTAACTCATTCAGTATAGTGAAAGTCTCTATGTGTAATGCTTACAGGGGGATTCCTGATGCTTATTTTAAATATTATAATATCATTTACCAACACTTTCACTACGTGACCACTCCCACTACGTGACAAGGAGTATTTTGTAATTTTTCCTAGAGAGAGGGATTTGTACAAGTGAAGATATTCCCAGTGGAAATAACATTGATAGAAGAATGGTAAAAACCTACCTACATAAATCTGCAGAAATAATACAATTTCTGTAAACCAGAATAAATCATGTATATATTGAACACATCTATATCATTACTTGTTACAGCCTTCCCTTGGCAAACATGGAAAATTTGCAAATCTGCTAGCAACTACATTTCTGATATAGCTTAACCCCTTAACTCCGAGGTCCTTTTTCGTTTTTTTGCATTTCCATTTTTTTACTCCACACCTTTTTCTTATTTTTCTATATAAAGAGCTGCAGGAGGGCTGCTTTTCTGCATAACAAGCGACGTTTCATAGTGACGGAATTTAATATTCCATGCCATGTACTGGGAAGCGGGAAAAAAAACTCCAAAGGCAGTAAAAATGGTAAAAACACACATTTGCATGATTTTCTTGGATTGGATTGCTTAGATTTTACGGCATTCACTGTGCGCCCCAAACGGCCTGTTCTTGGGCGGTACGATAACGGGGATATCAAATTTGTATAGGTTTTATAATGTTTTTATACATTTACAAAAATTAAAACCTCCTGTACAAAAAAAAAATTAAAAATGACAGTACAACAAAGTACAACTTATTAGATTAACTTTTTTTTTAAATGTAGGGCATGATATACAGTTTATGGTCTGTGTTTTGGCTGCATTTCTTAGGCCGATCATGTCTCGCATGAACTGAACTTGGCATTAGGGCCTCATGTACATGACCATGTGTATGTGATGTGAGGTATCCGTACACATCACAGCCAACTCACCGCCCCAATACTTTCTATTGGGCATGTTCATGGCTTGGGGTGAGAAGCACTAACCTGCCAACTATCAGAGGGCCTGCAAGCAAGGGATCAAGTTTCCCAGCTTCAGGCCTGTAAAATGCACACCTTTACAGAGAGTTAAAGGCGATTTTGTAACCTTGCAAAAGATGTATATATTGCCATGCACGGAATACTACTCCTTATTGGTTCACTCATTGAAAATGATTCTAATGTAATGTATTCGTCAAGAGTCCAGCCGTCAAGCAGGCTGCTACAGTAATTTCAACAGCTGAAGAGGCAAAGTGCAGGAGCTGAGAGTCTCTCACTAACCAACCATGACAATGTTTTTAGCCTCCGAAGAACAAGCTAAACCTGGCAAACTCTCAACTTGCTAAAGGATTTTCTCTTTTGTAACATTTTCATCCCCATTGTCAGGTCCTGTTGTGCACTAAAAGTCACACACCTAGGAGAGCCTTGCTCCTGTCAATCCTTTTGTCTTGAACAATAACAGAACATTCATCTTTCTTTTCTACAAATGTGTTAATCCCCCGTCTTTCCTCAGACATGAAAAATGATTAAGTGCACTTTTCACCAGCTGAAAGCGGCTTTATGACTACAGAGTTGTGGTGGGCTCACCATAGGAATGCTGAGTGCCATGCTCCAATGTACCTTTACACACCAATTTGTCGTGCTATGCCATAGGGGAAACATATACTGTAAATACAGTATGCCGAGACTAGTGGGTATGCATTTCATCTTAAGTTACACAGCACTAGGTTAGCTACAAGTAGCTTTGATTTATAAGCAATCTTCACAGCTGGTATTTAAACAAATAGATTTATGGGCAGGACTACTGACAGATCAACGTTAGAGATAATTTTAACCATACCCATAGGAACATAGAAATCCAAAGCATATAAGGAGGATGTATTAATGTGTGAGGTTTTTAGACCAGTATGACTAGACCAGTTTTTTGTTGCAACAGATTAACCGTTGTGTCTGATGCTGGATGATTAATCTGGTGCAGTATAAAACTGGCGAGTTGTACTTTGCACCTCCAATTAGTTGGTCTAGTTTTCTGCACCACAATATTGACGTTTCAGGGCTATTTTCTGTCCAGTCATGCCCTATAGCAGTGATGGCGAACCTATGGCACGGGTGCCAGAGGTGGCACTCGGGGACCTTTCTGTGGGCACCCAGGCTGTCGCCCCAGGACAAAGTTCGACAGACAGGGCTTAAATCTTCCTGCAGTCCTAGACAATTGAGATGCAGCTCTTGGCACTCTTTTAAAGTGACGTATCTTTGATTGATTGGAACTGAAAGAGGAGTAAGAAGGTGTGAACAGGGCCTAAGTATTTTTTGAGGTCCTACTACTGGCCCCCACGATTGTTCCTGTACAGAGAGACCCTGGAGAGAAGCTACAATGATGTCTGAATCTGCATTCCTGCTTTCAACTGTATTGGTGTCCTCAGGGGGCTGATACGGTTAACGGTTGTGATATATATGTGAAAGAGAGCAATAAATTACTGTTTAAATTGTCAAGTTGGCACTCGATGGTAAATAAGTAGGTTTTGGTTGAAGTTTGGGCACCCGGTCTCTAAAAGGTTTGCCATCACTGCCCTATAGTTACCAAAAACATAACCCTTTATCAGACAAATTCCAACAAATTCCAAGGTCATTATAAATCAGAACCCATCAGTACCACGAAGGATAACAAAGTTGTCCAATGCTAATCGCAACATTTTTTACATGAAACTACCCTGCAATATTTTCTCCTAATTTACAAAGCTTCTATATTTTTTACAGACCAGTAAAACGTCAGCTGTAAACTATGTACCACATATGTCTTAGCATGCCCCTTTAAATTGTACAACATTGGCAGAGTTTCCAGTTCTAGGAGAATGCCACATGCTAGCACTAGGTTGAGAGCATTCAAGGCAATGGAAGTTGTTATCCTCTAACATAATTTGGCTAGTTGTAATCTAGCAACTGGAGCTAAATTATCATTTTGCTAAAATTACATTAAAATAAATATGCTTCAATTGAAATGTTTTATCATGTATCAATTGTCAGCAGAAAGATTAAAGAAATAGCCTTTTCAGAGTAAGGCTTCATGCACACAACTGTATGTAATGGCTTATTGTGCAAAGGCATGGTGCGGTGATGACACCGTGTCTCGCTGCACTATGACCGAGCCAGGCTGTTGCACCGCAAGAGATAAAGCAGGCTCTATGGCTGTCCATATGACACCAGAATTTCACAATGTATACTATCAGGAAGCTGCTCGATCGCTATAATAGATTGACAGGAGGATCTGTAGTAATCCATCAACAATGCCTATGATAAATTTGTAATATAGTATAGATCAGTGATGGCGAACCTTTTAGTGCCTGTGTGCCCAAACTTCAACCAAAAGCCACTTATTTATTGTAAAGTGCCAGCACAGGAATTTAAGCAGTAATTTATTTCTCCTTGTTCTTTGACAACTTTCAGTCGTTCAGCCTCCTAAAGACACCAATGCAGTTGAAAGGAGGAGGGCAAATTCCCCTATCATTGAAGGAAGATTCTTTGAGTCCTGTCAGGTGAACTTCATGCTGGGGTGATGGCATAGGTGCCCACAGAGAGGGCTTTGAGTGCCGCCCATGGCACCAGTGCCATAGGTTCGCCACCACTGGTATAGATCATCAGCAAGATGTGAGAAAGACCTCTTGTCAGATACACCAATTCACAGAATGTCTATCAGGTCACACTGAGATCCATGGGCATAACTACAGCGGTAGCAGCCATAGCAGCCGCTGTGGGGCCCACAGTATCAGGGGGCCCCGTTATCCGACCTGACACTAAAGAATTAAGAATGTGCACCATTATATACATATTATGCTGCATATTGTGGTACATATATTGTTTATGTGTGTGTGTATCTGTGATGTGTATATGCTGTATGTGTATATGGTGTATATACACTCACTGGCCACTTTATTAGGTACACCATGCAAGCAACGGGTTGGACCCCCTTTTGCCTTCAGAACTGCCTCAATTCTTCGTGGCATAGATTCAACAAGGTGCTGGAAGCATTCCTCAGAGATTTTGGTCCATATTGACATGATGGCATCACACAGTTGCCACAGATTTGTCGGCTGCACATCCATGATGCGAATCTCCCGTTCCACCACATCCCAAAGATGCTCTACTGGATGGAGATCTGGTGACTGTAGAAGCCATTTGAGTACAGTGAACTCATTGTCATGTTCAAGAAACCAGTCTGAAATGATTCCAGCTTTATGACATGGCGTATTATCCTGCTGAAAGTAGCCATCAGATGTTGGGTACATTGTGGTCATAAAGGGATGGACATGGTCAGCAACAATACTCAGGTAGGCTGTGGGGTTGCAACGATGCTCAATTTGCACCAAGGGGCCCAAAGAGTGCCAAGAAAATATTCCCCACACCATGACACCACCACCACCAGCCTGAACCGTTGATACGAGGCAGGATGGATCCATGCTTTCATGTTGTTGACGCCAAATTCTGACCCTACCATCTGCATGTCTCAGTAGAAATCAAGACTCATCAGACCAGGCAACGTTTTTCCAATCTTCTACTGTCCAATTTCGATGAGCTTGTGCAAATTGTAGCCTCAGTTTCCTGTTCTTAGCTGAAAGGAGTGGCACCTGGTGTGGTCTTCTGCTGCTGTAGCCCATCTGCCTCAAAGTTCCACGTACTGTGCATTCAGAGATGCTCTTCTGCCTACCTTGGTTGTAACGGGTGGCGATTTGAGTCACTTTCTATCAGCTCGAATCAGTCTGCCCATTCTCCTCTGACCTCTGGCATCAACAAGGCCAGAACAAGGCCGCCCACAGAACTGCCGCTCACTGGATGTTTTTTCTTTTTTGTAAACCCTAGAGATGGTTGTGCGTGAAAATCCCAGTAGATCATCAGTTTCTGAAATACTCAGACCAGCCCTTCTGGCACCAACAACCATGCCACGTTCAAAGGCACTCAAATCACCTTTCTTCCCCATACTGATGCTCGGTTTGAACTGCAGGAGATTGTCTTGACCATGTCTACATGCCTAAATGCACTGAGTTGCCGCCATGTGATTGGCTGATTAGAAATTAAGTGTTAACGAGCAGTTGGACAGGTGTACCTAATAAAGTGGCCGGTGAGTGTAAATACAGTACCTTATGTGTGTATGAAAGCTGTATGTCTTTATTTGGCATTGTATGTGTGTATATATGTGTAACAGTGTATAGATGTGTATGTATGAGTGATGAATTGTATGTTCATGTATATAGGAATGTAATATATGTATATTTTTAAGCCGGGAGGGGGTCCCCTTCAAAAGTCTGCTATGGGGCCCTTCCTTTCCTAGTTACGCCACTGCTAAGATCACATGATTTAACTGAAGGAATAGGGCAGAGGAATTTCCAGATAGGAAGTAATAACCAAGATCATTCTCACTGAAATGTATATACTAAATGCAAAGAAAGTGGGGAAAAGAGAGACAAGGGGCGCTCCTATGGTGTAATACTTTTTTTGAGCTTTGGTAAATTAGTGTAAAAAGCCAATAACCTGAAGAGGTTGTGCATGAAGGGCATAACTCCTCGTAATGTTTCTTTAGAGACCTGATGCCGCTGCCGCGTTCTGCTACTTCCTTCCCAAGTATTGGATAGGCAGATTCCAATGCAAGTCTTTATCACCAATAAATGGTGTTTTCCAGTGACGGAACGCTGAAAAATGGCGCTGGCGGGTCAGGTTGTCGTTTATTAGACGTAGCGGTAAATTATAACACTAGAATTACAGTTTACCACCATGTCTAATAAACGACCACCTCACCGGCCAGCATTCATCACTGGAAAACTTTATTAGTGATAAAGACTTGAATTGTATACACTGGGGATTCTAAGGATAATGAAGGTTAAATAACCAGAGATAGTCTCTTTACAGTTAAAGAAATGACGGTATAACTTGAAGACCAGTGAGCAAAATCAATTGCGGCATATTAATTATTAAACCTCTATTTAAAATTGCCAACTTATGAATACCAAAGGCTTTATGTTTAACTTCTGATGCTGTTTAGTACTAAGTAAAATCATGGAGAGAAACAGATATCAATCACTTTCAGTGGGAAAAAAAGGATAGAAAATCTGTTAATTTACATGAATATTACAAACAGTCTTATAACCTGAAACATTAGCGGCATTATACCCGAATTGTCCCAGTATTAGCAATCCTGGAAAGAGAACTCTTAAGCACCGACTATATCAATACCATCCCTGACCATCAGGGGTCACAATCTGATATCCTATACATCAATATCTTTGTAATTTTATTAATGAACACAATCAATTCTTAACGCAGCAACATTTTATTGCTATATTTTAATTTGTCTAGTGATTTTAATTTGTCTAGTCATCTTCCACCCTCTCGGTATAACTGCAGCATTGATTCAAGCTTTCCTGACAACATCTAAATACAAATAGTGTATGGCATATCGTATATATATGTTATATATGCAGCAACATATTCGACAGTGCTGAACGGACTTTGTCATTAATGCAATCGGTCTATATCCCCAGGGAAATCACTATCTATTCTGTTGACAATTTACCACAGTATATTTTTTGGAGTGTGAAAAATTGCGTTAGAGCTACTGCGGGGGACCTGAAGACGATAACATCAAGCAGAGTCCAAGGGGTTTGTGACTAATCTCTCCAGAGTTATTTGGTAGGAGATACACTATAGATATGTGTATGTAGTGTGTATAAGGCAGTTTCATGGGTCTCTCTGCTCATTTGAAACAAACTGCTTCAAGGTCACTGTCTCACTGCACCAATATTAATGGCACCTTCACCTACAAGCAGTAGAAGGATTTATCACAGGTACATTCTACTTGCCTGAATAGAAAACCAAGTCTAGGTGGATATCACCTTTTTATTCTAGAACAAATGTTTCTTTTTCATGTTACTTGTTTTATAGGACAAATAGATAAATCTTTAAATGCATCTATCTCATTCACATCAGGATTTGGGTCAGAATCTGACCCTCTAGATGCTTGTTCTTTTTTCACCCTCACCCCCTGAATACTGACTATATGCAAAGCTACCCCCTTACCATGAAATTGCAGTGTAATCTGAAATTAGCATGTTATAGAGCAGAAGTTGCATGGCAGTTTGATATGCAGTGTTGTGAGAAAACTCCACTAAGCTCCTGATTCTCTAGGGATATGCTGCCAGCAGAATAAAAAGCATTTCAAGCTGACAGGTTCCCTGCTATATGAAACTTATGAAACCATACACTTTATTGCATCTCTAACAGTGTATTTGTCCTGCGTTACATTATAAACTTTACCTCATTTTCTTGGTCATGTGTGTGGAAGTGAGGGGGTGGAATGGTAACATACCAATATACATCTAATAAATGTTCTGTACCGCTTTCATAAACTGTCTTTTACGTAATCAGTTGCCATTACTGTCCATAAAATGGTTGTAGATGGAGAAACATGTGATCATTTAGAGATGACCCTCTATTTACATCTGTTTTATGGACATTAACAGATGACTAGGTAAAATCCATTTCTGACTCAGGAGGCTTTACTTTACATTTCAGGAAAACAGTGTTAAACTATTAATGATGCAAATTATAGATTGGTTAGTTACCCAATATCCTGTCCCACACATATAGTACAAAATATCATGAGGAAAAGTGCTACTGTATATAGGGTATACTACAACAAAATTAAAAATAAAAACAAATAAGCGGTATCACATTTAAACAGCTTTTAAATTTGTAACTAGATGCCAATACAAATTAAAAAAAACTCCAGGAAAGACAAAGCAAATATGCAGTGTTTACTTCAAAATGCTACATGTAAAACAACCCTCAAAAAGAGACTTTAAAGGGCACCTACCACCACAAATCTACCTATAAAGGTAGATTGGGTGGTAGGTGGATCATTGGGACGTGAGGATAGCCCTTTTAAGGGCTAATCCTCACGTCCCTGCACTTTTTTGAGAACTTTAATTTGATATTTATTCAAATGTACTTATGTGGCTACCGGGGCGTGGAGTAGCCGCTTATGAGATTACACGAGGCGGCTACTCCACGCCCCGGTAGCCACTTTACTCCTCCTACTCACCCATCTTCGGCGCGCAGCTCCGCGTAGCTGCGCGCCCTCGTCCGGCGAGCCTGCCGTCTGCGCATGCGCAGAAGAGCAGGCCCGCGCCTGCGCGGTCACAACTCCGAAACAGGCGCGGGCCTGCTCTTCTGCGCATGCGCAGACGGCAGGCTCGCCGGACGAGGGCGCGCAGCTACGCGGAGCTGCGCGCCGAAGATGGGTGAGTAGGAGGAGTAAAGTGGCTACCGGGGCGTGGAGTAGCCGCCTCGTGTAATCTCATAAGCGGCTACTCCACCGCCCCGGTAGCCACATAAGTACATTTGAATAAATATCAAATTAAAGTTCTCAAAAAAGTGCAGGGACGTGAGGATTAGCCCTTAAAAGGGCTATCCTCACGTCCCAATGATCCACCTACCACCCAATCTACCTTTATAGGTAGATTTGTGGTGGTAGGTTCCCTTTAAGACATGGAAAAATAAGTAGGCTACACCAGTGACATATAAGGTAGAGAGGTCTATAGTGACCTCTTATGGCAAATTACAGCATCTTCAGCTATTGTGAAGCACATTAAAGATGTGTTTTACATATTCAGGTTTTCTATGCAATCTTTGAAGCCAAAACCAGGTTTAAATGATAAAGAGAACATATAAATAGAACTTCACAAAAGGAACCCGGGCAATTTAACCCAACCTAAAACCTCTTCAGGGTTCCTTCTGGTATAGATTTCCAATGAGCAGCTCTTTGTTTCAGATCGATATGTAATGTAATTTATAATAATATACAGCTTGTCTATGGGGCTGCCATGCCCTACAACTGTCCTAATCTACAAGATACCCCAAGGAATTCAGATTTCAAAGATAGCAGCCATTTTTGTCTTACACTTATGGCCAAACTATACATGTATGGAAATATGGGGAATCTTTAGTGGGCGACAAATCAGTTCCAGAAAGCAATGAAATACAATGATACATATAAAACATAATTTGTGAAATAGAACTTGTATAAATCTAACTAAATACAGTAGTGTCATTAAAGTTGCTTTCATTAATGGCAAAAGTTGGCTTTTTTGCCAAGCAACAGGGCCACTCTCCCCCCATATGTTCTGACTACTGGTGCAACTCACAACCACAGTGAATAGATAAGACTGGCATCAGGGGTGTAACTACAGTGGTAGAAGCCATAACAGCTGCTATGGGGCCCACACTAAAGAGGATGTGCACCATTATATACATATTATGTTGCACATTGTACTGCATGTATGTGTGTATATATGATGTGTATGTAACCATCATATTTATTACATATTATCAAAATCTCTAGAACATCAACACTTCTGGTGTGTGGGTTGTTCTATAAAAGTGACATCACAGAATCCTGTAAGAGGTACATTACACCTTGGTACCCCTTTCACATGCCTGTTTATGCCAACCATAAGCTTACCAAGTGCATTGTACATGGTAAGGTAAGCATAACCTTTGTCAACCAGGTTCTGGCATGGTTATAGAATACATGTATGTGAAAGGGGCCTTATGTTGTGATGTCTAGCACATGGAGGTTGACTTCATGTGAAGGAAGAATGAGAAATGTCATGCAATTCCAAGGTGACTTACACCATCAGAGCTGATGGTCAGCTTTTAATCCTTCCAAACACAGGGATGTGATGACATTAATATTAAAACTAAAAGCTGTCATCTCAAACATGATTATAAATGATTCTTTGTCTTAATGTTTCACACTTGTCAAAGCGAATTGTTGCTGACAGAAAGAAGCTCCATGGAAAATCTTTAGATATTACCACTTGTAGGCTTACAATGCATCCACCAAGAGGACTGTTGGCTGGTACTGCAATGGTAACTCCAGGACGCTACAGTTTATTGGATTGATCATCACTGACTTACTATAGTAATGGAACATTCCCAGCACTACACAAATATTAAAAATATCCATAAAAACCTTAATGTCTAATTGTTTAACTGATATTTAGGAATTAGTATACTAAAAGAAATAATTTGTCAACAAGAATGGATTCTTAAGTGATGATCTTGCCGAGTCTCCAGATGGGGGCCAGCAGGGTGTTCACTATCAAGTGCACACATTCTGGGGAATTCTCCACTTTGTTCATTCTGGAGCTGTTTTTATTTTGCCATGTGACGCATACAGCCATGTGGTTGCCAGGAGGAAGCAAGGATAATACTTTGTTTCAATGACACTAATACTTTTAACTAACTGCCAGAGCTGCAATGTGCCCAGTGGCCATTTTACTTCCATGGTGCCCGTTAAAAAGGGATGCTGATGACCTTTACAATAGGCAGCTTTTAACAAGCACAATAACCTAGGGGTAGGTGAGTCAACAGCGTTATCGTGTTAGTATGAATAACATCTTTATTAAACATAATACAACAATGAAAACATTAATTTTAAGAGACATACCTTCGAGCAACTCTTATGAATCAAAACTATTAGATGTAAATTGCAAATCTGTATACTGTTTTACTTAATGAGATGTTTCATTAATTGCATTATTTCATTTAAAAAGGGAGTAGCCCCAGCCTGCATACTGTATATCGGCAGTCTGGAGCGCTTCCATATAGCCTCTCATTATGGATATCTCCTCATGTACACGTCTCTGGGATGCCCACACAATCTAATTAGATGCTTGTTAACATGCCCAGTGTTTGCTTAGCGTACAGTTGTGATCAGAATAGATGCAGGAGTGTGAGGATATCCTCACCATTCTGTCTGCACATGCAGCATCTCTACACCAGAGACCCTCCTTCCCATCTCCCCCCGCATTGCTGTGTGTGTGTCTCACCAACATAATTAACAGATCTTATATTCATTTTATCATTGACTTCTTCCATTTTAATTACTTACATTCACATGAGAGAGAATATTATTCTAGTGATGCTAACAATATACCATAATTATGGGCTTCTAGCTATGACATACCCTAATTAGTATTTTGGTTGTAAAACTAACGGACCAGGCTTTGGGGGAGAGAACACATATAAGCGCTGTACTACTATTACATGCTCAGAAATCTATTGAACGTGGTGAGAAAGCTAAAGATGTGCTTTTCTTCTCCATAGCATTCTAGTACAGGATATTACAGTACTATAGCTACACATATTCTGGGGGAACTTCATCTACTTCAAAGACTTATGATTCCATCTAAACATTGATAATGGAGTCATTATCTCAAGTCCTGGGTGTGTGTATATATATATATAAGACAATACATTATACTAATCTGGTATTTCATAAAAATGCATGCAGATTACTATACCTTGCTCTCTTTGACATGTCCAGATGAGAATTCAGATGAATGGGAGATTTTTAGAGATTTGGACCTGTGGGACTGGCGTCGGACAGATTCCTCCCGGGCATATTTCACAGAGCCTGTGGCTCTCACCCGCACCTTGCTGGTGCTTTGGACACTGTTAACTCCAATCATTTCCAAACGTTCAGTTTGGAAACAGAAAAGCACAGGTGCAGGGAAAATACCGTAAAGAGGTGCAAAAAAACAGAATTTACTCCTCAGCAATTGGGTTAGTCTAGAGAGCCCTCTAAACCAACTCTACATGTGCAGCTTGCAATGCAGAGATGCTCAGCATTTGCTTAAGATGCACAAGCCTCCTTGTGCCAGCATCTTCAAATCTACTGTTTTCATTCTGCCTGATCGTTCCAGGCATATCTCACGTCACTGGCTGTAAGTTAGAAAAAAAAAATGAAATCCAGCCTCTTCTCCACTCCCCCTCTTTTGTCTCTTACACACACACACATACACCTAAATCTACATGCAGAAGGCAATGGCAGTTACCCAGGCAAGTCATTAATTGCATTCCAAATAACACTACTATAACCCTTATGCTGCCAGCTCAGAGTCTGCATTCAGCTGCCGAAAAGAAAATCCCTGAACAGTCTGTCAATCTCTACTCCATCAGAAAGCAGAATGGAAAGCAAGGAGGCTTTAAATCCAATCTATGTTATGTGAGACTGCAACACGTTAGCAGAATAAAACCTGCACAGGAAGTAACTTGATACAATTGTATAGACAATCAGCTTGTCACCTTTCAGTGGTGGTCTAGACAGTTACATGATGGGCTCTTTGTCTTCCTGTCATTTTCATTTTTAACCCTTAAAGTGCAACAAACGGATGCCAGGCAGCGTAAAACGAAAAACCAAACTGAATTTATTTAAAAAAATGATATAACTATTCTTCAATCCATGGAGATTTCAACATAGTTCTAGCAAGCTGTGGCTTTATAGCTTTACTTGTTGACCTTAAATTGTACCACAATAAAAAGATACTGATGCATCTGTCCGATGCTCTTAGTGTTCATAGAACTACTGTTATGTTGTACTGAAGCTTTAAAGGTATTCCCTGTCATCATCCCTGGTGAGAAATTTATGAATCTGTGAGCGGATGGATGATTGCCAACTTGAGAAAACGCAACAAAGATTAGGGAAACCATGTATCTTGTTTCATTATATAAATAAATTACATAACATATTATACATTATATATACACATACATACACACACACACATACATACATATATAAATAAACTTTTGTGAAATCGAACTGTCCACTTAGGAAGCAACACTGATTGACAATCAATTTCACATGTTGTTTTGCTAATGGAATAGACAACAGGTGGAAATTATTGGCAATTAGCAAATAAAGGTGTGGTTCTGCAGGTGGGGACCACAGACCACATCTCAGTACCATTGCTTTCTGTCTGATGTTTGGGTCAATTTTGAATGTTGGTGGTGCTTTCACACATGTGGTAGCATAAGAAGGACTCTACAACCCACACATGTGGCTCAGGTAGTGCAGCTCATCCAGGGTGGCTCATCAATGCGAGTTATTTTTGGAGCAGTAATATATACGGCATATGTATTAAATGTGTAATTAAGTGAAAGGCTGTATTCATTGAACCAAGCGGTTTCTCGCCTGTGAAAAACGAACATAGTTTGCTTTCAAATGGAATGAACTCATTATTCATTAAAAAAACAACAATAGCTTTGTGAATTGAAGTGCTAGAAGTACTTCAAAAGTCCTTTTCCCACAAGACTTTTTCTGTTAAGAGTGATGTCTGAGTCTACATTGTACAGCACTCTGACAGAACTCTGATTTTCCCTGTTAAAAAAAAAGTATGATTTGACACTTGGTTCATGTGCAACTGGCCTTAGAAATACTACAGATTTTTGTATATGTGTCTGAAAATTGTCTAAAACCCTTAACAAATGCGGTACAGTTTATTGATAAATCTGCTCTATTGTATACATTTTTTATTATTAATGCATGTTTCATTTTACTGTAAAGAGTAGGAGCAGCAGTAAAAGGGGCAAAATACCTTGTCTGGAGAATTTATAACAAATCTGCTACTAAATCAACATTGTCAACATTTGAGAGGGATTTGATCAGCTGTAAATAAGAAATAAAACAATGTCTGCATGACCTGATCTCTAAAATCTGCAGCATTTTTATATTCCGAATTTACCACAACTCTCCTATACTTTCATTCAATGATACACTATGATGTTCTTCAGATCTCTAATGGTCTGATTGCAATAATAGTGGTCATATCCAAATGTCTATTTTCTATGTCACCTTCTATTTTCTGTGGAACCGTCACAGCGATATATCTTAAGATAGCAGATCCTTGGATTGTCCTTTGTCTCCACTTTGTTGTATTGTCTTACTACTCTACACGGCTTACCTTGTTACCCCAAATCATTTGTCCTTTTTATTTCTCCTAAACTGCTCAAACCCCGCATTCAGAGTTTAGAGCTCAGGTACTGAATATGTAAACAAAACCCAAGTGCGACCTTCCAGAACTTAGAAAGTGTTTTAAGATCACTGTTGAGACAACAGTAGAAAGATAAGCAAACAAACAGTATTGTACTATTGTTAAGTGAAGTACCTTTTTTGAGATGAAGAGCTTGACAATGCAGTCCAAAGAAATAAGCCCCATTAGATTGCTATTCATTATGCTTAAACCCCTTACCTACAGAAGCACAGGAGTAAAAGCGGTGCTGGCACTACTCTCATACACCTTAAAGTTCTGAGCGTGATTGGACCATTATTGGAGTTTTTATGGCTGGTATCCACTGCAGGGACGTGAAGACAATGGAGGTGCTCAGCATGGGAATGCAGTTATCACAGGTAAGTAAGGAAGAAAGGAGGACCGCGGCACTCACCAGAGATTTCTTCAGCATTTATTCAAACATACACAGGTGGTACAGGACGCCGACATGCGGCAAGGCGACGGGCCGTTTCGCGAAGAACAGCGCCCCCTCTAGCCTCTGAACTTTAAAAGTCCAACAAGCAGCCAACAAGAAGAGTCAATGAACATACTGTATATTGCAGAGGCCTAGCTGTGCTTATATCCGTTAGCAACCAGGAAAAGGGGGAATTGCAACCAGAAATTAGGAGAGACGCATATTATTAAATTTACCAAACTCGTTGTAAAAGTCCGAAATGCTTACAGTACTAGATGTATACTATATGTCGGTACTAGACATATACACTCACCGGCCACTTTATTAGGTACACCATGCTAGTAACGAGTTGGACCCCCTTTTGCCTTCAGAACTGCCTCAATTCTTCGTGGCATAGATTCAACAAGGTGCTGGAAGCATTCCTCAGAGATTTTGGTCCATATTGACATGATGGCATCACACAGTTGCCACAGATTTGTCAGCTGCACATCCATGATGCCTATCTCCCGTTCCACCACATCAAAAAGATGCTCTATTGGATTGAGATCTAGTGACTGTGGAGGCCATTTGAGTACAGTGAACTCATTGTCATGTTCAAGAAACCAGTCTGAGATGATTCCAGCTTTATGACATGGCGCATTATCCTGCTGAAAGTAGCCATCAGATGTTGGGTACATTGTGGTCATAAATGGATGGACATGGTCAGCAACAATACTCAGGTAGGCTGTGTTGTTGACGCCAAATTCTGACCCTACCATCCGAATGTCGCAGCAGAAATCGAAACTCATCAGACCAGGCAACATTTTTCCAATCTTCTACTGTCCAATTTCGATGAGCTTGTGCAAATAATAGCCTCGGTTTCGTGTTCTTAGCTGAAAGGAGTGGCACCCGGTGTGGTCTTCTGCTGCTGTAGCCCATCTGCCTCAAAGTTCGACGTACTGTGCGTTCAGAGATGCTCTTTTGCCTACCTTGGTTGTAACAGGTGGCGATTTGAGTCACTGTTGCCTTTCTATCAGCTCGAACCAGTCTGCCCATTCTCCTCTGACCTCTGGCATCAACAAGGCATTTCCGCCCACAGAACTGCCACTCACTGGATGTTTTTTCTTTTTCGGACCATTCTCTGTAAACCCTAGAGATGGTTGTGCGTGAAAATCCCAGTAGATCAGCAGTTTCTGAAATACTCAGACCAGCCCTTCTGGCACCAACAACCATGCCACGTTCAAAGGCACTCAAATCACCTTTCTTCCCCATACTGATGCTCGGTTTGAATTGCAGGAGATTGTCTTGACCATGTCTACATGCCTAAATGCACTGAGTTGCCGCCATGTGATTGGCTGATTAGAAATTAAGTGTTAACGAGCAGTTGGACAGGTGTACCTAATAAAGTGGCTGGTGAGTGTAGTCTGCAGCTTGGCTTCACAAAGAATATTATCAATATGTTATATCTTGATGACATTTAAGCATCATTCCAATCATAAAAGATAAAACAGCACTCCTTGTCATGCCCAATGAGGTCTATAAATAAAGTCCGCATACCAGCCTCTGCTGGTCCCTGTTGCCAGGACCCACCAAGGATCAGAAAACTTGTTCAAAGAAAGATGCAACGTTTCGACATATTGGGGCAAATTTACTTACCCGGTCCATTCGCGTTCCAGCGGCGGCTTCTCCGCTCTGGATTCGGGTCCGGCCGGGATTTAATAAGGTAGTTCTTCCGCCGTCCACCAGGTGGCGCTGCTGCGCTGAAAGTAAACTCATCGCGCCGGAATGCACCGAGCTGGACCAGGTGAAGGTAAGCGGTCCTTATGCGACACATTTTCGGTTTTTAAATGCGGCGGTTTTTCCGAATACGTCGGGTTTTCGTTCGGCCACGCCCCCCGATTTCCGTCGCGCGCATGCCAGCGCCGATGCGCCACAATCCGATCGCGTGCGCCAAAATCCCGGGGCAATTTAAGTACAAGCGGCGCAAAACGGAAATATTCGGGTAACACGTCGGGAAAACGCGAATCGGGCCCTTAATAAATGACCCCCATTGTCTTTCTCAAGCAATATGTCAAAAGACAATAAGTTGAAATGTCGCATCTTTATTTGCACAACTCGTTTCTCTATTGGATTTAAAGGGAGTGCTGTAGCTTTTTTTTTTCGTTTTCTGATATTAGCATCTTGAACACTGTTTAGTAAATTTTGGTTAGTTTACCAACTAATTCCACTTTGCGCAGAATACATAATAAAACACCTCACTTACCTCCTGATTCCTCTGGTACAATACTTCGGTTCCCAAAGTGGGCTCTACTATATGCCCATCATACTGGTAGAGGTAAGTTGCTATTGTACATTGTAAGTAAAAGATTGATAACTGAACATAAATTCCAAATACTGAACTTTTTTTAAATGAAAAAATGATCTATTCATATTTGAGTTCTTTTCGAACATGTACCATGAAATGTAATCCCATACATGAATGCTAATAAAGCTATCATGGATCCTGTAAAATAAAATCCATTATGCCAATGTGATCAAATCCTGATTCTCTCATGTACATTCCCTGACTAAAGGGCAACTTCAACCTGCAGTTCCTTCTGAACCTGAAGCCTATAGCCCACTATTTATCTCAATTTGCAGCCTGGGGACTGCCTGGAGGGGAGGTAATTGACAGAACTGCTACAAATAAAAACAATTTTCATCTACAGCAGTAGGAGTCTGAAGTATTTTTGAGAACTTCCTTTTACTTTGCTGAAATTACAGTACTGATAATCCCATCATTTTCATTATTTTTTGTATCTTGGATGCATACCACATTTTCTCCCAAAAATACAGTGTCTTATATTAATTTTGGTTCCTAACGACACTATTAGTATTATTTTCATGGGATTTCTTATATTTCAATGTACAAAAATTCAGATTTAATATTGAACAAATTTTTTTTATTTACTTTACGTATTTTTCGGACTATAAGGCCCACCGAATTATTAGGCGCACCATTAATAAATTCCTGCCAAAACGTCTAGGTTCATATATAAGGCGCACCTGACTATAAGGATGAATGACCAGCAGATGGCAGACCTGTACATAGTTCAAGGCAGCAGTTGTCTGTAAGTACGGAGTACGGTTCATATATAAGCCCACTGAACTATAAGGCGCACCTTTGATTTCTGAGAATTTTTTGAATCTGAGAATTTTTTTGTGCGCTTTATAGTCCGAAAAATACGGTAGTTTCCACTAATATGGTCTATTTACACTTACATCAATGTGATGTACATCTGATACATTTGCCGATCCTGAGTCATATTATTATTTTTTGGAACCTCATCAGAACTCCCCATACCTTGAATTTCATTCTAAATTTCTTGTGACTCCATTTCTTTTAGAAAGAAATTGGCCCCAAACTCTTAAGTTTAATGATATAACTTTCAATAAATGAGCCCTTATTGCCCATAAAGCTGCTTGTAGTACAAGGGTAAAGTAACTTTCAGTGATTTTATCCAATTAATTCTACACCCATGTTACAACCTCTCTAATCTATCTACTTATACTAATGTATGGAGTTGGGAAGCTGTAGCAATAACTGCCGCTAATTCTTATTTTCAGTGGAGGCCTTATATTTGTAAGCTTGGAAAAAATTGTGCTAGGTCTTATTTTTTTTGGGTGTCTTATTTTCAGGGAAATTGTGTAGAAACCGTACACAAACACATTTTATTTTCCGTCATTTACTGCCCTCTTTTTAAAATTGCTGACATAAAGTTTTCCATATAAAACTATTTTTATACCTAGACTTATATAGGCATCAATATAAATTCCAATGGTCAATGACATCAAAAAAAGCTCTGAATGACATCTGAAAAATTACACATTAGCAGAAACCACACACAATATTCTCAATAGAATTGCTAATGTCTGGTAAAAAGACTGTTTTAATTCAGACATATAAGTGCAAAAATAATCTTGCACTCTTAATTTTTGATTACTGTAACTGTATGCAGACACTAAAATAATTCAAGTCTAATCATTTAACGCTTTGCTGATCTAAAGTGTTTGAACTATCACATAATGCTCCAAGATATTATTGCTAGATTTCTAAGAGGCAATGCTGTGTTTTTTTCTCCTTTGTAATTTCAGCCATCATATTCTAAAATCTTTTTTTATCTTACAAGGTAAACATTTTGCCAAAATAGTTTGCCAAAAGGACAAAGCAAGTAAGATGACATGTTACAAGTACTGTAGAAACACTGTAGAGAAAGCCTCCAGTGCTTACATCAGATGTCTACACTCACCGGCCACTTTATTAGGTACACCTGTCCAACTGCTCGGTAACACTTAATTTCTAATCAGCCAATCACATGGCGGCAACTCAGTGCATTTAGGCATGTAGACATGGTCAAGACAATCTCCTGCAGTTCAAACCGAGCATCAGTATGGGGAAGAAAGGTGATTTGAGTGCCTTTGAACGTGGCATGGTTGTTGGTGCCAGAAGGGCTGGTCTGAGTATTTCAGAAACTGCTGATCTACTGGGATTTTCATGCACAACCATCTCTAGGGTTTACAGAGAATGGTCCGAAAAAGAAAAAACATCCAGTGAGCGGCAGTTCTGTAGGCGTAAATGCCTTGTTGATGCCAGAGGTCAGAGGAGAATGGGCAGACTGGTTCGAGCTGATAGAAAGGCAACAGTGACTCAAATCGCCACCCGTTACAACCAAGGTAGGCAGAAGAGCATCTCTGAACGCACAGTAGGTCGAACTTTGAGGCAGATGGGCTACAGCAGCAGAAGACCACACCGGGTGCCACTCCTTTCAGCTAAGAACAGGAAACTGAGGCTACAATTTGCACAAGCTCATCTAAATTGGACAGTAGAAGATTGGAAAAACGTTGCCTGGTCTGACGAGTCTCGATTTCTGCTGCGACATTCGGATGGTAGGGTCAGAATTTGGCGTCAACAACATGAAAGCATGGATCCATCCTGCCTTGTATCAACGGTTCAGGCTGGTGGTGGAGGTGTCATGGTGTGGGGAATATTTTCTTGGCACTCTTTGGGCCCCTTGGTACCAATTGAGCATCGTTGCAACGCCACAGCCTACCTGAGTATTGTTGCTGACCATGTCCATCCCTTTATGACCACAATGTACCCAACATCTGATGGCTACTTTCAGCAGGATAATGCGCCATGTCATAAAGCTGGAATCATCTCAGACTGGTTTCATGAACATGACAATGAGTTCACTGTACTCAAATTGCATCCACAGTCACCAGATCTCAATCCAATAGAGCATCTTTTTGATGTGGTGGAACAGGAGATTCGCATCGTGGATGTGCAGCCGACAAATCTGCGGCAACTGTGTGATGCCATCATGACAATATGGACCAAAATCTCTGAGGAATGCTTCCAGCACCTTGTTGAATCTATGCCACGAAGAATTGAGGCAGTTCTGAAGGCAAAAGGGGGTCCAACCTGTTACTAGCATAGTGTACCTAATAAAGTGGCCGGTGAGTGTACTTTATGGTGGTACATGACAACAGTGCTGGGTGTTTGAGCGTACAAGGTAGTCCTCTGCTTTTGATATCTTTTCTTTGCTGGCTTTTTAATTATTTCTGATATGTTCCACAGCCCTTTCTTTTATGTTATAGGTTGCAGTCTTTTGTTGAAAGACATACAAAATATAAAAGCTTGGTATACCTTTGAGCCCAAGTTCACACATTCGTTCAGAAGATATGGTTGCGCCAATATAAATCTTTATTTCCCCAATATAAATAACTGATGTGTGACAGTAGGTAAAGGAAGATACATACAAGTGCAATTAAAAATGTAAATGGAGAGTGTAATGGAAAGCCCCAATGCACTGGGCCTAAGAAGTCAAACTTCTAATATGATAATATTCAAGAGTGGCATCACACAGCCTGTCTATGCAACACGGCTCTAATATAATAGATAGAGCAATTTCACAAAAGAGACACCTCAGCAATCGGTATTAGTTGCTAAGGAGTTCACAATGAAATAGCTTAACCCCTTAACGCTGAAGCCACTTTTCACCTTCCGGACACAGCCCATTTTTTCAAATCTGCCCTGTGTCACTATAAATGGTTATAACTTCGGAACGCTTTAACATATACAAGTGAGTTTAAAATTGTTTTCTCGTGACGCTTTGTACTTCATGTTAGTTGAAAAATTTTGGTGTTTTGTTTTGCATTTATTTATGAGAAAATCAGATGTTTGGTGAAAATTTGGAAAAAATCTTGATTTTCGAACTTCAAAATGTTCTACTTTTTCCATACATAGTAATAACCGCAAAAAAATGTAATAACTAACATTCACTAAATGTCTAATTTATGTGGACATGGTTTTTTATGCATACTCTTATTTTTGTAGGATGTTATGGGCCCTTGAAAGTTAGGTGCGATTTTTCACATTTTCATAAAAAAATGTGAGACCTAAATAAAAGTAAACCCCATAAATTACCCCATTATAGAAACTACGCCCCTCAACGTACGTGAAACAACTTTTATGAAGTTTATTAACCCTTTAATTATGTTACAGGGGTTAAAACAAAATCGGATACAATTTTGAAAGTAAACTTTTTTGGCTAAATGAATGTGTTTTTCAAAAAATTTACAAATTCTCAGTGGATAAAATACCAAAACGCTCCACAAAATTTGATACCCAATCCCTCCCGCGTATAACAATACCCCATATGTGGTGGTAACCCGCTGTATGGGCACACGCCAGGACATCGAAGGGAAGCTGCGCCATTCAGAGCAGATTATGCATTGTCACTTTTTATTGGCTATACAATCTTTATTTTTTTGACAATTTGGACATATAAGGGCTTATTTTTTGCGACATGAGATGCACTTTACAAATAATTCATTTTCGTGGGTCAATAGCTTATTGATGAGATTTTATTAACTCTTGAATGTATGGGTGAAAAGAAAATTATCAATTTTGGTTTACTTATTTGTCGTATTTTTTGGGGGTCGTACACCGTACACTAAAAATACTATATTATCTTTATTCTATAGGTGATTACGATTATGGTGATACCTCATTTATACAGTTTTTCATTTATTTTTACAATTTTACTGGATAAAAACTAATATAGAGGAAATCTCATTTGTTTTTGCATCGCCATCTTTTTGGAGACGTAACTTTAATATTTTTTGGTTGACAGAGCTATTTTTGGGCTTATTTTTTACGAGTTGAGTTGTTCTTTTCAGTGGTACCATTTTGGCGCACATAACTTTTTTTGATCACTTTTTAGAACATTTTTGTGTAGAGATTTTATGAAAAATGTACATTTTTGGTGTGTTTTACGGGTTTTGTTTTTACGGCGTTCACCGAGCGGGTCCAATAATGTTTCTGAGTTATTGTACGGATTGTTACGGACGCGGCGATACCAAATATGAGGGGGTTTTTGGCGATTTTGTGGTTTTTTCACTTTATTGCATGTGTATAGGGAATATTTGTGTTTAGGGGACTTTAACTTTATTTAATTAATTCTTTTTATTAAAAAATGATTTTATGTAGTGATTTCATGCTCAGTGTGTTACAGCCGGGTCCTGCCAGAAGGCACGGACCCGGCTCACAGAAGAGGATCGCGCAGCCCCGGGCACCGGCAGTCCCGGGGCTGCGATCGGAGCAGCGCCCCCCCCCCCCAGTGTCAGGGGTTAACACCCACGATCGGAGAAATCTCCGATCGCGGGTGTTAGAGGCAGGTGTCGGCTATAATATATAGCCGACACCCTCAGCTTCTGGCGCGGGCTCCGTTCTGGAGCCGGCGCCAGAAGCATGACGTACTATTACCGCATTTTGCGGGAACGCACCTCCCGCCATGCAGTAATAGTACGTCAAATGTCGGGAAGGGGTTAAACAATCTCAAAAGAATTTTGGAAAAGACTTAAAGTGGACAACCCCTTCAGTCAACGGACAACCCTGCTTTAATATAATTGACTAAGATTAGCATTTGTATGGCGATAACTGAGATGCCAAAGTACCCAAGATAAAAAAATGCTATGCACACAACATATGAAAAAAAGAAACTGTTCTACTCTTTATTCATATCAGTTCAATCTGTAATCACACTGTATTTGATGGACAAAAACAGAAAAATTATTCTGAACATCTTAAGAACATTTTGTGTCTTATATCAGGCTTTATGTCCTATATCTTATTATTGTTTACCACATAATGATTTTTACGGACTAGTGACACTGGTAATGGCCTCACACATGTCTGATTTATAGCTGTTGTCAGAAGGTCTTTCACTGTATACAGGCGGTCCCCTACTTAAGGACACCCGACTTACAGACAACCCATAGTTACAGACGGACCCCTCTGCCCCATGTGACCTCTGGTGAAGCTCTCTGGATGCTTTACTATAGTCCCAGACTGCAATAATCAGCTGTAAGGTGTCTGTAATGAAGCTTTATTGATAATTCTTGGTCCAATTACACCAAAAATTTTGAAACTCCAATTGTCACTGGGGCAAAAGAAAAAAAATTGTCTAAAACTTCCATTATAAAATATACAGTTTCGACTTACATACAAATTCAACTTAAGAACAAACCTCCAGACCCTATCTTGTATGTAACCCGGGGACTGCCTGTATTACTTAATAATTCCACCATCTAATTGGAAGCTCCTATACATGGCTATGCTCAGTCCAAGGACAGACACGGCTCAGAGTGTGTACTGCCTATTATAGTCCAGGAAGGTTGGAGGCAGGAACACAAAAGACAGTGTTTTAGTTTCTAAACAGAGTAGGAGGAATTGGAGATACACTTGAAAACAAGATGCAAGCTGGTTAGCTCCGTCACGCAACAGATTGAAACATGTTTCATTGCGATTATTTGCAAGGAAAAAGACTATATTGCAACTATATCAAATCCTGGAAAATTAGCATTGATTCTTGCAAGTGAAGTATAGATTAGCAAAATTACTTGTAATATGTATAAAATAATATCACCCACAGGTCTTACAGTCTTAAGATACTTTCCTTTCATGTTTTCATGAGCATATTATTACTGTTCCAATATACCAGGGATTGTGTTCTCTGTAGTGAATTAAATGCCCAGCAGGATCACATTGAGTTGTACCCTCCTCTATCAGTCAACCATGACAGCAATGAAAACAGATCCATGCATGCAGGAGTTTGTATGATAGTACACAGAGTTCCTGTAATAAGGAGCCACAGGCACATTGCCATATGGTGCTCAGAGAAAAACATTCATTAGTACAGCATAAGGATGAAATCATGACGTATCTGGGTACAGTAAGGCCCCATAGAAGTATTTATGTGTTCTGCATAGCTCAGAAATTGTATGAAACTTTAATAAGGCAAGCTGCATGTGAATTTAGAATCTCAAGTGGGTTCTAACTCACTGGGGCAATATTCTGTAAAGTAGGGGACGCACAACAAATGACATTGGTGCAAACTTAAGATTGCAAATGTTATGTTGTCAGTTACACCTAATGTTAGCGAATTTAACAACTCCAAAAACTTATGTTGTACTATTTTACTAAAACAATGTCTAATTGCTGACATTTGCTATAAAAACAAGAACTAATGTATAATGAAATTGACTGCCTAGTGATTCTGCTCTTACTGTTGGCATCATGCAGTTCTAGGATTCATCAGAGAGAATCTTCTTAACGGGTGACTCTGAACTAGACATTAGGTACCCATTATCAGCAGGAATTGGACAACACGTATCAAAAGGCAAATCATGTAAAAGTACATTTGGAGGGTTTTATTTTAATCAATATTACATACAGACCACAAAGATCTACTTTACATGATATGTACCAGGATGCTAAAAACTTCCTGAAATCAATTGTTTTGCTAAGTGTCAAAGGAAATACTGAAAAACACGTAACGTATGTATTTATACATGTGAAAAGTGACATTTCACATTATAACGGTGTACATGTTAACACCTGTCATAGTTAAAGTATGCAGAAAATTGTTACCATAGTTACAAATTTCCAGGAAGGGAGGTATGAATTATACACAAACCCCAGTTACAATAACCACAAGTAGTATGTGTGCTGAAATCCTGCCAAAAAAAAAAAAAACTAAGCAAACTATCTGTTTGGATTTCATTTTCTGGTTGGTATATATTTTAGAAATTCACATAAAGATCTAAAACTATAATTCATAAAAATATACATAGCCTACAAACATCATAAAATAACCTAGAATAAATGAATTTGAAAAAAAAGGAGTTTCAATAGCTCTTGGTTTCTCTAGGAGACAAACAATGCTTCATTTCCCCTTTGCAGTCAGCTATAAGAAGTAACTGATTATCTTGTTGGTAACCTCTGTGTACACAAGGTTTGAAGCTTCGATTAGAATTATACACTCCCAATACAAAGAATAGCTCTAACTGAATACTTGGATGGATGTCATTTTACAGAAGTAGTAAAAGAACAGCGGCCAAAAAAAAAATCCCTTTAACTCATGGTATAAGTTGACTTGCGCTTGCCTATGCATACTACCCAGAAAAGCATAGAATTTAAACCCTCATGATAGGAATCAGTGAATGTAGATGTCTGCATAAACAAACACAACCACCATATAGAGAGTACCCCATTAGGAAAGTAAATTGATACAACACTGCATGCTTCACAATGGATTAGCAACATGCAGATGATAAAGTCAATTTCTAAGCACCAATTTCAGATACTTTTTTACTGATGAAAAAAGTGTTTTTTTTAAGGTACAATTTTGAGAATATGTGGATATAAATGTCACAAGCTATTATTTAGTGATATGACCAGTAAGATGTGAATGTTTGTGTAAATACCATGTAAAATGTCAGCCACGTGTTATTTTACCTGTAGTATTAAAGCTGCTGATAAAATAATGTGGTGCAGTCCTCTGTATGATTTTCTGTTGTTCTGTCTGCTGGGTAAGATAAGCTTATGCTGAAACATTAAGCAACCACTCCTGACCACGCTCTTTATTGTATTACTAATCATTTAATAAATAGGGTTGGCGCCTCAAGTCCTAGAACTACTAGAGGATTTAAAATCATTTTTAAAATGATGGAAACAAAAAATTCAAAGCACAAATATCTAAGGTGGTAATTATCATGGAGGTCACTGCCAGTAGGGGCAATGTGTTTCATAACAAAACTATGGTTATAGAAATATTGGGGCCAATAGACTAAAACTATCTAATACTCTGACAATGTAAACAGAGAAGTCAATCTGAAGATGTGTTAAAAGCCAAGATTATCTAAAGATAAAATAAAGAAGCACTCCAGAGAACAGAATGCAGCATGTGAGATACTCATTCTTTTTCAATGCTACCTGTCTGCACTGATTAGTCACAATCTTTATGTGCAGATTTCTTCTTTCTCTATAATGTTTTATGAATTCCATGATGCCTCAGCAGAGCACCACATGGGCAGCTACATCCATGCTTGATGGCAGAACAGTGTATTTACCCTTTTCAATATATAGAGTCAGAGGATTCCCAAGTGTCATTTGCTTCATTATATCTGTGTGACAGGAGCTTCTGAAATCATCATCAGGAGCTGTTTAATAGTGACTATACTTTCGTATAATATTCCAAGATCAGAAACTTTAAGGGATATATTGTTGAAAAAATACATAAATTGCCTGGAAGGTGATAAATGCTATCAGAGGGTTGCAAACTGGGAGACCCAATCACACTAACTCAGAAGGTTTAAATGGATTGGAGGTCAGAATGCTCTCTTGTATCCTTAAGTGATGTAGCCTGCTTGATGGACAATCCATTCAACTACTATACCCAAAACGTTGTAAAGTTTGAAGTCCAGGAAACCAGAGTTACTGGTTTTGGTGATCAAGGTCCAGTGATTGGACCTTCCGCTGAAATTTTCCATCTATCAATAGTGATTTGCATGTAACATTTTACATCATTCCTGCTTTAGCATATTATGCAGCATTTCTTTGCTACTACCTTGAAGGTTTCAATGATGGACCACCATAGAAGGTGGAGCAGCTGTCAGTGAATCCACCTGTTAATTTACTTCGAGCAGAATTAAAATGGGAAACTTGGCAGTTTTATTTTTTCTCCTTTACTCTTACCCTTCAAGCACAGTATATTAACTGAACCAAAAGCTTCCTACAGGAGTCTACGTGCATACTACATGCTAGGCTGATCACTAATAACTAAACTGCCAGAAGCTCCAACACCTTCTTTAGCCTGGTAATAAACTGCAGTGTTACCTAAAATTGAAAACAATTTCATGTTTGTCATTACCGTACCTCATCCTTGTAACAAAATCTAATTTCTAAGATTTGCTTTAAAAACAAAGCACAATGCACTGATATTTTACGTAGAGGTAACTGTCTGCTATGTAAGCTTGCATTACATTTCTCTTCTCTAAGATTGGCTATATAATACATATCAAATCACAAATACACTGCTCATAAAAATTAAGTGAACACTCAAATAAAACACCCAAGATCTGAATGAATGAAATATTCTCATTGAATACTTTTTCTGTACAAAGTTGAATGTGCTTGACAACAAGATCACAAAAAAAATCATGGAAATAAAATGGAAATAAAATTAATTAACCAATGGAGGCCTGGATTTGGAGTCACACACAAAATTAAAAGTGGAAAAACACACAACAGCCTGATCCTACTTTGATGAAATGTCCTTAAAACAAGTGAAAATGAGGCTCAGTACTGTGTGTGGCCTCCATGTGCCTGTATGACCACCCAACAATGCCTCGGCATGCTGCTGATGAGGTTGCAGATGGTCTCCTGAGGGGTCTCCTCCCAGGTCTAGACTAAAGGATCCGCCAACTCCTGGACACACTGTGCTGCAAGGTGACGTTGGTTGATGGAGCGAGACATGATGTCCCAGTTGTGCTCAATCAGATTCAGATCTGAGGAACAGGTAAGCCAGTCCATAGCTTCAATGCCCTCATCTTGCAGAAACTGCTGACACACCCCTGCCACATGAGTCCACTGGGCCCTGGGGCAAAATTCCTAACCCCATTCAGGTTTCATTTGTGAATCTTCTAGACAGTTTTCTGGCATCCAGCACCCTACTGACCCCCACCTGAGTGCCTAATTCAATGCAAAGATGTACATCTGCTGCAATGTGTACTGCCCCATAGTGCTGCTGTTTATCATATATCACTTTTTCCACCCTACACCACCTCCGTGCTGTGGCCTATGTCACAATGTCAAAATATATCTGGTGCAATTAACTTCAATAACTGGTTCATGTTAATGTGGCCTGATAAAGCACATTCAAATAAATACATGCAATACATATGACACTTATATTGGACACACATACATAAAATACATATGCACACACATACATACATATGACATACTAATACTGCACACACAATACATATGACAAACGAACACTGCACGCACACAATACATATGACAAACGAACACTGCACGCACACAATACATATGACATTTAAATACTGCACACACATACAATACATATTGCACACAAATACTGTGCCCATACAATACATAGGACACACTTATACTGCACATACACACACATCCAACACATATTATATGCTTACATTGCACTCAGGTGCTTCCATAAACTCACTATTTGTGGCGGAGGAAGAAGTCTTCATGATAGATTCTAAGACTTCAGGACATTATTAAAGGGTCTAGACATCATGATTTGCAGGATAGAGGGGGCACACAGCTGGGGGAGCTGGCACAGAAACAACAAGCTGAGGGATCCCGGCAGACATGTTTGCTGGGAGCCCCTCCCCCTTCCTTACTGCCTCGACTTCAGAGGGAGGCACAGCTGAAGCAGCATCTCTTCGCTGTCCTGTGACGCCCGGCTTGTGAAGCAGACTGACAGCGGCCGTGGCACTCAGAGTTCAATATAAAAAGCATGTGCCCAGTGTGCCCTCTTCCTGTAGCAGCACAGGGCACATGCTCTTATATTAAACCGTGAGAGCCATGCTCTTCTTAAAGGGCCTGGTCGTGGTCACAATTCCTGCAACTGTGATCGTTATGCTCCTGCATGGAGGGCTGTGCGGCCATCCAAAGAAATGCCACCCGACACCATTACTGAGCTGCCAAACCAGTCATGCTGAAGGATGTTGCAGGCAGCAGATCACTCTCCATGGCTTCTCCAGACTGTCACATCAGTCAAATGTGCTCAGTGTCAACTTGCTTTCATCTTTGAAGAACACAGGGTGCAAATTAGCCAATCCTGGTGTTCTCCGGCAAATGCCAAGCACCATGTACCTCATGTCATGTATCCTCACGGAGTTGATTTCTAACCGTTTGTGGAGACACATGGATATTTGTGGCTGCTGGAGGTCATTTTGCAGGGCTCTGGCAGTGCTCCTTCTGTTCCTCCTTGCACAGGTGGAGGTAGCGGTCCTACTGCCTTCTGGCCACAGCTCGCATTGATGTGCCATCCTGTATGAGCTGCACTACCTGAGCCACTTGTCTGAGTTGTAGAGTCCATCTCATGCTACCACATGTGTGAAAGCACCACCAACATACAAAATTTACCGAAACATCAGTCAGAAAGCATAGGTACTAAGAAGTGGTCTGTGGTTAAATTAACAAAACTGAAACCATCTCAATGCAGATTGTGATGCAGTTGTAATGGCAACGGGTGACAGCACCCTGAACAGACGTTTGTTGTCAGTTTCAAGGACTGAACACAGTGCTGATGGGGTCTCTTCACCGCTGAACAGCATCACTTAAATGTAATAATATTTATAGCTGGAGCTGCTGTTCCATGAGGAAGAAGAGTGAAGACTGACCAAAAGGGTGACAGATTTTTTAAATTACAAATAAAACAAAATTCTTGGCACCTGTTTTTAATACACATCTTTGCAGAATAAAAAGTGATTTGTTATCATTTACAATGTGGAAAGCTATGCCACATCTCTAATAGAAAAGTTCAACAAATAACTGTCCACTCTTTTTGATGACCTACTGTAACTAGACATTATAGACTTTTATTCTCGTGTGTACATGTTACTCAGATCCTAAACGTCCTAGCTATTCTGTTTCCATAGAAACAAACATTTTTGTTATTTCATTGTACTGTTGCCTACGTAAGCCATGAACATGAACTTTTTGTTACCAGCTAATGCTGCAAATTGTTCCATCTACCTGACATTTTTTAAAGTTAATTTATGATTTTAAAGTGAATTACTGCTTCTTTGCATGTATTTAACCCCTTTCAGACATTTCTCAATAATGTCACAAAGGATAGAGTGTATACAGTGAGCTCCGAAGAGGAGTCCGCTCCATACGCAGCATGTGTCAGCTGTGTATTACGGGATTAAAGATAGATCGGTTCCCCTTAGTTGTGAAAAGAGGTATTGATTTGGTTAGAACACCCTTCACTACGTACAACTTCATATTTTTTCATGACTATGTTATCTCCCCCATGGTTGCCATCTAAGTTTACATTTCAAGCCCCTTGAGCATAGTGCATTTAAAACAAGTAATCCTTGGCCACCAAATAAAATTACATCCACCTAAAAATGCAAGCAGTTTGAAGAAATCCATGTTGAGTAAAATGTAGACTAATGTGCAATGACGCCTTGAAGGAGTCGATAGACTAGTAATCTCCGAAACTTCCCAGTGCACAAATACTCTTGTAATGGGCTCTCTTTTTTTAATTGGCATAGCTCTTATGATATCCATACAACTCGCTTTATACAGCTACCTGGACATATCTGTAGATCCTACAACGTTACCGCCAATTCCAATTGGAAACACAAACTCCCAGAAGCATTCAAGGAGAATCATGGAGTACCCCTTTAAGTGTAAGACTGAATAGAATGACATGTTCTACATTAAGCTCACCAATCTAATGTCACAAATCTTTCAATAAATAAACAAATACAAAAGATTGAAACATCTAGTATTCCAATTCCGTACTATGGGGAAGATCATTAAATGGTACCCTGCATCTTTTAGTTTGTTGCTCATGTAGCTGGTGTATCCAGGCAGTTATAACACAATCTTTCTTCCATTACAATGGAGGGCTTTCACTTGTCTGTTTTTTTTCTTTGTTTTACAACACTATTAATCTAAATTTTCCAATTATCCACGTTCATTATACAAACGGACACGAACAACCATGGTGTCATGCTGTGTTGGCAAAGGGAATGCTTACAGACTTTTGCTCTCTCTCTTCTTGAAGGCCATTTGCATCATTTTGACCAAGCAAAAAAAATATAGAGCTATAAATCCGAAAAAAAAATCTATCGGTAGTTTGACTCATAAAAAGGGAGAGGAAGTTTTATATAGGGCAAAACTGCAAAACCAGAAAGAGTCCAGAGAACCGTCTGAAGGTATTTGTTGAAATATCATGCTGATGGTACAGGTGAACTGTAAAACTTTGCAATGTACCTTACCTTCACTGAACAGGATAATTTTCTATCCCCCAAGGAGAATACAACCTCCCATTAGAAATGTTTTCTATATTTGCAACATTCTATTATACGTGAACCCGAACACTTCCTTCCTGCACCAGAATCCCCTACTACAAACATCTGTCTAACCCTTTCTGCACTCCTATTCCCAACCTTTCGACAACAGTCATCACTCTAATTGCCGGGAGCAACATCTTTCCGCAGTGATGCTGTTCCTGGGCTTGCATCCCTAATATCAGCCAAACATGCATATTTATGAGAGTTGGTCATCTCAGTCCTAGCCTCCCTGGCACTTTTCCCTCTTCAACTTTTTCTAACTGTTATCCAGCTACCCTATCCCTGTACACTAATAAGCAAAAAAAAACAAACCTTTTCTGATCTTACCACTAGGCTGCAATGAGTGAAAAATTTAAAGGGATCAGAAGACTTTCTGTACCCACTATAGTAACATTGGTTCTGGCTATGTACCTATGTACATTAGGTCTATCTTCTCTGTGGTAAAATATCTATGTAGTAAGCTTCTGAAATCTATGTAGAACATGTCCCCTTGTAATATGTATAGTTACATTATATTTTCTAAGCAAAAGGTTTAGTTAGTTTACCATTTTTATGCTCATTTAAAACCTCTAGTCCACTGGGAGGCCACAATCCATTTACAGCCCTTAGCTGGTGATACTCTTAAACTTTTACTACTACACTACCACATCAGAGGGGAAACCAATGTGTGCGGGAATGGGGGGGGGCACAAAATCTGTCAGTCAGGGGCACATGAAGAGCCTGCGTAAGATAAAGCTCACTCAGTTGGTTTGCAGGTTGGAGAACAGTGGCTATGCTGTTAAACAGAAGGGTACACCAACAATTCTGCCAAGCTTTCCACTTCAGGTTGAATATGACAGGATGTGAAAGTTGGGAAGTATTAGAAATGTGCATAGCAACAGTGTAAGCAGTATATAGGTGCTACCCATTTGAACAAACAAATATCTACCAGCAATCAAAAAGTTAAAAAAAAAGTACTAATCTCTGGCATTCCAGATGAATTCTGCAGAAAACAAAGGTCATATTGCACTAATTTCATACTATCTGCAGAGCCTGGTTACAATCTTCTACAAATCCATGGAAACCGTTTGCAGAAAATATGAATCTTTTATCTGCAAAGAAAATTCTAATTTTTTGCTTGGATGAATGAGATGCCCAGAGCAACAAATTAAATGATAGAATATCTAGTATCTTACAAGTGAAAAATTGCAAAAATATAAATAAACAAGAATTTACATATATGAGTAAAGAGTCCCCAAAACTATCCGAAAAGAGAAGTAATCTTTCTATGGGGCTAGTAGATTAAATCCTTAGTGACGTGTCCTGAAAAGGCAATTTTTGCTGAGTTTTTTTTTGGGATGCATAGAGCTAGTTAAAAAGGTAATAAAAGTTTTAAACTTTTTTTCATTTTTATTTTGGGTTAAAAGTGGAAAAAAAGGCTTTTTTTGTCATTTATAGTACTTTTTTTAAATTTTCAAATGAATTCCAAATAAACATCATTAATGAATTCCCTATTTTGTTTTGGTCGTTTTGATATACAATATGCGTAGTCTAGGGCAAACGGGGCAATTATGGTGATGCTTTTTGTAGTGTAGCTGGGGATTATTTTTTATAATATGGGGAAATGTCAATGTAATTTTACGAATATTTATTAATATTTTTTTTGTGTGTATGTGTGTTTTTACTTTATATGTCCCCCATGAGGTCATAAAAGACCCCTGGGGGACAATTTCACTTTTTTTTAAATTTAATTTTATTTCTTTTACAAGTTTTCCCCTGTAACTGAGGCATCTATAAAGAGCCATAGTAATAGTGGAAATGACCTCCCGTCACTGGGGATTCTAATCAGAGCTGTACTGGGTCTAATTAGACCCAGCAGCTCTGATAAACCCCTTTAGACCTGGAGGTCACATGACCACAGAGTCCATGCCAGCTCTACTCCTCTATGCATTGCGCTCATTTAGCGCAATGCTGTGAGGAGCGGAGAAGCAGTGACGAGACGAAAAAACGGTCAGAGAGCAAAATTAAGGTGCAGTCCATGTAAACTTTTGGCGCACATCTCATGGATGTCGGCATTTTTATGGCGTAGGACTGATTATTACTGTTTACCCATTAATTACTTACAGTCATGCGCCATTTTAATACCATGTTTCCCCAAAAGTAAGACAGTGTCATACATTCTTTTTACCCCCAAAAGTCCCACTATGTCTTACTTTCGGGGTATGTCTTATATTGGAAAAAGTTAAGGAAACTTTACATGGTGCATTTTGTGAATTGCTTACTTGGTAACGTAATGGCGATCAGATCAATTCCTCTCTAGTGCTGGGTAAAGGTGTGGCTTCTTCTTCCTCATGGAGGAGCCGCTGTGCCACCAGTGGCTGCAAATGAGGGCACTGAGGCTGCGTGTTTTTGTATGTTGTCCATGGTCCTGATGAACCACGGACAACATTACTGCTGCTCCCGCGGCCTCCACATCCCTCCACTCATTCCGCTCCAGATTTGCTCTAACCGTCCACATCCCTCTCTAACCTAACAGTTAATGCAGCAAAAGGTACCAGTACTATGGCTTATATTTTTCCAACATACAGTCTACTATGTTGTACTTTCGGGGTAGGTCTTACATTAGCTGACCCCCCTAAAATTCCCACTGTGTCTTACTATCGGGGGTGTCTTACTATTGGGGAAACAGGGTACATCGAGCTGTGCTTTCTGGAGACTGATCTCCGATGCCGACAGTCGTGCTTGCGCCAGAATTAGTAAATCCCCCCCAATGTCAGTCAATTTTACATCAAATCTCATTCTCGGTGGCTTGTGAAGTTTAGAAAGTTAAAGTTCAGGTTTTAGAGTAGGTGCCACCAAGTTCTTTAAACATATGAGAACACAATTCTGACTTTTTTTGTAACACATTTATTTAAAGGGTATACCCATTTTAACCACTGGATATGCCATTAAAACCTACTTCTCATATGATAGTTTTCATGGCTGAGTGTTGTATTCTACATTGATTAAATCAATCAACATGTATAAATGAAAGGTACCAGTAACTGTTCTGAAAATGCAGAGTCTGCAACTAGCAGGCTCTATGTTCTCATCCAAACAATTCCCCCCTCCCTTAGAACATGCAGCCTCACAAATGAAGCAGGGGATTGTAGCAGTACCTTCTCATTATTATTTTTTTTTTTTTAAGAGAAGGGGTTAGTTGACAACATAGCATACAGCTTTAGGACAATCTCTTCTCTTCCAATATCAATCCATTCTCCCACAAACAGGTAGGTTTGGCAATCTATGGGCTCATTCACACGGCCGAATATACATCCCTATAGACGGCAATGGCGTATCTTCCTGCGAGTGTGCGGCCGAGCACCGCTGTTTCCTATGGAGGGCGGAGGGGTCAGCACCTCCCGGGCATAGCGCGTGTGAATGAACCCTAATGTGTATGGCTAATTCTGTGAGGTCTCTGCACATTACAAGATAGATATAGATCTCTGCTTGCAGCCATTCTATAGAAAGCTTCATTGCTTACTACCAGTGGATAGAAATCCATCCATGGTCACACAGGTGCACGGCTCGTTATATCACACAGATTTGATTACTCTCGGTGATATTATGAACTGTGCACTTGTGTGACATCACATGAACAGAGACCGTTTCTATCCACTGGAAGTAAACATCCAATCTATAGAATGACAGCAAGCAGAGATCTAAAAAACCATGAGAAATTGATACAGCACGGAGCCATAACACGGAGAAAGATATGTCCCATCTTTTCCCCATGTATACAGCAACACAGTGCAGCACGCGTGCTCATTGCCGTCAATGGGGGATATATCTATGGCGCTTTACATAGTGCCCCCTACAGTCGTCTGAATGCAGCCTTAGTATATTGGAAACTTGTGTACATTTTCATTGCTAGTAAACTACCTTTATCCTTTGAATTTCAACATGACAGAAGATTCTCCATTTTAAATAGAAACTGAAAATGTAAAGCCCTTTGCTTTCATTTTTTAATCCTTATTTATTTGTAAGACCTTGTTCTTGTCTCTCTGTTAATGGTCTACTGTATATCAGCTGTCATTGTGAATAGTGTGTAGGTGGAAAGCTCCGCTTATTGTTCTAAATGCTGAGACATTGATGTCATTCACTTCTAAACATTAACTCTCAAATAGCATTTTTCTCCCTGGTTTTAATACATTCAGTCTGTTATGGTAATTCACTTTACTGAGGATAGAAGACTAAACAATCTACAGGACGAGCTCAATATGGACATCTATGACTATGAAATACCTTTAATGACATAGATCCTTATTGCTCTAAGCAATAATGATCTCAAACGATGTAAATGTATAGTGAACCCCGGCAAAAGAAAATGATGCCTGTTCACACTAAAGACAAAAGCATAAAAGTAAATAAAAATGAATACCATATGAAGAAAGCCCAGATTATTTACAGGGTCAGACAGTAGGTGTTCTCCTTATAATAATAATCTTTATTTATATAGCACCATCATATTACGTAGCGCTTTACAAATCATAGGAAACAAATATAAATGTAATGTAACAGAGCACAACATTTGTATGGAACAACAGGAGTGAGGTCCCTGCTCGCCAGAGCTTACGGTTTATGAAGATGATGGGGTAACACGAGGTAAAAGAATATTTAATGGTCAAGCCATTCTTCTTAGGGAATAGAACAAAATATAATAAATGGAATTGCTGTCGCTTGAACCACTCAGCCGTCATCTTATATACCAGGTCCAGGGTGAATGGGACTGCAGAGAAGTCTGGTGCCTGTTGGTTGCTGGATAACAGATGGGAGGACGACACAGGACGGGTTAGTAGAAGAGTTAAAACTTCATGCAGTTAATGAGTGTTATAGGCTTGCTTAAAGAAATGGGTTTTAAGAGCACGTTTAAAACTTTGGAGGTTAGGTATTAGTCTGATAGTCCGGGGCAGAGCATTCCATAGAATTGGTGCAGCTCTAGAGAAGTCCTTAAGGAGAGATTGCCAATTAAGGCCACCTTAAAGGCATGTGGAGACTTATGTGCATGTGGGAAGAATGCAAATAAGTTTTCCAAGGAAAACAATACCTCCTTTTGTTACCTTGGAAGGCAGCCTCCTTAACATCAAGTATGACCTACAAGATATATGGATATACTGGTTTGGCTTAATCCCACATCATGTTTTTAGACTGCCTTTCAAGGTAGCAAAAGGAGGTATTGTTTCCATTTAACATCTTGGAAAACTTATTTGCATTCTTCCCAGATTTCTCACAGGCATATAAACCCTCTATACAGGAGGCAGAACTTGAGTACCATAAAAATTGCCAAATATGGTAAATGTTTTATAGAAACAAAGAAAGCAGCCATTTATCTATTGTTAAACCTTTATGACGACCTATAAACTGTTTCCGGAATACAGCCAGAAGTCCAGCCTCATTCTCTGGGTGACACCTGCATTTCTTAAACTGCAGCCGAGCTCCTTAAAGGGGTATTCCAGGAATATGAACGTCTGATACAAAAACCTATGATGCTATAAATAAAAGAATATAACAAAGCTCAATGTCATTAGTCACAAAATGGAGCTTAAATAGTTTGATTTTTTGATTCACAAAATTTTATGGCAAAATTTATGCAGAGTTATCACCAAGATGGCCGCCACTGGAAACTACAAGTCCCTTTATCCTTTAGTTCTCAGTAACTCCTCCTCAGTCTTATTTTCTGCCCACAGTGATGATGTAATAGACTGTCCTGCTCTGTTACCATAATAATGATGTGTACCTGCCATCATGGCACATCACCACAACACTGGCCATACTGGATGCACTTCAACCAACCGACTACAGCCAAACATGGTGAAGATGACATGACCTGCCCAGATAACTGCAGGCCATGTGATGTGGACATGCAACTAGCGGCAATCTTCTGTCCTGTGTCTTCTCCGCTGGGAGGAAATCAACAGATTGATTAAAGGACCAGTAGCATTTTAATTCTTCATTACAGTGCATGTCCACAGCATTTTTCAGCTAATGTGAGGAAAATTTTAAATAACAACTAATTACATAGTAGCTTATGTTTTACTGACTCATTTGTGTATATATATGAATTATGCTTGGAATACCCCTTTAACCGCTTAACGACTTGGCCCTTTTTAGTTTTTTTCACTTCCATTTTTCACTCACCACCTTCAAAAATCTATAACTTTTTTATTTTTTTTCACATGAAGAGCTCTGTGATGGCTTTGTTTTCTGATTAACAAATTACACTTCATAGTGACGGTATTTAATATTCCATGCCGTGTACTGGGAAGCTGGAAAAAAATTCCAAATGCAGTGAAAATGGTGAAAAAAAAACGCATTTGCAACATTGTCTTGTGGGCTTGGATTTTACAACTTTCACTGTGTGTCACAAATGACTATGTCTAATAAATATCTAATTTATTCTTTGGGTCGGTACGATCAAGGGGATAACAAATTTGTATAGGTTTTATAATATTTTCATACATTTACAAAAATTAAAACCTCCTGTACAATTATTATTTTTTTTTTTCATTTTGCCATGTTCTGGCGTCAATAACTTTTTCTTACTTTGGTGTACGGAGCTGTAGGTGGTGTCATTTTTTGCGACTTTTGATGGCGTCTTCATTGCTATAATTTTTTAGAACTGTGTGACCTTTTGATCACTTTTAATAGATTTTTTTTTTATATTTTTCAGACTACCTAGGGTAATTTAACCCTAGGTTGTCTGATCGATCCTATCATATACTACCATACTACGATATGGCAGTATATGGGGATTTTCCTCCTCATTCATTACAATGTGCAATTAGCACATTGTAATGAATGGGCTAAAACGAGAAAGCCTCGGGTCTTCGGAAGAGCCGAGGGTGTCATGGCAACGGATTGCTGCTCCCCAATGACGTCACGGGGAGCAACGATCCACGGCAAGATGGCGGCGCCGATCGCAACTGTTACCTGTAAGCCTTTACTGCAATATGCAGCAAAGACTTACCGGCTATGGAGAGGGCTCGGCCCGTGAGCCCTCTCCATGCACCGGGACCCGGCTTGAGCTGTACTAGTATGGCGCAAATCGGGAAGTGGTTAATGATGCATTTGGATCTGATTTAGCGAAATGAGGGGGAATCGTAAAACCTTCCAAATTTTTCCATAAATCCACCTGTCCATAAGCAGTTTTCCACAGCATAAAACATTTTCCTACATATCGATGGCAGTTTCCACCCACAATCCATTTCTGTTTACCACACCCATGTACAGATCATTTATAATACTTAAGAAATATAATAAAAGATAGTAATAATTTATTCTGTAGTCAAATAACTAGCAGTCTGAATGAAGCATCACATGAATACCTGTTAAAGTTTCCACTTCACTTTCTGCTCAGGTAGCCATTCTTACTAAAGCCAGCCTAGTTTAATGATGAATCAATGAATGTAACCCAAGCACACTGACCTACTGGTGTGTACCGCCTCTGGTAGAATTTGCTCTTCTTTTTGATTTTAAAGCCCTTGTTTTTTTAATCTTTTTTTGTAAAGTATGCAAATGAGCCTGAGGTTTCCAGGCTTCCTTGACATCTATGGAGCCAGGTGCCCCTTAGCCTAATTTGCAAAATGTTTAAAACTAGAGATGAGCAAGTATACTCGTCCGAGCTTGATGCTTGTTCGAGTATTAGCGTACTCGAAACGGCTTGTTGCTCGGACGAGTATTTCCCCTGCTCGAGAACGAGCTTTCATAGTTTCTACGGTTGAAAAAAGACACTTGTCCATCAAGTTCAACCAAGGAAGGGAAGGGATTGGATGAGGAAGGGATTCAGGGGAAACAATTCTAAATAACATAACCATCAATGTTATTTAGGTGTAAAAAGGCATCTAGACCCTTCTTGAAGCTATCCGCTGTCCCTGCTGTGACCAGCGCCTGAGGCAGGCTATTCCACAGATTGACCGTTCTCATAGTAAAAAAAGCCCTGTCGCCTCCGGTGATGAAACCTTGATTTCTCCAAACGGAGACAGTGCCCCCTCGTCTTTTGATTTGATCTAATCTGAAACAACTTACCACCATATTTTTTGTATGGACCATTCATATATTTAAATAAATTAATCATGTCCCCTCGTAGTCGTCTCTTTTCCAGACTAAATAAATCTAGTTGTTTTAATCTTTCCTCATAACTGAGACCCTCCATACCCCTTATCATTTTTGTGGCTCTACGTTGAACCCTCTCCAGCTCCAGGGCATCCTTTTTATGGACCGGTGCCCAGAACTGGACAGCATATTCCAGGTGTGGCCGAACCAGTGCCTTGTATAGTGGTAATATTACATCGCTATCACGAGAGTCCATACCACTTTTGATACATGACAAGATCCTACTGGCTTTAGAGGCAGCTGATTGACATTGCATGCTGTTATTCAATTTATGATCTACTAGTACCCCCAGGTCCTTCTCAACAAGGGACTCTCCCAGATTTACTCCCCCAAGGACATATTTTGCCTTTGGATTATTGGCCCCCAGGTGCATAACCTTACATTTATCCACATTAAACCTCATTTGCCAAGTGGATGACCAAACATTCAGTTTGTCCAAGTCACCCTGCAGCCTATGAACATCCTCCATAGACTGTATTACACTACACAGTTTGGTGTCATCTGCAAAAATAGACACAGTGCTATTAATTCCTACCTCTATATCATTAATAAATATATTAAATAGTAGTGGGCCAAGCACAGAACCCTGGGGTACACCACTCATAACTGGTGACCATTCCGAGTAGGAATCATTGACCACAACTCTCTGGATACGATCCTTCAGCCAGTTTTCAATCCAATTGCAAATGATTTCTGCCAAACCAATAGTCCTAATTTTACCCATCAGGCGTCTATGAGGGACAGTGTCAAATGCCTTTGCAAAGTCCAAGAACACAATATCCACAGCTGCTCCTCCATCCAGGCATCTGATCACCTCTTCATAAAAGCAGATAAGGTTAGTTTGACAACTTCTATTCTTAGTAAACCCATGCTGGCTGTCACTTTCACTTAAGGAAACACAGTGAAGAACAGTGAAAAGAGTGAAAACATTTTTCCGTACATCTGCTAACTTATCCGAAGACACGAGTGCCGAACGGTGTTCTTCACAATAGTATGTGAAGAACAATATGTGTGAAGAACACATTGCAGATGTTTAACACGAGTTATTCTCCTTTTTTTTTTTTTTTTTAAATAAATTTTTATTGGAATTTTCAACAATACAATCATAAACAAGTGATGGTAGCCAATATTATGTATCATGCATAAGACAAATGCTAGAATTGTAGCCTTGCTTTATAAGAGTATATGCTAAGTAAGTGTCAGTTAGACCAACTGAGTAATTATATGCAAAGGTAGAGGGGGTACCTCTAATATACATTATACATGGTACAGTTCTATCTTTTACGGATCTTATATAATTAACCATCATTACTTAAATCCATTTGGCAACATTCCCAACTTAAAACAAACTAAACCAACCAAACATTTTGGGCACATAGTTGTTAACTTGTTTCCTTAACCATACGGATTAGTGAAAACAGAGTAAAATTTTATATTAGGATGAGCAGCATCAAGTTTTTATATTGTTAATCCACGGGTCTCAGGGGCTAGTGATGGGTGTAGCTTAATCCAAGGGGCCCACATATCCCGAAATTTCTAAAAAATCCCATTTTTATACGCAATTATCTTTTCATAAGTACAGTGTTCTGCTAATAGATCTTGTAGCTCATGCAGCATTGGAGGGGCCTGGCACTTCCACTTTCTAGCTATTAACAGTTTGGCTGCCATTAAAATATGACCAATTAGTCTCCTACTCTTTAAAGGAATATTTGTGACTCCCACTCCTACCAATGCTAGTCCTTGGTCCATTTTTACCCTAGTTGGAGACACTTTTGAGCACATATCAAATACCCCACTCCAATAAGTGGAAAGTTTCGGACATTCCCAGAATATGTGCGTTAACGACCCTTCCATCGTACAGCCTCTCCAGCACTTGCCAGAAGAACCTGGATAGATTTTTGCTAGTTTTGCTGGTGTAAAATACCACCAAGTCAGGATTTTCTGATGTACCTCCATCATATTTGCTGAGTGGGACGCCTTAGATGCCCAATAAAATGCTGCGCTCCATTCTTTATAATCTATATCTCTTTTCAGGGCCCTTTGCCATTTTGAAAGATGGGAGTTCGAGTTTACAGATTCGTTTTTGCGTAATACTTCGTAAATCAGTTTGGAGGATTTCCATAGTTTATTAGATTTCCCTTCCAATATATTTGATAAAGGCTCGGGGAGAGACAAACTTTGGCCTGGAGATTTTATTAGTAAAGCTCTAATTTGGGCGTAGAGGAGAAAATCTGCTTCTGCAAGCTGGTATTTTTCTTTTAAGGCATAAAACGTGGATGGAGAATCATCTACATAAAGGTCGCTGAAAGTATGAATGCCTTTAAGAACCCAGTGCTTGACTTTAAGGCTTGGATTAATTATATTTACGACTTCTAATGGGATGTTGATGGATTTAGTTGTACGGGAGATAGAATGGATAGAAAGAAGTGATTTCCATGCTTCTATTGATGTTCTTATTGTAGGTGTATTTTTTAGGGGAAGGGGAATATCTTTCCTTATGGAATGTGCTACAAGAATATTTTTCAGAGGATGATTTCCTGCTAGATATTCTTCTAAATCTGGCCAACTAGAGTGGGGATAAGCTCCTCCCCATGCCTTTAGTTGTTGAGACACTATAGTTCTATGGTATAACCATAAATTTGGAACCCCCATACCTCCCTGCAGCCTAGGGGAGTACAGAACATTTTGGGCAACTCTAGGTTTCTGGCCCTTCCAAATGAATCTCAGCATCTGCTTTTGAAATTTTTGTATTAAAGGTTTAGGGATAGGTATAACCAAGGCCCTCAGAAAATACAAGATCTTTGGTAGGACCATCATTTTGTACAGAATTATTCTACCTAGCCACGAAGGTTCAACGTTGCTTAATGCATCAACTTCTTTTTGTATCTCGTTAAATAGGGGGAGAAAATTTTTCTTTGCTAAGTTAGTGATTGGGGAGCAAATTTTTACCCCTAAGTAAGTGATTTCCTCCTCAACCCACTTGAACGGAAATTTCTCCAACAGTTGTTTACGAAGAGGCTTGGAAATATTGATGCCCAATATAGAGGATTTGTCTGCATTAACTTTATAGAAAGAGACCTTTCCAAAGTCATCCAAAATCTGCATAACCTCTTTTAGTGAACTTAAAGGGTCTGACAGCATAAGTACCACATCGTCAGCAAAGAGGCCAATTTTGTGTTGACAATTTTGAGTGTTAATCCCTTTAATTAAATCTCTTTCCCTTATTAAGGATGCCATTGGTTCCATCAGCATAACAAAAATTAAGGGGGACAATGGGCACCCCTGTCGAGTGCCGTTAGTTATTTTCAGCGACTGAGACAGGTACCCATTTGCTAGGATCCGTGCTGTCGGTGATGAATATAAAGCTTGGATTGCTCTCAGGATATTACCATCAAAACCAAATTTTCTCAAGGTAGAAAAGGCAAACCCCCAATGGACCCTGTCGAACGCCTTCTCCGCATCCAGGGTGAGGAGCAGAGAAGGCGCTCGAGAGGACTCCATCACGGATACTACATCTATTATCCTCCTCGTACCATCGGAGGTCTGTCGACCCTTGGTAAACCCTGCCTGATCATTGTGGATTATACTAGGGAGGATCTTAAGTATTCTATTGGCTAAGATTTTTGCAAATATTTTGGTGTCGCAATTTAGTAGGGAGATGGGTCTAAAATTTGGAGGAGAAGAAGGCTCCTTTCCCGGTTTAGGGAGAGTGACAATAGTCGCTTCTAACATTTCAGCCGGTAATGTTCCCTTTATCATAGCTCTGTTGAAGACTTCCAGCATATAGGGACCCAGAATTTGGTAGAAGGATTGATAATATTCATTTCCGAACCCGTCCGCTCCTGGGGCCTTGTCTTTTTTAGCTGCTTTTATTGTATCGGTCAGTTCTGATATGGTGATGGGGGAGTTTAAATCCTCCAATTGGGCTTCAGATATTGATGGGAGCTTAGCTTTCAACAAAAACTCATCTATTTCTTTTTGATTCGGTATATGCGTATCCTTACTGGCTGCAAGGTTGTATAGTTTTTCATAAAATGCCTTAAACAAATTAGCTATTTCTTGAGGATGACTTTCCTTTATGGGAGGATTTTTGGACCTATATAGGAAAGGAATAGAAGTTTTCACTCTCCTAGGCTTGACTCTTCTGGCCATCAGTCTACTAGGCTTATTGAAAGATGAATAAAATGATGCTTTATTATTAGTTAACTGCTTATTGTAGCTACTCATAAGGGCCTCTCTTAAGTTTTGTCTAGCTATACCTAGCTCAGTATATTTGTTTGCATCAAAACCCCCTTGGAGTTCTTTTTCCAGGGATTGAATTTTTTTAATGCTTTCATCAAATTTTCTATCTTTAGCCTTATTCATCTGAGCACTTATTTGCATTAATATACCTCTAATTCCTATTTTGTGGGCAACCCATAATTTTTCTGGGGTTATTCCCTCTGAGTTATTTATTTTGAAGAATTCCAACATGGCTCTTTCTATTCTCTCCTTCAGCGAGGGAAGATAGTATACATAAGTGGAATTTCTCCACCTCCTAGTGGGGAGAAGCTTGGGAGAGAGATTAATTTCTAGGAAGATGGGTGCATGGTCTGACCAAGTAGCCACCCCTATGTCAGAAGAGTCTATCCATGGGAGAGTGTCCCTATCTGTCAGGAAAAGATCGATCCTTGTGAATGTTTTATGTCTGTTAGAAAAGTAGGAATATTCTCTGGAATTTGTGTTACAACACCTAAAACAGTCAAACAAACCCTCGTTTATAAGCCAAGGACCCAAAGATGGGGGAGAAACCCTGCTCTGGTTAGACGAGTCAACCCGGGGATCTGGTACCAGATTGAAATCCCCACATAATATCAAGTTGCCTTTCTGGATGCATCTGATCTTTTTCATCAATTTATTTAGAAACCTCTTTTGTGCTGAGTTCGGACAGTAAATGTTTACCAAGGTAAAAATCACTGAATTAATGGAACAAACCAGAGCAAGGAACCTTCCTCCATCATCTTCTAGCACCTCTTGTACACATATATTAACATTATCCCTTATTGCAATAAGGACCCCCGCTACTTTTGTATCTGCATTAGCTTGATAACATGACGGGTATTTACTGTTAAAGAAATTCGGACACTTGTTTTTAGCAAAGTGCGTCTCTTGCAGGCAGATGATATCCGCCTTTACCTTATTCGCCTCTCTCCAGACTGAGGATCTTTTAAACGGAGAATTGAGCCCCTTTACGTTTAATGAAAAAATTTTAAGAGACATTTGAATATTTATAAAATGCTATTTGTAGCCCTTGGAGCTTACAAAGATTAGCCCGCTCATCTCTGGTAAATACATCACTATGGCCCATAAAATTCAAAACAATATAAACTATTAAACAAACTAACATGTTGGCAATGGAGGGGACACATTGATCCTGCTGCCATTGCCTAGAAGATGCTAGTGAATTATTAATACACAATGCAATTATCAAAATCAGAACTACAGGAAAATACAAAACCTGGTGGTACATGGGGGAAAACAGTCCACCTGCAGCTTTTCGACTTGCAACCGATCAGCTTACTCAAACAAAGAGAAGAAATCTCCAAATTTTTCTCCCGATGGATGCTCTCATACCGTATCCCAGTCCTTTTGGACCTTTTTCTGCTGTAGAGCCTGCTTTATTCTTGTTGGCTCCATCTCTTCGATGCCCCATTTTTCCAGTAAAGACCGTCCATCTTCTGGGCATAAGAGAACATGAGTCTTCCCATCGTTACGGACCAATAATTTCAGTGGAAACCCCCATTTATAAGGGATTTTTTGGTTGCGTAGAGCTGCTGTTATCGATCCGAAACTCTTCCTCGCTTGCAGGGTCGCCTGAGACAAATCTGCGAAAAGCTTTATTTCTGAGAATGGCTCTGGAAGTGATGGATGATTTCTGGAAGCGAGCATCAAAGCTTCTTTCACGTGATAAAAATGTAACCTTGCAATCACATCTCTTGGAAGGTTCTCAGGAATATTCTTGGGCTTAGGAAGCCTATGAGCTCTGTCAATTAAGCATTCTGGAATCGGAGCCTCTGGTAGAGTGGAGGATATTAATTGGGTTAGATACTCTCTTAACTCGGAGGGGGAGACTGATTCAGGGATCCCGCGAAATTTAATATTATTTCTCCGTCCCCTGTCCTCCATATCGGCTAGCTTAAGTTTCATCGATTCCACCGTTTCCTCCAAACCATAATGCGCATCAATTAGCTCGTTGTGAGAGCTAGTCAATTCTGACATCTTATTTTCTAAGTGGTCAACTCTGCCCCCTAGATCATCCATGGAGGAGTGTATGGCTGAGGAGAGCTGGGTTAAGTCCTTCTGTATGGACCCTTTGAGTGCCAGAATCATACCTTTTATAAAGGATTCAGAGGCAGGTTGATTTGATGATGGAAGATCTTCTAGCCGGTTCGCTGATTCAATATAGGTTTCCCTCTCAGTGAACATCACACTTTCCGGTGCATTAGACAGTCTCTGCCTCTGTTTGTCTGGGCTTTGACCGGGCGTATAGGTCTCTCTAGGTCTGACGGCCGCCATCTTAGCTCCACCATCCCTCTTCTCAGGAGACTCAGCGAGTCCTCTTGTAGGGGGTATAACGGTCTCCGGGCTTTTACCGGGTACCTCCGCTATTTCTTCAGAACCTGCCCTGGACGAGGGGGTTCCCGGAGAGGAGCCGTGTGAGCCAGGAGAAGCTCCGTTAGATCGCGGCGGGCCGCCATTTTGTGGCGTGTTCGGGCCCTGCGGTCGGGCCGCAAAAAAGTCTGTGAGCCTTTTAGGACCGTTTTTTGCTCTCTTACCCCTGGTCATCATGTTATGGGGTGCTCCGGTAGGTGGTATTCCGGGATTATATGCTTTTTTAGTCGCTGGGAGATGTTGCTAGCAAGTCTAGAGACGGAGCTCACTCAGATGCGTCCGTCTCAGAGCACAGTCAGGCCACGCCCCCCGAGTTATTCTCCTTTTTGAAGTTCCACGAATATTCCATTGAATAAAAACAGGACTCACTTCATCATTTCTCAATAAAAAAAATGTTTACATTTTACATTTTATTGCAGAGCCTTGGTCCCCTTGAAAGATGCTCGTGTCCTTAAGGGGTAAATAAATGTTCTTATGCTCTACTTCTTTTAAAAAGTTGCAAAAAAGTAGCTAAATGCATAAAAATTCCCAGCACATACACCAGCAGGGACTCCAATTAATATGCAAGCCCCAACCAGTATTTCTATATTTACGCCAGTACAGTGAAGTGGCGGAAATAGTCCAGAGCACCATTTTTAGCAGTGAAAAGTCACAAAAAAAATCTCTAAGACTTTTTTACGCCACAAAAGCCCAGAAAAAACAATGATAAATATTCCCCAATGACTCCATGGTTCCTTTCTTAGCTTACAGAGTTTTAGGTATCATTGGAGAGCATGGTTTGCTTCCTGTATGCAAAACTATTTTTACAGTCTATTTCATTTTTAGAAAAGTGGAAAAGTAGAAAAGTCACTAAGTGAAGTATATTATGTCTTTCTCTTTTCAGCAGCGGAGATCACAGTAAGGTCTTGAGAACAGATGGAGTTTGGCACTCTACATTTAATTTTAATTATCAGCGGTAGACACAGAAACAGTCGTGCCCCGTTGAAGGCTAAACGCATCAAGGAAAAAAAAACGTGTTCAGTCAAATATCAAGGGCCATGGTAATGCGAGACCAGCCTGATGGAATAGATAGGAGCTGCGTTTTCAACCTGTTACTACAAGGTTTTCTTAATATATACAATGCTATCCATTTCACCAAACAGAGTCTCCCTTGTCCACCTTCATTTAAAATGCAATTGTCTGCTATATGTTACTAAAAAATTTAATATCAATTAGAAAGTCTAGTCAGTGGACATCTGCTTTTACTTCTGTTTCCCAGAGCTGATGAGTTAATGTAATTTAACACAGTCTTTGGTAAAAAAATATTCTTGTACTTTAAGACACAATTCTATCTTACAGGGTGAAGCACAAAAAATATAAAGTTCTGCATGCCGATGTTATATTATATATGTGTGTATATGTGTGTATATATATATATATATATATATATATATATATATATATATATATATATATATCTTTTAAGACCAGGTCAAGACATATTTTTTTTAATAATGAAGAAAAAATGAATATGAAACCCAAAGTTTTGCTTGATAATATGGCAACAGTGCTAGTGCAGGGTGCTAGGTTAATTGATCTATGCATTATCAGCCACTGACCTAGATATCCAAAAAAATGTCACAATGACTACTGCCTAAAGCAGTGTGCATACCACAGGACATACATTCAAATGTCATAGACCCTCTAATACCATACTGAACTAGAATATCTCATGATAAAGGTATTTATAGGTGTAATTTCAGTAAATAATGGGCAATCCAGGGAAGACATGTAACAAATGCACAAACATAGGATAGGCAACTTACAACTGGCACAGTTAAAGGAAACCTACCACTACGGATCTACCTATTAAGATAGATCCGGTGGTAGGTGCATCTAACGTAGCTTCACAGACAAGTGCGCACAGCTCCTTGTGCACTGAAGAAGTCTGGGTAGGAGGATCAAAGAGGCTACTGGGGCGTGGAGTAGCCGCGCCGTGTAGCCTCAGCTCCAGCTACTCCACGTCCCAGTAGCCTCTTTAGAAAATTTGCATATTACCCTGATTAAAGATTAGAGGGGAGTAAAGGATTAGCCCTAAAATGGGCTATCCTTACATACGTTCGATGCACCTACCGTCAGATCTACCTTAATAGGTAGATCTGTAGTGGTAGGTTTCCTTTAAGGACAGACCAACATCAGGCAGCAGTATTTTGCTAAAATGGAAATTTTTAAGTCAAAAACCTTATGTGGAACAGAATTGACATTTATTTTCCTACTGACAGCTCTATATTCAGATTCACCAACTATTTATGCAAGAAGTGATGCTGGTGGCTCATTGGTTAATTGGGGAATTTACTAGAATCAATAGAAGATTAGGCTATAGACAAGGACTGCCAGTAATAAATTTATAATCAAAGAACAAACATAAATTTTCTGAGCAACATTTAATCTTCAGTACAATTTCCCTTTCACACTTACAGCAATGTAGGAATTTAAACGCTAAGCAGCTAAGTGGGTGGAAGATGAAAGAATATTTTTTTTTTTAACATTTAACTCTGCCCACACAGTGGGAGTAATATGTCAGCAGGACTAAAGAGAATGTGGCAGCATATTAGAGATTTTTCCTGTTCAAGACGATCCAGAAGCTTAACTTTTCAAAGCAAAAAGCTTGTAAATCTTTCATTTACAATGTAAATCAAAAGATCTTAAATAACATGTTTATTGTCGGCTCATGCTACAAAAATCCTTCACCGGGGAGCCTGGCTCATAATGTCGTTTGCATTACAATAATGAGTCGATGTATTAATAAAAGTGCACCTCTGGAATCTTAATTTGCAATTATAAAATGTTTTAGACCAAATTCACATAAAACTGATACTGGTACCCAAATTTATCTCCATCCCACTCTATCCTGTATATTTCAAGTAGATATGAACCAATAACAACCACGAGAACCAAGGTTTGGACCCAAAAGGTCTAAAAGACAAGTGTCTTTTTTCAACCGTATAAACTATGATACTAGACAAAGCAATTGAACAAGCAGACAAACAAAAAAGGAAAAAAAGAACATAAGACAAAGTAACGGTATGAAAAACTTGGGACAATGACAGAGGAGATAACACAATACTTTGAGGACAGGGGAAAACATTGAAAAGACAGGGGACAGGTAAGAATAAAGGTATTCCCCCTACGCTGTTCCTTTTTTATGTTTCCCCTTTAGGGTGTGTCTAAGAGACCCACCGCACTGACGGTAGCAGCACTTCTCAGCATCTTGGGGGCAAAAATAGTAGAAAGGCTGGAACCCTGTAAAAAACGACCCATGGTTGCCAGACCTGCATAAATTTATCTCTCTTGTAGGTGTCTTTTGCTGACAAATCCTCAGTGCGATAGAGCTGTATCCTCTCTTGGGCTCATGCAGGAATTATGGGAAGCGTGGTGGAGCAGCAGTGGCGCAGTGAGGCAAAATCATAACAGCCTAAGCTTTTGCAGTCCTACTGACCCTCTATCTACAATAAGAATCGTAATATAATCTATGGTTAATCTGATTATCTCTTAATTTCCGTTAATCATTACCAAAGTGCAAAGTCACACAAAATTTTAGTTCATCCCACTTCAGTATAAAAAGTACATCAAATGTTTGAATTTGAGTTTATTCTAGTCTTAAAAAGAGATAAATGTAACCTTTATAACCATGTGATGATTCTACTTCCACTGTGTTATTACATTATTTATTCAACAACAACTAGGTCACCATGTACAATTAGTGCGGCAGATTTATCAAGGTGTCTAAAACTATGACATAGCAGTGCGGAGTTAGATGGACCGTCTTAGCTTTCATGCACACAAACAAATCCATCCTTTATTTGCAGCCCATGTTTTATTGGTGTATCTAGTGGCTTAAAAGAATTTGCGTTAACCGTATTACTGATTTCTGGAAGAAAAACAAAAATGGCCTCAATCTTTTTGTTTTAATTTAAAATAAAGCATCTACATATTTACAGCTCTCCACAATTCCCCTTCAAAAACAGCAACCTCTGATAACAGATCTTGGGGATTGTTATGGAACATGATAGTGTATAAAGAATAGCTGCTATCAGTTTCAAGGTCATGAACTGGGGTAGAGCCTTCCTGACTTGCCCCGATAGACCCAGTTCACATTTGCGATGGACTTTCCATTACATCTTTCTGTTATATAGTATTGAAACAAAATAGAGAAGGTGAACGGAAGGTCTTTCTTTTACCTTCCATTAACCATAAGGTTCGTGGAGGAAAGGGTAACGCAGGCCATTGCCCTATTTTTCTGTGATAAATAACAGCATAATGCATGCAGATGTAAACTTAGATTTATAATGAATTTATGATTATATAAAAACAGTTTGCTTGCTTAATGGAACCGAAAGAATAAAATAGTGTTATAAGGATCAAAGTATTTCTAACGCCTACTGTGTCTTCTGGCATCATTAGTGGCAAGATCAAGAAACATGTTTGGGTTGGAGGAGACTTACAGTATATATTTCGAGAAAAAAAAATCCAGCACCAGCCTTCAGTGTGGTTTCCATAAAATCTGGCTCATGGATCTTCATTATTTATGAAGAAAAGGACAATACAGATATAGGTCCGGGAGTGACCACCAGTTCACATAAAAATTGCATGCAGCAGATCTACACATTTCGATCGTTAATCCTGCTCTTAGTGATGGCACTTAGCCATGGAAACAACACTGAAGGCTGGTGCTGGATTATTATTTCTTTCTTGATCTATATGCTCCTTGTATCCTGGGGGGATCCATTGTACATGCCGAGGACTATTGCATAAGAGTAGGTGAGTAGATACATATGCTTTACTTTAGTCCCAGACTGCAATGATCAGCTGTAAGGTGTCAGTAATCAAGCTTTATTGATAATCCTTATTCCCATTACAGCATAAAATTCTGAAAACCCAATTGTCACAGGGTTATATTATGTACCCACAGTATGATAAATTAGGTTAGAAAGACAGAAGGGCCCATTATTAAAACTATTTTTGGTCTCTGACACGTTCGATTTTTTGCTTACTTATACAACGTTAAATAAGTTATTTACATAAAAATCTTTATTCAGTAGTGTAGATATATGGATCAATTAAAGTGGGAATCCTATTTGGTTTACTCTGTTCTTTTTAACTTTTTCTGTCAATGCCTTGTAAAATAGCATGCACCCTAATTATACTTTACAGGGCATGAGTAATACCTGTCAGGTAGACTATTAACTGACAGCTTTTATTACTGCAGGGTTTAGGACTAGATAGTCTTTTCTGCAGATCAGCCAGTGTTGGCCTTCCTCTGGCAGCACATTAATGAGAATCTGCCAGGAAAAATTATTTTGAAGCGGGAAGCAAATGTTCTCCGGAGCTTGTGAGAGTCTTCCTATGCACAAAGGTTTCTCGGTAACCCTAACATAAGAGGTGATGCCTTCATACAAGAACAAAAGTAAAAACGTACAGGTAAGGGCTGATGTTTTCAGAGCAAATACAGTTTTAGCAGCTTTTTCAAGATTCTTTTGTCCAGCAAGAAGGTCCCCAATAGAAGTAGACAGTGATTAAAGCAGCCTGACCAAATGTGCTGCATGAAATACTGACACAAGAATATGGCTGCAATCTACAGTACCTGTAGAACAGGTTATGGATGACTTTATCGTGTTTCATACAGCCTTCTTACTTTTGTTGTAGAGTTCTATTTCACAGTTATATGCCAACATTTAGAAATGCACTCTTCTTTAGCTTCTCATTGTAGAGGTCCGCCTGAAAGCTATAATTAAAGTCTTTGACACGTATAATGATGACATTTGGACCCTAAAATTCCAATTAATAAAATGTATATTAGTAAGACAACTTATGTTGTCAGCATCATCACATTCTTCTGTAATATCCAGGGGTTCCGTGGCACGAGATACACTGATGAAAATCTATTGGTGCACTTAATAGCAGTAAGAATAATATTAAAGGGAACCTGTCACCAGAAGGCTGAATTTCAGCGGTGACCGTTTACAAAAGACACTTCTAGGTACATTCCATACATGTTATAATCTGTTATGACCTCTGTTGGTTTCCGTTCGTGAACTATACTCTTGTAATGTTTCCTGCTCAAGTCCCAGGGGATGCTTCTTTTCAAAATAGGTTTGTTTCCTAATTAACATACTGGATCCTCTCGGCCCCTGCTTGTCAATACTCAATTATTCCCCCTTCTACAACCTCCCTCTGGACAGTATTCTAATAGTGATGTTGGCTGATCGCACAGGAAACCTCCCCCTGTCCTGCGCAGTGAGCAGTTCGGCTGCTCACTGCACCTTGCTCCGAACTGCACATGCATACATGCACTTTTTTACTAGGCAGCTCAGGTATGCAAACTATTAGGAGATTTATTTTTTAGTAGAAGTAGAAGTAGTAGAAGCTAAAAGGGCATGGACTCCTCTGACTCTGTATACCTCCCTGATGTTTTCTGTAAGTTCTGCCATTTGAGAGGGGGAAAATCCTGAGGAAATCCACAGATTAATTGCAAAGTCAGTTTGCTTCCTTCCTTTCTGTGTGTTACCTTAGTGGGGTTCCTGCAGAGCCTTGTTTTCCTTTATTCTCAACCCCATACTAATTTGATCAGAACAGACTACCCTATATACTCTCAGTGTATGTCTGTAGACTCTGTAGAGTATACGCCGGGACCTTTGCTGACGTATACACAGAGTGTATCCAAAAAGAAAACTATCTGTTCCGGTTCCTCATCTACTCGAAGGGAAGTACGCAAGGTTGTCATTATGGGTCAAAATATATAGAGCCGAAACTAAATCCATTTCCTTCTTTTTTTACCTAAATGCTGAGTTGAGTTAAGGGAGATATTTATGCATAAGAAAGAGTGCTTATTTCTTTCCAAACAGCGCTTGTATAAGAAAGTTAACAAGGCTCATAATCCTAGCCAAAACCTTATAGAAGCGCTCTATAGGAGCCCACAGGCTCTGAGGTTTGTTAATCACAAGCAAAGGAAAATGCTTTATTTGACACCAAGATATGGCAACCAGCATTAGCGTATAAATCATAGCTCACATTGCCACACAATATCATACTATTACATACAGACTAAAACAAGCAGAAAATAGGTGCACAAGGAATAATGACGACTTATCATGTTACAACAGAACATGTATTCATTTACTTGTGTCAAATAGAGTAGTATGGGAGGTAAGATGTATCCCATCATATGCCTGGCAGTTATCTGAAAGGAGCAGACTCAATAATAGGATAGCTAAGAATGTATAGATTTTCAGAATAATTTACTAGCTGGCACTAACAAGAAAAGCTTTTAGCTGTAGTTACTTTGGATGCACTGTTATCTCACGTTCCTAAAGCATTTTCACAGAGACACATATAAAGATGAACTACACTGTGCTGTGGATAAACCTTGTCAGTCAACAGGATTATATTAAGAGAAGTCGTTATGGGGGAAAAAAATAAGTAGATGAGGTGCATCTACTTTACAACTTAAAGATGTTGTCATGCCATAAAAAAAACTAAATATTCAAACATCCCAAACTGTAGGCCCATAAGGTAATAAATCCCACCCTGTGAGGTGTCCTTGACAAGTCCTTCACGACCCAACACAAGCCTGATGCCCTCGTGAACTACCGACCATATCTAACGTGATTTTGAAACAGAACTTGTTGAGGCTCCACCTTGCCCTCTTTGCCCTAGTTAAGGGAAATCTGTCACCAGGGACCTAACTTTCACTAAAGGCAAATATGCCTCTCTGCCTTTTCTAAGCATTTGCATTACAATATAATTGTGTGTTTTAACTTGCCTTGCACCCTGATAAAATCCTGGGGGTAGTCACAGGGGTTGGGCTTTGGTTTGGATGCATTTCAAAAAACAACTGTGACTTGTCTGAGCTGCAGACTGTTCAGCTGTTGGCCCCCACCTTTGTGCTACTGTATAGCTCCTCCCTCTTGGAGGCAGCCTGCAGCACTAAGTCACGTGTTGTTTTTTGAAATGCATCCGAACCAACCCAAATCTCAGCCCCTGTGAATACCCCAGAATTTTGTAAGGGTGCAAGGTAAGTTCTAACACACAATTATATTGTAATGCAAATGCATAGAAAAGGCAGAGAGGCATTTTTGCACTGCAGGTGTCATGGGCTTTTACAACCGATCTTAAGTGAAAATGAGGTCCCTGGTGACAGGTTCCCTTTAAGGGCAATTGGCATATGCCAATCTAATGCGGTAAAGAATCTGCCCTGCATATTCATTTACAAATATATTTATATTCATTGCTGGCTCCACTCATAATCCACAACTTCACCTTCATCCTAATGCAGGAGAAAGTATATTGTGGAGTTGTAGGTAATGTGCATATATCCCAAGGGAATTCTCTCTCACATAATATGGATTTTAACAATTTAAATATCAATGCTGGGTCGTAAAGTCCCAAGGTTGCTGGTTTTTATTAAGGGCACAAGTAAAAATCATCTGACATAACTGGAGTAATCTAGGGACGTTTCATTAGGAATAGTGCAGCTATCTAACAAGACAATAACTAAGCCCTGAAGATACTGTACAGTATAGCCGAATCTTTTCCACAAAGAAAGAAAGAAGCCGGTCAGAGCGGATAACATTTATTTCCATGCCTATTGCTTAAACAAATCAAGTCACAAAGTGCACAGAAAAGTACAGCACATCAGTATTTTTATACAAATGTAACAGATTCTGTCAGCTCAGCGTGGGGGTTTATACAGAAGATTGGATTTTGCATGGAAACATTTGATAGTAATTCTTTCAAGCAACTCCTTGTGGACACATATGATCAGTTACTACTCCTGAGCCAGGTCTTTGCATAGTGATGCTCTATTCACCATAGGGCTACTAGCAGAAATTATTTTCTTCCCTGTGCTCACTACAGAGGACCTAACAGAAATATGTTTCTGTATGATGAGAGATTGGATTACAGCGAAGAAACCACTGTATGGATATTATCAGCAAAGTGAAAATGAGTGATCAGTGCAGAGGATGAGCGGAGAATGATAAAGGGAGAAGGGGTTTAAATATGCTTCAAATAAAGTTCTATCAATTGTAGAATACTTCAACTTAATTTTAATGCTTAAACAGAAAGAATACTTGGATTACTACAGTGTAATGCCCATTATTAAATGACATTGGAATCAACCTCAAAACCTCTAGCTACGGTTTCAAATAGCCTGAACTTGTTAAGAGGTAGTGGGATTTCTGCTTGCCTTAAACTTTGTAGCCATTAAAAAAGGTACTATTAATCTCTATGGAAACAGCTAGAATAGTACAATGGACTATTTTATTTTTGTCTATTTTTCTACATAATAGGTAGGTGAACATTTTGTGGCAAGAAAGGAAGAAATCTCAAAAATTACACAATCCTTATGGTTATTTAAATATCTTTGCATTTCCTGAATCTATAAACGTAATGAAAAAAATTTACATTTTGTCAACATCGATTCAGTGCCAATGTTATGTAAAATAACTTCACTGGTTGGCATATCATTATGCTTGAAAAGAAGTAATACATGGAAGCCAAAAACTAGGGACCAGAGCAAAATGAGAGGTAAAATTTTAATCTCATAACTTCATGAAAACAGCGCAGAAAAATTGAATTCCCCCTTAGACAACAGACAAACATGAAATGTATAGAATGACTGTTATAGAAGCACATAAAAAGGATAGGATTTGGTAGTGACATCATGATATAACCAATACAGTGCTAACATTGGGCACTATACAAACGTGGGACTGACCTTGAGAAGCCCCCGTGGGAAATCTGTGCCTTCATTCACCCCTTGAAGATTGGCAATGAATTCTTGACAGCTCATCTTCTTTCCAATATTCTGAAAAATGAAAGGTCAAGCATTGATATAATTTATTTCCTTCAAGCTATATTAATTAAAGCAGGAACTTGCCAGTTGACTAAGCCAACAATTCTGGTATTGGTATGTAACATGGATAAAACAGGAATATATGCAGTTAAAAGATGTAGAATGAAACATGTACAATAAAAAAGGGATATTCCAGGAGTTTTATAATGATGGCCTGTGCTACCGTATATCCTAGGGCAGGCATAAACAATAAATTAGTTCTTGTCAGACACTCACACCTCAGCTACATAAGTATAACTACCATTGCAGCCTACTCACTGTATGTCCAGCACAGCACCACATGCACATAGCATAACAAATGTGTGGTTCTGCAGCTAAGTTTAATACACTTGAAAGAGGAAAAAACAAATGAATCAAGTCACAAAGAAATTAAGTTCACAGTCTTAACATAATACAAATCATTTCTACCACTTGAATGAAAAGTAGTGTACATTTGGCAAACATCTGGGATATGAATTAGTGTAGTAGAGTATACTATTACATAAATGGTATAAACCTCAAATAAACAATGGTATCCCCATCAGAGACTGACATCCCAGTACATCATATATATCCATACAGATACATTTTAAAGAAGTCATAAATGTGATATTAAAAAAGCCCTTAATATTAAAATGTAGTTTTTGATTTAAGACTTCTTTGTTATATGGCATTCTTATAAATTACAAAGCACACTTTTCTTTAAGATAGGCGTTTGCCAATGAACAAGACAGATGACCTAGCCTTGACTAATCAAACCTCTGCCTGTAATAAATCATTAGATACACTTCAGTTATGTGACATGTGCCAAAATGCTATGCTTGGTAAAACATATCTGTCAGGAGAGAACATTCATCAATACAGAATGAGGGAAAAAAATAATACTGCATGCTGCAAAAGCCTCACAGCTAGTCATAAGAAGCCATCTTGGTATCTTGGTTATCATGTTGCTGCATAATACCCCAGTTATAACCATAGAGTGCTATGTGCTATGCTCAGCCTTCATGACTGTCTTTGTGGAATTAGTTCTAAACAAATATTCATAGTCAAGTCATTACCTGGAGGACACAAATACATATGCAATATTACCCTGAAGATAATGACATCTACATGTAAAAAAAATCATATCTAGGGACACTGTAAAACAGCCAGCTACATTGGATGCATGAGATATACAGCAGGAACATTCCACAAATAAAAGACATTTCCAACATGAATTCAGTCAATAGTAATTCACATAGCTATTATCCTTATTTACAAGCATGGAAGGGATGCATGTCAAACACAGTTCAATAATCAATATAGATTTATAAACCTTGTTGTGGACTAGTAATTTACTATCTTTCTATATCACAAATGCTACATTACTTTGACTAGAGAAAAAAATAGACAATGGCCTTTTTAAAAACATTTCATGGATCTAAGAACAAAGCTAATATTCAGTATTATATAGGGAAAATACTTTGTAAACAGTTAAAGCTTTCAAAGAATAAAAAGAAAGATGGCGCAAAAAGGAAAATGCCATCAGATTTGTGTCACAGTGTATTTAACATGTCAACCTCCAGTATAAGGGACGGTTCACATCATGGGGTCAGGTGCTAGCAGCGGTTAGCTCGTGTCTCTTTGCATTTCTATGGGCTCATGCACACAGCAGTGGTTTGTATACAGCAGGCCCAATACAGTGGACCTCACATGCCGATGACACACAGGTCAGCCAATGATCAAGGTGATACATGTGCAGCAATGCTCTTCAGTCAAAATGTTAAGAAATATTTTCCCTCAATGTAATTCTTATAAACTTTGCTGAGGTATAAAGAATAATTCTTTGAAATTATATTTTGTGAGGATGTATTGCTTGCATAAACCCTTGAACTTTTCTTTATTTATAAACCTCACAGCATACGTGCTACTTAGCCACCTCATTAAATGTAGTTCTCTTGCAACCCTTCCAAACTTTGGGGAGAGAAAAAGAATCTTACTACCCTGCAAAAAGGAGGTAATGGGTTCAGAAGGAATTATTACCTCCAAGGGTTGTATGACTGTAAAAAACTCCTCAGCACCTCGTTTAACTTTTAAAAGGGATCCCTGTCACCACATTTTTCACAAATACAGGTAGTGACAGGTTCCCATAGAGCCCTAGCAACTAACTGACACCCTTCTTTTAGCTAAAAATGATTGTAGTGACCCATAGAAAAAATATAACATATTATATTTAGGGTACAGTAATGGCACCCAAAAATATGCTAAAAATTCCAATGCAAAATCGTTGATTTTCTTTTCCTCTCCCCAGAAAGAGTTAATAAATTCTCATCAATAAGAATCTCCCTGCACCGTGCTTACTGGACCAGTGATAGAAGCCAAGAGAGAGGAGACAGAGGCAAAGTTGCAGAAAACTGTACATTTTCTATTGGCCCCAAGTGCGTTATTCACATTGGTGTGGTTGAGCATTTGTCTAGAATGTCCACTCACTCTATTCTCTGTGTGACAGACGTTGTGCCTCTAACCATCAGCTCATGGAGAACTGGCAATTAGAGACGGAGCCTGCAGAAGGGGTAAACTGATTACAAATGCAAAACATATTCTTCTATTTATACAGAAAATATTTATGTTTATTGATCATAAATAAACCATTATAAAAGGATTCTGACACAGGTTCTACACACTAAGGGTAACTGTATTGCATTTCATAGTTTTCTTGTGCGTTTCTGGCAGTTTATTTTGGTGAAGGCCATGGAGGGTTGCTGTCTCATCTTCTTAAATCATATTGTGTGTCATTTTTTTCCAGGTTATCACTAATTATTTTCCCTCACAACAGGCCACCGAAGTTGCTTTAGAAGGCATCTTGATGATTTGTTTTGTTATTGCTGCTTGACTTGTGTTCTCAAGATGCCTATAATTAAACCTGTTGGATAGCAGCTGAGTCTTTGCCGCAAAAAATTCACTTTTTACAATAAGAAACACTGCAAGACACTGGATGCAGTAAGGTCAATAATTGATGTTACAAGGCTTCAAAAATCCTCTTTGTTTTTATTATTGGGCAAAGATATTATTTTACATCTCTCGACATACAGCACTGCCTAACAAAAAATTGTTTATCAAAGTGCAACTCTTTAAATATTCTTTTACATTATTAGAGGAAGTCACATTAAGACTACAGCACTATGACATAAAACAAGATGAGACAACTGTAAGAAGTAAAATAAACCTGCACATAAACAGACTTGTGAAACAAGAGAGACATGTGAAAATGACACAGGAGGAGTACAGGTGTTTAAATTATAAGTGTATGACCCAAGGTCAAGTGCATGTAGAGTGGACATTAATAATTAAAGGAAGATATTTGTTGGAAAGGTGAAAGGAGAAGGTGTCCAATGAATATGAGTAAGCAAGTAAAATAATCTGTAGAACATTAAAGGTCACCATGTAACATATACACCACTCTTCAATTTTATGGAAGCATTGACACATTAAATAACTACATGTCAGCATAAACCTAAACCGAACCTTAAAGGGGTTGGTCACTTCACCTCATGTACTGCTTTGCTTTATTTATATGCAGAGTGAAGCCTCCTGACGTTTACCTCATGAGCCCTGGCAGGTGATTGTTCATGGACAGCTAGAGATCATATGACCGTCTATCTACAGCCATTTTATGAACAGGAATATCTGGCTGATGAAGGTAAAAGACAGGAGGTCTTACCTATTCAACGTAGATGCGTTCCACCGCCCGGGAAGACCGCCTCCCCTGGGGCAGGCTGTATACTACTGGGGGCAGGCTGGGCTGGCTATATACTCCTGGGGCCAGCTGGGCTGGCTGTATATTACTGGGGACAGGCTGTATACTACTGGGGGAAAGCTGGGCTGGCTGTATACTGCTGGGGGCAAGCTGGGCTGGCTGTATACTACTGGGGGCAGGCTGTGGTGGCTGTATACTACTGGGGGCAGGCTGTATACTACTGGGGGCTGGCTGGCTATATACTGGGGGGGTCTGTGACCAATGCATTTTCCACCCTCGGCTTATACTCGAGTCGACATGTTTTCCCAGTTTTTGGTGGTAAAATTAGGGGTCTCGGCTTATACTCCGGTCGGCTTATACTCGAGTATATACGGTAATTAATTTTATTTCCATTGATGATTTTTTTGTGATTTTGTTGTCAGCACATTCAACTTTGTACAAAACAAAGTATTCAATGAGGATATTTCATTCATTCACTTGGATGTGTTATTTGAGTGTTCCCTTTATTTTCTTGAGCTGTGTGGGAGCTATTCTGTAGGTGCTGACCACAGATCATTTCTCTGTTCTCATCCACAGAAGT